>NC_089492.1:270024255-270681339 GCF_036850765.1 Saccopteryx bilineata | reverse complement strand
CGTGTGATGTGACGTATTTATATTTGACATGACAATTCGTCAAGGATCAGTACAGTGCGGCCAGACGCGATTATGAGATGCATGTGCTCCACACAGGAGACCTTGAGAGAGCACGCGATATAGCAAGTGCGCAAATGGCTTTGTGTACTTCTTACTGAAACACGACACGGCACATATGACATTGTAGACTCACGATTATTTCTTTCTCAGTGAATATTCAGTCATAAACAGGTAAGCACAATTCACGTAAAATTCAATATAAAGGATATTTCTTGTTCAGATATTTCCAATATATTGTTACAAGATGATACATTGACAAAAAATATTCATTTAATGGAAAAGTACTCAATGGAAAAGTACTCATTTAAATGAGTGATACACAATTATTAACTAAAGTTTGTAGCTTATTGAGATCCTTTGTTTTTTTGTGTGTTTTTTTCTTTTTTCTTTTTTGATTTTCTTGTCCTGCTCCAGGGTTCCACTCAGAGCACCACATTTTTATATAGTGATCACGTCTCCTTAGGCTCCTCTGGGCTGTGACAGTTTCTCAAACTTTCCTTGTTTTCAATTATGAGCTTGACAATTTTGAGGAATATTGATCAGGTATCTCATTGGATGGCCTTCCATTGAAATCTGGCAGATGTTATTCTCATGATTAGACTGCAGGCATGGGTGTTTAGGAGAGGCAGATCACATAGGCAAAGTGTCACACGTTTCATGTCAATGGTACAACTACTGACATGATTTATGACTGTTGATATTGACCTGCATCCCCTGGCCAAGGTAATGTTTGTCAGGTTTTTCTACTGTAAAGTTACTTTATGCTCTTTGGCAGGAAATCAGTAAGAGCAGCCCACACTTAAGAAGTAGAGAGTTATGTTCTACCTCAGGGGTTGGGAACCTATGGCTCGCAAGCCAGATATGGCTCTTCTGATGGCTGCATCTGGCTCGCAGACAAATCTTTAATTAAAAGAAAATAACATTAAAAATATAAAATATTCTCATGTATTACAATCCATTCATTTCCTACCACTCATGTTCATGGTTGCGGGTGGCTGGAGCCAATCACAACTGTCCTCTAGGACAACACCAAATTTTTATTGAATAATGTGTAACATACACGGGTCGTTGTGAGGTCAGGAAGTAAACTTCCCTCCTTTTAATCAAGTAATCAGCTAGCTAATTGCAGAAACCCTTTTGATGAAGAAGATGGCTAAAAGAAAAAAAAGATGAGGAGTATCGTACTTTTCAGCAGGAATGGACAGAGAGGAATTCGCCTTTGGGAGAGAGCAGGTTCTGCAGTGTGTCTAATATGCAATGATAAAATTGCATCAATGAAATGGTCAAATATAAAGTGGCATATCGACACACACCATACTGCATTTGCATCAAAATATCCAGCGGAGGACAGCAGGAAGAAAGCATGTCAAGAGCTACTGTGCAGAGTGCAAGCTAGTCAGCAGCAACTCCGTGTTTGGACCCAACAAGGTGACTGGAATTTGGCTAGCTTTGCTGGTGCTTTAGCAATTGTGAGAAATGGAAAGCCATTCACAGATGGGGAGTATGCCAAAACATTCATGCTTGATGTTGCCAATGAACCTCTTGATGACTTTTCGGATAAAGACAAGATAATCAAATGAGTAAAAGACATGCCTCTGTCAGCAAAACTGTTCATGATTGTACCATCATGATGGCAAATCAAACTGAAGCAACACAAGTGAAGGACATAAATGCAGCACCATTCTTTTCTCTCACTTTGGATGAGTCAACAGGCGTAAGCCATTTATCCCAGTTTAGCATAATTGCAAGGTATACTGTCGGTGACACAGTACATGAGGAATGTCTTGCTGTTTTGCCTATTAAAGAGACAACAAGAGGGGAGGATTTATTCAAGTCTTGCACTGAGTTTGCTAAAGAAAAAAATCTACCGATGGATAAACTTATTTCGGTGTGTACTGATGGTGCTCCGTGCATGGTGGGGAAAAACAGAGGATTCATAGCGCTTCTTCATGAACATGAAAAGAGACCCTTCCTAAGTTTTCACTGCATCCTACATCAGGACGTGCTTTGTGCTCAGATGTGTGACGAGCAGCTTGATGAGGTGATGTTGCTGGTCATTCAAGTGGTCAACTTTATTGTTGCCCGAGCTTTAAATGATCGCCAGTTTAAAACACACTGCTGGATGAAGTTGGGAATAATTATCTTGGTCTGCTTCTACACAGCAATGTACATTGGTTGTCAAGAGGGAAGGTGCTCAGCCATTTTGTGGCTTGTCTGAGCGAAATCTGAACTTTTCTTGAAATGAAAAACGTCGAGCATCCTGAGTTAGCTAACTCTGAGTGGCTCCTGAAGTTCTACTATCTTGTGGACGTGACTGAACATCTGAACAAGCTCAATGTAAAAATGCAAGGTGTTGGAAATACAGTCTTATCCCTTCAACAAGCAGTGTTTGCATTTGAAAACAAGCTGGAACTCTTCATCACCGACATTGAAACAGGTTGTTTACTACACTTTGAAAAACTGGGAGAGTTTAAAGATGCATGCACAGCAAGTGACCCTGCTCAACATCTTGATCTCCAGTAGCTAGCAGGCTTCACATCTAATCTCCTGCAGTCATTCAAAGCTCGCTTTGGAGAATTTCATGAGCGCACTCATCTTTTTAAGTTCATCACCCATCCACGTGAGTGTGCAATGGACAGTGCCCACCTGAGTTACATCCCAGTGTCTCTATCAGAGATTTTGAGCTACAAGCTGCTGACCTGAAGGCCTCAGACATGTGGGTGATTAAGTTCAAGTCACTGAATGAAGATTTGGAAAGACTTGCATGACAGCAAGCAGAGTTGGTGAGCAAACACAAGTGGGGAGAAATGAAAAAACTTCAACCCTTAGACCAGCTGATTGTCAAAACTTGGAACACGCTTCCCATCACATACCACACAATGCAGTGTGTGAATATTGCTGTATGACAATGTTTGGCTCTACATATGCATGTGAGCAGTCTTTCTCATATCTAAAGAACGTTAAGACCAACCTACAATCACGTTTAACAGATGAAGTCTCAACGCCTGCATGAAGCTTAACCTCACCACATATCAACCAGACTACAAAGCCATCAGCAAAACCATGCAGCACCAGAAGTCGCATTAATGGTAAGAAGTACTTTATTCATCATTGGTTAGCAATAGCATAACAATGTTATTAAAAAGAATTTGAGATTTATTGTACTTTAAAAGTGTTGGTCTTTCATAAAATGCACACAGTTACTTGTATTTAATGTTAAACATATTGTATGGCTCTCCTGGAATTAAATATGTGGCGTTCATGGCTCTCTCAGCCAAAATGGTTCCCAACCCCTGTTCAATCTCCTTGAGGTTGCAAAGTATATATATAAATTATATGAAATTCTCTGACCAAAAGATTGGCATCTTCTCCACAGTTTTTTTTTTAATTTATCCAATCATTTATTTATTTATTTAAGTATAGAACCATCAACATTTGTCTTATACTTTGGGCTATAATCCAATTTGACTTTATTTTGCTGTTCAAATTTTTCAACCTTTGACCACCTTGTTCAAGCTTTGGCCATCTTTTCAAGCTAGCCATCTCTGTAAGCTAGCATATTTATTATAGTTATTACAAAGTCCTTGTCTGCTAATTCTAACATCAGAGCCATCTGTGAATTTTTTTCATTGGCTGATTTTTCTCTTGACTATAAGTCCCATTTTCCTCTTTCTTCACAGAAATATCTAGTCATTTTTTATTGTGTATTAGACACTGTGAAGACATTTTCTAGAGATTTGATTTGATTATCTCATGAAGAGTAAAAAGTTTAGTTTTGGCCATCAGTTAAATTATTGTTGGATAATCTTTAACTTATGACTTGTTAGTTTTATGCTTTGTTTATTCAGGTCTAGTTCTGTTTTGTTCCTGATTTAAGGATGAATCTGTCTATTATGAGATGCAGTCTTCACCCCTGATGAGTGGCCCCCTACTGAGGAGTTAGTGGAATGCCCGCACTCTTGGTTGAATGCAAACTCCGAATTCTGTTTCCCCGGCATTGGGCAGATTCTGAAATCTCTTCTCAGCTATTCCGTCTTTCTAGCTATTGTTTTCCGTTTGGGTTCTTGGAAGTCTTGCCTGCAAAACTATCAAGAAGAAACATCTGGTAGCCTGAAGACTGAGAAAGCTGGAAAGCAGACAAGAGAACTGCAGGAGAGAGCAGGCTGGGCCCTGAGTGTGGAGAAAGGGCTGAAGTAGACACCCTGTGATTTACACCCTGTGTAAGGTGATGGGGCAAAGCAAAACTAAACTTATGCTCCACAGTCCACAATCTAGAAATAAGGGAATTTGAGGTACATTTTCTTCATTTGTTTTAAAACTAGTCAATTCAATTTAAGTTTTTTTTAAAATTTTTATTTATTGATTTTTAAAGAGAGAGAAAGGGAGAGAGACAGAGAGAAAGAAACATCAATTTGTTGTTCCACTCATCCATGTGTCATTGGTTGATTTTATTGTTGATTCTTGCCTGTGCCCCAACTGGGATTGAACCCACAACCTCAGCATGTCTGGACGATGTTCTAACCAACAGAGCTATTCAGCTAGAGCCTAAAATAGATTGGTTCAATTAATGAAAGTTAGCAGAAGAAATAGAACTCATGGCCCTGTCTGAGAGTTTCAGCGTCATCCTGACATGCCAAAGTTACAGGTTTGATCCCAAGTCAGGGTACACACAAAAAATCAACCAATGATGAAATGAATGAGTGGAACAATAGTTATGTGTGTGTTTGTCTGTCTGTCTGTCTCCCCCTCTCTCTAAAAAAATTTTTTGTTGTTGTTGTTTATTTGTTTTGGGTTTCTTCTTTTTTTTTTTTTTTTTTAATTTTATTTATTCATTTTTGGAGAGGAGAGAGAGAGGGAGAGAAAGAAACAGAGAGAGAGAAGGGGGGAGGAGCTGGAAGCATCAACTCCCATATGTGCCCTGACCAGGCAAGGCCAGGGTTTTGAACCGGCGACCTCAGCATTTCCAGGTTGACGCCCCATCCACTGCGCCACCACAGGTCAGGCTAAAAAAATTTTTTTTTAATTTTAAGAAAAAGAAATAGAAATCACCCGCCATCTTAAAGGAATGCCTCCTTAAGGACTGTGTGGCATATGCAAATGTTAGTTTTGCTTTTTCATTCCTGGGTCATGAAATGTACTTCAGAGCTATGACTTTGTTGGCTGCATAATATTTCATCATATAGACATACACTATTTACATAGCTATTCCCCTACCGGGCATGTTTCTGTATATTGGCTGTTATCAATACCCTACAGTGACCATCCTTGTGTGTGAGCCTGCATGCTCTGCCCTGACTATGTGTCCTGATGGTAGAATTACTGGCACAAGAGTCTGAGCATTTTAAAGTGGTTTTTATTTTTAATACGCACTGTGAAATTTATACACTCAGAAGCTGGTTATTAAGGTCTTTTAGGTGCAAAATTAATCAGAACACAGTGAATAGAGAAATAAAACTCATTATAGAACAGCCCCTGGTGTAACTTTGCATCCTCGGATAGTAACTGGCTGGTGTCTCCCAGATGGACAATTGTGTTTGCGTGTGTGAGTATACACATTTCCCACGCCCCATTTCACTTGTACTATTCAACTACCACAGGAGCTATAGAGGATGTACGTTGTCACTCCCATTTTATGGATGAAGAAACAGGCTCAGAGGGCATGTGTAGTATTATAAAAGGAATGTGAACAGATGTTTCTGGGTTTGAACCCCAGCTCTGACACTGGGCAAGCTTTACCTGTGTCTCACACCTCAGTCCTCTTCTGTATAAATGACGAGAGAGACACCCGCCTCACAGGAGGACGAAACGAGAGGACAGATGGGACGTGTCTGGTACAGGCCGGGCACACAGTAGGTGCTCATGCAATGGTATTTGTGGTCATTGTCAGGGAAGTCACATGTCAGAGTTACAGAGGCAGAACTGAACCCACACCTCCTAACCATGAGCAGTGTACATACTCTGAGATTCTGGGTATCATCTGCCTTTGAACCACATGCCTAAACTGAGATGGGGAGATTATGGATTCATCTCCGTGTGAGGATATTATTGTTGGGTTCCCAGGATCCTGCCCTCTATGACTCCAAAAGAGACAGAGGTCTCCATCTGGGCCAACTTTAAGAATAACATAGCCTATAAAGTGAACAGCTATCAACTTGTGGCCCAGTAAGATTCGGAGGTCCTTTCCCTATTGAGCTAAGCCCCAGCTTGTGCAATGTCATCTCAGCCAGGCATCTGGGCATCCACCCTCAGCCCCTAAATCTCTGCAACTTTGATGACAGCAGAGTTGAAAGACTGCTTTCCTCATTTGGTTATGTCTCTGGGAAAATCGTTCCAGCTGTCAGGTCAGACCACCTGGGTAGAACGAGTGACCGCTCTTTACTGCTGTCGAGGACCCCTCCTTAACCTGCTGCAGTGTCATTGAGAGATACAATGTTTGCTCTGTGGAGCTCCTGATGGCCTTTAGAAACTTCAAGTTCAGCACTAACCAGGAAAGGCTGCTTAAGGCTTACCCTCCCCTTCCCAGCACCGGCCAGGGCCTCAGTCAGGTGGGTCTACAGATCGCTGGCCTGGGCCCCCTTTCCAGGCTCTTCTCAGCCTGTTGAGCATGGGGGTGTGAGCACAGAGGGAGGACAAGGGAAGAAAAAGGATCCTTGAGGCTCTCTGTTTCAGTGTTTGTACACAGAGGCCCCTCCCCCAGCCTCAATAGAGAGAGAGCACTGGGGGACCTGTGCCAGGGGCTGGGTGACAGGCTCACTCTCTTAACTTCTTTGTGCCAGGTGCCTACAGGGTGGAGAGGCTGAAGGGTTCTCCCCACTTCAAGGTTCTAGGGTCTGTGTTTCATGGCAAGAAGAGCTTGATGGTTTGCCACAAGAGGGGGGACCTGTTCACAGTCCCCCCAGGTTCCTGCACTGAAGTCTGCTGTCCTCTAGGACCACATGTGACCAAGTCAAGAGGCCATCTGTGGGGACAAAAGGGGCCAGGTGACCTGAATGAGTTGACAGAGAGGAAGGAAGCCCTGTTACTGAGGATCCTGAGAGCCCAGCACTATGCTGGGACCACCTCCGCTAAACACACACACACACACACACAAACACACACACACACACCAGCCTCACAACTCAAGAGAGCGGTCTCACCTTGACCCATCTCCTTCCTACTTCCCTGATTTTACACCTGCAGTCTCCCCATCCTAGCATACCTTCCCCTCCTCTGTCCAAACCCTACCTAGCATAAGACCTGCCTTCTCCATGAAGTACTCCCTGATGTCTGACAGCCAAACACCCAGCTGGTCATCTGGTCATTCGATTTCCCAACACAGTTTTAGATTTTGCTGCCACGACGCCCAGACACAAGCATGAGCTCATTTCATTATCTCACCAGGTAATCAACATTTACTGGGCACTGACTTGGAGCCAGGCACTGTGAGGCTTGCAGAGGGGATGGAACAAACATCCAGGAAGCTCCTGCAGATGCCCCCACCCCCATGCTTGGTGGGAACCCACGTGGGATCCTGGCAGGCTCCTCCCCCTGTTGAGAAGATGAGGAATCTGAGACCCAGAGTCAGGGAGGAGGCTGCTCAACTCCCAGTGAGTCAGGGGCTGGGATTCAAAACCAAGCCAGACTCCAAACTCCGCGCCACCTTGTTACCTGCCCCAGAACTCTTTAAACTACCCCCCTGTTGGAGCAGGATTTGTTCTTTAGTCTTAAACCCTCTGGTCATACAAGCTGGGCTCAGGTGGCCACAGCTGAGTGAAGAAAGCAGGGAGCAGTAAGGCAGGTCCATCACACCACCCCTCAGTGACACGCAGGGCCCTTACCTCATCGCTCTGAAGTGACTCTCAGGAGCCTGTCATCCCTCGGTGACATGCTCATCACCTCTGTTTACTTTCAGTTTGGCCCTAGGATCTCTGTCCACCCAGAGGCGATTTAACGGCGGGCACAGTGGGCACGCGCCCTGGGCCCCAACCTCTCAAGGGACCCGCAAAACCCCAACTTTACACTTTTTTCTAATATAAGGGGCCCAATATTTTCTTCTGCACCCAGGACCTCAACTGACCTTAATCTGCCTCTGCGTCCACCCCTTCCTCCAAACTGTCCCCAGGGCCCTGCTCTTGCTGAGAAGCCACAGGGTGTAAATTAATCCGCCTTTAGGCTTCTGGCTCCAGATGCTCTTTCTCTGGTCTTCCAGGGCTGGTCCCTCACCAGCTAAATGCCCAGAGGAATATTCGGGGAACAGATGGCGCTGCTGGTCCGGGGCTGTGGGAGGGTGCGGTCTGGCCCTGGGACTGGTGCTCGGTGGAGCAGCCCCTCCTCGGAGCTGGTGACGACGTGCCCCAGCTGATAGTGCACGTGAGTCTGTGCACGGGGACAAGAAAGCCGTTTGTGCCCCGGGACTCGGGACTAGAGCTCGGGCCATGTGGGCGTCTAGGGTGAGTTCCCTGTCTGCTGAAGAGGCCTCGCTTGATAAGGAGTGTCACCTTATGGGCATCCCTGGGTGACCTCCCAGACTTTATTTTTTTCAGTCAGCCTTGATTAGAAAGGAGGGAGAGGCTGAGGAAGAGAAAATCAAATTCCAAGATAATCACAATTGCAAGTGGCTCGGGAAATGGAGTTTGTCTCACTTGTTACAGATGGTGAAACTGAGGCTCTGGGAAGAAGCCAAGCATTCACACCGGTGAGCAGCAGAGCTGGCCTCACACAGGACAACCCAGGACTGACCATCAGTGCATCTGTATGAAACAGTGTGTGTGTGTGTGTGTGCGCGCGCGCGCGTGTGCGTACCTATATGTGGACTTACATGTATGTCCGTGTCTGTGTGCACCTATGTGTTCCATATCTGTGCCTGTATGTCTGGCTGGGTGTGTCTGTCTGTACCTGTGTGCCTATGTCTCTGTGTATGTGTGTGCCTGCCTGCCCTGTGGGTGTGTATGTAGACTTTATTAAGGTATGGCTGTGACTGTCTTAAGTTGTATGTTCTCAGGATACACATGAGAAGATCACATTTGTCCCAGGTTGTAGGTGTGCATTAGTGTGAACGGGTGTGTGAGAAAGAGATGCGGGAAGGTCACTGGCCCCGGGGCCCTGCTGGAGGGTGTGAGTGCCTGTCTGAGCAGGGCCCCTGTGCCCTGAGCCATCGGGCTGGAGTGTGACCCTCCCCGTAGCTGATGCCTCCACCCCAGAGAATGTCTGGCTTTTGGCCAGAGGCAGCAAAGAACTCAATTGTTTCTATTTGGTTTTTAGATTATGAAACAAAAATTAAATTTAAACTCTTTGCAAGAAGGTAATTTTTCCTAATCATTCATCCTGCTGCACATATCTCCAAAACTTGATTATGTCTAATTAGATTTAATTGGATGGAGAGTGATTTCTTTTTTCAGAGATGAACCACGAAGAAGGGGACCATTTGAGGCCTGGTGACTCCCTGCCTCCAACAAGACCCCACCCCACCCCGGAGCTCCAGAGCTTGGCCAGACCCCCCCACCCCGGAGCTCCAGAGCTTGGCCAGACCCCCCCCACTCCGGAACTCCAGAGCTTGGCCAGACCCCCCCACTCCGGAGCTCCAGAGCTTGGCCAGACCCCCCCACCCCCACCCCGGAGCTCCAGAGCTTGGGCAGACCCCACCCCCACCCCGGAGCTCCAGAACTTGGGCAGACCCACCCCACCCCCACCCCGGAGCTCCAGAACTTGGGCAGACCCACCCCACCCCGGAGCTCCAGAGCTTGGGCAGACCCCCCCACACACCCCGGAGCTCCAGAGCTTGGGCAGACCCCTCCCCCCACCCCAGAGCTCCAAAGCTTGGCCAGACCCCCACCCCCACCCCAGAGCTCCAGAGCTTGGGCCTGCTGAAGGAGAGCCAGGGGAACCGGGCCCAGGGCCTGGGTCTGAGGCCTCGCTCTCTCTGCTTCCCTGCCCTTGTCACTTGCTCTTTCTGTCACAGAGACCCTCTCACTGTGTCTGTCTCCTGTTGTCCCCAAAGCTCTCCTGGATTGGGCTTCTGTGGCCCTTGATGTGAGTCCTGTCACCCTCCCTGTGCTCCTTCTCTCGGCCGGGGGATGCCCCGGGGGCTTTCCCTAGTTACTGGGAGGTTGTGTTCACTCGTGTGACGTGGAGGAAAGAGGCACAGTGTGACTTGGTCAAGGTTACCTTCCATGGCAGCTGGGGTTGAGGTGTGTGAATGGGGCACAGGGCAGTCACACAGCGGGCAGCAGCTGAGTACCCACAGAGGGCAGCATGCAGGCCAGGCTGGGCCCCGCCGGCTCTGGGGCCCAGGAGGCTCTGGCTGGAAGATCAGGATATGGGGCAGTTCACAGGGCAGCAGGGCTGGCCATGCTGGGCCAGAGGGTGGCTAAAGGGTGTGGCTGTCCCCCTCATCCCCTGGCCCAGGCTAAGCACTTCCCTTCACCAGGGCCTGTGGCAGAAAACCCTGGTCCCAGACACTGCTCTTTCCCAAAGTCCTGGCCCCAGCCCAGCACCCTCCTTTCCTCGCATTGCCTGAGCCAGAAAACTGGGTAGGTCCTCATCTGTCACCTTCCTGCAGCCTCAACTGAGGGGTGCCCCAGACCTGCCGTCCCTGCTGTCTCTCCCCCCACCCTATGCCCTGTCCGCACTGTCCTCACCTGGCCCCAAAATTTGGCCTTCATCCTCAGAAGTCGTACACCCCCCATCTCCTACCCCCAGACCCCACATTCAGTGCACTGTCTGTAGCTCCTTTGAACATGCCAAGCCCCCTCTCAAAGACTTCCCATGGCTCCCCACTGCTCTGAGGACCAAAATCTCAACAATTCCTGTGGACAACAAGGCCCTAGTGAATTAACGGCTAGGACTGCCCCAACCCCATCTCTCAACCCCCAACCACACTCTGACTCCACAGACCCCACTGCGTGCAGCCCTTTGCATGTGCTGGTCCAGCTTCCTGGAATACCTTTCCCAGGCCCCCCAGCCTGACACCAGCTCTCTTTACAGCTGTGCTCACGGTCAACAATAACGGCTGGTGTACTGAGTGTTTACTACGCTCCAGACACTGTGCTGGGGGCATTGCAGAATTATCTCATTTCGTACCCCAACAACCTTTGGAGATCATTATTATCCCTATTTTACAGAAGGTGAAAGTGAGGTTCAGAGACATGGAACACTTGGCCAAGGTCACTAGGCTGGGAAGTGGTAGGGCTAGAATTGGAACCCAGGTCATTTGCATGATGTCAACTCTCTCTGTCTCACCCACCTCCTGCCAGGTTAGGGCCCTTCCTCCACACTACCATTTCCCCCCATACAAGCATTTGCCTTACTGTTTCTCCACCTCCTTTCAGGTCCGGCCAGGGTCTGGCCTGGGAGCTCCCCACAGTCAACCTGGGTCTCAGCTGTCTTTGTCCCCAGAGCCTAGAGTGGGGACAGGCATATGGTGGATGCTTGGCCAGGTTTTGCTGCCCAAGGAGCAGGGGATGGCATCCCTGCTGGTTCCTGGGCCTCTCCCTCTCATGCCTTCCCTTCCCACCACTTGATATCTCAGTAAGCAAAGCCTTCAAACTAAAAAAAAAAAAAATACAGTTCATTTGACTTTATCACAGCTGCACTTTCTAGAAACTCCCTTCCCCAAATTGTCTCCAGAGAGGCGAGTGACCCACCGGGTATTCCCCCTTCCAACCCGTCATCGTAGAGCCCGGGAACCACAAGAGGTAGTGGGCAGTGGGAAGTATGGAAACCCTAGGAATTCGAGTCAGTTGTCACGGTCTGTGCCAGGTGCTGTGATGGGCACTGGGGCAAAGCAGTGAGCAAAACAGACCCAGTCCCCACCATTGTGGAACTCACCGTGTAATGAAGAGACCAACTTTAAACAATCATGAAAGTGATTGTATAGTTGTTGTGCTGTGATAAGTTAATCATGCAGAAGCCTAACAATACTAACTATACAGCTCTGGTAACTTATTAAACCTCTTAAAGCCTCAGTCTTCTCATCTGTGAAATGAAGATCCTCGTGGCATCTTTCTCAAGGGGGTTTGTGAGGACCCAGCCCTTTAACCTAGTATCCAGCACTTAGTTGGTGTTTAACAAACATTAAGGGCTGTATTTCTTTGCTAAGGTTGCCATAACAAAATACCATAGCCTGGGGAGCTTAAACAACAGAAATTTATTTTCTTACCATGCTGGAGATTGGAAGTCTGAGATCAAGACTCAACCAAGTTGGCTTTTTCTGAGGCCTCTCTCCTTGGCTTGTAAGTGGCCTTTTCCTCCTTATATCTTTACATGGTCTTTCCTTTGCATGTGTGTCTGCCCTTATCACCTCTTTTTATAAGGATAGTAATCTATTAGATTAGGGCCCACCCATACAACTTCATTTTAACTTAATTAACTTTTTCAAGATCCTATCTCCAAATACAGTCACATTCTGAGATCCTGGGGATTAATTAATACTTCAACATATGAATTTGGGGAGGGGATACAATTCATCCCAGAACAGTATGTATCCAAGAGAATTGAGTGTATATATCCACAGGTCACTTACATGTCAGTGTTCCTAGAAGTTTTATTTATTTAAAATGTCCATGTATATAAAAGAATGGATAAATTGTAGTAGACTGAAGAAAATGGAACTACACAGAATTTTTTTTTAAATGAACAAACTACTAATACAAACAAAAAATTGTATGAATGTCACAGACATGGTGAAGAAATAAACAGGCAAAAAAAACCCACACACTATACGGTTTCATTAATATTAACTTCTTATCTTAATAGAAGTCAGAATGCCTAGAAATGAAAACAAAGAAACTTTCTGGGGTACTATAGTGTTCTCTACCTTGACCTGGGTAGAGGTAACAGGCATACACTCAGATTGCAGAGATGGAGAAATAGAATTCTATTCCTGATAGGAGAATCTGAAATGGCACATCACAAAGGCATAGAGAAAGGAAGGGAAAGAGCTTGTATTTTTACAATCTACCACATGTACACTTAATACCACATGTATTTTACCATATGCAAGTTATATCTTATTATAACAAACAGAAAAAATCTTGGGTCAGATGATTGCAGAAGATAAGTTTAACCCCACAATGTATCTAGGTTTTCTTATATTCTATTCTCACCAATCCCTTCCTTAAGAAAATCAGCATTCTGTAGAGACAGAGGCTGCTACAAGATGTGTGTGGCAGGGGAAGTTCTAAGAGCTTCAGCATTTGCAGTCTCAGTCAGCTTTTGCTCAGGTGGGGTGAAGTAAGCAGATAAGATTATCAATGGACTGAATTGTGAGGAGCTGGGCTTGGGGAAATCAGGCTGACGAATGGGCTGCGGAAGGGCAACTTCCTGGATCAGCTAGTGCAGCTCATGATGGATTGATTTTCAGCACCATGGAGAGTCCCAGTAACAGATGGAAGGCTTTCGTCTTTAAGAGTCCGGGGACCACTCATTTCCCTTTGTCTGATAGGTAGAATTGTCTGGATAGTAAATAAAATTTACTCTTGCAAACTGCCAGAAGTGAGTGCCTGGGCTCTGGAAGCAGATTGAGTTCAAGTCTGGGCTGAACCACACAAGCTGTGTGACTTTGTAGAAGTTATTTAAATTAACCTCTGTGCCATGGCTGCTTGTCTGCCAAATGAGAGCGACCATAGCTGCCTCATAGGATTGTGGCAAGGACTGAATCAAAATAAGAAAAGTAAAGACATTAACATAGTAGCTGATACGAGGCAGGAGCTAAAAAGTTGGCTTCTCATTCTCATTAGTATTATCTCCAAGAGCGCTTTTTAAAAAAAAAAAAATACAATATAGAAAGGATTCAGAAGGCTTCCATGACCTCAGATATCTGGCAACTTGTTATATGACTTTAGGTGAGCTCTGTCACCAACCTGGCTCCCATTCCCATTCTGCAAATGAAGCTATTTGGGGTGTTTTTTTTTCATTAGATTTTATCTTTTTACTAAGAGAATGTATTCATATATCACTTGGCAAAATAAATAAAACACTAAAACAAAACAGTAAGATAAAATAGAAAAGATTTTATACTTTGTGGCATTTGTGATCCTTATAAGCACTCTCCGTTCCGAGTCTTCAATTCAGGACTTGGGGAGTAAACAAGATTAGGTGTGGGGGTTAAATGAAAAGTGAGGACAATGTTGCGATGGGCTGAGAGAATTCTGACTCCAAAAAAGGCTCAAAAAGAATGCATTGAGCATGTCAAGACTTTTAGCTTTTACATTATCTCACACACACACATACACACACACACACACACACACACACACACACACACACACTTGCTCAACTTGTGCTCAGGCTCTTGGCCCCTCCGAGCCCTTACACACAGGCACTCACCCTTTCACGATCTTAGCTTCTTAACTTGACCACATTTCTTCTCCCCTCGGAGCCTTCTCCTATGCCCTTTGCCAGGAGAGAGCAATCTCATTCAGAGTCTTATAAATAAAGACTGAAGCCAGTTTAAAGAAAATAAATAAAAAAGGGAATTAGTTGGTTTGTTCACCTGACAAATCCAGGAGTTGATAGCTTCAGGCATGGCTGGATCCCCAAATAACATCATTTCAAAACATGGCCTTCCCATCTCTTCTGCCTTGGCATCATCCAGTCACGCTCTCCCCAGGTGGGAAATGGATCCTGGAGTGTCAGGCTATGTCACACTGGCTACACACCCTTCTTTCCCGATAGTTTTTAACAAAGCTTCTGCTATGATTCTCATTGGCCTGGACTGAGTTATCTGCCCATGACTGAAACATCATTGTAACCAGCAGGTGAAGTTAACTGGGTGGTCAAGCCTGAGTGGCAGGAGCCAAGGGATGAGCCCCCTCTGGATGGACTGAGAGTGATCAGAGAGTTGTTTTCAAAGGAAAATTGGGAGTGGTCTTGCCAGAACAAGAGTGATGGACACAGGGCAGGTAAATAAACAGAAGCCCACTACACATTCTTCTTGACTCCTTGGTCTCAGCACAGGTGGCACTTCTTCAAAGAAGACCCATCTTATATCAGAACCCACTATCCTTTCCCTTTGCTCTTTAGCTTTTATTATTCAAAGCGGTGCTAAATATGTACATGATCATACACATATTCAATCACACACGTGTGCACTCAAATACTCATTCACAAACACTCATACATGTGTGTACTTGCACACACATTCAAACATGCATATGCAAAGTCACAGGTATGTACAAATCACAAGCACAAATGTGTGAATAGTTCTCAATGCCTATTTTCTGAACTCTACTGTGAACCCACAGAGTCATTCTTTGTGGGATTCCCAGCACCCATCACGATGCACCATCACTTGGTATCCTCACTTTTCCAATGGGCAGAATGAGGCTGCCCAAGCCTGTCTTCCATACAAGGGAGGGGGGGCTTTGGAAAGTCAAATACAGACAAATGACTGCATCTTTCCTCTTCCCCCTTCCTTGCTCACTCTCTCTGTCCTTCTCTCCCCACCTCCTTCCAGCAATCCCTCTCTGTGCCCTCCCCTAACCTATCATCCTCACCCTCACCCTTCTCTGCCTCTATCCCATGACATCACCCACTTCTTCGCATCCCTCTCCACCTTCTGAAGCTAATTAAATGATACCATAGGATGTATTTCATTTGCATTAGGTTCAAAAGAGCCACAGAGCACCAACACATGCTCATTAACTAGCTCTGGGTAGAGAGCTGTAATGAACCAGTTTTATTACAACCATCATGTGGGCCTAACCCGTGAAGCTATTTTGTATTAGTTGGGAAGGAAGATAACCACAAACCTGAGTGCGTGGGGATGGAGGGGTGAGTGGGGAAGGTTCTGAGCCCTGGCCAGGCTATTATTGTGCCACTACTGTTACTAGGAGCATCAGAAATCCACTGCAGCTGTAACTAGAGCTCAGACCAAGGTTCCCAGCCTGGGCCTCCAGAATTCCTGGGGGTGCTTGGTGCAAGGGGCCTCCTGAACTTACCTGTGTACCAAGCATTATCTCTCGATGGGATAATTGGCCTGGCACATAACAGAGCCCCATTTTATTCTATGTGCATGCTTTTCTGATTCCCATGGCAGAGAAACTTGCTGAGAAGCATGTCTGCATCTGTAGCCTCTGTCTAGTGTGCATTCCTCTGAGGTTGAGGTCTAACAGCAGTGGTACAGACAGTGACATAATGAAAACAGCCACCATCTCTTGAGCACCTGCTATGTGCCTGGCACTGGGCTTAGTGATTTACCTGGATTATCTTCTTTAATCTTCACAGCCCTTTTGGAGGTGGAAGATGTCATTATCCTCATTTGATGGGTGAGGAAACTGAAGATCAGGGATTTACATGCTGTGTCCAAAGACACACAGCCTGAATGTGATACATTGAGGATGCGAACCTAGGTACCATCTCCATAGTCTCACCACTGCTCTCTACTACCTGTCATTTAAAAGGGCAGCTCATCGCCTGCAAGGCACCTCATATTTGCATTAATGTTTTTTTTAAAAATCTGTCCTTACCTTCCAAATATTATGACTAACTGGGCTTTCTGTGTGCCCAGTTTTATTCTAGAACTTTACACATATTATCTCATACAATCTTCGCAACAACCCTATGAGGGAAGTACTATTATTATTGCATTTTCCAGATGAGAAAACTGAGGCACAAAAAAGTTAGGTCACTGCCACAATCCACAGCACTGGAGTGGGCCAGGCAGGGGTGGAATCCGGCAGACGGGCTCCCGTGTGCATGCCTGGCCCAACTCTGCCCCTCCTGGAGCCAGGACATGGTCTCACTCATGTGTTAGTTTTATGCTATTCCTGTAACAAATTACCACAAACTTAGTGGCTTACATAATACACACGTATTACCTTACAATTCTGGAGATCAGAAGTCCAAGATGGATCTCACCAGGCTTAAATTAAACTGCCTACAGAGCTGTTCCCTCTGGAGGTTCAATGAGATATAGGAACAGATCAATGTTTCTTGACTTTTCCAGCTTCTAGAAGCTTCCCACATTCCTCAGAGTGTGGCCCCTCCTTTCATCTTCAAACCCAGCCACAGCAGGTCAAATTCTTGTCATCACTCTGACTCCTTCTCTGCCCCTTCTTCCACGTTAAGGCCCACTGTGATAAATGGAAACATGGGGTCCACCTGAATAATCCAGAATAATCCCCATATTTTAAGATCAGCTAATTAGCAATATTAATTCCATCTCCAGCCTTTACTCCCCTTTGCCATGTGAGGTAGAGTAACACATCCACAGGTTCCTGGGATTAGGGACATGGACATCTTTAGGGTGATTATTCTGCCTACTTCAATGGAATCAGTTATCTTCTGTGGACAACACACGATATACAAGGGCTTTCCTCACCAGATAGCAAGTAAGTGAGAGAGAGATCACAACTCCCACTTTACAGGTGAGAAAACTGAGGCTCAGGAGAAACAGGGGCTTCCAGGATTTCTCAGGGGCCAGCCACTGTTTGGGGTCCCCTGGGGTCTGACCGATCTGACTACAAAATCTTTTCTTCCCTGCAGTCTACTGTGAGAATGTAGTGGAGATTTATTTTTGCTTCTGATCAGATTTGGAGATGCCAAAGATGCCTTCAGGAGAGACTGGAGCTGCGTGAGTCCCTCAGCTCAGTCACAATACATCCTGCTCACGCCCACCCTGGTGGTCACACCCCAGCCCAGTTGGAACCAGGTCATCTGAGCGAACTAAGCCAGCGCCCCTCCCTCACCCCACCCTAGTCTCTCTTTGCTCTATTAGAATTTAGATGCATTAAAGAATACTGGCCCTAGCCAGATTGCTGGGTTGGTTGGAACATCGTCCCAATATGCAAAAGTTGCAGGTTTGATCCCTGATCAGGGCACATATAGGAACAGATCAATGTTTTTCTCTCTCTCTCTCCCTCTCTCTCTCCCTCTCTCTCTCTCCTTTCCTCTCTCTTTCTAAAATCAATAAATACATTTTTAAAATATTTTTAAAAAAAGAATTATTATCACAGCAGAACATTGGGACCCAGAGGCCCCTTACTCTGCCAAATGCCTTTTCCAGAAGTGAAATGTGTTAATTCATTAGCAGGGAGTGGTTACTGCTAACAACCCTTGGGCATATAAGCCATCTGTGCCTGGTATCCTGGTATGGGCAGCTGGGCCATCATACCAGTAGGGCTTCCTCATTCTCTTTTTTGAGCCACAGGGTGGTGGAACCTGTGAGACTGACAAGGTCTACTCTCCCTGAGGACAGAGGGACAGGTGCTGATGGCACTTGGAGAAAAGCTATGGGAGAGGCCTGGAGGAGGTGATCAGGACAGGGAAAGGGAGATGTCAAATGGGCTAGAAGGGAGAATTCAACTTTCCTGAGCACCTACTATGTGCTAGGCATTTGTATAGACTCCTTGCCCAAACCTCATCACTTTGTACCAACCCCATTGTGTGATTATGTGCATTTTGTAGATGAGGAAATTGAGATCCAGAGAGGTTAAGGTAAGGCAGGGATTCAAACTCAGGCCCTTGATGATCTCTAAATTCATCTTCCTTCTCCTTCTATGCTGTCTACATTTATTCATCACTCTGTGAAGGGTCCCCATTGCTCCTCCACCTCCGTCGTCCCTCCAAAGCCGGCAGGTAGGTCCCTGGGAAAGGAACACTTCAGCAAATCCCAGCTTTCAACTGGAGGGGCCGGAAGAGGGCCTGAGAGGATAGCCCCGGAGAAACAGACATTTCCTGCTGAGTGAATCACAGCCTCTTAGCCACTGCAGGTGCAGACACCACCCTCCTTCCCCAGGAAGTCTGTAAATCAGAACTGAGATTACAGAACCCAGATTACAGGATCCGCTGAGGGGTGAGTGAGACAGGAAGCAGCGGAGAAGTGCAAGGAGGAGAGCAATACCCCAAGCCAAGCCCTGGGGGATTCTAGGATGGAGAGGAGGGGCACAGTGAGCAGCTGCTGCTCCCCGCTGTGCCCCCAAGGGGATGGACCAGATGCTGCCTGGGGCCCCAGCCATCCCTGACATTCTGTGGGTCCCTGCCTCCGGTGTCTGGGGGCAGCTGGAGCAAGGGGGCTGGGCTCAGGGAAGAGGCTGGAGAAAGGGTTTAGGAGTTGTCAGCAGCTCTGAGCTAAGACCTGGGCAAGGACGACTGGTGGGAAGAGGAGGTTGGTGGTCACAGAGGATTGGCCCAGGGTAGAGGAGCCCAGTAGGAACCCTGGGTCAGGGAAGCTGGGAAAAAGCCAGAGGGGCAGGACTTCCTGGGTGGCAGTCAAGAGCTGGGTCAGTTCTGGTTCGGCTGCTGCCTGGTCGTGTGACTTTGGGCAAGTTTTGTGGCCTCTCTTGCCTCACTTGCCTCACCTGCATGGTGGAGGTGGTTATTCCTGCCCTGTATGCAGCACTGTTGGGAGGACTAAAAGAGGTAAAGGTAAGAAAAACCATTCAGGAAGGGCCATCCTGTGCACAGGGGGCAGCTTCTGGCCACTCACCTGCGCAGGGTCCAGCCCCGTTCCACCTGCCTCTGCTCCCAACCTCCTGGTAATTGGCCAGACACTGGAGTCCTCATGCTGAGAGCCCAGCTGATTGGAGGAGGCAGAGTCTTTATGCAAATGAGGCTGCTCCCTCCCTCCACTCCTTTCTCCTCCAAGGTCACCATCACTGCAGCCTCACATTTTTCAGTCTGAGTTTCCCCAGGAAAAGCTGGAGCCTGTAACATGATGGGTTTATTGTCTGAATGCACAACAGCTTGGCTGTCTCTCCCCAGGGCCCGAGCTGCAGCGCAGCCCCGCCCCTGAGCCCCCTTCCCAATCCCCGCCCCCTCACCAGCTCTGTGACTTTAGGCAAGCATTCCATATCTCAGAGCTTTAGTGTCCACTCATTATTTTTACACATTATTTACACTGTGTATTTGCACACTCTTGTAGTCCTTAAACAAACAGTTCTAGGGAGCCTCCTGTGTACCTGCACCGACGCTGGCCTGGACAGTGAGGACAGAGAGGTGGCGGTGGAGATGAGCCCCCACTCTCTCGGAGCTCCCATCATGGTGGGCTGTCAGGTGGCAGCAGGGAGGAGCTGGCCAGGAAGGTATTTATAAGTAGCCAAGAGCTGAGGCGATGCAGAGTGAGCAGGTGACACCCAAAGTCACAGGATAAGTCCTCAGCAGAGCCCAGGCCAGGCTAGCCACTGAGCCGACGCATAACATTGTGTGAAGGGAGCCACCATGCAGATTTCCAGACCCGCAACCCATCACAGTCACTTCATAGTGCAGGGGAGCCCTGGTCCTGGGGCAAGGCTCAGCGCCTGGTGGAAGTTAAGACCTCCTGGGCCCCCTTGTCTCCTCGGGGCTGCCCAAGGGCTCACAGGCCATACAGGCAAGGGGCATCTGGTCAGGTGGGTCCCCCTAGAAAAGAGTAGCCCTTGGCTCCCTCTTTCTGTGCTCACTATTCTCCCCTCCAGTTTCAGGACACCCAGCAGGACAAGGCTGGAGCGGGCGGTTGGGAGCTGGGTCTCATTATCAGACGCTCTGCCTGCTCACCATCTGAATCAGCCTCTGCGGGGGCAGCGCCTTCCCCCACCAGAGCTGATAATAGAATTTTTAATTGTTACAATTATCACCTGAACAATTGGGTCCTGCCACAAATAATTAAAATGAGGCCCATCTCCTCCTTGTCCATTTCTCCTCTCAGCTTTAAATCTGATGGTGACTTTCAGAGTACCGGGAAACAAGAGTCACTAAGAAAGACGTCCTTACAGAAAGGAGGCTGTGAGGTGAATGTGGCTATGGAGGCACACCTGGGGATAGGAGGCACCATGTGTGCATGTGTGTGTGTGTGTGTGTGTGTGTGTGTGTGTGTGTGTGTGTGTGTGTGTACGTACATGCTAGAAGAGTCGGCACCTCTATAGCACTTGAAATGAGATGTAGTGAGTTTATTCAGGATGAACTCAGGAAATGCCACTGTCACCATTACTCCTGCCCACCGAAGCTGGCTAGCCCCTGTCCTGGGTGCTGCCTGCTGACCCAGCCCCCTCCACAGCACCCCTCCTCCTCCACCCAGGACTCAGAACCCTGCCCTGTCCCCTCTGGATCCCACATCCTTAATTCTAGAAAGAAGAGACAACTGTCAGTCTGAGCTCCCTTCCAGTCTCAGCACTAATTAGCATTCAACTCCACCTGCAGCAGCCCTGAGCTCACCTGTCCAGCAGCTGCGAGGTAGCAGCTTCCCACCTGGGCTGGCTCCCTGGGGCAGAGACAGAAGGTGATGGTGGGGAGGAGGTGGATATGGGGCAAACCAGATCAGGCTGAAAGCAGGGTATTTCTGGCTCCAGGAATGTGTGGTGTTTGCATCAGGAGGAAGCATTTAGATGCTCAAATCCATACCCCCACTTTATTCACTGAAAAGACTGAAGTCAAAGAGGGCAAGGAACTCTCCCAAGCTCACGGTACAGATAAGCAGCAAAGCGGGCTCCTTAGGCAACCCTGAGCCAGGAAATGGAAAGACTTGTTTAAAGGAGAATAAGCTGACGAGTTTCCTGTCGTGTGAGAGAGGGCTGGGAGGGGAAGCAGAAACTATAACTTGTAGTCCCTAAATGCCAGATTGGGGAGTTTTAGTATGAAGGTAAGTGGGAGCTATAAATGTGTCTGGATTCCATCTGCTGCTCTCCGCCTGCACTGCCCACATCCTGCTGCAGGCCCACAGCTCCCACTGGGACACCTGCAGTGGCTTCTGCCAGGTCCCTCTGCTCCTTTTTGCCCCTCAACACACCATTATCCACAGCAGTAAGTATGGCCTTGTGAAAACGCACATGACTGTGTTGCTCTTTTGCTTAAAGTCATTCAGGGGCTCTGCTGCTCCCAGAATCAACTTCAGAATAAACATGCAAGTCCTTGCATGGCTGCGAGATTGTCTGGGAACGGACAGCCATCCCCAGCCACTTCCATGGCCTCTTCCTGTCCTGCAGTTCCTTGTGTACCATGGCTCAGCCACCCAGACTTCGATCATTCTTAGATGGTATGAGGTCTTGGTGTTCACTGTCCCAGTGCTTGGGACATCCTTCTTGTGGCTGCAGGCCCACAGATCTCAGCCTTGAGCCTTAAAGCCTTCTGAGATCCCCGGGTAAAGGACCTCCCAGCCCAGGCACTCTGCACACATCATCCTGCTTTATTTCCTTTGCTGCATTTGGCACTTTCACAAATTGTTGGGGACCAAAATATAAACAGGGTATGGTTGCAATTTTGATATATCTAGGGACAGAGGTGATGGACCCTACCCCCATCTCAACTGTTCTGTTAACAAAGAGCTATGCCTGATTCTGGCTTGTCCTCCCCCTCCCCCCATGTTCTCCGGAAGAGACTGGAAGCTAGTTTCTTATTGGTGTAAAGTTAGATTTGAATGGTATGGTGGTGGTGGTGGTCTTTGAGTTGTCTTGGAAACAATTGAATTGCTAATGGACCACGTTTTTTCCCCTGAATAAAGACTGATGTGTCTTTGGGAGCAGTCTTGTTAGGGCTCAGGAATTGTAGAGACTGTTCTCTGTGCCATCCTCCTGAACCCATCTATATGTATATATCTTTCAGTTTCTATCTATCATTTATTCAATTTCATACCTTTTCCCGTTTGAGACCCCGTAATAGACTCGTCGCGGCTGGACCGTGACAACAAATTATCTTTATTCATTCATTTGTTTGTTTATTGTCAGTTTCCCCACAGGCTGCAAGCTCTGTGGGGCAGGGACCTTGTTTTCTGTTGTGTTGTGGGGTTTTTTTTGGTTTCGGTTTTTGTGCCCTGCTGCCTCTGCAGTGCCCTGCAGGGTAAGGTGCTCAGGGACACCTAGTGGGTGGGTGGGTGGATGGATGGATGGATGGATGGATGGATGAGCCGGGCACAGACCCCCCCGCTCTGTTCCGGATTATTGAGGGGAAAGTGGGTTTAAACAGGGTCGGGGCTATAGGATACTTCTAGGAGTAGGACCCCTTGGGCTCTGGTCCCCCAGCCACAGACTTCCCCATGTGTCATTCCTGCCTCCCCTAGAGGTCTCCCCAGCCTGGACACGCTGACATGACCTCTGACCCTTGCTTCCATAGACTCTGCCCCCCTGGGGCCCAGATAACCTGGTGGGAGGACTGAGCAGTGACAGCCATGGGGGCAAGCTTGTCCACAGGCCCGCCCTGAGGAGTCTTATAGGGAAGTCAGGAGCCCGTCCTTACAAGACACTGGCCTGCTGGCGGAGACAGTTCTGCCTTTAGAAACATCTATTCTGACCAGGGAGACCTAGAATTCTCTGAGGTCAGGAGCGCTCTGGGAGAGACCCGGCACTGCTGAAGAAACCCTGGTCCCTGCAGACTCACAATGGCGCGAGCTCTTTCTGTCCCAACAGAGACCATGGGTAAGGTGGCGCCTCTTGTAGGTGGGCACTGCCCCCCTGAACGCTGGGTGTGGAGCTCAGGGACACACTGCAGGTGAAGAGGCAGTGCTTGGGCCCCCAGCAAAGCTCCCTCCAGAGACACATCAGAATCTCCCCCGACCTGGTAGGGGCAGGAGGGAGGCGAGAGCCCAGCCTCACTGTGCCCCCAGCATCCTGTGTCATCATGGATGGACCCTTCCCCTCTCCAGGCCTCTCTCTTCACCTGTGACTTGAGGCTGGGCCAGGTGACAGCTAATGCTGCCTCTGCTTCCACTCTGGAATCTCCTCTCTCATCTCCCCATCCCCTTGCCCCCGCCCCTCTTACCCCGGGTTCATGATCTTACAATTTTAGAAACAAACCTGGCTAATTTCTTGGCTAATTTCACCCAATGGGGAGGCCAGGTGGGCACCCTGCTTCCACTCCATCACCCACCCTAATGCCTTGTCTGACACTTCCAATTTATTTTTCAATTCCTCTACCATCAGAAATGACGATTAAATTTCCAGCATAAATACAGCTTTACCAAACTGAATTAATCTCAGTGAGGAGAGGCAGACAGGCAGCCCTCCCCTCAAAGCCTCTCAGGCATTAACCCTTCAGTGCCCACAGAGGCCTTGCAGGGAGCCGGACGGAGGCTCAGGGGGCCTCCCTGGAAGCTGTCACTCGGAGCCTCGCTGGGGCCACCTGACCCTGCGCCTTCGCCCTCTTGAAGCCCCTCGCCTGTGGGGAGTCCAGAAGAGCAGTCTTGTCCCAGGTCACCCTCCCCAGCAGGGCAGAGTCAGGAGACACCAACCCTTCATCCCCTAGCCTAGCTCCTTCCTGACACTCCTGCAATCCTCCCAGGGTGGGCGCTCCCCACTGAGAGAGGACGTGATGTGGGGCATATCCAGGGTTTGACATTTTCAGACCATATATGAGGCCAGGGGCACAAGAGCAGAGCCCCTGTGATCACAGAACCTGGACCGGTGGGGCAGCTCACCATCCCCTCCCACATAACCATCTCCACCACCTCTGTCTGTCGTGGCCACTCACATCAATCCAACCAGCAGCCGCATTTAACCTGGTCGCCCTTCTCCTCCACATCATTGAACCAACCATAGCCCAGCACCACCCCAGTGACTCCCACGGCCTCCCCCATGATCTCCCCACTTCCACACCTGCCCCCCTATCCATTCCCCACACATTAGCATCAAAATGCGAGCATTGCTCCCATCATTTCCTGGCCCAAAACACTTGAGTGCTTCCCTCTGCTCCCAGATCAGGTCCCTGCCCTTTAAGGCCACGGTAGTGATGGGGGTGACCTGGCCCCCATGGGTCCTCTGCCTCCCTCTTCCTGGCTGGGTTAACTTATCCTTATCATTCAAGCTTTTCTTTTTAAACCTCGCCTCCTCCTAGAACTTTCTCTGATCACCAACTCCCAATCTAAATTAGTTTCTCCCTCTGAAGATTCTCTCTCAAATCCATTTCTTTTTCTTTAGAGTGCTTAACATGAGTTATAATTACACACTAATTTGTGGGTTTGTCTAAAAGAATTCTCCAGGGAGGAACCTGAGCTCACTGGCTCGATGCTGCAGCCCCTAGAACTGTGATGGCAAACCTTTTTACAAAAACCGCCCACTTTTGCTGTGCTGGTCAACCTGGTCCATCCCGTCCACTAGTGGGTGTTCAGCTTTCATCATGGGCCAATCGCAGCGCCATTGGGGGGGGGGCGGACATGAGGGACCATGGAAGCTGGAACGCCCACTAGTGGATGGGATGGATGAAAAAGTGGGCAGTTTTTATAAAAAGGTTCGCTATCACGGCCCTAGAACATGGCCTAGAATGTAGTTGAATGCTTAGTACGGACTTTTGAATGAATGAGGGAGCAAATGAATGAATGAAGGAAAGAGTAACAAACCCTTTTTGTGTCCACATGTGCCAAGCTGAGGCTGGACCCTGAGTCTGGAGTGATGGGTGGGCGTGGCCTCCACTAGCTGGGCTCTCAGGGATGAGCAGGGGGTTGCCCAGTGTTGAAGATGGTATTGGTATGCCATGTTCGGAGAAGCCCATGTGCCTCTGGTTGGCCCCTTCCCAGCCACCCTGAGAGGAAACCCTGGCCCTTTCGAGTGATTGATTCAAGTGGTTCAGTTCAATGGGTGTTCCTATGAGTAGGTAAGAGCCCAAGCCTCAGGGTCAGCCCAACCTGGGTTGAATCCTGATTGTACTGTTGACACTATGTGACTCTAGGCAGGTCACTCAGACCCTCTGAGCATCCACCTCCCATTCTGTGAACAGATGACTCCTTTATCGGTGCTCACTCAAAGTTCCATTGACCCTGAGGAGGTAGACATGCCCCAGTGTCTCTCCTCCAGGCGGGGGAGACACACCCAGGCTCAGCCAGTCAGCTGGGAGCAGAGGTGTCCCACCGGGAGCGGGAGTTGTGGGGGGTCAGAGTAAGGGCACCTTAAGCCCAGCCCAAGGGGAGGTCAGGGAGGTCTTCCTGGAGGAAGAAACCAGTCAGAGTTCCCCGCTGCTTGCTCCTGTGCCTCTGTGCATGTGCACTCATGTGTGTTTGTACATGCGTGCCTTTCCTCTCCTCCCGCTCTCTCTCCCCAAGGCCTTGCTCTGCCCATTTCCTCACCTCGGTCTCTCTATGCCCCACAGGAGGCCTCAGGGACACAACCGTGTTCTAAAGAATGCAGCTCTGAGCCCTGCAAGCAGGCCATAGGGCCCCTCTATATGTCCTCACACACGCCTCCCAGAGCCCGCGCCCCCCGCCCAGCCCTGGGCGGCGGCCGGGCAGCAATGGGGAAGCTGGAACCGGGATCAGCTGAAGGAGTTAGAGCCCGTGTCCCCGCAACAGCCTGGAGAGCAGCAGGGAGCCTGCAGGAATGGACCCCTGTCCCTGCCCGGTGGGCAGGTCAGGGATGGCAGCAGTCCTGGGTGTCACCAGCCTTGAACCTCTACCTCCCAGAGGCTCCTTCCCAACCCACCTTGGCCCAAAGAGTGGGTCAGTTCCCTCCTTTCTCTGAGTCTCCCTTTTCTTATCTGACAAATAGGCTCAGTGAGGCTTCTTCTGAGGGTCGAAATAAGACAAAGAATAAAAACGATGTGATTGACAGAAAGGATTTGCAAAGGTTTGGGTGTCGTGCCCACATCAGGGCACTGGTGATGCTGAGGGAGGAGAGCTAACAGACTCAGCTCCAGGCCCAGCTATGTAACTCAGCAACTGAGTCAGGTCCCCTTAGTCCTTCCTAAACTCACCAACCTAATCTAAAGATCTTTATTAAGCACCTACTGTGAGCCATGCTTTGTGCAAGAGACTAGGACACCGTGGTGAGCAGAGCCAGCCCCAGCCCTCAGTTTCCTCCTCTGTGAGAGGGGGATCACCGGGATGACCCAAGGGCCTCAGCTAGAGTGACTCGCTGGGGCCAGGCCCAGGGGAGGCCAGTGTAGCCTGGCCTGGGCGGGGCCTGAGCAGGGGGTGGAGAAGAGACTGCAGACTGCAGAGCGGCTGGGCAGGACTAGTGAGTCTCCAGAGAAGAGGGCATGTTCCCCACCCCCAGCCTCGGCTCCACTGTGACCTCCCGGTCAGTGGCTGGTGTGACCTCATTCTCCTCAGGGAGCCCCAGCCTTGGGAAGGAGCCCTGGGCCCACCATCGACTTGAAGCCTGACCCCATGTCTGAGTGCGAGCCCCCTTATCCCTCTGTGTTCAGTTGGGGAAACTGAGGACAATAAGGAAACAGCTTGCCAAGGCCACACAGAAAACTTGTAATGACTAGTTCCCACTGATGCGCCTGTTTCTGATGAAGAAACTTGAAATTATCATTGTCATCATCATCATCATCATCACCATCATAACCAGTGCTGGGCACCTACTGTGGGCCGGGCACGCTCTGAGCACCTTACAGGTGAGATTTATTTCAGCTTCACTACCTGCCCGTGGGGTGGATGCATGACTGGCCCCATTGTACAGACAAGGAAACAGGTGCAGAGAGAGACGGGGCTGGTCCGAGCTCACTCCCATTGTAGCCCCTCCAACCCCACCCCACCCCCCGCAGCACTTTTCCAGTGGGCATGTCTGTGTTATGGGTGATTATTTTAGTCACACCTGCCCTTCCTGCTGGTCTCTGACCTCCAGTGGTCAGTGGCCATGTCTGTGTCACTCCCATGATTCCTCAGCCCCAACATGGTGCCCATTAGGTAGCCAGCATTCAATAAAGATTTATGAGAGGGGATAATGAGAACTCTCAGGGAAACCAAGTCACCCAGAGAAATATGCCCCCTCCCTGTCCTGACATTGGCATCGGGCAGACCCCGCCCCCCGCTCCTGCTGGCACTGCCCCCCCCCACTTGCCCACATCTGTCACTAAGGGACTGGCTGACTCAGAAGGAATTAACAGCCCAAGTCGCAGGATCCCGGGCCTGCCTGGTTGGCTGAACCCCTTGAACAAGCCCTGCACAGGGACAGCGGCTGCTGGAGGGCGGGTAGTGGGCAGGCGACCTTCTCAAGAGTCCTGTGCACTCTAGGGAGAGTCAAAGTGAGCTCTTGGCCCTCCAGAACCCTGTGCACTGACTAGTTCAAAATGCCCACACATCCTTACCTCCTTCAAAGCAGCCCTGGGGCAGGCTGCTGTTTACACATGAAGAAGAGGCCCAAGAACAGAACTGATGGTTGGGGGAGAGGAAGGGGGTGGACCGACCAAAGGTCATGCAACTATTTGGTGGTGGAGCTGAACCCTGCATCCCTTCCTCTGATTCTGGCTGCATCCTTCACCCTCCTGCCAGGTCTGCGGGGACAGTAGAGTACAACTAGGCTGTTAAAGTACCTGAGTGCTCCCCACTTGCCCGGCCACTCTGTGGGGCGCTCTGCCTGTCCACCAGCACAGATGCGTCGGTGAGGTTCCCACCAGGAGATGAAAACCACACAGGAATATGACACAAAGATGCTTAAGTGCAGCGGTGAATCAGAGTAACAAGGGATGGGGTGCTAAGCGGAGAGAAGGCTGTAGTGTGCAAGAAAGCAAAGAGAAGGACCAGCTAGCTACCACCTCTCGGGCTGAGGCAGGGCGCCCAAGCAAGCGGCCCCCCGGCTGAGATCCAGGCCCTGACCTAGGAGGCAGAGTGGTGGCCCACTGAGAGCAGGGAAGTCGCTGGGTTGCGAGAAACTTGTCAAAGATTCACTCTTTGGATGCTAGGGAAAGTTGTTTCTATGGAGGTGACTTGCTGGATGGATGCATTCTGCTATGAACCATTTTAGGGGTTGTTGGGAGAAACTGCTGGCCGCTGGGTGCTGTGGACCACTGTGCATTGCCAAGGTGGGGTCCCCAGGGAAACATCTTAAACTGCAGGAGTGGGGTCCTGGCGAAGCTTGGTCTGCAGCAGGTGCATGCTGGAGAAGCCACCTGTGTGTGTCCCAGGGGCTTCCTTTTACTAAAACATCCGTGTGCCCAGTGAGACCTGGGCTTCCCCAGAGCTTTTGCAATAGCCTGCTGAGCAAAGCAGTACCCCAGAAATAGGAAGGAAACTGCCCTCCACTTGATGTGTGTCTCCACTGCCCCCTACTGACTAAATTTAACATTACACCAGCTGGAAAAGAGAAAAAATATTCAGGGTGGGGCGCGTTTCCACTTCCACAGATCAGTCAACAAAGAGTGAATTGGAGCTGACAGGCAATAAATTGTAACCAGCATGGTGCACACTTCAGATACTCATCTTCTGTATGCACACTTATACACATCTCTAAATTCCCTTACGACAGCAAAAGAACTGTGCCTCTACCTAACAAGAGGCAGATATGTGTCTTACAAGTAAATGAGATCTTTCTCCAATATAAGGAGACCCACAGTCCCCAGACTCATTGCATCCAGCGCTAGTTATAACTTACTCCTCAAATTCATTCACAGTTCACTGACTGTTGTTACCAGAGACTAAATTGCCAAGTTAACTTGAAACTCCTTATATATAAAATTAAAATGGGGCAAAGGGAAGAGAAGGAGAAAGCGACCAGCATACATAAGTAAGAACGAACATGCAGTCAGAGCTGTGACGGTGGTGGGCCTGGGTGTCTATTAGGTTTGTTGCCCACACTCTAGCTTGGATAGATCTGACAAGAGCATTAAAGGACTCGCTACGTCCTGTTTCTCAGATCTCGTCAGCACGAGTGCAGGGGACCAACGTGTCATTTTGTGAAGACAATCAAGTTCTCCATAAGACTATCTGCAGCACATCAGGGGGACTCATTCAGACTATGAAGCTGGTCACCAGGCCCCAGTTACTCCCCTCCCCCCCCAGGCTTATGAAGGGACAAGAGATTACGGAAGTTTTCCCCAGAAGAGCTGTCCCCAGCAAAGCCCATAGAGAAAATACATTAGCTCATATCCCAGTTCTTCTATTTCCCAACTTTTCATTGATTCATTCACTCATCACCCATACTCCCACCCACACATCGCTGGACCGCGGCGGCTGTGGCCAGGCCCTGCTCTGGACATGGGAGCCCAGCAGTGGGCGGAAAAGACCCAGCCCTTTGCCTCATGGGCCCACTCAGCAATGGGGAGAAGTGACAGACACAGGCCAGGTGATGACAAGGGGGTAAAGCTAGCCCCAACCACAGAAGAAGAGAAGAGGCCCAGGGATAGGGTGGGGACAAGAACAGTGCAGAGCCAGTGCTTAACTGGGGGTGGGGCCAAGACTTCAGGGCAGGCAACACCTCTGAGCTGAGACCTGAAGTGGAAGAGTTAACCTATTCAGAGGCCCTTGAATGGGGTGGGGGGATGTCATTCTTAGAGAGTATTCTTTGTTATCCCAGTGAGAGGACAAAGCAGGTGGTTGTCTCTCATTAGGGTTAAACAAGATCATGTCCATAAAATCCTAGTTTGGGCCCAACACACAGTAGGGGTTCAGTACACAAGAGCTGTGATATCATCGCCATTGTTACACTTGGGTTATTATTGTCTAAACATGCCAGCGCTTCCCATTCACCTCCTGTCGTGAGTCTCAGAAACCACCACCTACAGGTGCTTGGGGTGAGCGCCGCCTGCCCTGGAGGGCCCTGCCCCCCACCCTTCTGCACCCAGGGCTGCCGTTGTGACTGAGCACCCTGAGCTCCCGTGAGGGAAAGCGCTTCTCCCTGCCCCCCACCCTTCTGCACCCAGGGCTGTCATTGTGACTGAGCACCCTGAGCTCCCGGGGGGGGGGGGGGGAGCGCTTCTCCCTGCCCCTCATCCTTGCAGACTCCGTGGGCAGCACCTGCTGACAGACTGCCATGTCAGGAATCTGGGGAAGGTCTAATTAATTATGGTAATTGACACCTTTGCCAGATGTCTACCACATAAAGCCTGCTCTGATGATAAAAGGGTTCGGATCATTCTGTTTGAACAGCACTTTCCAAACAATACATTTTTCATTTGAGTCACCAGGAAATGGTTTCTTTTCGAGGACATTGCCTGGGGTGGCCTGGATGGTGTTTGGCCTCATTTGCTCCCATCCTGGAGTGTCTCGGAGGGTCCTGGAGCTGAATGATGGCCGGGCCGGCCCCGGGGCTGACCTCGGGGCAGGAGGCCCGGCTGTATTTATGAGAATCAGGGAGAGCTGAGATTTAGAGAGCACAGACTATGACGTGAATCTGAGGGCAACTGGTCCACACTCATTTCACCTTCACACCGGGTCCTGAGGGAGGACGAGTCCTAGCTCTGACTTCTCAGGTCAGGAAAGCAAGTTTGAGAGGGATTTACCCAGGGTCACTCCTGCCCTGCCACCTTCACCTGTCACATGCTGGCCCCTCGGCCCCTCAGTGTCTTCCACTTCTAGCTCAAAGCCTGAGATGACACTTCAGAGCCCCCAGAGTGTGGTCAGCAGCCTCCTAAATGGGGGAGCAGCTTGTTAACATGAAGAAGATTCCCCGGACCCTCCCCAGGCCTCAGAACCAGACTTCTGGGGTGAGGTGGGGGCCAGGGAATCTGTGTCCACCCACTTCCTTGGGTGAGTCCAACCTCTGGGAACCACTGCCCATGTTGGTTCACTCCTTTCCCACTGCCCCCAAGCCCCTGCTCTGTGCCAGGCCCCGGCTGACCTCCACCCCACCTGCCCCGTGCCATCGCCCCAGCAGTGCGCGGCCAGAACCCCACTGCCCCGCGTCAAGTGAGGCCCAGAATGGAATGACTTGTCCAGGCTCTGCCCTCGGCTCTGGCCCTACCCCACATCCCTCCCTCAATCCTCAAACCCCCAGGACCAAGAACACAGCTGGGCACAGTCTTTGGGGGTCTTAGGTGGGGGGAGCCTGGGGCTTTCAGCTTCTAGTCCTGTACCCACAAGAAGAAACCTGGAAACCCCTCAGGTGTCTGTCACTCCACTGCCCTAGCAGTGCTGACCCGGTCCTCAGCACCTCCCTGTCCAGCCCCAGGCCACAGGGTCCCAGCAGACCCGTGGGAGCCCTCAGTCAGGGCTGGAGGGCAGCTATTCCTTCCATGACACTTCCCACCTTCCCCTCAGGGTTCCAGGTCCTGTTTGTGGTTCAGGGAGAAACAAAATTACCTGCCAGCATTTGTCTCCTCACTTTCCATTACCAGAAGACTGAGATCTGATAGAAAGTTCTGGGACCCCAGTTCAAGGTCCCTGAAAGCTGACTTTGTGCCAAGCACCACAGACTTCATCTGCCTCACTTCATTGACCTCTCACAACAGCCACACGGGGTATTGTTACTCACTCCATGTTGTGGATGAGGAAACTGAGGCACAGGAGGTCTGAAGTTTGGCCCACAGCCCCACGTGGGTGTGCTGGGTGCAGACAGGGAGCCCTCACCGCCCGGTGCTGTCCTCTGGCACCCCCGCTCTGCCCAGGCCCCGGAGCCACCACCAGCTCCTCAGTGATCACGACACATCTGGGAAAGAGGAACCACGTCCAACCGCCCAATGTGGCCGTAGCTGCAACGTGGGTCCTGGCTGCTGGACGCGCTCCAGGGAAAGGTATTTCAGAGCCGCTAAATCAGACCCACGGGCTCCGTGTGAACCCGGTAACTTATTCTAATGATCGTGCTGTACCTACTCTTCCCTGTGTAAATTTTGAAGTGGCCTTTGGCCAAAAGCAATAAGACTCTGACCCAGAACAGTTAAAAGGAATGTGAGAGTCCGAGCCCGAGCCCTGGCCTGACGGCTGGGTGAGGAAGGAGGACCGCGGCGCAGAGGAGAAGAGAGAGAAAGCCCAGCAGCAATTTCCCTCCGCCGACCCCTCCCGGCTCCCATTAACCTCCCAGCCCAGCGCCCTGACCCGCGGTGGAGCAGGAGACGAGCTGGGCCGTGGCGGAGTGAGCCCGCACCCGGAGGGGCACTCGCGGGGTCACTTTGCCCTTGAGGACTCCCAGCCACTTCCAGGGGGGCAGCCCCTCGGCCACGCAGCCCAGAGCGGAAGAGCTAAGGGCAGCTGCTGACCCCCAAAATCTTGGACTCCAAATGCTGCTTCTCTACGTATTGAGGTTTGTGCCACCGTGGAAATTTTAGCAGCCCAGTTGAAAATACCCAGAGCCTCAAAGACCACCAAGTCTTCCCCACACACCCCCCATGGTTACATCTCCTTAACAATACCACATTTTGCCACATCCAATAGAGAGGCCGCCTTCCCATTGGCGTGTTGATCTCTGCTCCAAATCTTAACATGAGTACCCGTCCTGCTGCCTCGATGGTGCCATTTCTCTCTTGGTGCATCAGAGGCAGTGACAGGAAGTGGAAGACAGGGTTGTGGGGGAGGGGCCAGGACCCTGGCACCAATGGCTGTCCACTCAGTGACTCAGGCCTTGAGGATGAACCTGATTAGCAAGGTCTCCTCCTGTGGGTTGGGGGTGGCCAGGAAGGTGGTAGGAAAGGTCCTGCCTCCTCCATCAGTCACATTTGCACCTGTCACTGGTCCCTTGCTCATAATCCCTTGGCACTCACCATTGAATGGCATGAGAATAGGCGCTGCTGTAAGCACTGGTGTTTCCCACTCGTGGGGCTGGCTGGAAGTGCTGGGGCGTCAGCAACCCTGGGTGCAGCCTCAGCCATACAGATGGGAACTTGGAAGAGACACCCCATAGATGGGATGGACCTGAGGATCTCCTTGAGGGTGACTATCCCTGCACTGGGGGCCTTTCTGAGTCTCAGAACTTCAAGCCAAGGGTTTTGGACAAACCATTCACATTTCAGACATGGAACTTTGAGGAAGTTTGGGTGAGTTTTTAGCTCCTCATTTACTCTGGCCTAAATTTCACAGTTCCTGACAGAAATGCTTCATATTGCATGAATGAAGTTGTAGCCAATTTCTGTTCTAAACAATAAGGGAAACAAACACTCCCCTCCCTATTGTTCATTCTACGCTGTCTTCCATTTGTTTTGGAGAGAGTGGAATTGTGTTTAAGGACCATTCTCCATTATTTCACCTGGACACCAGGTGCCTTCTCATCCATGAGCTCTTTCAACCCATTTCAACCCAGGGAAGTGGCAAGGTAGTATCTCCTTGGAGCAGAAGGCCCAGAGCCAGAGAGTAGAGCAAGACTGCATGGCCACCAGTGGCAAGAGCAGGCAGCATTCACTGGGCCCTGTCCGACCTCAGGGACAAACCCTAACATGTGACCTGGTGGGTTTTGGCACATGCGGAGCTTCACAGGAGTGGCAGGGGCGGGCACTCATTTCCTACCTACTCACTCCTGTTGCAGACATCACTAATCAATCACAGAACTCTTTCTTTCTGACCTTGAACTCAGCCCCAAACTCCTTTTTGAGGCTGCATATCGAGGAAATACAACCAACCAATGAGCATGCTTTGTGAGATGAACCTGTTCCCCTGACCAGTACTATGAACCCTCCAGCAACACAAATGTTGGTTATGGAGTCAGAGAGCCCTGCTTTTGAATTCCAGCTCTGTGAATGCTCAGCAGAGTGGCTTTCGACAAGCATTTTTGTCATTCTGAGCCTCATTTTTCTCATCTGTCAGTTGGGATGACTGGCATCAAGTAAGGCTGTTGAGAGGATTATATGAGAAAACTCTGATCCACCATGTGGCACACAGCAGATGTTCAATGACAGGATTAAACTGAAGGGAGGTTCTTCTTTTGCCACATGGATGTTTCTTGATCACCTGATGACCTGGTTCCTGATCAAACCCTAGAAGGTCACTGTCAGTCCTCATAGAGTTAATGGGCACAGACCTGTCTCCAATTTAATGCAAATCCCAGCCCACTTTAGTGTTCAGAATTCCATTCATTTGTACTTTCTTGGTGACACAACCTGTCCCTGTCTCCAATTGAGTCTCTAATCCCTGCAATTTCCATGGTGCTAGTAATTATGAAAAAACATCTGAAGCAGAGAAATTCTCACCCTATCTATGAGATTACACACTTTAATGGAGTTTATTAAATTTATTTTGCAGTTACTGAGGAGATTAAACTCACTGTGCAACTTCAGAGGACAAAACAAGGACCAGTGGCAGAACCTTCCAGAAGGCAGGATGGACTCCAAAGGGAAGAAGCCCTTTCTGAGGGTCAGAGCTGGTCACACTGAGTGAGCCCCAGGAGGCTGGGGGGCCAGGCCAGCAGGGTCCCTGCCTGGTGTGGTCACCGTGGAGGGTGGTGAAGAGGAGGAGACACAGGTGACACCTGGGACCATTTCCCGAGCCCCAGTTCCCAGGGCTTTGGGAGAGTGAGTGGATTTTTCTAGACCTCCGATGGTGACAGCCATGCCTTAGGCACAAAGTGATGCTCAGTGCGTTGTCACGCTATTATTTTGTTATACAGAGTTGGAAGAAGCTTCCTTCAACTTCTAGTATCCGCAGGAAGGGGTGCCCCCAGACGCCCTGGCCTCCGCCTCCCCAGAGCTGGGTGGACATGAGGACGAGCAGGGCCAGTTGTCTAGGTGCCACCCTCTCGCTCCCTGTTTGGGAGTCTGGCTGCCCACGGGGACTTTGCTGGTTGACCTGCTCTCCAACATAGACAGAGGTTTATACCAACAACCCCTAATACCCTGAATGTGGGGAAGCCTGTGGGAATCTAGTGCTGCCTCCAGTGCTGGGGTCGCTCCTACCTGATCCTGGGGTCTGCAGCAGGGGTTCCATATGCCCTCAGGTATAATCCCCATCTTCCAGCAACAGCTCTGTCAGTGCCAACAGGCAGGCTCCTCTCTTATCCGTCACATCCTGCGTCCTCTGGTTGGTTCAGAATCAGGGCAGCAGATGCTGCTGTCAGACCTGTACAGCTCAGCGTTATCATCTGAGAGTTTGAGACATCGCTGGCAAAGCAGCTGACGCCAGGTCTCTGTGTCTAGCACATCTGCTCCCCAAAGGCAAGAACCGTGTCACACATCTTCACCGCTGTAACTCTGGCCCCAGCAAGTGCCCAGCACACTGTAGACATTTGATAAATAACGCTGAGCAAGTTCATTTTACCACCATGACAAAGATATAAATATAGGGCTCTGGAAACACAGAAAGGAGTCTCAGACCTCATATGAGGGGACAGGGAGGACAGCTCCTGAGCAGAAATCGTCAAGGAGAGGCTGGAGAAACTGGTCAAGTCAGAGGTGACAGTGAAACCAGGTGTTTAAGGAACTAGAGGACAGCTTCAGGGCCAGAAGTGAGAGGAATGAAGTGGAGAGTCTGCGTGAGCCACGTGATGAAGAACAAGGAAAGCCAGGCCAAAGGGACTAGCGTGTTCCTGAGGCCAACGGAGCACATCTCCCTAATATTTGTGGAATATGTACTATGCACCAGACACGGTCCTGTGTACCTTACCTACATAAATTCATTCAACAAGAAGCCTTGAAGGTAAGGGTCACTAGCCTCTTGGCAGATGTGGAGACTGAGGCAGAGAGAGCTTAGGTACGTTACCAAAGGCCACACAGCCATTGGGTGGTGGAGCTGAGATTTGAACCTGGGTGTATAGATTCTGGAACCCAAGCTGTCAGCCACTACAGTAGGAATAATACAAGGGCCAGGACTGGAGTGCAGAAAGAGCACCCTGAAGGCCAGTCTAAGGACCTGACTTGAGCGTCGAAAGAACTGAACCCACTGAGCCATGCATGAGTGAGTGATTTTTATCAGGAGAGAGGACAAGTGGATCAGGTCTGACTGTGGAGCATCGAGGCAGTAGCCTCCCTGGGGCCAGAGCTCTTTAGAGATTCTCAACATCCCACTGAACCAAAATCTCATGTCAAGCTTCTTTATCCCCGAAGGTCCGGGACTCTTCTCTGCAGCTCACAGGCACCAGTAATGGAATTCCACCACCTCCCTCTCCCACCCAAAGACACCTCGCAGTTCACCCTGTGTCTCCTCAGTCATTCTCTACAGAGACCCCAGTGGGAACCATGGAAGCATCAGAAAAATAATTTTATACTCATAAAATAGAAGAATTGGGACAATTCCTCAAAAACCTCAAACTACTTGAGCTAAACCAAGGTGAAAGAAATAATCTGAATAACTCTATAGTCATCACACATATTAAATTCATAATTTTTTTAATTCCTGAAAAAATGGTTTCAGGAGAGTTCTGTCAAATATTTAAAGAAGAATTAACAATAATTTTATACCATCTTTATCAAGAAAATAAAGGACATTTTTACAAAACCTACAGCTCACTTACTTAGTGGTGAAACATTGAATGCTTTCTGCCCAAGATTAGAAACAAGACAAGAATGTCTGCTCATCTTTTATCCCACGTAGTGTTGAAGTTTATAGCCAGTGTAATAAGGCAAGAAAAAGAAATAAAAGGCATGTAGTTTGGAAAAGAAGAAATAAAACTATCTATATTTGCAGATATGTATGCAGATATGTTGTCTATGTAGAAAATTCCAAGGAATCTACAAAATATCTCCCCCAGAACTAAGTGTATTCAATAAAGTCTCAGGATACAAAATTAGTGTAGAAAAGCAATCATATTTTCATATTTCTATAAGCTAACAAAACAAGCAGAAACCAAAATTAAAAGCACAATACCATTTACAATTATAACAAAGAAAACAAACTACTTAGCTCAGCAATATACTTAACAAAACATGTCCAGAATCTATATATTGAAAATTATAAATTACTGATAAAAAGATATGTTAAGAGACCTAAACAAATAGAGGAACAAACTGTGTTTATGGATGCAAATACTCAACATGGTCAAGATGTCATTTCTCACCAAACTGATTTACAGATTTAACATAATCCTTATCAAAATCTCAGCAACTTTTTTTTTATTACAGGCAAGCTTATTCAATATATATAAAACACAGACCCTAGAGGAGCTAAAACAATCTTGACAAGGAAGAAAGTGAGAGGAATCACTCTACATCACTCTACCTGGTGTTAAGGCTTGCTACGTAGCTACATTAATCAAGAAACCCAGACGTTAGTAGGGAGATAGACACATAGATCAATGGAACAGAAGAGAGAATCCAGAAATAGACCCACATAGATATGCTCAATTGATTTTTGACAAAGGTGCAAAAGCAATTTAATGGAGGAAGGATAGCCTATTCAACAAGCCTTGCTGGAGCAATTTCACATCCATAGGCAAAAAAAATTAGCCTTGACACATTCATATATAACTCAAAATGGATCCTATACATAACTGTAAAGTCTAAAACTTTTAGAAGAAAATATAGGAGAAAATCTTCATGATCTAAGGCTAGGTAAAGAGTTCTTAGACTTGACATCAAAAGCGTGATCTATATATATATTTTTAAATGATGAATTAGACCTCATTGAAATTAAAACTTTGCTTTTGTGAAAGTCCATGTGAAGATCCTCTGACAATGTGAAAAACAGCCTTTGTTGTAAGGAAGCAAACTCAGGAGACACAGGAGTGTGAGCAGGGACAGTGGGGACTCTTCAGGGGATGGTTTGTAGAACTTGAACCAGGCGAAACAGAGGAAGGCAGAAAACTTTTCAAGCCACACCTGGATGAAAGGTTTTCTCCCCATTGCTTAATGAAGAAACACTGGAAATTCATGTAGAAATAATGAAATTCATCATGTCATTCATTCATCTCTTCATGCATCATGTATCTATTGGATACCTTCTGGGTGCCTCCTCTTTTTCTATGTGCATGGACCAGAAATTGACAAGGTAGATAAACAAAGCCTGTCTCTCCTGTCTGGGACATGTGACCCTTGTAGTGACCACTGCAGAGGGTCAGGAAAGGAAGCATCACACCTACTCTTAACTGCCTCGGGCCAGAAATGATCCATGTCACTTCTGCTCTCAGTCACATGGCCAGAACAAGTCCCATGGTTACAACTTAACAACAAGGAAGGTTGGGAAATACAGGGATATTAAATGTATTCTGTCTTGGACACAGCTCTGCTGAGTATTGTTCAAAGTTTGTTGCGCTAAATTACCCATATGGTGAGTTGTCTGGAGTTTTCTTTTAAGTTGACTTGACATCATCTTCTCAAAGAACTCTTCAATCTCTTTCTTAAATCTCTGATTCAAGAAGCCACTGCAGGTAATGTCACACACAGCCGTATGGATTAGCCAGGTACCATACGGTGATCACAGTTAAGATTCCTTCAGAAATACAGCCCCTTAGAGGAGAATTTTACCTCAACAAGGCTTAACTCTTCCCCTGGCTGCCAGACACCTTGAACGCCACTTTCTCCCAGATGTGACAGGAAGGGCAAAGAGAAACTGGATTGGGGGCGGGCTGGAGTCTCTGAAAAGAGCCTCGTGAGTGGGAAGGATTCCGGTGCTCGCTCTGAGTGTGGGGCTTGATGACAGTGACTGAGTGGCCAGGCTTGGAGCCTGCATTCAGTGTGACAGCAAGCAAACCAGGAGACACGGCCAATTCTTCACATGTCCACACCTGGTGGTGGGGGGGGGCGGTGTAACGTTTCTGAGTGACCTTCTCAGGAGGCTGAAGGAACCAGGAAATCAAACAGCAGAGTCAAACAGCACTGTAGCTGGCAGGGACCCCAGAACAGTAACCAGCCCGGGCCCTTCAGCTTAACAATGGCTCACGACTGTGTTATGCTCACACATTCACTGCCTAATTATCTAAAAACTCAGGTGAGGGGTGTTATAGGTTGAACGGTCCCTTAAAAAGATACAGTGAGGCCCTAACCCCAGTACCTATAAATGAGACCTCATTTGGAAATAGAGTCAATGCAGGTGTAATCAAATTAAGATGAGGTCATTAGGGTGGGCGCTAATCCAATAAGACCAGTGTCCTTGTAAGAAAAGGGATATTTGGGCACAGAGCCGACAAGAACACCATGCACAGGTGTTCAGAGGCTGGGCTGATGCGTCTACATGGAATGCCCAGGGCTGCAGAAGCTGGAAGGGGCAAGGGCAGTGCCTCCCCTAGAGGCAGCAAAAGCAGCACAGCCCACTGACTCTTTGATTTTGTACTTCTAGTTTCTAGACTGTGAGACAATACATTCATGTTGTTTTAAATCTTCCGGTTTGTGGTACTTTCTCCCAGCAGCTCCAGGAAACTAATACAGTACAACAGGTTGTTGTGCCTACTTGTTAGCCAAGGTCAACTGAGCCACAGAGAGGGCAATGCCTGGCCCAGGATCACGCAGCCATAAGTGAAGGACCAGGCTGAGGAACCAGCACTCTGGTCACCCTTATTCTAGGGCTACTCAGCGAGTGTGGGCTTCTGGAAGGACCCGGATGCAATTTTGTCCTCGCCAGAGCTCTCTGCTGTGAGAAATGGATCTGTTCCCGGGTACAGAGGTAATTCTAGCATAGTTTAAAGGCTGATGTCTCACTGACTACTCAAGTGGGGGTCGCAGGTAGGTGACTGAGAATTCAAGGCTGAGGGAGGAGAGCCACCTCGAAGGTCCTCAGATTCCTGGGACAGACCCTGAAGCATGTAGAAGGAGGGAGTGGTGGGCTGACCACAGGTCTCCTGCTGAGTACCCCTCATCCCCGTGGCCACTACCTAAGTAAGCCCTAACCCTCTGCCTTCTGAATATGTGTCAGAACCTCCTAGTTTCTACTAACCACTTCCTCCTTCACCAAACATTTATGGAGCATCTACTGTATACATGAGCATGTGCTTGGTGCTGAGGGGCCAGTTCTAGGCAACACTGAGCTGGGTGGGGTGAGCATCCATGAAGAGGGGCGCTGAACTCAGTTTTGATGCTTAGGAGATATAGATCAGAAAGTGAAAGAGACAGGGGTGTTCCAGGTGGCAGGAACAGCACGTGCAAATGTGCGGAGTCATGACCAGCATGCTGTGTTGAGGAAACCAGGCCACGATAACAGATTCAGGGATGGATACCTGACTCAGGCCTGACCAATGAGATCCCATCCTGGAATTTGTTGAAATGCTGGGAGAAGTGCTCTTTTCTGCTGCAGTTGCTGGAGGGCTCAGGGAAGAGAGGGGCTGGCCACTGAAAGAAAGCTGAGCCAAGAGATTGGGTGTGATGGGTGCCTGACAACCTCACCTGAGGACCTGGATCCAGCCATACCTGAATTCCCTTGAACTACTCAGTTACATGAGCCTAGAAATTCCCTTTGCTGGTTTAAATTATTTCAATGTCTGTCCCTTGTAACAGAAATGGACCCAATTAAAACAATTCTTATCCCCATTTTGCCACCCCACCATGAAGTAACGTGCTGGCACTGATACACCAGTCAGTTACCGCCCAGGGATACAAACCCAGATCAGGCTGTCTGTAATGGAGACAGTCTTGGAGCAGAGTTTTAGAAGATGGAGTCTGAGAGAAGCACAGTGACAGGTCCTGCCGAGGGTCAGGGGAAGAAGAGTTCGCGATGCAATTTGCAGAGCCTGAAATCTCTCACCAAGGCAATCTAATTTGCGATGGCCCACGCTGCAGACAATCTCCACGATTTCCGGGAATCCTCATTGCTTACCTCCTAAGGACAGTCTGACCGTGACAGTTCTGTTATCAGGTTTGGCAGGCCGGAGATGTGGCTTTGCCCACCTGCTAGATCAAACAAGGGGGAGGAGGAGAAGTAATTTGTCTTCCAGCACACCTGGGGCATCGAGCTGCTCCTCAGCTGCCATCAGGACTGTCGGTGGGGAGTGGGGGTTAAACCTAGATTGATAATCAGTCCCCAGTGCAGCAGGTCGCTGTGATCAGCACTTTCTCCTGGCTGGAGAAGGAAGTGGCCCTGTCTCTGCCGTCCCCGTCCCCGTAGGACTCTGGCTTGGGAACTGTTTAAACCAGTGCGGGAGAGGTGAGGCACCTGAGTGCTATGGGATCCTCTTTCTGTTACCGTCCAGGATCTTCCACCAAAAGGCCCTTCTACATTGGTCTCTGCTCATTGTTTGAGGGTTACAGGTCAAGATGAAAGCAATGTCTCTCCTTCTACACCAAGAACTCCTGGGAGCAGAAATCAAATCTCATTCATTTTGGATCCCCACAACCTGGTACAGTGCTGGCACATTATAGGGGCTTATTACATATTTCTTACATAATTGGATAAATTGCATTTATAACCAATGGAGGGACAGGGTGACACATGGGTCATGGAGGTCCTTTCAAGGCCTTGAAAGAGCAGCATGGGAAGGGGTCACCCACTACAGGGGAACTGGGGGTAGAATGCTTTAGCTAGTTTGGGGGAACCTTGCTAGAGGAGATGGTTCTCAGCTGGACCCCTGAAGTATGGGGAAGATTGGGGAACCAGAGAAGAGGAAGGAATGCACTCTAGGTGTGTTCTAGGGGTATGTGCATATATGCTGTGTGTGTGCATATATGTGTGTGTGCATGCATGCATGTGTGTGCATGTATGTGTATGGTATGTGTATGCATGTATGTCTGTGCATTGATTAGAAAATGGTAGAATTTGTAAGGTGGGTGGATAATGGGGGATGGTCATGTGGGGGACTCAGGCCCTCCTGAAAACTTTGGCTAGGACCGCCCACAACCAAGTGCACCAAATGAAACTTCACAGGAGCCCTTTGGAAAAGAGCGACACCTCCGTTGGCCAGTGAGATATCACCACGTCATATTAGCTCGACCACCCTAGGGACCCTTTAAATATCTCTCACGTGGGTCACCCCTTGTGACTTCCTTGGACTCCCTATTTCCTCAGGGCCAGGGAACCTCATCAGGTGAGAAGCGCTCTGTACTTAATAAAGCCTTTTATTATTCCACACTTCATGGCTCCGGCCCCTTCCTTCCTTCTTGGTGGGGAAAAATACCTTACAGAATTGACCTGTAGGAACAAAAACGAGATGCTAAAATTTAAAGGGACACACTAAGTTCTCATAACAATCCTGGGAGAAAGGTGTCATTATATTTGCTCTGCAGATGGGGGTACCAAGGCTCAGGAAGGTGGCTGATCCGCCATAAGTCAGGCAGTGGCAGGGCCCAATCTGACTAAGGTCTGAACAAGGGCTGTCCAGCTTGTCCCATATCCCCACACTACCCTTCCTCACCCCAGTTTACCCAGGAAATCAGGCCCTCTCTCTGCAGAGGCCTGGAGGAGTCAGCTTCTGGGTGAGGAGACAGGTCTGTGCTCTGGGCGCAGGCATGGGGCTAGCCTCCTCCTCTCCCCCGTGGAGAGGGAAGGGAAGGAATGGAAGAACTACAATCTGTGATGAGGTCCAGGATGGGGCAAGGCAACCACAAGTCCCACTTAGCCTGAGAAAGTCCCAGTGCTTGTCTGAATATAATTATCCTATTTCCCCATGGATAAGACATGCCTTTTTTTTGAAAAATTTGGGGTCCAGAAACTGGGTGCGTCTTATACAGCAGTTGTAGGTTTTTTTTACAGTGATTCATCATCAGACACAGATGAGGACAAGCTAATGGATGGGAGTTTTGACAGTGATAAGTAAGGAGTTGACTATGAATTTTATGATGAATAAAACTTGAGTTCAATAACTTTATGTAATACATTTTTTTTTCAAATTTTAGGCCCCCAAAATTAAGGTGTGTCTCATACATGAGTGTCTTATACATGGGGAAATATGGTAATAGCAGTGTCCACTTGAGCTCTCCAATGTCCTGGCTGGGATGATAATCATAGAAGCGGTTTTCTCTAAAAGCAAAGGAGCACTAACACTGACTGGGTGCCGATCAGTGCCCCGCAGCTCTGACACAATTTCCATCACTTAATCCTCACAAGCACCTTCAATCCTCCAGGCTCTTCCCACACCATCCACTGTCAGATGATAGGTGATAGATGTTCCAGGAAAGAGCCTTTCTGAGCCAAGTACACTTTTCATGTGCTAATATGCACAGCAGGATGGAAGAAAACTCCTCGCTTGGGGCCTGCTGGAGGGCTGGTGGGAGATAACCCTTTGCAGAATTCTCCTTGGCTTGCACAGATAGGTTGGGTGTGGGGGGTGCAGAAGGTCATCATGCTTGAGGCAAAGCAACAATAATAACGATAATAATAAAATTTCAATAGAGTTTTGTAATACTACTAAAGGATGCAAACTCAAAATAGATGGCCCTTTATTTAGCCAGGCAGGAGGGAGGGCTGGGAAATTTGAGCCTGGATACTAAGCTTAGTGCAGGGTGGGCGGAGAGAAACAGCATGGGAAGGAGAAGGATCACATTCAGCGAAATCAGAAAACCAGATGCTTAGAGAGCCCCCCACTCCAGACATCCAAGGGAGTGGGGCTCAAGCCAGTTCACATATTAAAGAGAAGTCAGGAGGACGTGGGGACCCCACGAGACACCTGGAGCCTGGGGCCTCGTGGATTCTGCCAGAGGCACTGAGTCTGCAGTGCTAAGGCAGCAGATGGGGTTTGTTACCGATTTCTTCCCCCCCCCCCCATGTGACCTTGCAGACAGGGTGCTGCAGGAAGCAAAATGCATTTCCCGGGCCCTCTAATGTTGGGCGTGGCCATGCGACTCGTGTTGGCCAATGGAGCATGGGTGGAAGTGAGGGCTGCAATTTCTGAGGTGAGGTCTTAATGGGCATCGCTCACTCATGCACTTGACCTTCTTTCATCTCAACTGTGGGGCCATGAGAACATGGAGCCACCTGAGGAGCAGCCCCGGAGCTCAGCCGAAGCCAGAAGCAGCCCCGCCCAGCGGCGGAGGCCCACAGACCAACGGGCGAGAAAGAGAACTGTGTGCTGCCATATGCCCCTGAGATTTTAGGTTGTTATGAAACAAACAAAAAAGTAAATTAATGCAGTTCCCCAAGCAGATTTCGCAATGGAATCCTTTTCCTGGAAGCATCTGTTAGCACTTCTCAGCACACAGTATCCCTCTGAACTTCCTGCTCTCAGAAGAGTAGTTTCTTCTCTTTGTAATTAGAATGTCTCAGAGCAAGAAATTAAAGGGCCATGTTCATATCAGATGATAGCCCTTCACCTGGCCGCTGAACAGACCTCACTTTCTGCTTCAGTCCCCACCCCCACTCCCGCCCCGTTATATCTGGGCAGGACTCACGCTCGGGGTTCTGTTTGCCTTCCACCATTCTCTCTGTTATTTTCATGGACAGACCCTACAGGTCACCAGCCCAGCCTTCCACCTCTGGCACCAGGGTCTCTGGAGGGGCACGCCACCCCATGGATAGAAGGAGCAAGTACAGGGGAAGATGGAAGGCAGAAAGATGACAGGCAGCACGGAGAGAAAAGTGAGGAGAGAAAAAGATTCACACAGAGTCAGGGGAACAAAAACAAAAAAAAAACAAAGAAAAAGAGACACCTGGAGGGAGATAAAGGCAGAAAAATACACATACAAAGCAAGATACAGAAGTACATACACAAGAATGCATGTGCACAGATAAAGAAAGAGGGCCTTTGGGAGAGATTTAAAAACGGGAGTGTGACAGAGGTGATGAAATGATGAGAAATGGCCTCGCACCCCCAGCACTGCTCCAACACACCCAGAGAGAGATGGAGGGAGCGAGATACCGTTCCGACAGGCGGTGGGAAAAATGGAGTGTAGGGGTATAGAAGAAAAAAAAGGAGACACAGATACCATACCAAGACAGCAAAAAGATAGGGAGAGATTAATATGCAGAGAGAGAGAGAGAGAGAGAGAGAGAGGAGGGAAGCTGGAGATGAGGGAACCCGAGGGAGGCAGGAGCTGGCGGCCGTGAGCATCCATGCTGGGAGCTCACACCCCTCTCCTCCCCCGCGCACCTCTTTCCTCCACCACCTCCTAACTTGTTCCACAAGAGCCCCGAGTGGAGAAGTTGATTCTCCCCGGCCCAGTTACCCACATGCACTCTGCCTTCGGTCCGTGTGCCCTGAATGCAAAGGGGTTGAATGGAGCCCATCTGCAGTGAGCAGGGAGTTTTCTCTTCCGTCTTTACCTTGAACCAGACGCACTGATGGAAGGAGAGAGAGACCTGCCTGACATTTGCTCACCACGCCCAGGCCTCAGAATCCCTTGGTTCTCTCTGCTGCTTCTGAGTCCCAGAGACTAGAGGTGGGCATGACCCATATTCCCTCAGCCAGCCTCTGCCAGGTGCCCACCATGAGCAAGACGTAGCCCCCGCCCAGGGAGCCTCACCGGGGCAGTAGGCAGCCCCAGCTCAGACGCCCTGAACTGGCTGTGTGACTGTGCTTGGTGAGTAAGCTCTCTAAGCCTCAACGTCCACCTCTGTGAAATGGGGACAATTGTCCTACCTCTCACAAATGCCGCTACTCCTGGCTAAGCAAGAACAGGAGGAGAGTTGTTAACTCACCTCTTCTTCTGGGATTAAAGAAGAAAAGAGTCAAATATCCCATCCAGAGTCCCCCAAACCGCATCCCCAGAGGGCCCGCCTGCCTGGTGTTTTGCAGGGCAGCAGGCTTCTCAGATGCAGGGAACCAAGGCTGAAAACATATCAAGCATCCCCGTTATGGCCAATTCTGTCTTTGTCTCTGTTGTTTAATTCTTCCTGGAGAACAAAGATTGGAACGACAGTGCTAATTTAATTTGCCAGAATGAATGAATAAAGATAGGTCAGTAACAGAGAGTGATGAAGTGCTGGGAACACATAATTCACATCCCGATACCCCACGCTGAAGCCGATGGAGCCAGAACCACCTCCGTCTGTTTTCTCCCTCTGCTGAAGGAAGGCTGGCTCCCCGGCCAGGCGGCGGGTAGGAGGGAGTTTGCAAGTAGGCATATGAGATCAAGGGGGGAGGTAGGGCAGAGGTCAGTGGGTCTTCTGGTGTCATGGTCCCCATGGTAATGTCCCCGTGGGGCATTCAGGGAACATGTTGGTTACTGATCATGTCACCAAACAGCCCCCTGGGCCTGGAGGGAGGCACAGGTGGAGGGTGTTATTGGGTGTACTTGCAGGTAGGTCTGTCACCAAATCCAAAGGCTGTCCTAACAGGCTGCATATGGAATACCTGGTAACCAGGATCAGTTGTGTTCGTGGGGAGGGTGTGGCTAGAACAGACAGAGGCACACGCATCCTGTGCTCCTGAAGGTTTTTCATTAGAGTACATAGGGATGGTGTCATGGATGTGATGAGGAATGTGTCCTTGGAGCCACGGGCAAGGCTTGTTGATATGGAGACCCCGAGTACACACAGGGCTGGTGCATCAACATGCACAGGGGTGTGACATGTTTTGTTGCTTACTAGCTGTGTGAGCTGGGGCGAGCATCTTACTTCTCTAAGTCTCAGTGGCTTCATGTGAGGAGTGGGGACAGTAACAGCACCCACTTTACAGAGGTCCAGGGAGGACTGAGAAATAGTGCCTGGAAGGAACCCAGCTCAGCGCCCGGGCCACAGGAAGGGCTCCCTGATCACAGTTACCACCCGTGTGATGACTGTGAGGCTCGCACAGCTCCTTCTCAGGTGATTGTGGGGCACATGTTCATCTGTGAACGTGGGAAGTGGGCTCTCTGCACTGGTTCACGCATTGCATGAGTAATGACACTTATGTCCATAAGGGAGACCTTTCTGTCACCTCCAAGGTGCCATTTCACCTTTCTTAGTGGCTCAGACAAGGACGTGGTGCCTGGCTGGGAGGAGGGGAAAGCAGGTGGAAAGCTGTCCTCCAGGGCCAGAGAGTTTGGACTTTATGTAAAGCTGGAGATCTGCTTTGCTGGAACCGAAAACAATTTGCAACAACACAAAAAGAGGCATTAGAGAGAGAGAGAGGCGGGGCCCCAGCAACAAAACGGGAGAGCTGATTGTGCAGGAGCAATCTCAATGCAGCCGAAACCTGGGCACATCTGCCAGGACCGGACCGGGCTTTCATCTACGGAAGGAAGGCTCCACAGGCAGGAGCCTTGCCCGCTGGTGGAAGGGGAAGCAAACCCCCCAGGGCTGTCAAGACTCCGTAGCGGGACTGCCAGAATGAGTCTGGGAGCTCATGTCCCTTGTTGTACAGTCTGCAGTGAGAGCAGCTGGGTCTCTCTATCATGCCTGTGTGTAGGGCTGGGGGACGATGTGGGGCACTTGGGGTCTGGGACAGAGTAGAAAGGGAAACTGAGTCATAGCCAGTGTCAGGAAAGGCCCTGGAGCTGGGAACCAGGCCAGTCTCGAATTCAAGGGATAAACTGAGGCTGTGAACCCAAGAGCATGTCACAGGCTTCAAGGCTGCAGGGAGGAGGTGGAGAGACCAAATGAAACAGGATGGTTTAGAGGAAAGATGCAGGAGAGAGACTGTGAACAGGACAGGACGCAGTACCTCCTGGGAGGCGGGCGTGCCAGCAGCTCAGAGACACAGGAGACTGGATCTCAGGCCTCTCTGGGCAGAGCTGTGGACCCCTGACCTCTCAGGGGTCACGGTCATCCTAAATTGTGAAAATGTAATGAAACCCTTGTAAAAGGCCAGGGTCTCATAGGAAATTGGGGCTGGGAAGGCTCCTGAGAATAACCTGCTGTCAGCAATACGGAGGTCTGGACAGTGGTGTGGCCTGTCCCAGCTCCCCCAGCAAGTCAGAGGCTGTGCTGGACCAAATTCCAGGCAGCCCACGGAGAATAAAAGACTCTTCTGTGCCGCCTCTGTCTCCCAAAAACATGAAGCCTGTAACAACATGATAGCTGAAGTCTCACTCTAAAGAGGCTGTGATGGACACTCCCACTACCTTCGAGAGAAACCCTGTTAGAGGCCCAGGCTGCCTGGAAGGGAGCTGCCACCCCCCTCCCTGCACTGTCAGCCCTGCAAGAGGTCGTCTTAGACCAGGCAAATCCACACTGCCTCCATCCCCTCCATCCGTGGGCAATCAGCGGCAAGCCTGGAGGAGGCAGCTCCCCCCCCCCCCAGGGGAGTGGGAGGGAGCAGGTGCAGGCACCTGGTGGGCATGCGTCTCAGGGACCACTCTCCTGCAGGACGGGCTCTCGGGTGCGGGGTGAGCATACGGGACTGAGTGCAGCCTGCTCCAGGCACGCTTCTCTGTGACCCAGGTTGGTGGCTTCACTGCTCTGAGCCAAGAAGGGGACGATAACACCCCCCTTGGGCTGCAGTAAGGAGTCATATGTCCCAAAATGCGAAACACACCCAGGCCAGTGCCTGGCGATGACCATCCTTGATAGACGGGGCTCCCCGCCTTGCCCCAGTCAGGTCACACAGATTAGGGACATGGGCTCTGTCGTAAGATTTCTGGGACCTAAGTCCTGCTTCACTGCCTCCTGGCAGCATGACCCTGGACCAGCCCCTCCTCTTTCCTGAGCCTCAGTTGTCCTCATCAGCAAAATGAGAATAATAATAACCCCTTCCTACAAGTCGAGGTGAAGACGCAGTGAGACAACCCTCATAAAGTGCCGGGCACAGACCTAGCACAGAAGATGCCCTGGATCAGTGGCAGCAGGTGTCGCCTCGAGACGGCGCTCTGCAGGGGCCTTTTAGACAGGAAACCCTGGACCACAGGAGGGCTGTTCATTCTTACACTATCATTAATTCCAAATGTCCTTTTCAGAATTCCACATGGCGGGGTCTGAGAGCGCCCCTCTCCGGTCCTGTCATCTCGTGTGTCTGCCCAACTTTGAGAGGGCAGTCTGGCCTGAACTCAGGCTACAGAAGTGGATTCTCTGTGCTCATGAAACTGCCCCATTTACCTCGAGAATCTCACTAAAAGCCTTATTCCCCTGCACCTGCTTAATGACAGGACAGGAGAGCCTCAGCATTCTTTCCCCAGGCTTTTATGAGCAAATAGTGGTAAGAGGCTCATCGCCAGCTCTCTGGCCAAATGTAGCACTTCCTTTTAAGCCACATTATGTTAAAATCAGAATTTCCTCTCTACTCGCTGATAACCTTTTCCTCTTTCTTTTCTTTTACATGAAAGTATCACTCGTTCATTCTCGTGGAAGATCCATTAAGGGAGATAAATCTAGCAAAGTCATGAACTGCTGAGAAGATATGGCTCTTTACGGTGTATTTATTTGCGGAATGAGTGTGAGTGTCTACAGCATGGGTCTTACAGGGCAGGATGGATTGTTTCACTTTGAATGAACTATAGATCTGTCAGCAAGTACCTGCTCCTAACTGGTGCTCAAGCTTCTGTTTCAAGCTGGGATACTCAAGGAAGTGGTCCTGCAGGGGCTAGTGAGACAAATAGGTCCACCTGGACCTTCTCACCTGGACAGGTGGGAGGCTGACGGACACTTCAGTTCTGGATGCTCCTCCCTAATTCCCATCTGCTTGAGCACAGGCCCCTTTCTGACCACTTCTGTCCTTAACTGGTGACCAACTGTCTCAACTTGTCTAGCGCTAAGAGCATTTGGGGAAAGTTGGGGAAACCAGAATAAGTTGTTCACCCTTTCCCTAGGGGCTCTAGGCCCTAAGTCTGGTGCTGTCTCTGGATATCGGTCCATGGATTTGGCATTGGGTCTGTGAGTCTCACTCTTTCAAATGTCTTGCTCCGGCCTCTTGGGTCATTCCCACTGCATAACTGGGCAGGCTGGGTGGCAGGTAGAACAGGGCTGGTCTTCATACCAACCTCAGACCTGGGCAAAAGGCTGCACTCGGGGTCTTGCACTTCAGAGGACCCCACTCTGGCCCTCCTCCTTCTGTACTACACCCACGGGACGAGAAGTCTGACAGATAAAGAGCTGTGTCCATCTAGGTTCGAGCTCTGTCATTCCAGACCATGGTTCGGGTACCCGGGATCCTGCAGTTCCCCACCCAGATGGCCTGGGGCTCACTTCCCAAGTCCAGTGAGGGGCCTCTTCCTTAGTTTGTTCTCCTGAGCATGGACTCTGTGCCCATGTGAGCACCCAGGCCCACAAGGCTGCAGCTGGCAAAGGTGTGGCATGCGTGTGTGAGGGCCCTCGTGGTTTTGGGGGAACTGGGGGCAGAAAGGAGGAGCCAAGGCTGGCTCTGCCCATGTCTCCGCACCCCAGGGAGAAACTTTTAGGTGTTAGAAGCTTTAAAATCAAAGCTGGCTTTCTGGGCAGTTATAAAATTATAGTCATCAAAGTCACAGGACAGGATATCTTCTATTTATCAACACGTTCCAGTTTTTAGATATTCATACGGTATATGGACAACTGATTGTGATCCTGTCCGGGGTCCAACCAACATCTGAAATGGCCTGACGCATCTACTGTGCGTGGGCAACGTGCTCAGCCTGGAGTCGGAGAGAAGGACCGAGGTCAAGCAATGACAGCCTGACACGGTCACCAGTGAGCCAAGAGCTCTGAGGAGGGGTGGACCCATCTTCACCTCCGCTGCCCCCGTGCTCTACCTGCCCGACCAGCCCGGTGCAGCGTTTGTTGAGTGACATGCTCTGGGGGAAAGCAGCGCCCAGGGGGAGGCGTGGCGGGAGCCTCGTGGCTGCGTTCACAGGGCTCCTTCCTCTTCCCGCACTGTCTCATTGATTCCTCATAGCCAGGAAACAACACAGAGGCTCGGAGAAGTGAAGGCACCTGCCCCAGGTCACACAGGCCACACCTGCACTCCCACCCTTGACTGCCTCCTAAGGCAGTTTCTTAGTCATTCCTTGGGTGCCCACACTATTTCTGGCACGAAATGAACTTCCATGAGGCAAGTACTGTTCTTCGTCCAAGTGTCTTCATTCACTCAGCGCACACTGAGTGATTTACCGAGAGGCAGGCAGCTGCCTGGTTGATGAGCACCACCTCCCCTGTCCCACAAATGGGGAACAGACTCAGAGAGGGAGGAGCAGCAGGAAGTGCGGAGCCCAGAGCACTCTGGGAAGTAGAGAGATGGGGCATCTGAAGAAGCAGCTGTGACTGGAAATGCAAGGTGGGGCTTCCCCAGAAGCAAGAAGGCGTTCAAGGTCACAGCTTTGCGCAACGCCCCCAGCCAACTGGAGTCCAGTTGGTGGAATTCATTTGTATATTGAATCACTACTGTGTTGCATTGGATATCCCACCCTCGGCTATCAACAGCCAGCTCCTGCCCTTCTGTCGGGGCTCCGACCTCGCTGCCGATCTCCAGAGGTACCTCAGCCAGACCACCCACAGCATAGCCGGCAGTCTCCACAGAAACTCTACAGACTGCGGCCCACACTTAGATGAGCAGGTCCACTCCCGCCCTATGATGGCCAATACTGTGGAGGGAGGGGTGATAGGGCACAGGAGGTGGGGGAGTGTGTGTGGGTGATGCACTGTGAATCCAGTATCCACAGCCACCATCACAGCAGCCTGGCCCATGCAGGTTCACATTAGATTCGGACAATTGGTAAAGAAACAACGGAGCCAAAAACTGGTGGGCCATCATCTTTAATCCTAGCTTGCACCCGGCGGGCAAGTAAAAACACACACTGGGCTCCAGAACCCACTCATTCAGTGCTCACAAAGCTACTGACTTATCCTAGTTTCCTAGAATCAAAGGTTTCTAGCTCACCAGACTTATTCACCTCTGTTCCCCATTTCCTTCCTTCTCCCTGCACAAACTCTGCACAAATTGGCTTCTCCCTCAGCACTCCACCATCTTGGCTGCTTCTCCTGGCCTCCTCCACGTGGCCTTTCTCTGCTCTCTCCTCTAATGCTAATCTCAGGAACCGAGAGAGCAAGCTCCCGTTCTGCCCCCATTTTATAGTGTAGAAATCAAAACCTTTAATCCAATATACAAAATAAGGAAGTCTCTAATACAAAGTCACTTATCTGGGGCATAATGGGATTGCACCACCCCACATCAAAAAGGGTGGGAAAGGCTTAGTCCTAAAACCAAGCCCCAGGCTACAAGGATCCTGCCTGACAACAGCCCGCCCCCAACACACATTAACATCACCTGGGCAACAACTTCCACGTGGGCAGCACCATCTTTAACAAAGTGAGCATAATATATTTTATCTGCCCAACATGCACACAGAAGCCGGGACAGCCTACAGGTACAGGGAGAAGGGCTGGTGCTGCCCAGAGCCTCCGAGTGACCGGTTCCCCCTCCTCCAAGGCTCCCAGCACCCGGCCAGAGCCTGGAACACTCTTGGTGGCCAATACATATTATTTGAATAAATACATATCGTCCATTCATTAGGCACCTACTATGTGCCAGGCTCTGGGGATGCAGCACTGAGTAAGACTGCAGGCTCAGCACCCTGGGAAAGGGTCATGGCTGTATACAGAGCAGGGCAGACAGTCCGGCATGGGGGAGTCGGGGCTTCCCGGGGGAAGCGGTGTTTCAGCCAGGTCGGGAGGATGAGCAGGGGTAGCCAGGCCACAGGAGGGAAAGCCTGGGAGGACAGAGGAGGTCAAAGGGTCCAGTAGAGTCTGCGTCAATGAAAATTCCAGGAACTAAGCTGCCCCAAGGCTGGGCAGCCAGAGCTATTTTACCCAGAAGGAAGCCAAGGGTCAAAGAGACTAACAGGCTGCCCAAGTCATCTGGAGCCGGCGATGGCATGGCTGGGCTGGAAGCCCATCGCCCCGGCCCCTGGCCGGCCTCCTTGGCCTCAGATTTTTCTCTGCCTCCCAGTTCGCCGCAGCCTTCGTCTAGCTGATCATTTTTCCTTTTCACCAGCAATTTCTCTTTCACCTTTTACATTGGTTCCTGAGAGAATTTTTCAGTGTCCAGCTGAAGGGATAATACTTATTGGATGTGATTTAAGTAATAAAATACTTGCTGGTCGGGCCAGTCAGGTCCAGAGAGCTGGGAACATCAGGGCCCAGCTGCAGACACAGGCATCAATCTCACTGCCTTCCTGGAAAGAGACCTCAGAGGGGCTGATGGGGGCTTCGGGGCCAGGCGGTCCTGGGCGTGGATCTGCTGTTTCCTGTGGAAATCTGGGTACCTCACTTCATCTCTGGGAGCCTCAGCTAGATCCCACCTAAAGTGGGGCACCACTGTGTCCCCCAAAGGGGGGTCACTGTGAGAACTGAACACTGTGGGAGGCCACAGCACTGCCTGCATGTGAATCCACATCTTCCTGGGGTTACATTGTGGCTGCAGCAGCCCCAGTACTGGCATCTGGTTGGCCGGGAGGTCATAAGACTCACCACTGAAGCAGCCTCAGGTGGCTGTGACCTGTGGCCAGGAAGGTAGAGGTCAAGATTGGGCAGAGAAAGACTAGAGACACAACATTCATGGGGCTGGGTCTTGAGGAGTGACTAAGAGCTCACCAGATCAACAGGGATTGCAGAGCATTCGGGCAGAGGGAAGGGCAGGTGCAAAAGCAGGAATAGGCACTTGTCTAATGTGCCTAATAGGTACCTGGCTAATGTCCCCCCCCCCCTCTGTGTGGCTGCTGCAAGGCTGGGCATATGAGCTGTAACCCAAGGTCGCTGTGGAGCCTGGGAAGGGTTTCCAGCAGGGAGGGACACAGTCACCTTTGTGCTGTGGAGGAGACAGGTGTGAGAGCAAAGGTGCTGTTAGTGCATAGAGCTGAGGCATACGGGGGGTTAGCCAGAGGGATGGGTCCCAGGTTAGCTTGGGAGAAGCAGCCAGGCCAGCGGGTTTGACATGGAAATATCTCTGCTACAGAACAAGCCTTCTTCAACTCTCAACTCACATCAGGGTCCCCCCTCTGCGGGCAGAGCTGCACTGACAGGTGCAGCTTGGTGGCTGTGGAGTCGGAGTGCTGGGGTAGAGAGAAGGTCAGCCAGGGCATTGCCATGCAGAGGGAGTGGGGGGCGGGCCTGAGAATGGAACGTTCCATCAACCAGAACCGGCCCGGGGAAAGCTGACAGGACTAGAGAGAAGTTTCCTCCCACCAGAAAGTCAAAGGGGAAACACATTTGTTTTCATGACACATTTGTATTTTTCGAGAGACAAGGAGATTGTTTTTGCACCAGAAAGCCGTGCACGGAAAAATTCCACCTGCCTCCTCCAGACGCTGAACAATAAAGGAAGCTTCTGTCCCCAGATTCCCGGTGCCTGAAATTCCACCATTGGAGCTTCGTTCCTATAGCTTAAGCTTTGTTCTTTGATAAGACACAAACATCTTCCCAGAAGCTATATCTTCAACACAGACTTATTTTCATTAGTTCAGCAAATATTTATTGACTTCCAGGTAGCAGGCAGTACCTAGAAGCTGGGAATGCAGAGAGTAATTAAGACTTGTCCATTACCTTCAAGGAGCTGGCCAGCTCTGTGTGTATGGGGGTAACGCTGGGATCAGGGTGCTGTGGGAGCCCCCAGCAGAGGTGGCGCACTCCACAGATGCAAAAGGGTCCACCGTCAGAGGTCGGGGGCCTCCTAAGTTTAGAATTGTAAGTGCTGTGCCTTTCATTTCTTGGCTCTTCTTCCTAAAAACATCTACAAAATGTACCTGGTGCATCCATCCTCCCAGACGGCTTTCTAAGTGAAGGCGTTTCAGTGGGAGAGGCAAAGGTGGCATGGCCTCCCAGGATGTGACCTCCAGCACGGCTGTTCCTCTAACAGTCACCAGCAGCGCGTGGGCCACATTGGGTACACAGCTCTGGGATGAGCACAACCTGTGCAGCAGGTCTTGTGACCGTCCTATTCCAAAGAGCAGGAGCTCGGCGAGGTGCAGACGCATGCCCAAAGTCACACAGCTGGTGACAGGCAGGCTCGAATTCAAGGGCTGCAGGACTCCAGAGTCCCATAACCTGACCAGGACATCCCACAGACTGTCAGCTGTCAGGATCTCAGAGACCAGCCCCACTGAGGTGCTCAAGCCCCCGGGCCTCCGATTCTCCATCTGTACAGTGAGGCAGTTGATGTGACTCAGTGGTTCTCAAACCTGACTCCACATCAGAATTTCCTGGGGGTTTTCAGCAATATTGAGGTCTGGGTCACAACTAGGCTTTTTTTTTTTTAAAGTACCTAGATTCTTGGAAGCCCCACCCCATTCCAGGATATTCTAACTCAACCCACTTGTGTGGGGTCACATTGCCGTCAGAGGGTCTGGAACCTGCGCCCCGTCTCCGGTGAAATCTCAAGGTACGTATTTATAGAACCCGTCACCAGAGATGAATGAGGAGGCGGAATCGGCTGTTGCATCCATGGCAGCCCAGAAGGGGGTCCTGTGAAACATAGCGTTTCCCGTGTTCCCACCTCGAGGCGTCTTTTGTCCCCTCCATCTTCCTCAATGAAGTTCACCCCCATCTAAGCCAGGCTTTGAGGGACGTTGATGGATCGCTGCTGTCCCCGGCTGCAGATGGCTCATCCACCACCCTGTGCCAGGGTGCAGATGGCGGCTCACCTTCCCACCCTTCCAAATGGGAAGAAGACGGGGATGCCTGGGGAGGGGGCGCTCCAACTCAGGGATGCCACAGGAGAAATGCCAAACCAGCTTCTTCTTGTGGTCCTTTTAGAGGTCTGGTGCTATGGTTTTCTAATGATCAAGTGAAACACACATGCACTCACACACATCTTTGTGGCCTTTTCTTCCCTAAGGACAAAGTGGATTTAGAGGAAAAGAGTTTTATCCCCTGAATCTATAGGCCTCGGACCCAGACCCTAAGGAACAAACATCCTGCCCTGTGACCCTCCTGGTCTCCAGGGAAATGGGCTTCTGAGTACCTGTTCTTCTGGTGCCCAGACCTGAGGCCTCCCTGGACCAGGACTACAGAACTGGACAGTGGTCAGAGCACAGGAGCACCTTCTGGGAGCCTCAGAATCTGCAAAAAGCTGGAGGGGGAGGGGGAGAAAGGGGGGGAGGGATAGACACAGCAGAGGGAGTGTGGCTCCAGTCAGGTCCACATTCCCTCTGATGTGATTCCTGACTCGGCTTCTGGTCCTGGGCGTGGTCAGGCTAGTAACTCTGGGAAAACTACTGAGGACTGGGGACAGAAGGGACTCAGACAGCCCCGTGGGCACCTGATAATGACAATGCTGCTGATGTGACCAGGATAGTGATGATCATGTGTGCCCAGCGCTGAGCCCACTCCACATTCTCTAGCTCCCCAATCCTCACAACAACCCCAGAAGGAAGGGTCCCATTTTAGATAAAGAGAGACTGAGAGTCAGGGAGGAGCTGTCACTTGCTTGTCCCCAATTTGGGTCCCTCTCGGCTCTGGAGCTGCCTGCAAATGCTTGCTGTTCATCCCCCTTTATCTGTACAATGTGAAGTCTGCCCGTGTTCTGAGGGCGTCATGGCTGTGGCAAGTGTCCCCTTACAGAACAAGTTTTGGAGGCAGGTGTCAGCGAGGATGGAGGATTGTGTCCTCCAAGACCAGCCTTGTCTGAGGTGCCCATTAGGGAACAAATGTGGCCTGGCTGCACAGCGGCTCGGGAAATTGCTACAAGGACAATGGAGTGAAGGGAGAATCCATCAGCCTGGGCAGGGCGGGGCTGTCCACAGTCTCAGAGCCCTGCTTACAGGGGGGAGGGGGGAGGGGGAGAGGGGAGGGAGGGGAGGGGGGAGGGGAGGACAGGGCCTCTCAGGGACTCTTCCTAAGACAAGAACTGTTGGGTTCAGAAGTGTCTCCTGACTCAAATTTGTCCCATGAGATCCAGCTCCAGGTCTTAGGACTGCTGGCAATAATCTCTCTCCTTCTTGTGAACTCAAAATGGTGAGGTCGGTCTGGAGCTGTGGGCGTCTTCGGGAGAAGAGCTGCCTCAAGGTCAAGTCTAAGTGGACTGGGACACTGAGCTTACTTGACATTGCCTCAGTCAAGAGGGCCAGCCCCTCATCTGTCCAGCCACCCATGCCCGCCCTAGCTCAATGCATCGTGACCTTCCCAGTCCCAGCTCCTCCGACCTCAGAGCCCTCGTGAGTCCCAGGGCTCGAGCTATCTCCCTCCTCGATCTGTGTGACTTCTCACATTTGAGTTGCTCTTGAGGTGAGGCAGAGCTTGGTATACTCGGGGCAGAAAGAACAGGGTTCAAATCCTACCTCCTCTCTGCACCAGTTGTGTGAGCTTGGACAAGTCATTTCACCTCTCTGAGCTTTGAGTTTCTCGCCTATAAAACAGAAATGACCATATGGATCCTACACAGTGTTGGAGGCTGAAATGTGACAAATGTGAATCCCTGTGTGCATAGTAGAGGCTCAGTAAATGGTCGTAGTGCTGTCAAAGCAACCACAATTATAATGCATCGGTCTCCCTCCTGTACTGCAGGCTTCTAAGGGCAGAGACCGCACCTGGTTCAATGCCACATCGCCAGGGCCTAGCTCAGGGCCCAGAACACAGTAGGTGCTCAAGAAAGATGCTCATAATATGGCCAATCTATTCCACAAAACACAAATTGGCAGGCACTCTCTGAGATGTGGCAATGCAGTGATAAATAAAACAGACACAAATTCTTGTTCCTGAGGATCTAGACAGCTCTGGAGGTAGAACCTGGAGTTGAGTTGCCTGGAGAGGCGTGAGAACCCCAGAAGGTTAGAGTGGGGCAGGGGGTGGAGAATTAGGAGACATAGCCGAGGCCCCTCAGGACACACCTGAGCCCACCCGCAGCTGCACGGGGCAGCTCCCAGAACCCTCCCAGCCTCCTCCTGCAAGTAGCGTGTTGCTTTCTCCAGGCTGCCACAGCTTTCTCAGCCCAGAAGCCTGCTCAGTCCAGGAGCAGGGCTGACTGGAGGGGGCAGGCTCTGATGCTCATAAATGGGACCCTCAACCAAAAGTGGGCAAGAGGCAGCCGAGGCATGAACCACATGGTTCCTCGGAGGGTCCCAGCGGGAGGGACCCCCATCGCCCAGAGCAGTATATATCTTTGACATAGCTCTACCTGCCCTTTCTCTCCTGCCTGGCCCTCCTTCTGTACACTTACACATTCTGTTGTGAGATCACCTCCCAAACAAACCACCAGCAACTCAAAATCTTGCTTCCAGGCCCTGGCCGGTTGGCTCAGTGGTAGAGCATCAGCCCAGCATGTGGAAGTCCCGGGTTCGATTCCCAGCCAGGGCACACAGGAGAAGTGCCCATCTGCTTCTCCACCCTTCCCTCTCTCCTTTCTCTCTACTCTCTCTTCCCCTCCCACAGCCAAGGCTCCATTGGAGCAGAGTTGGCCCAGGCGCTGAGGAACGCTGCACATCCTCCACCTCAGGCACTAGAATGGCTCCAGTTGGAGCAGGGCAATGTCCCAGAGGGGCCAAGCACCACCCCCTGGTGGAAAAAACAGATGGATCCCAGTCGGGTGCATGCGGGAGTCTGTCTCCCTGTCTACCTGTTTCTAACTTCGGGAAAAAAAAAATCTTTATTCCAGAACCAGTTGGAAATAGCTGTACTAAGAGCCCATCTAAGTCCAAGCCCACCATTGTGCCGATGAGAAAACATGTTCAGAGGGGTCCAGTAAGTCACTGCATTCACACAGCTGCCTGGGGCAGACTGGCTCCCCACCATGACCACCTACCGTGGCCACCACAAAGGACAGAGGCCTCAAAACCAACCGGGGTTCAGCCTTCCCTTCCTTGGGCCACAAGCTAAGCATTTAAAACTTCATCTGTTTTGTGATTCAAAGATTCAGAGACCAGGTAATGCGGTTACTTTTACACAAGCATGTTCGGGACCTACGTGTTCGCAGCCACCATACAGACTCAGATGGAGCCTGTGTTTGCTTCCAGAGTCCCTTCCCGGACATCAGTCTGGGCCACTGAGCTGTGCTGTACCCTCCTCCACATCCTGCCCTGCTTTCCAGGGGACCTGGGGCACTTCCTGCAGGCCTGGCCTTAGCAGAACGTTCAGGTTTCATCAGGCCCCACTGCCTGAGTCAAGAAGCAGAGGTGTGACTTTCTCTGTCCTAAAGGGTCCATGGAGGGTCACGGAGGGGCAGCGACTAACCCAAGGTTTACAGAAGGTGGCCGGGGCAGCGGACAGCGTGCACTCACGGGCTCCTCAGGCTTCTGGCCTCAATGTCCCTCTGTCCTACTGCACAGTTGGAAGCCAGGCCTCACTGTCCCTCAAACACGCCAAGTGCATTCCTACCTCGGGACCTTCGCGCTCGCTGTTCCCTCTGTCTGGACTGTTTTGTTTTGGGTTTTTTAATGCTTTGCTCCTTTTCTCACTTAGGTCCTGCTCAAAGGTTTCTTAATAGGATGATGAGGAGTCACGGAAGGCTGCCCTAAGGAGGTGGCCCCGGGGTAGATCAGAAGCCTAGAGGCCACTTGTTGGAACATGGTGGAGGAGACTCGGGGGCTGGTCAAGGGGCTGGCCAAGATCATGATTAAATCTTAAAATTCTGTGATTCTGACTTGAAATACTATGGTCTTAAGATTCTATTAAAGCCCTGTCTGATTAGCTCAGTCGGTTAAGAGCACTGTCCCAAAACAACAGGGTTATGGGTTCGATCCCCAGTCAGGGCACACACAGGAAATACCTTAGGACTGTTGAGTGCTAAAGTACTAGCATTGTCACATGTGGACTTTTGTTACTGGAGAAGGGGCTTCCCTCTTGCTTCACCCTCCCTTCAGCACGCCCTGCCCCACCCCCACTCCCCGGCCCCTGTGCTGCATGAATGAAGCTCTTGCTGACTTAGAGAATGCAAATTTATCCTGGTTCCAGTGCTGCCTTATCTGCATGTTCCAGTCTCCAGAATAAATGTTAGAAGACAAGCAAGCCTGCGAAGACTTTGTGTGTGTTCGCAAATTAATTCCTCCAGCAGGGCTCATCGGGATGCAGATCTTAACACAGGTGCCCTTCCTGCACTCCCTGCAAGGCAGGGCTGGTCCTGGGGCTGCAGGGAGCCCCGCAGAGAGAGCTGCCCCCCTGACCCCCCTCCCTGTGTCCCTGGGAAGGGACTGAGTGGGAAGGTTCCTCGGAGTAAGAAGGTTCTGGAGAGGTGGGACAAGGCACGAAGGAGGGAGAGTGTCCCCCAGCGGGTCTGGGGCATAGATGGCTCTTCTTCACTTGAACACTGGGTCTGGGCTCACAGAGCTAGTGCTCTGGGAGCCTCCCCAGTGGGGTGGGAGGGGAGAGCAGCGCCCACCACAGGTCAGACACTGCTCTGGGCACTGGTTGGCCTCCGAAGTCAGACAGATGGGACAGATCTCAGCTCCCTGCTCATCAGCTCAGCCCTGTGACCTCGAAGAAGCACTTCACCTCCTGGGATTCAGTTTCTTCAAAAGGACCAGTGGTCTTACCACGGCACCCTCCTGGTCTTCTGAGGATTAGAGGGACCCACAGGCTCGGGGCACCCAATCAGCATCAATCCCAACAACCATTCCCATAATGCTTGTGGGGGCCAGGCGCCCTTGACTCACTTCACACAGCCTCACCGTTCACGAGCTGGAGTCCCCCCTGGCTTCATGCCTCATGCTGTTTCCTCTGCCCCGGGCTGGGTAGAGCCTACAGTGTCTGTCTCCTGGTTCTGAGAATGTCCCTCCTCCAGGGCCGGATACATCTTGGACCGCGGAGACTCAGGCCTCTCCGCAGAGCTATCAGAGCTGTTCAGACTAGACCAGACTTGGGAGCCATTGTAGACATCTCAGGCCAAAAACCTTTCCTTTCCCTTCTTTGTCCCCCCCCCATATGCACATCACCTGCAAACCCGACGATGCTGGGTGCGGACAGGTCTGGACCCCACAAGCAGAAGCACCATAGGGGACTCACGCTCCGCCATGGCACTTAGCAATCCCCCTCCTCTCTCTGGGCCTCCGCCTCTTCAGAGCTGAATGAAGGGCATTTCACCAGAGGATGTCTCCAGACCCTAACATTCTGTGATCTCTGAGGTGGGTGATAGGTGATAATAACGTTGTTCTTAGTACTATGATGATGATGGCAGTTCTGGGTGTTGGTGGAGCATAGAGTTGGCTGGCACGCACCAGGTGCCTCTTGCACGCCTTCTCGTACCACACAACAGCCTGTGCAAGAGGCTCTTCGTCCCACCTGCCAGGTGAGAAGACTGAGGCACCGAGAGGTCAAGCATCCTGAAAGGTCACACAGTGCCAACCAAGGAGGCTGCAGGGCTCCTGCGGCCCATGCCTCAACTCTTCCAGGCTGGCGTTATCCAGACACATTGAGACCCCGGCCCTCGAGCCCTCTTCCCTGCCTGTACTTGGGCAGAGAATGAATGGCTCACTGTTGATTTCCTTGAAACTGATCCAGTTTTGCCTGCTGGGTGCTGGGGGCCCATCTTTCTCTCGGCCTCAAATACCTTTCATGTCATGCTTCATGTCACATTTAGTTAAGCATCCAAACCATGGATAGGTCACGCAGTGATCCTGAGGGCTCGCTTGGCATCCTCTTCACAACTGCGTTGTCATGGCTGAGGTGGCGAGACTGCTCTGGGACCTGGGCCCAGGCGGGGCACAGATGAGAGGCCCCCAGCCCCATCTCGTCCCTGCCCGAGCCCAGGTGCCCGGGGCCTCCTCTGACCACAGCCAGAGCAGCCTCTGCTCCCAGAACAGCGCCCGGAGCAGAAGGCTACTTAGTAAATATATGATATGATTAATAATGACTATAGCCTTCTATTAAAATGAAGTTATAAGTAATAGCAAGAAAGAAACCCTTTCAGAGATAAGCTCCTGCCCTCTTAATGGCCAGCTCCGAATTTAAACGGCCTGCCCCAGCACTTTCCCTGCGGGGACACGTTGGGGGCTCCTGTCCAAGCAGGACTCTCGCTGTCTCCCTTTTATTGGCTCCTCCTCCAGCTCTCCCAGCTTAGTGCACAGCCCCACCCCACCCCCACTAACCTAAGCCCGAGCCCTGGAGGCCCTGTCCTCTGTCCCCTTATCTGCCTGTCAGTTCTGAGGTTCTCCCTCCAAAATATACCTTACTCTGGCCATGGCTCTTTATTTCCCGGCTGCCCTGGTACAGGCCTCTCATCTTCTCTACAGCCCTGCTCACCTGGCCCCATGCCTCCGCCCCTGCCTGGCTCCAAGCTGTTCTCCCCACAGAGGGGTTGGAGCACATCACTCCTCTGCTTAAAACTCACACAGTGCCTCCCACTAAACTTAAACTAAAACTCCAGCTCCTGCCACATGGCCCGTGGGGTAGGGCCCCTGCCGGCCTCTGTACCCTTTTGCCCCTGCTGTTCCCCCTTCTCATTCAGATATCAACTCCAATGTCATCTCCACTAAGTTATCTGTCCCCAGCACAGGGCTGAATTAATACTGCTCCCCTGTGCTGGGGGGTCCCTCATGTGCACCCCCGAATTCTCACTCCACCCTTGTCCCTTGCTCTGTGCTCCAGAGGGTTTGACCATACCAGCCACATCAAGGGGCCCCCGTGCCCTTGTGACTTCCAGGGGGGCTTAGTCAAGGGGGAGCCCTAGCAGGAGATCAGAGAAGCCGAGGAGGAACGTCACGGTGTTTGTACTCTACCGGGGCTGGCTCTGCCCCAGTGGGAAGGTTTCAGTTCCCATCAGGTAAGCCCTCCTCAGACGGCCCCTCCACCCAGCGATCTCCTTCTCTGGGCTCCAGTAACTGCTCTAGTTCTTGCCCTGCTGAGACTGAGAGGGCAATGCAGCCCTTTTCTGGGATTTCCTTACTCCCTGCCCAGCCTCCATAAACAGTCTCCCTCTCAAACTCTCCTCAGCTGCCTGATTTGACTGTCATGGCATCTGTCCCCTGCTAGGACCCCAGCAGATGAGCTAATACTCTCCTCACTTCCGCTTTACAGTTCGATTTCCCCACAGAACTTCCATTGCCTGAAATCACTGCTTGTTCATTGTCTGTGTTCCTTCTATCAGAATCCAAGTTCCATCTGAGATGGGAAATTATTACATCATATGTCAGAGGAACAGAGCGGGCGCAAGCTCGCACCACCAACACCACGCTCACACTCTCAAGAAAGTCCAGCCAATTCTGCAAAAGTTCCTGGCTAAATCACACTGACTTTTAAATGCCTTCACATGACATTTCCCAAACTGGGATCAGGTGACACTTATTTTAGAGGTGTTAAGAGTTGGCAACCTTATACCGACAGTCGATAGTGGCCTGATTTTTTTATTTCACTGTGAGCCTGCAGAAATGTTGTGCCAGGCTGTCATGGCACCAAGTCGATCCATCGGCCCCAATCAGGACAGGGAGGCCCTCATTCATGGTGCCCTCCAGGACCCCGGGGGGGCAGCAGGGTCCGTTTATTCCATGGGCTTGATTTCATTACCCTCTACCCAGATCCGCACCTCCTGCCCAAACTCGCCTCTCCCTCGCCTCTTCCAGGCTTGGGATTCTGGACTATGACCCAGACCTGAGACCCATTAGACTAAGGCAGAGCTGAGAGTATCAACCACAGGCCAGGAGTTCAAATCCTGATCTCTGTTCTGTCACCAACTCATCTCAGGCAAGTTGCTTCCTCACTCTGGGCCTCAGTTTCCCCAGCTGCTCTCACTGTTCATTCTATGTGGGATTCCTTCCCAGGTGGATTCCTGAGCAGGGTGGACCATATGCTCTCCTCACACCCTCCCTGCTCTGGTGGTGAGATCTTGCCCAGTGACATGGGTCCTATCAATACTCACATCTCTCTGGGAGGTAAGAAGAGAAGGGGGAAATGTCAGATTCTTATATGTAATTACTTAAAACCACTCTTCTTCTCCCTTAATCTTATTTCACTCTAACCAAGCCTTACTCTGTGGGGAATCCTTCTGCTGTTCACTAGGTGAGTAATAAACTTTACTTCACATCCATTGGTACCTATGTGTCATTTGTCCTAACATTCCTAAATCCTTGTATGGGAGCATCCATTATGGCAGGCTGAGTGCCTAAACAAAGCAGGATTTTATTGACTCGATAGATTAACATAGGGAGAATTGACATTTTAACAATGTGGAGTTCTGACCCATGAACACAATATTGTTCTCCATTTATTTAGTTCTTCGATTTCTCTCAGCAAATTTTATAGTGTTAAATGTACAAGTTTTTTACATCTCTGACCAGATTTCTCTTTAAGTAATTCATGTTTTTATGCTACTGAAAATAGCATTTTCAATTTCATTTCCCAATTGTTCACTGCTACTATAGATGGGAATACATTCTTTTTTTTTTTTTTTTTTTTTTTTGTATATCAATCTTAAATCCTGCAACTTTGTTAAAGTCACTAATTAGGTATAACTTTTTGTGGATCCCATTAGATTTTTGACATAGACAATCATTTTTTCTGTGAATAAAGACAATTTTATCTCGTGTTTTCTCATCTAAACATCTTTTGTTTTTCTTATCCTATTGTATTGTCTAGAATCTCCAGTGTAATGCTGAATACAGGTTGTGAGAGCAATTTGTTTCACATTCCTAATCATAGGAGGAAGGCATTCAATCTTTTACTATTAAATATGTTAGTTGTAGGTCTTTAGCAAATGCCCTTTAGCAGATGAGAAAATACCATTCTACTCCTACTTCCCAGAGAGATTTAACCAGATATGAATGTTGGCATTTGTCAAATGCTGCTTCTGAATCTCTTGAGATGATTACATGTTTTTTTCTTTTTTAGTTTGTTTTGAAAACTAATCTTCAGATGGTACATAACCACGCATTCTCTATATAAACCACACTTAGTCATGATGATAATATGCCATTCTTATATATTTTGGGCTTCAACTTGCTAAAATTTTATTTAGAAACTTTGCATTTGTGTTCATGATAGCTACTGCTTGTAGCTTTCTTTATCTGTAAAATCTTTTTCCGGTTTTGGTGTCAGAGTGATGCTAGTTTCATAGAATGCATTTGGAAGTAGCCCCTTCCTTTCAATTTAATGGAAGAGTTTGTTTAAAATTGGTATTATTTCTTACTTAAATATTTGACAGAGTCACCAGTGAAGCCATATGGGCCCAATGTTTTTCTTCTGAGAAGCTTTTCAACTACTATTACAATTTTGAAAACAGAAAAAGGCTACCTTCAGGTTATGTATTTCTTCTTCACTAAGCTGTAGTAGTTTGTGTCTTGCAAGGACATTGTCCATTTCATTTAAGTTATTGAATTTAATGGCATAAAGTTACTCATAATGTTCCCTTTTTATGCTTTTAACATCTGTGAATCTCAAATGTTTCTTCCTCCAGGAAGCTCTCCCTGATCCTCAGGGCCAATTGCCTTTCTGTTTTGCTTCCATAGGCCTTGAAGGTGTCTGTGGATTGTCAGTGCTGATCCCTGTGCTGTCCCTACCCCCCACTCCAGGGTCCCATGAGGGAGCCAGACTCTAGAGGTCAGGTGGATCACATCTTGACCTTCTGTCATCTTCCTCCCACAGAGGAGGCTCCAAGTTGCTTCCCTGGACCAGAACCTTGCAGAACTCACAGCAGAAGCTGTGATAGAAGGAAGAAGGGGCAGGGAGACTAAAGCGCCAGTGCTTCAGAGCCACCAGAAGTGAAGTGCAGAGAAGAAAACTAGAAACTAGTAGGTTGTGGGAGCGAGAAAATCAGAAAAGATTCAGCATGAAAAATGGTCACATGGTGACCTGGGACATGTTGCCTAACCAGGAAGAAGTTGCCCTGAACCCCAGTACCTCTGAGAGGTTTCTGGAGCAGAACATTCCTTACATTTCTTGTGCTTTGTGCTGAGCTGGACGCGTCCCAGATTCCAGGAGCCAGAGAGAAACCCCAGCACCCGGGTCCGGGAGAGAGCAGAGGCCCCAATGTGCAGGGGCTGAGAGCACTGTGCTCTCCTCCCAGCCATGTGAATGTTCATAGTTCCTGTCTAGCAGACAGTCATCCCAGCATTGGTGGGATCAGAGAGATGGATGTAGGACCAGAGACACAAGGTCTGTGAACTGTTGGAGCTCAGGAAACCTCTCAGGGGTATAGAATGACAGCAGAGATGGGCCCAAGGTCAGAGGTCTCAGAGGCCCTGGCTCACCTCCTCTCCCTCACTCCTTGCTCCTACCTTGAGGGTTGGAGCTGTTCCCCCACAGACATAAAGAAACTGAGGCTCAGAGAGGTCAAGTGCATTGCCCCAGGGCACACAGCTAACCCGAGAGGCCCAACTCAGATTCTGGCCCCACGTTCTCCCATGACTCCAGACTGCATTTTTAGCCTCACAGACACCTACCTTCTGAAGCCCTTGGGGTCATATCCCTGCAGGTCTTAAGGGTCTTCCTGGCTGTTTCACATGACCTTGAGCTCGGCTCAGCCAAGTTGCCAAGCTCTTTTTCCTCCCGAGTCCGACCCATCTGCTCCAAGAAGGCAGATTGATCCCAGCAGGTCCCTTCCTGGCTATGTGACTTAGCCCATTTGTTCCTCCTGCCTGGAGCCTCAGTCCCTTTCCCTATAAAACTGGACAATTTGGGGACTTACTTATCTGTTACAATGAAATACCAATGTGTCCCTCTGGTGGGGCTACTGTGAGGATATGATGATATAACCTGTGTCCACTTCTGAACAGAGAGCCTGGCACATGGTCACTGCTCAATATTTGGGAGTTTTTAACAACCTTAAAAACAATATTCCTGCCTCACTCCATACAGCCTTGGAAGTAGGGCTTCCTTGTTGTCAGATGTCATGGCCTCAGGCTCCACTCACAATCAAATACATTCTGGCATCAAGGGTCACATATGGGCTCCCCCAATCCTGGTCCCCTTTTTCCCTCCATTGAGTATTCTTGAGCTTCTGTTGTGAGTTTTTTCAAGATTCTGGATGAAGCTTAACAATGTGTGCACTATAAAGAATCAATGCAGCCCTGGCCGGTTGGCTCAGCGGTAGAGCGTCGGCCTGGCATGCGGGGGACCCGGGTTCGATTCCCAGCCAGGGCACATAGGAGAAGCGCCCATTTGCTTCTCCACGCCCCCCCCTCCTTCTTCTCTGTCTCTCTCTTCCCCTCCCGCAGCCAAGGCTCCTTTGGAGCAAAGATGGCCCAGGTGCTGGGGATGGCTCCTTGGCCTCTGCCCCAGGCGCTAGAGTGGCTCTGGTCGCGGCAGAGTGATCCCCCCCCCCGAGGGGCAGAGCATCACCCCCTGGTGGGCAGAGCGTCGCCCCCTGGTGGGCGTGCCGGGTGGATCCCGGTCGGGCGCATGCGGGAGTCTGTCTGACTGTCTCTCCCCGTTTCCAGCTTCAGAAAAATACAAAAAAAAAAAAAAACAGCAAAAAGAATAATTCCTTAAAAGAATCAATGCTTAAAAATTCTAATCCATCATTGCAGAGCAGATACTGAAAGATAAATTTAATTTTTTTATTTTTTATTTTTATTTTTTTCATTTTTCTGAAGCTGGAAACAGGGAGAGACAGACAGACTCCCGCATGCGCCTGACCGGGATCCACCCGGCACGCCCACCATGGGCGACGCTCTGCCCACCAGGGGGCGATGTTCTGCCCATCCTGGGCGTCGCCATGTTGCGACCAGAGCCACTCTAGCGCCTGGGGCAGAGGCCACAGAGCCATCCCCAGCGCCGGGGCCATCTTTGCTCCAATGGAGCCTTGGCTGCGGGAGGGGACGAGAGAGACAGAGAGGAAAGCGCGGCGGAGGGGTGGAGAAGCAAATGGGCGCTTCTCCTGTGTGCCCTGGCCGGGAATCGAACCCGGGTCCTCCGCACGCTAGGCCGACGCTCTACCGCTGAGCCAACCGGCCAGGGCCTGAAATATAAATTTTAAATTGAGAGGCAACATATTGACAACTGATACAGTCCACTCCTTCAGCTGCTCAGCTTCCATAAGTTTCTCCCCACATTTGAACATCACACTACAACTAACTGACTACTCTCTATTGTTACCTGATAAGACATATCTCTCCTTGGTTTTTAAGTGAGGAAATGCTCACCCTTCCCCACACTGGGAAGTTGTGTAATCCCAACATTCATTGTGTTCATCGCTAGCAATATTAATTGCTGCTGAAATTTAGTGATGGTTTCACTGAATATTCTCTCACCTAAAAAATTAAGTTGTAAAGTTAACCTTAAACAGCTTGTATATAAAATAAAAAATAGGAAAAAAGGACGTCAAAGGAGAAAATGTTTCATATTACAAATAAGCACACACATAAAACAAACTAGGAAGAAATATGCAAAGTTACTGGAGTCCTCCATTCTGGAGTTGATCATGGGGCTGTCATTGATATTTATGGCTTCCTTTTCCAACCTTTCATTTTATATTTCCGTTGCTCTCAGTTAAAATCTCAGGGTTCTTTACCTGGTAGTGTGTCCCAGACCTTAATTTCTGAAGGCTCTGAGATCCATTTAGTCCATTTTTGTGCTTGTTGTATTCCATTAACTTTAGCTATTGTGCATGTAAGTATGAAAAAGCGCCCCAGAGAATCCCCTGGGTTGCAGACATAGTCCTTCTTGTTTTTGCTCTGTAGCAACAACCCAAATTCTCCTTGGTAACTGGGATAAATAAAGCATCCCAGACAGCAGATTAACCCTCTCTTGGAATGTTGGTTCAGTAGCACAGGGAGCCTAAAATGACCAAGTGAAGTCTCATCTTTTAATTCAGTGGAATCACTGTCATTCTCCTCCTTGTTCCTGCTTCATTTTTCATCGCTTGAGGACTAACCTCTTTAAATCAGAAAAGCTCAAAGTTGCCAAGACTGGAAGCAAAATCTCTGTGAGTGGTTATTAAATGCAACAGTGGCAAGAGACTCTTTCTTCCACATCGACCCACGCGTCCCAGCCTTGGGGCAGGGGCACAGCCACAGATAATGGTCTCAGATCCAAGACATACTCTGCATCCTGTGAGAGAGCCCCTCATCTTTCCCGGGTGTGGTCTCCCAGTTAGCTCCGCCACAGTCTTCAGTACCAGTGCACGTTTCAGGTAGGCCTGACTTCAGGGATGTATATAGCAAGACCCGTTGATCCTGTGGACACTGCTGGTGACTGCATTCCCTTGCTGTGGCATGAGTTCCCTGGTCACAGATGCTGCTGCTGCAAGGAGAGTTATGGGCAGGAAAGACAAACCCAAATCCAGAACACGTGTCTGTTATTATGAGGATGCACCTCTGACACAGACACCGTGCCATCCAGCCCGCATGCTCACGGGAGCATCGGATACCCTCTGTGTGCCTGCCCCCCAACCTCAGCTTACCTGAACCCCAGAAGGCTTTTCCTGCTTACTTGGGAACTGCGGTGAACAACCCAGTGAACGTCTCTGCCACCCGGTGGCTGCAAACACACATTCTCCAACGAAGTCTGAAGCCCTTCACAAAGGAGGCCCCTTCCACGAGTCTCCTTGCTTGAATACTCTCCCAACAGCCCTAGTGGACTTTCAAAGTCACCTTTTAAACTTTATAATTACTCCCTTGTTGGAGTAAATTATTTCCTGTTTAAATTACTGTGCGGTTTGTTCCCTGATTGGACCCAGACGAATGTAGGTCCTTGCCTCACAGTGATACGCTGAGGAAAGAAAGAAGTGACTAGGCTCATGGAAATCACTCAGCAAATATTTGCAATTTCTATCTTGAACCAAAAAAATCTATTTATTATGCTGCAGTGTATCCAGTGGGCCAGCACTTGGCTTGTTTTTGTTTTGTTTTGCTTTGTTTTCTCTGTAAGAAAAACCATTGAACCATGGCCATGGAGGACGGCGGGGTTTAGAATGGGTTATTTTCCTAAATAGCCCAGGGCCTTCTGGGAGGGAATATACAAGCGATCAATTCCTATTCTCTGAGATTTGAAAACCCATCAGGAAGGTCCAAGTCACTCCACTGGAGACCTGGTGGTAAGAGGGGCAGACCTCACTTTGGGGCGAAGGGGGAGGAAGCACAGGCTTGCCCCCTAAGGCAAATCACGTGAGTGGCTAAAGACGCTGAGAGTGGTGAGTGTGTTGAGAAGGGATTGGGAAGAAATGAATGGCCCCCCTGTTGGCAACCTTGTATGTTCCGAAAGGTGCCATGGGGTGGTGCTGAAGGATTGTCCCATTGGGAGCCCACATGTGTCAAGAGAGAGCAGCCTCTGCAGTGAGCAGGAGGCCACACTCATGGATGTGTCCCGTACGACAGAGACTGGACCCTGTGCTTGTTCAGGGTTCAGCTGCCTTCAACTCTGGGATCAGAACCCATGACCATTGCTCAGATGAAAACATGGAGGCTCAGAGATTGGAAATAACTGAGCAAAGGCCACTGAGCAAGTTAGCCATAAACCTTGGGCTCAGCTTTGCTGTTCAACCCCCATGCAGGCCAGGCAGGAAGAGGGGTGTGTTCAGAGGTTTGTTGGGAGCAAGATATTTTTAAATGCCTAAATAAAACTTCTAAAGAGGAAAAATTCATTGTTCGACATGAACGATATATGGGGTAAGGTTAACCGCAGAAGGAAGACTAGTGGACTCAAAGGCATAACAATAGAAATTAGTCAAGATGAAAAAATTAGAACTATGAACAGTGCATCAGTATTCTCTGAGACAGCTGAAGCAGCCCAGTAGAGTTCCCTCAAAAGGAGGATTGGAAAGAAAAAATACATGAATAAATATTGATCCAAACTTTTCCAGAGTTGATAAAAATAACTATAACGCCACAGGCCCAATAATTGGTGAGACAAAGCAAAGTACAAGAAGCAGGAAAAAAACTATCCCAGGTCACATCATAATCCACTTGAATTAATTATGGTGTTGGGCAGATAAAATGTATTATGCTCACTTTGTTAAAGATAACAGGAGGAGGCCGTCACCCAGGTGATATTAATGTGTGTTGGGGTGGGCTAAAGGCAGGCAGAATCCTTTAGCCTGGGGCTTGGTTTTGGGATTAAGCCTTTCCTACCCTTTTTGATGTAGGGCGGTACAATCCTATCATGCCTCAGAGGGTGACTTTGTATTAGAGACTTCCCTGTTTTGTATATTGGATTAAGGGTTTGGATTTCTACACTATAAAATGGGGACGGAATGAGAGTTTGGCTCTTGGTTCCTGAGGTTAGCATGAGAGAGCAGAGAGAATAGAGCCAGCAGCGGGAGGAGGCCATGTGGAGGAGGCCAGGAAAAGCAGCCAAGATGGCGGAGTGCTGAGTGAGATGCCAGTTTGTACAGAGTTTGTATCTGGGATAAGGAAGGAGATGGGGAACTGAGGAGAATAAGGTGGTGAGCTAGAAACCTTTGATTCTAGGAAACTCGGATAAATCAGTAGCTTTGTGAGCACTGAATGTGACTGGGTTTTGGAGCCCAGTGTGTATTTTTACTTGCCCGCCGGGTGCAAGCTAGGATTAAAGACTATGGCCCACCAGTTTTTGGCTCCGCTGTTTCTTTGCCGACTGTCCGAATCCAATGCGAACCTGCATGGGCCAGAAGGCTGCTGTGATAGTGGCCCTGGCTGTGGCTTCTGGCTTTACATATGGTTTGGGGGACAGCACACTGAAGATGAATGACACTGTGTTTCTCAGAACACAGACCTATTCATCTGACACGGACCAGGCATGATAGAGATATCTCTGCCAGTCAATAGGTATCGCTCCTGGTCCACTGATGTGGGCATTGCAGACATGGTTGGCCTCTTGCTCTGACGTAGAGCATCTTAAGACACTGAGACTCTAGTCTTTCTCAGGGTCAGCACCAAAGACCTTCTGCTCAGATCCCAGGGCTGCCGACCTCACCCTGAGCGCGTGGCTCTCTACTCCAGCGGGGCGCCGCCCTGCATCGCTCCTTTATCACACGCCTCTCACTACTTGTGGGAGCTCGGCACACAGACGGGGAAGAGAGGAGGGTGGGAGCAGGCACACTGATTCAGACTGAAGGATCTATTTTGCAGACAGGGAGCGGATGACAAAGGGGACGAACTGGCAGGGACAAAACGGCAAAAAGGCTTATCAGGGCATGCGGTGGCCCCGTTTCTTCATGGTGGATGCCAGACGTGAGGACGCGAAGGCAACACTCCTGCCACACTCACTGCTGCCTTCTCCTTCTCCCCGGAACAGGGACTCAGGCCGGGAAGCCTGACGTCATCTTCCAGCGGGAGGGCCGGGGGTTGCTCTCACCTTCTCTCTTCACCTGCTTTTATTTTTCAAAACATAAAGAAGGCTCCTAATGTCAGTTCTCCAAAATGTCTCCATTCTATGGTTTCTACTATTATGTATCTGTCACACGTGTCCTTTTTTCCCCCTCTCTTACCACCTTAAATGTCAAGGATCTCTTCTCTAGAAGCACTGAACTGATGAAGATTAGGGGATATTTTCATCCCTTCTAAAGATAACCTGGAGCTAATGGGAGTAAACACACCCACTGGGAGGATTCACCTCATTTCACTTCTTTCTCCTGGCTCCAGCCCTCCCTCTCCTCAAAGGCGCCCTGGGAGCTCCTGACAGAGGGGAGGGTTGAGTGCAGCCCCCAGGGCCTGCCGTGCAGGCGTCCTGCTCCCACCTGAACCCGCATCAGAAGTGAGTCACAACAGGCTCTGGTTTTCTGGAAAATTGAAGGGCGGGGCCTGGTGGGCAGAATGAAGGCCTTTGTGCCTTGGAATGGAATTCCTGCACCAGCCCCTGGGTGGCGACACCTTGGAAGACAGACACCTCCAGACCCCTTGGGGCCACCTGAGAAGATAGCGCACTTGGAATGGGTCAGCAGCAGGATGTTAAACTCAGCCGACAAGATCTCAGTAGGATTTTATTCACTTTTAATGCAGAGCAGACAAGCCAGCTTAAATATTTAAAAGTTCAATTAATCACTTGAAAGGCCAGTTAGGGCCGCAGAGTGATGTCAGTCTTCTGGGACCTTCAGTACCAGGATTTGAGCTATCTTGCACGAAGTGCTCATTCAGAATAATACTTTTTATTTATTGAACACCTACTATGTGCCAGGCACTATGTGATAAACTTTACATGCACGATTTCATTTCATCTCCACGATAACTCTGAGAGGCAGAGACTGTTAACGGTTTCATATATAAGAAAATCCAGGTTCAGAGAGGCTGAGTGGCATGTCCAAGGTAAGTAAGTAATAAAACATTACTTATAGGGAAATTTGTACCTTTAATTACTTAGGAGAGTATTAAGTGGATAAAATTAATGACCACGGTTTTTACAATAAAAGCTAAAAGGGAAAGAAAAAGTAAATTAAATCTAAAATAATGAGAAAAAGAGAATAGATATGAATAGAAATTATTTTTTGATGACAGACATAGAGAAAAATTAATAAAACCCAAAACTGATTCTTTGAGATTAATAAACTGATAAATGCTTAGGTAGATTGATCAAGAGAAAGAAAGAGAATTCCCAGATCACAAGTATCAAGAATGAAATGAGGGACATTACTACAGATTTATCAAAATTAAAAGGATAATAAGAGATTATTGCAAATAATAATAATGTCAATAAATCTGACAAGTTAGGTAAGATGACTGAATTCTTTTAAAGACACAAATCACCAAAGAGAGGGGTGCAGTCTAGGCAACGGGAACAGCATCGGCAAAGGTGCAGAGTGTAAAAGCCGTGGTAGGGAAGGAAGTCGAAGGAGCTCGTGGGGGCTGGAGCACAGAGTATGGGCCAGAGATGGCAAGGCCAGGAGAGGAGATAAGGAGCAGGTTAACAAAAGGCACTCTTTAGCCTGACCAGGCGGTGGCGCAGTGGATAGAGTGTCAGACTGGGATGCAGAGGACCCAGGTTCGAGACTCCGAGGTCGCCAGCTTGAACGCGGGCTCATCTGTTTGACCAAAAACTCCGCTCGAGCAAGGGGTTACTTGGTCTGCTAAAGGCCCACGGTCAAGGCACATATGAGAAAGCAATCAATGAACAACTAAGGTCTCACAACGAAAAACTGATGATTGATGCTTCTCATCTCTCTCTGTTCCTGTCTGTCTATCCCTGTCTATCCCTCTCTCTCTGACTCTCTCTCTCTCTCTCTCTCTCTCTGTCCCTGTAAAAAAAAAAAAAAGGCACTCTTTAAACTCTCAGATAAGGAGACTAAATGTGTTCCAAAGGTCAGAGGTTTGCACTGAGGTGCTGGCCTTGGCCTTGAGACGCCTAAGGAGCCAGAGCAGTGGGGAGGGGAAGGTCACGGCCAAGTTGGCCCCTCCTCACTTCCACCTGGGAAGCCCTGCTGCTGTTAGTTCTGGGTCTGGGGGGGTCCACCTTATTTCACATTTGGGGGGAAAAGAAAAGTGATCCTTAGTAATACTATGAAATATATGCATATAACCTCTTAGTTATATCTAAGGTCCCTTCTGGCAAGAGTCTAGAGTGTTGGCACACAACATGCAGGGCAGGGGTGACCAATGACCTTTACCCAGTTTCCTGAGCATAAGATGAATGCCTTCGTGTAGAGCGGTGGAGCCGGGAGACAGGCACGGGGCATGGAGACGCACTAACTATTGATTAGAATCTCACCACCACCCCTGACCAGGAGCGACTGAACACGGGCTGCTGGATTACACTGTGCTGAGAGACAGGCAGTGTCCCTGTCAGAACCCAGCACCCTCTGGGCCAGAGGAGATCCAATAGGCACACTGACCATAGTACCTGGCTGAGGCTCTGGATGGGGCTCAGCCCATCACTCAGTGGAAGCTCAGCTCCCACGGGGTGGGCCCAGGACCAGTGTTTTCATGCTCTGGGGTCCTGGGGCTTCTCCTGCCACTGCCTTAGCCACTTACACTGGGCAGAGGGCTCCAGGACCCACCCTCACCGCGAGAGGCCAAGGGCCTTCGTAACAGGGAGCTTTCCCGTAACTGGAAATACCTGTAACATGTGGAGTGGGGATTATTAGTCCCAAAGCCCCTTCTGTGCCTGTTTCATGAATACCTGCTGCAGAGTGAACCCCATTTTACAGACAAGGAAACTGAGGTTCAGGGCAATTATGTGGTTCAGCTTCTCAGACTTCTGGGTCCCCCTGCCAGAGCCAGCTCCAGCTCCAACATTAACCACAGGGTACCTGTGGACAAGTCAGCTCACTGCTGTGTGTCTCAGTGTCCCCACCTCTACATGGAAACCATAGCACCTGCTAATTCCAGGCTTGGTACAAAGAAGGGGCTCCAAAGCTGGTGCGGAAAATTGTTAGTCCTAGGATTTGAACTCGGGCTCTAGACAGAGCTAGGCCTGTCCCTCTGCCTCAGCTGCCTGTGTCTCTGCAGCAAAACCCACACCGTTACTATCTTCCTGACACTCCCATGGGGAAAAAAGCATAGTCATTATTCATATGAGAATATGACCAGGACATCTGACCAAACAGCCTTCTTAAAACATAAAATGGGTAAGGCAAGATTTGGAGCTTCTGTGTGATATGTGATGTCCCCACAGGGCAGCTGGCTCTGTCTCAGAACTGCTATGCCAGAAAAAGCCACACTCAGCCCCGATCTGCATATACCTTGTGCCAGGCACAGTGCCAGTGGCTCTCGCTTAATAGGCACAGCAACCCTAAGATGGAGAAATTGTTGCTATCTCCACATTACAGGTGAGGAAACAGGCACAGAAGAGTTCGTTCGGTAAGGTTGCCTTACTCAAGGTTCCATGGCAACAAATCTGCGATGTAGGCCATGTGCCTCGTGCCTGGTACAAACTACACACGTACACGCAGGAGGCCCCACATGCTCGAACCCAGGCTGCCCAGCTGGCTCCTGGTGGCTTACCCTCCTCCACCTGCTTCCTACGTGGCACATAGGCCCTGTCCCCAGCTGATCCAGTTCTAAGCTCCCATGGAAATGTTGGGTCCCGAAAAGCGCACGCACTTTGGTGTCAGAGAGACCTGAGTTCCAGTCCTCATACTGGCTCTTCTCAGCTGTGAGAGTTCAGTGGACAGAGGTCTCTTAATGTCCCTGAGCCTCTGCTTCCTTATCTGAAAAACAGGATAAGGAAAGTTTCTTTGCCCTGTGGTGACTGAGAGAACACAAGGTCAGGGAGGTGATTTACACTCCACGGGTGTTCCTTCCCTGGTCCACAAAGTAGGGGAAGGTTGGTTTGGGGTTGCCCCTGGAGGGATCTTTTAGTGAGGTTGATGAATTCGGACAGACTGCGAGAGAGAGAAGTTAAGGAGCGATTCAAAGTCACCACCTTATTTGAGCACCAACTTTGTGTCCAGATGGTGATAAGCACTTAACCTGTACTATCTCATTTAATCTTCTCAGCAGTTCCACAAGGTAGATTCCATTATCGTGATCCAACCCAGGATGGGACTGGAGCCAACAGACACAAAGTGACATTCCCCAGGTCATCTTCTGATACTTAGTAGAGTCAGTATTTGAACACAGGTCTGCATAACTCGTAAGCCTATGGTCTTAACTCCTCCACTCCTCCACTCAGCTATCTCCATCACCCTTCACCCAGCACCTGAAATTCTACTATTCATTTCTTTGAGAAAAAATAATAAAAAGTGTGAAAATGCAACCCAAGGCCTGGAACTTAACAAATCCCCCACGTAAGGCCTGGTGGATTTCATAATGTGGGCCAAAGAGGCCTGTGAGCCGCATTGGAGGTTACAGCCTCATGACTTGTTGGGGAAATACAGCTGAGACCAGGGGAACCTACCTGGACAAAGTTTGCCCTGTGACTGTTTCGTGGCCCCTCCGGACTCCCACCCACACCTTTGGTCGGCAGAACATATGCAGCAGGTCAGGCCTTGTGCGTTGAGATGGTGTTTGGAGGGTCATTTCTCTTAAGAAATGAAAACCACCTACCTCGATGGGGGACAAGTCTCTGGCGTGGCTCACAGAAAGCGGGGCCCCATCTGTTCCTTAACAGGCAGCATTCTGAGATCAGTTGAAGTCAGTGCATTTCCATTCTTTGAAACCAGGTTAAGTATGTCAGCTAAATAAATCTGGCACATTTGTTGGATGGGAATGTATAGTAGCAAGTGCCTACTATTTGCCTTTATAAAGCAATATGAATGCAAAATGCATTCATTAGCTTGGATCTGGGGTAGGTTTCAATCCATCACTGCATTAACATGTATCAATTACTACATACAAAGTTAAATTCAAAGCCTCAGAGGAAAGAGTTCAGCTCCCGAGAAAACAGCAAAAGCTTAATAATGTAAAACTTTACAGTATATCAGCATTAAAACAGTACCGATTGACAGTGACCCTTGGAAGCCGCCCTTACAGACATAAGGAGAATCACAGAAGTTTTGGGTATTACCAAACTGCTTTAATGGCCTTACAGATTTGGTGATTCACAATGAAACATTTCCATTCCACAGTCCATCCTTTTTCTCTAAATTTATGAGGTGAAATTGATTCTCATTTTCAAGGTAGAGTTTTAAGAGTCCATGTTCCTTAAACCCTGATTTGTCCACTAACATTGGCTGTTAGCTCTTCCTTCAGCCTCGTATGCAATTCCTGCGGACTCACTATCATGCCAAACTCTTCAGGTGCTCTTCCATCCAATTCGATGTCCTCAACATTGCATCGATAAAATATGGAGTTGAGTTAGTAGACTTGATATTTTCCTTAACACTGGACATCCAGAGTTATTTGGGTTGAGTTTTCAAAGATGAGTTGGGAAGATGTAAATGTTTCTTGGCCTGTGTCTCTTAAAAGTAGAGATGGAGAAGAACGGAGGCGAGGGAGGCCACGAGGACACTGATTGTAGACTGCAAGGCGTTGTCACTGCTACTTTCACTGGTGGCCGGGGCGGCACCAGGGCTGACAGGTTTGGCCGCAGTAGGATTTGAATAAACCTGCTGGAGTACGAGCAGGGTCAGAAGCAGTAGTCCCAGCTGCAGCGTGATCAACATCCCTCTTCCCATGTCTGCTCTCTCTGTGATTGGAGCTCTGGAAGCTGAAGGACCATGAGCCCCAAGAGACTGCAGGTGAAGTATCAGGTGCGATCCCCACAGGGGCCTTATATTCCAGAGTGTCACAATGCAGTGACATGGCGCTCAGCCATCAGTGTCACAATGCATGACATGTCACTCCAGAGTGTCACAATGCTCTGACCTGACACTCACCTGCCCACCTACCTGCCCAATACCTTGCTTTTGAAACAAAACTTTTATAAGGTTGTTTAGAGTGCCTGGGCTCTACTACTTAGAAATGTACATTTCCCACGGTCTTTCCTCCATGTGGCACTATTTATTTCCTGATCCTTAAGAGGGATGCATGTTTATCATTCAGACTTGGCAGTACAAGATAGAACAAGAAGTTTATACCCAGAGATAATCCCCATTGATATTTGGTATGTGTTTATACAACACACACACACAGTTTTCACTCAGTAGAGGTTGGGGGCCCAGAAATTTTGCTCAATATTTATCATGAGCATTTTCCTGTCATTAAAATCTTTTTTAAAAAACATGGTTTAATTAGTTTCTTTAAGAGACTGAGCACTGAACTGTATATGTGGTTAACCTTATCTTGTTTTTATACTTCTGGATTTATACAAAGAATACAGCATGGTATTCATCTTGGTTGTTTGTAGTGATTTGATCAGCAAAATAAGATTTTTCTACACTAGTTATATCTACAGAGGTTGAACTAGTAGTTCTGGGGGTTTGGTTTTGGTTTTATTGAGGAGTGGGGTTGGTGAAATTCACATTAGAATAAATGGAAGTGGAAATTGCTTCTTAGGAAGACTATAGAAAGTTGATAGTAAAAATTACAGAAAGTGACAAGAGCTTCATGGTAAATCATGGAACACTTACAGTCTGAATGGGAACTGATCCTTTTGAGAGGCGAGAGTAGGTAGCAATAATACATTTGACTGACGTTTGGAACAGAGTACGACATAAATGAAAGATTTAACAACCTTTGGCTTGGATTCTCTTACGAAGTTGAAGAAGAACTTTAAATTTATTCAATATCCTGTTTGTCCCTTGTTTTCAAGAATATAAAAGCTTTATATTCTAGAAAATGAAAACTTACTTTCTTTGTGTGGCCTAGGCCACTGCTTCTTGCTTCTTCAGAAATCTGATTTCTTCTTCTTCTGAATTTTTAGGGGACCGCCTGAAGAATTCTCTCATCAATAAACAACTAAGGTGCCGCAACTATGAGTTGATGCTTCTCATCTCTCTCTCTTCCTGTCTGTCTGTCTGTCTGTCTCTCTCTCTCTCTTTCTCTTTCTTTTTTTAAAAAAAAGAATTCTCTCATTCCTTTCTTCCATTTGGGAATTGAGCCCATGCAAACTGGATTCCCTCTTCCTGACTTATTTTTGTGGAGAACTGTACAGAGGTAGGCCAGACGTGGAGAAAGCAGGAACCTTCCTGGGTGCTGGAAAGGCCACCACATTCTGGTAGGTGTTTGTGTACACTTTGGTCCACACCATTGTCAAACAATAGGAGATGAAGGCAAAGAAGAAATGTTTCAAAAACAAAGACCCTCATGATAGTTGGGACCCTCCCCAGCCCCAGCATCCTTCACTTTTCTAACAGCTCAATGGGAACCATGATGCAGATATCGTCTAGGGGTATTGTTTAGGATTGTTGACCATAAAAATAAATTGGTCACTTATTTTTACCAGCAAAATGGGTTTATTCAAGAACAGCAAAGAATTGTGATTCTAGACAAGCAAGCTATAGGAAAAGCCACAGGCAAGTCCAACAAACAAAGGAGAGGAATGTTATTTTATGAAGAAAAAGAAGGAAGTTGGGAGGGGTTGTTTTGAATGAAAGTCCATTGGAGAAAAGTGAAAGCTTTCTCAATGGTTAGTTGCTGGAGTAGTTGCTTTTTTTGTAGGAGATGCAATGAACTTTTTTTTTCCATTGGGACCACCTATAATTGCAGATTCTTGACTTGTGAGGATTCCACTGTTGGGATCTCTGACAATGCTTCCTGTAATTGACATGGAATGGTACTGTGTGAGAGCTCCCCCTGCTGGCCCCTGGACTCCATTTTAGTGAAGTTTCCTTGTATTCATTTTCACAAGATAGAACTTCATGCTGGGACTCCCCAAATGTGTCTGGAACTTTTTCTTCCTGCACGAAGGGGTTTGCGACCTCTCTGCTCAAGTGTCCTCCTTTAACAATGTGGAGTAAGCATCTAGCATTGTTGGTGGTCACCTAGCAACAGAATTGTTTATGGAATTCCCTATTTTGAGAGAGAGAACCTAAACATGCCAGGGGCTTTTTTTTTCCAAACTCTTTTCCAAGCAGAATGCAGTCATGTGACAAGTTTTCTCCAATCAGAGGCACATCAGTCTCCACTTTGTAAAGAAAGTCCCTAACAACTTTTCCGCTAAATTGACTGGAGTGAATTTGTATTGTATGATATAACCCTGTGGGACAGGTTACAGTTTTGCCTATTCAAAAATTCCCTGCCTGTTGGGCAAATAAGTTTGTAAAATGTAATTTTTATGCTCACTTTGTTAAAAATGGCGCTGCCCACATAAATGATGCTGCCCAGGTGAAACGGCTAATTACCTTCCTACTTGGGAAGAGCCATTGTTATGCTAATGTGTGCTGGAGGAGGGGTTTTTGCGCCAAAACGTTTTAAGAAGAAAGGAGAAGCCCTGGCCGGTTGGCTCAGCGGTAGAGCGTCGGCCTAGCGTGCGGAGGACCCGGGTTCGATTCCCGGCCAGGGCACACAGGAGAAGCGCCCATTTGCTTCTCCACCCCTCCGCCGCGCCTTCCTCTCTGTCTCTCTCTTCCCCTCCCGCAGCCAAGGCTCCATTGGAGCAAAGATGGCCCGGGCGCTGGGGATGGCTCTGTGGGGCCTCTGCCCCAGGCGCTAGAGTGGCTCTGGTCGCAACATGGCGATGCCCAGGATGGGCAGAGCATCGCCCCCTGGTGGGCAGAGCGTCGCCCCTGGTGGGCGTGCCGGGTGGATCCCGGTCGGGCGCATGTGGGAGTCTGTCTGACTGTGTCTCCCTGTTTCCAGCTTCAGAAAAATGCAAAAAAAAAAAAAAAAAGGAGAAGGAGGCCATGTTTTTGCAGAGAAGGCAGCCAAGATGGCAGCGTGCTGAAGGGGAAGCATGTTTGTGCAATGCTTGTGCAGAGTTTGTGCAGAGAGAAGGAGATGGGAAACCAGAAGGGACTAAGACTGGTGGGGGGCCTTTGATTCTAGGAAAAACTGGAAAAGGTTCTCCTGGTTGTGGAACCAGAGAGCATGTGAGTGGATTTTGGTACCCCGTGTGTTTGTGTTTACTCACCAGCTGGTTGTGAGGCTAGAATAAAGGTATGGCCCCCCAGTTTTTGGCTCTGCTGTTTCTCTACTGTCTGACTGAATTTAATATGAACCTACATGTGCATGGCCATGATGGTGGTGGCTCCTGGCCTTACACTGCCTCTTAGGACTTAGTTAAAATGCTGCCTCCTCAAGGAAGCCTTCCCTGAAGCCAGAGTCAGAAATGATCTCTCGCTTCATCCAGTTGGCCTGTGGATTTTTACTTCATGGCATTGAAGACACATTAGAGCACTAGCTTCATAGCTACCTCCTCAAATAATGGTTAAGAGCAGGAACTATTGCATAAGTTTAAGCCCCAGCTTTGCCACTACCTTGCTGTGGACCTTGGACAAATTATTAAACCACTCTGTCTCATCTGCAAAACGGGGTGAAAATAGAACAGACCTCATAGGGCTGCTGTGAGGATTATGACATGTGCCCATGTAAAGCACTAAAGACAGTGCCTATGTCATCAACACCATGTAAGTGTTTTTATCACTTTTCTTCACATCTCACCACTGTCACTTGCGGTCCCCAGGCCTATGAAGTGCTCCCCACCGCATGTGAGTCATCCCTTACAAAATGGCCTTTCAGGGACATGACTGTCTTTTCTGCTGGTGGCCTGTAGAGCACTTGACCGGCGTAGTCAGCCTTTTCCACACTACCTGTCCCCTGTGATGTAAACAATGCCAGGCCCTTCACTGGCCCCAAGTCCTCTCAGCCCCCCCGGGGCCACTCCCATCCGCTGACCTCCTGCCGTCTCCATCGAGGCTGCCCTGCTCTCATCTGCACCTGAACAATGGTGGAGGCCTCCTAACTGATCTCTTTTTGCCTACATCTAAAGCCTCCATCAAAGGCAGGAGGCACATTAGCTGTGCCCTCCTCGGCTCCTCCAAAACCAGCTCTGTTAGCTCTTTAGTGAGGAGCCCAAGAATGTCCACACAGCTTTCAGGCTGGACTCAAATCACAGTGGTTATTTGAGTTATCAGCCATCCCCTTCAAAGGCTCCTGGGTCCTCAGATAACATCGTGCCACATGTCAGCGCCTCCCACACCCACCACAGCTCCCTTCTTCTTGGATGGATGTGGACTAGCTGGCGAGGGAGCAAACCATTCTGAACCAGGGCCAGCAGGATGGGCCCAGGGCAGGAGACAAAGGGACCTCGGGTCCATGAGTGTCCTGGGCCAGGCAAGATTTTACTGCCATGAGTAGCATGTGACCGTGAAACGCAGACTCGGGGAAGAAGTGTCTTTGTCAGTTGTGGAGGAGTGAGGAAAGTAGAGAAAAAGAGATGTGGTGGTTTGCATCCACCACCCAGACCAGAGGCTCATCCTGACAGGCCTGGGTTTGAAGCTGGTTCTGCCATCTCCAGGCTGGGCTGACTTGGACTCATCTGGTGGCCTCTCTGAACCTCAGTTCCCACGCACAGGACTCTGTGAGCAGGGCTGGAGTGGGCAGGGCAGGAGCTGGGCCCCACAGGGCCTTGAAAGCCAGGCTCTAGGTTGAGTCTTTGCTCCAGGAGCAGTGGGCCCTCCATGAGCTCTAACCAGCTGGAGGACAGGAGGTTTGCATTTCAAATGGATCAAGGGCTTTATCTCAGCCCCACTGTGGGTCGTGGAGACAGAAAGGTCAAACGTTGCTGCAGAGCTGAGACCAGTGATGGCTCAGCTGCATTCTAGGAAATAGCAGCAAACGTCAGCAAAAGTCATGGGGGTGGGAAAGGTGAGACTCAGCAGTGGCTCTGGCCCAAGGTCACTCCCCTTCAGGCCCCAGCACCCATCTCCGCATTTTGTCCAAACAGCCCCAAGAAGGAGGATATCATTGACCACCCCATTTTACAGAAGGAGAAACTGAGGTTCAGAGAAAGGCAATAGGTTGCCCAAAAGGAGCAGCCCTGATGAAACAATTAAATGAAATATATCACACAAAACCCCTTGTGTCTGGGATTTGTCATGTCTCTGAGGTTCAATAAACAGCAGTTTCTTCTTTGCTTCCCTTGAGTTGCAGGTTGAGAGAAACGAGGGCGTGGCTTCTGGGCTGGGGCGGGGTCTAGGGTGGTGCTACTCAGAGCCAGCCAGCCCATCCCTCCTCACTCCCATTTTTTCAGAGGTGAAACTCCTCTCGGAAGAAGTGCATTTCTCAAGGTGTCACCATAATTTGGAAACCAAACATCTCTTTTTCTCTACTTTCCTCACTCCTCCACCCTTTTCCTTCTCTCCCATTTCTTTTCTTACTGTCTTTTGCTGCATCTTGCCCCAGGTCACACGGGGGACCTTGCTATGCTAAGATCACAAGGCCTTGGGAGTCAGCAGACCTGGGTTCAGACCCCAGCGTCGCCAGCTTCTGGCTGTGTCACCTAGCAGGAGTTTCTGAGCTTCTTGCAGCCTCGATGCCTCCCTGGGGAAAAGGCTACTGTGAGAGCCTGCCCAATAGGATTCTGGGGAGGACTGAATGTGCTAGTGTACAGAAACAGTTCGCACTGTGCCTGATCTAGCCTAATGGAGAGCGATGGGGAAAAGGGAGAAACAGACACACACACACAGGCAGACCATCAGCACAGAGCCAGAACCAAACCTCCTGACTCCTCTTCCTCAGCTGCCATGACGATGAAGTGATAACAAAGAGCAATCCCAGGACTGCATATCAATGTTGGAATTTTTGCAAGACCAGCTTGCCGAGATGCAGGAAGTAGCATCCTGCATCCAGTTCCACTGTAAGGCCAGTGGCCTCCACCATGGCCATGCAGATTCTCATTGGATTTGGGCAAGATGATAAAGGAACTGTGGAACTAATAAATGGCACCTGGAACTGGAGCGATCTACAGGTTCATGAGATGCAGTTTGTGGTGGAAGTTGAATGTTGGCAGCAGCAGCTCTTGAAAGAACAACTGTGGGTTCAGCTTCAGGCTGAGAGCCGCAGCCACCGGAGCTGAAGGTGGAGCTGTGCCGGCGGAGTGGCTCTGAGTCGGCAGGAGCAGGCGTTTCCAGCTCCTCTTCTGCTCACTAATAAATGGCCATTCCATTTCTTCAAGTCTTGTAACAACAGATGAGCAAACAGGCAGGGCTCCCAAGCCCTCAGCATTCTGGACTCACCCGGACTCAGAAGCCCCCACCAGCCTCAGCAGGACTCAGCAGGGCTCCCAAGCTTTCCTCTCTCTCTCTTTCTCTCTCTCTCTCTCTCTCTCTCTCTCTCTCTCTCCACTCCCCAGGAAAACAGGCTGGAATGGGGACCTTCTCCAGCAAACAATGGCCCCTCTCAAGCAGGAAGGCAATCCACAATTTACAATCTGCTGCCCTGACACCCACAGCCTTCCATAGACTGTACACACATGGCGCTGCCCCAATACAAGCTAGCAAACCTAAAAAAAGCACTTGTTTACCCAACATTCCATCCCTTTCGCTTGTTTTCACAATCTACACCTCAGGTATCCCTGTGCTTGGAATGAGGAAACAAACTATAGCAACAGCACAAGTTATGTAATTGCAACAATTATAAAGGTGCCCTTCACAATGTCTCTCTAAGCACTCTGCCCAAAGCATGAACTGGAGGCCCATCTCTAGCCCCCTACCCCACGGTAGGTAGGAGTGCCTGTATCATCCAGGGCTGTGTCCATGAAAACCTTAAAATGTCCTTGGTGCAAATCTCCAAATGGATGAGAGCAGCTTCCCGGTGCAGGAAGGCCTCTATCAGAGCTTACTCCAAAATCAGGGTCTCTCATACTGTCCAAAAGTGGCATGTCTATTCAACAAGGGAGCCAGGCCCTGGCTGCAGTCCAAGAGTCTCAATGATCAGTCCAGCTGTCTATGAAATCACTAAGGTAAAGGTCCATTACAGACAAGTAGGTCCACATAGGGCCTCAGGCCTCCCCCCTTATCCCTGCCATCACAGCAGCTCTGAAGATGCTGCCCCAAGTAGGAGCACATGGCAACCTCTCCACCTCTGCTCCAGAGAGCATGATGCCATCCATCTCTAGGTCCCACAATCGCAGCAAGCCTACCAGGGGCTCAGTAGGTACTCTTTGCTGCTGGGTTTCTACCTTCTGAATGACCACTAGCCAAGCTGAGTGTGCAGATGGCAGCTTCAGCCTGAGCCTCCTCACCCTCAGAAGAGGAGCTGGAAACGCCTGCTCTTGCCAACTCAGAGCCACTCCACCGGCACAGCTCCATCTTCAGCTTCGGTGGCTGCCGGCTCTCGGCCTGAAGCTGAACCCACAGTTGTTCTTTCAAGAGCTGCTGCTGCCAACATTCAACTTCCACCACAAACTGCATCTCACGAACCTGTAGATCGCTCCAGTTCCAGGCGCCATTGGTGCTCGAAAGCTCTCAAACCCGGTCAGCTTCCTTTTCCAGCGCTTGCTCCAGTTCAAGCCACTGCTGGTTCTCCGTTTATACCTCATTCTGCAACTCTCGACCTTGGGCGGTCTCTTGGCAGGGCAGTAAAAGACAGCCAGCCCACAGTCCCCAAAAGGAGTGCCATGGGGAACCATAACAACGACCAGTCCTACACCACCCCTCAAGGGTGGCTGAGGCTCCATACCAATCTAACCCGGACCCTGCTCACTGCTCCAGATGTAAGGCCAGTGGCCATTGCCGTGGCCATGCAGATTTGCTTTGAATTTGGGCAGACAGTAAAGGAACAGCAGAGCCAGAGGATGGTGGGCCTTTCCAATTTATTGGAGACTCCCCAAGACAGGCAAGCCAAAAGAAGACAAAGGAAAAAGGAAAACCCTGTTTTTCACATTGGAGAGCAAGGGATCATGAAAAAAAAAAACCAATCTCTCAGTGACAGGCACATCTCTCTTATCCTCCCTGAGGGGAAGTATTTACATCCTTACAAGAGTGCTGTCACGTGCTCCTGCACTGTTGGCACAAAGGACTTGCACCAGTAAACCAATGAGCAAGCCTAACACAGCCGTTTTCCCCACGGCCACTATCCAGCCTCTGACTGGGACTGAACCTTCTCTGACACAGGTGTGAGACAGTCCTCCCCCAGACACAGTGAAGCCTGGCCCATCCACTGCCTGGTGAAGCAATGGATTGAAGCATAAAGAGAATGGGTGTGGACTGTTTTGTCTCAGGTGGTCAAGAAGGACCTCTTGGGGAAGCTGACTTTTGAGCTGAGATAGTCATAGACTTTTAGAGCTGATTGGTGGGCAAACCAATGTGTTTCAAGTGTGAAACGAGTGAGTTAGGTTTGCTCGCTTGTATTTTGCATTGTATTGGGGCAGCCCCATGTGTGTACAGCCTATGGAAGGCTGCGAGTGCTAGCCCTCAGGACGGCAGATTGCAAATTGCAGATTGTCTTCCTGCTTGGGAGGATTGTGTGCTGGAGGAGGGTATTTTTTTGCCCATCCTGTTTTGTCAGGGAGTGCAGAGGGAGAGAGAGAGAGCTGAGAGGCTTAGGGAGCCCTGATTTGGTCCTGGCTTGTTTGGCTGGGGAGTGTTGTTTTGCAAATGTAGGGGACCGAATCTAAGCAGAGAGCCTAAATGAGGCTTTCTGTGGACAAGAAGCTGCCCACCTCCAGCCAATGTCCAGGCAACACCCAGTGTGGTCAGACCTCCCAATTATTCAGGCGGAAAGGAAATCAGATTTTCATGTATAATATCCCAATTTTTAAGCTGTGGGCCTCCACCTCCACTCCCTGTTTTCTCTCCCACCTCCCTTTCCTCCCTTTCGTGCAGAATGTTTATTTTCATACATTTTTTCAAGCCTCTGACATTTAAAGTTTGAAATTAGAATATTTTCTATTTCTTTTCCCCAGAGTGAGGCTGCTGGGCGAGACTTTCCCGGAACTCACGCCTGCCCTTCTGGAGGTGAAGGACCAGGGCAGCGCCGGCTTCTGTGAGCCAACCACAGCCTCCGATACTCGCTGAGCCTGCACACCGGGCCTCCTCTCCTGAATGCTCGGTTTCACCCACTTCAGCAGAACCCTGCAAGGCTGGTGTTACCATCTGCACGTGCCTGATGGACAAACCCAGGCTCAGAGCCGTTAGGGAACAAGTCTGGGGAGCCACCGCAGGGGTCCCCAAACTTTTTACACAGGGGGCCAGTTCACTGTCCCTCAGACCGTTGGAGGGCCGCCACATACAGTGCTCCTCTCACTGACCACCAATGAAAGAGGTGCCCCTTCTGGAAGTGCGGAGGGGGGCCGGATAAATGGCCTCAGGGGGCCGCATGAGGCCCGCGGGCCCGGCCGTAGTTTGGGGACGCCTGAGAGCACACACAAAATCCACTGTCTCTGACACAAAGCCTATTGTTTCCCCTGTACCAGTAGTTCTCAGCGGTAAGGGGAGGGGGAGGAGGGGATTTGGTGGTTTTGCCCCTCCCCCAGGAGACTTTTAGAAATCCCTGGAGATATTTTCAATTGTCATGACTCAGGGATGCTATAGGCGTGTAGGGGTCAGAGACCAGGGATGCTGCAAAACATCCTACAATGCCTCGAACAGCCTACTTCCCATTAACAGCCTAACATGTTCATAGAGCTGCGTCCGAGAAACTCCAATCTAAGCTTCAAGGTCCGTAAGCTTATAGGAGCACTGAAGGACATGCAGCACTTGGATGGGACCAGAATTTGTGAGGGGCCATTCCAGACAGAGATAATGACACAAGCAAGGCACAGAGTAAGAAATAGGACACGTTGAGGGGCCCGTTCGTGGGTCTAAGTAGAAAGCTCAAATCCGGGAGCAGGAAGGGACAAGCACGGCTGGAGAGGCTGACTTGGCCTGTGTGGGTCAGGGCTCTGCGGTTGCAAGTGACAGAAAACCCAGCTCATTCTGGCTGAATTTTAAAGGAAATTCATTGGCTTCTCTGAGTGGTCAATCCAAGGGTGGACAGGCAGGGATGGGAGGAGGGCCTGACCAAAGGAAAAAATGTTAACTAGACAAAAAGAAAAATGATATACACAAGAGTCAGCACACAGTCAGAACTTAAATGCATCGGACCCTGTTCTGGGCATTCTGAATGGATTATCTCATTTCTCCTCACAACAATCCTATGAGGTGGATATTATTATTTACAGTTTATAGATGGGGAAATTAAGGCTCAAAGAGGTTAAATACCATGCCCAGGGTCACACAGCTAGTAGTAGGTGGCAGAGATCAGATTTGTATTGGAAGCCACAGTTTGGGTCCTAACCACTATATGCCCTGCCCTCCTGCTGACACAGGTCTGATCATGGTGGCTTGACCCGTGAAACTAAGTGGCTTATTCCCTTAAGAAATGAAGAGTTAGCAAATACAGTAGGGGGTGACACCATCAGCCTGTGCTTTAGAAACACACTCAGATGCAGTACAGGGGCTGTCCTGGGAGGATGAGGAGGACAGGGCAATGTCCAGACAGGGACCTGGAGGCCTGACTCTACAGTGGGGAGGGCAGGGACACCATGTAAGATGCTCACTAAAATTCCCTTGGCCACTTGGCCCGTGCTGGTGAAACAAGTGGTGGGTAGAGGGCGGGGCTCGTGGATGATTGATGACCTGGCTCTGAAGGTGCCTCTGGGTTTGCGTCATTTTCCAGCTCATCTCCCTCACTCCGGCAGATGGAAACTAGACATGAAGTCATCCATCTCCTGCTGCCTGAAGGGGGTGGGGGGAGAGGTCTTGGTGGCAGGGAAGGCAGGGGCGGCTCCTTTCCCTGATGCATTTGGGGAGCAGCAGGCTGTCATCCTTCCTCATTGCTGTCCTGCAGGAATTCTGGTCCAGGAGCTTCTGGAGGCCAAGATGCCCAGGAATCAATAAGGGCCATTGGCCAATGATGTCCCGTTCCTTTGTCTTAGAGGGGCTCTGGAATGCCCAGTTCAACCTCGCTGCTGGACTCAGCTGTCCGCATCCTATCCCCTCAGATCAAAGCCCCACTCCTCACTGCCACCATCACCACCCTGGGGCTGGCTGGCGGCCAGGCGCAGAGTCACAGCCCAGCTCCATGACTGACCTGCGCCAGGAACCGGGGAGGGAAGGCAGGAAAGCAGATGCTCCCGCACCATCCACCACCACTGCCCCCTCCCAGCACCAGGGCCGGCCCCTGCCCTGTCCCAGCTGAGAGCCTCAGACACTGACTCAATAAGACCGGCCTCATAGAGTTGCCTCTTTAACAACTACGTGCTGCTCCATGAGACTTCATTCCTTCCTCCCTTCACTCCTTGTTTTCTTTCTAACCTCCCTCCCTTTCTTTCTTTTTCCAGAAAACCCAGGGTGAACCCCATGCTGTGCTGAACCCTGAGGAGCACAGTGAACTAGACAGACCAAGGCCTGTTCTCAAGGGGCTCATGGTCCAGCTTTACCCACAAAGGGCTCAGCGCCCACCGTGGCTCCTCCCCTCCCCTTCCGACCCCACTCCTCCTCCTGTGTCCCCATCTCATTAGTGGCCCTGTCAGTCAGCCACCTAACCAGACCCCAGGCCCAACACCTAGCAGTCATCCTCACTTCTCCCTCTCCTTTGAGATCAGTAATGAAGGCCATCGACTCTGAATCCTAAATGTTCCTGAAAGCCACCCTCCCCCTGCCCTAGCGTCGTTCTCCTCCACCTCCTGGGGAGCTGGGCCAGCCCCTCTCTGGTCTCCTGCTTCCAATTTCTCCCACTCCAGAGCCAGAGCATTCATTTTTTGTTGTTTTTTGTTTGTTTTTTTGCTTGTTTGTTTTTTTATTGATTTCAGAGACAGAGAGAAGCATTCATTTTGTTGTTACATTTATTTATGCATTTACTGGTTGATTCTTACATGTGCCCCAACCAGGGATCAAACCTACAACCTTGGCACATTGGGACAATGCTTCCAACAAATTGAGCTACCCGACCAGGTTCCAGAGGCTTTATTTTAATTCAAATCTGACCATATGGTTAAAAATCTTTGATAGCCACTGATGCACAAAGGATAATTCACAAACTCCACCATTTCGCACAAGGACCACTTCAGATTCAGTTTCCACTCCCTTCTCCAGATTCACTCTTGTTTCTCTCCTGTGACAAGAATCACTCAACTCCACTGAACCTCTTCAGGTTCCTAATGCATCGTGCCCTCTGCCTGTGGATTTCCCCCTCTTCTTCCTGATGGTGATCTAACATCTCTTTCAGCATTCAGCTCAGGCATCCAGCCCTCTGGGAAGCCTTTTCCGATCCCTAGGCTGAGTCAGACACCCCCCCATCAGGCACTCACTCACTGTCCCCAGCGCCCACCTCTAACAGCACCAGCCAGCAGGTGGCTTTCCTCCTGAGGTCAGTCAGGGCCCCAGGCTCCTTCCATCTCGTGGCTCCACCCTCCTCCAAGGCCCCTGCTTCCAGTTGGCCCAGGGAACAAAATAGTGGAGAAGAGGATTATTTATTTTTTATTTAGAAAATTAAATTTAACAAGGTGACATTGATCAATAAGAGTACATAGGTTTCAGGTAAATGTTTCTGTAGCATTTGAACTGTTGATTGTTTTGTCTGCCGATCACCCGAAGCCCAATCATTTTCTGTCACCATGTATTTGTTCCTTTTTACTTTCTTCCCCCCACCTTCTCCCCCATGTTCCCCTCCCCACATCCCCCTCCCCCTGGTAACTACTTTACTTTTTTATTTTAGATTTACTTATCCATTTTTATAGAGAGAGGAGAGAGAGAGAGAAGGGGAGGAGCAGGAAGCAACAACTCTCATATGTGCCCTTACCAGGCAAGTCCAGGGTCTCGAACTGGTGACCTCAATGTTCCAGGTCAATGCTTTATCCATTGCACCACCACAGGTCAGGCCATTTCACTTTTATCTATGTCCATGAGTCTCAGTTTTCTATCCCACTTATGTGCAAAATCATATAGTTCTTAGCTTTTTCTGATTTACTTATTTCACTCAGTATAATGTTCTCAAGGTCTATCCATGTTGTCATAAATGGCAATGTGTCATCATTTCTTATGGCTGAGTAGTATTCCATTGTATATATGTACCACATCTTCTTTATCCAGTTCTCTCCTGAGGGACACTTTGGTTGTTTCCATGTCTTGGCCACTGTGAATAATGTTGCCGTGAACAAGGATTATTTCTTAATCACCTTGGCCTAGAAGGGACACACTCATCACTACTCCCAATCCACTGATTAGAACTGGTTGTATGGCCCCACCTATATGCAAGGGGAGCTGGGAAATGTAGTCTCACCTGGGCAGCCCCTTCCCAGAAACATCCTGCACAGCCCCTCACGGTCATTGCCACCTTGTCTTCATCAGCATTCCCATGGCCCCAGCACCATTGTCTTAGCGCCTAACTGTGGGGTCCTGGAGGAGGGTGGGGCTGGTTAAGTGCCCAGGCAGAGGTGGTTTTAAATCCTGGCCTTGTCCCTTCATGGCTGTGTGGATTGGGCAGGTCCCATCAGCCCCTGAGCCTCAGGTTCTCATCTGATGCCCATCAACAAGGTTTTCTGAGGTTCTGACGCAGCACCTCCTGGATGGTGGTCAGTGCAGGGCCTGGGCCTTGGTGACTCGTCACTTCCCTCCGTGGGAGTGGATGTCATGGGGGAGACCGGCTTACTGTGGGGCGGGAGAGGGGTTGGGAGGACACTGAGGAAAAGGCGTAAGCTTCAAGTGTGGCCTCCCCAGCTGGAGATTTATGTGGCAGGTTTGCAATTTGATTCAAAAACAAGAGGATTTTATGAATTCTTGCTGTATTGGCCAAGAGTTTGCTTAAAGGCTTTTAATCACTGTAAAAAAAAAATAGAAGACTGGATAGAGAAGATGTGGCACATATACACCATGGTATACTATTCAGCCATAAGAAATGATGACATTGGACCACTTACAACAAAATGATGGGATCTTGATAACATTATACGCAGTGAAATAAGTAAAGCCGAAAAAAACAAGAACTGCAGGATTCCATACATTGGTGGGACATAAAAATGAGAATAAGAGACATGGACAAGAGTGTGGTGGTTACGGGGGGCGGGGGGAGGGAAGGAGAGAGAGGGGGAGGGGGAGGGGTACAAAGAAAACTAGATAGAAGGTGACGGAGGACAATCTGACTTTGGGTGATGGGTATGCAACAGAATTGAATGACAAGATAACCTGGACATGTTTTCTTTGAATATATGTATCCTGATTTATTGATGTCACCCCATTAAAATAAAAATTTATTTATTAAAAAAAAAAAGCAAGAGGAAAGCCTCCATTGAAATGGGAATATATTATGACAGGTAATACGGGAGAGAACGAAAACTGTGCCTTCCTTAGGCAGGTTTTGTATCTCTCCCAGAAGAAAATCATCAATACAACCCACATACCCATCAACTGATGCATGAATACACAAAATGTGGCATAGACATCCAACAGAATAGTATTCAATCTTAAAAAGAAATGAATTTCTGTTAGGTGCTACAACATAGATGAACCTTAAAAACTTTATGCTGCCCGACCTGTGGTGGCGCAGTGGATAAAGCGTCAACCTGGAACGCTGCGGTTGCTGCTTCAAAACCCTGGGCTTGCCTGGTCAGGACACATATGGGAGTTGATGCTTCCTGCTCCTCCCCCTTCTCTCTCCTCTCTAAGATGAATAAATAAATAAATTAAAAAACATATGCTAAGTGAAAGAAGCCAGACAACAAAAGGTCAAGTATTGTATAATTTTATTGACTTGCAACATCCAGAGTGGGCAAGTATATGGAGACAGGAGTAGGCAAATTGCCTAGGGCCGGGAGGAATAGGGGAATTGGGATGCAGGGTTTCTATCTGAAGCGATGAAAGTGTTCTGGGATTTATGGTGCTGATGGTCGCACAACTCTGTGAATACAGTGAAAAGTATTGAATTGTATGCTTTAATGGGTGAATTATATCTCAATGAAGCTGTTACCAAAAAATATAAAATCTAATAAAAGCAGCCCCAATACTAACTGAGCCAATGGAGAAGAGAGAGCATGAAGTCTGGGTGGAACGATGCCAACAGGGATTGTGGCCAGTCGCTGTAAATCCTGGGGACTCAGCTGAGAGAGGGTCTCACGCCGACAGTGGGGACGGAGCCTGGAAGGAGCAGGAGCCCTACACCGACTTGCCCTGGGAGGTCATTAGGGACTCCGGCCCCCCTTTCCTCACTTGCCTCCAGCAGCCACAGTCACCCCCAACCTCCCTCCAGTGGGGAAGGTAAAGGGCCATGGGGTGGGCCATGTGACTGTGCAGGAGATGAGGAGCCACTGGGGACTCAGTGACATTACAGGACCCTGGGAAGCAGTCAGATGCCACTCCCACAGGTGTTAGCGCTGGCTCCCTGCGTCCCTGTTAGAGGTCCTGGACTCACCACCCAGCAGGCAGCTTTCCTCCAGGTAGTGATTCAGGACCGGCGACCAGGGCAGCCTCTTCCCTTCTGATAGTCCCTGTAGGGAACAAACAGCGAGTCTGCGGGTTGTTCTGTGGGGAAGGCCTGGACAGGAGTCTCACAGTTCCACAGGAACCATCCTGTGCATTTCTTCACACAGGGTAGCTCATCCATCCCTCACAGCAAACCCACACTATCTTCGTTTTACAGATGAGGAAACTGAGGCTGGTTAGGTTATGTGCTCAAGTCACACACAGCAGGAGATTGGAGGGCTGGGGCCCAAACCCAAAGCCGGTTCTTGTCCTGGCTCACACTGGCACTCCTGACAAGCAGCTGAATCCCTTCCAGCCGATAGTCTCTTTCAGGATCACAGCTCTGCTTCATTCACCTCTGAGTCCCTGTTGTGCTGGTTCCCAAACCCCAGGCCAAGGAACCCCTGCATCAGCCTCCCTGGGAAACTCATTCAAGATGCAGGTTCCCGGGCCCACCCACAGCTGCTACATCACCTCTCTGGGGGTGAGGGCCCCACATCTGCTGCATGAACTCTAGAGCAAGATGGCTTGTGTCCAAATCTCAGCTCATTAACCCGGTAACACTGAGCAAATTACTTAACCAGCCTAGGTCGCAAATACCTTGTTTGTAAAATGGGGGCATCATAATGGTAACAACAACAGCATGTATATGTAAATTCCGGCTGTGGGTCAGAGGTGCATGGTGCTGGGAAGGGAAGTCAGGGAATAGGTAGCCTAGCTGAGCACTGAATAATGACTGGGAGTTCACCAGGGGAAGAAAGGAGCAGAGAGCATGCTGGTAGAGGACACAGCATGTGCAAAGCCCTATAGTGGGGACCAGCACAATGAGGACAAATGAAGGCTTTACATCCCTGTGACTGTTTTGCATGGGAAATATAGTCAACCATATTGTAATAAGTATGAATGGTTCCAGCTGGGTACTCGAAATATCAGGGGGATCACTTTGTAAATTATATGATTGTCTAACCACTATGCTATATCCCTGAAACTAATATAAAATATGATAATATTGAATGTCAATTATAATTGAACACAAAATTTAAAAAAAAAAAAGGAGGCAATGCTGCTGGGACAGACAGCACACGGAAGGAGTGAGAAAGAGTGAGGAAGGTAAGCTGAGACCAGGTGGGGTCTGCGGGGCCATCCTGAGAAATTCCCTCTTCCTCAGATCAGCCACAGAAGGCCTTCAAAGGCATGTGGGCAGGGGAGTGTATGGATCACTCACTCAAATGCTACGCGACCTTGAGCAAACTCCTTTGCTTCCATGAACCTGTTTCCTCGTGTGCACAATTAGATAACAGCCTCTAGCTCCCAGGTTGCCATGAGGCCCAATGAGATGATCTGCGAATTTCTCTATATGGCACCAAGCGGGCAGTGAGCGCTCAGTAAATGCCAGCTCTTATTAATGTTGATGCCTCCATGTGGTTGTCTGCAGGCTGTTGGTGATTCCCCTGGTTCCTGAATTTCCTGGTTCCACTGGCTCCTGAAGGAATGAACAAGGCTTTTTAGGAATCATTATTAGAGATGGAGAAGATTCCACCAATGTGGATATGGCACTCTCAGGAACTAAACTCAAAACTTTTGGGTGGGTTCCACTAACTTGGCATATCCCAGAGCTAAACTTTTATAAGCAGAAAGCCAAATTAGGACAAGCAAAGAATTACATCAGTGTCAAGGCTGAGAAAGTACACAAGAGCAGAAAGAAGGCTCTGAGGAGGGAGGCAAGAAAAATAAGACAAATGGACCCATCTCCTTCCCCTTCTCACTACCAATTCCCACCTCAATTACCAAAAAGACTATGGCAGAACCCACTTATTGCCCATCACTATACACTCATCTTCCTTTGATACCAGAACCTCAAATCTCAGTTCATTACATGGTTCCAGATTCTCTAAATCTCAGTTCATTACATGGTTCCAGATTCTCTAAATCTCAGTTCATTACATGGTTCCAGATTCTCTTTTTTTTTCTTTTTTATTTATTCATTTTAGAAAGGAGAGAGAGAGGGAGAGAGAGAGAAGGAGGGGAGGAACAGGAAGCATCAACTCCCATATGTGCCTTGACCAGGCAAGCCCAGGGTTTCGAACCGGCAACCTCAGCATTTCCAGGTCGACACTTTATCCACTGTGCCACCACAGGTCAGGCCCAGATTCTCTTTTCAACTACATTTCCCAGCATCCCCTGAAGCAAGGCAAGATCATGTGACTAAGTTTGGCCAATGATATGTGAGAAGTCATGTGGATGTGTACAAGTATGTGTGCATGGGTATATGTGTGTGCGCACACACGTGAAACTTTTAGGTTGTGTCCTTGCAAGCAAGGGTCCTCTATGTCCTCTCACAGATGAAATGTGGATGTCCTTTCATTCTCCCCTCCTTCTGGCTGAAATGTGGTTGAGGAGGTGATGCATATCTGATCAAGTGAATAGGATAAACACTTCAGGAAGTCAAAGTAACAAAATGGAAGGAGCTTGTTCCTCAACATAATGGAGTCATCACATTAGCTTTAAAAAGCTAACACGAGGGATTTACCTAAGAAAGAACTACACTTCTACCTTATCTAAGCCACTGGTGTTTTGAATCCTATTAGCCTTCCTAATATGCTGATCAGGGAAGGAACTTGGCAGCTTTGCGCAGTAATTGCGCTCTCAGGAAAACCTATGCCAAGATGCTGTGTGTCAGTTACCTACTGCTGCAGACTGAACTGCCCCAAATCTTAGTAGTCTAAACAGCAGTCTTTTATTTAGTTCACATTTCCAAAAGTCAGCAATTTAGGTGGGGTTCAGCTGGGCAGTTGTCTCTTGCAGATTGGCAGGGGGGTGGCTGGGACAAATGGGCACCATGGTTTCTCATCCTCCAGCAGGCTAACCCAGGCTTACTCTCAGAGCGGTGACAGGGTTTCGGGGCAGGGAAAACATACACAAGGGCACATGGGTTCTGGCATCTCACTATTTGCGCTATGTTCTATTGGCCAGAGCAAGTCAAGGGATTGACAAGAGACACTACCTCTTGATGGGAGGAGCCACACACTTCCTTAGGAAAGCCTTCCATAATCTAATCTGGTCCCTGTTCTCAGAGTTTCTTCACAGCCCCTCTTGCAAAACTCTTTGCATTTTACTATTATGACTTTCCATGTTCTGTCTTCTTTGCTTGACTCTGAGCTTCATATATGCAAAACTCTTGTCTTCTTCACCTCAGACCCACCAATTCTCACCTAGAGCCAGATTTGTAGCAAGCACTCAATGTAGCCTTATGAATGAATGAGTGAATGAATGAGAGCAACAGGTACTGCTGCTTGACCACGCCTCCCCCACTATGGACACAGACAGTGGGCTGTGAAGATCAATGCTCAGGAACTTCCACTCACACATTTGTTTTTCCACTCTCCTGCAAAGGGGTGTGGGTCTTCTACCTGAGCTGGAATTCCAGGGAGGCCATTTCTTATCTCTGTATCCTTGGACATTGGGGCCCCCCTGTCTGTGCCTGAGTTCCAAATTGGAAAGGAAGTAAAATTATCTCTGTCCACAGATGAAATAATCTTGTATGTAGAAAACCCTAGAGATACTACTAAAACAGAAAAGCTATTAGAAGTAATAAATAAATTAATCAAAGTTGCATGATACAAAATCAACATGCAGAAAATCAATTGTTTCTATACACTAACAATAAACAGTTTGAAAAAGAAATTAAGAAGACAATTCCATTTACAATAGCATCAAAATTAATAAAATACTTTAGGATAAATTTAACCTAGGAAGTAAAATACTTGCACACTGAAAACTACAGAACACTGATGAAAGACATTAAATAATACATAAATAAATGGAGAAACATCCTGTGTTCAGGGAATAAAAGATTTAATATAGTTTAAATGTCCATACTACCCAAAGCAATCAATAGACTCAATGCAATCTTTGACAAATTCGCAATGACATTTTTTTTCAGAAATCGGAAAACCCATCCTAAACTTCATATGGAATTTCAAGGGACCCCAAATAACCAAAACAACCATAAAAATAACAAAGTTAGAGGCCTCACACCTTCAGATTTTAAGACCTATTACAGAGTACAATAGTCAAACAGTATGGTATTGGCTAAACATAAGCCTCTTAGAAGAAAAGCTTTATAATATTAGATTGGACAATGATTTCTTGGGTATGACAGCAAAGGCATAGGATACAAAAGCAAAAATATACAAATGGGACTACACCCATCAAACCTTAAAACTTCTGCACCTCAAAGGAAACAACAGAGTGAAAAGGCAGTGTACAGAATGTGAGGGAATATTTGCAACTCATATACCTAATAAGAGACTGATATCCAGAATATATTGATATAAAAACTCCTATAATTCAACAACAAAAACAAATAACCTGATTTTTAAATAAAAATGATCAAAGGCGTTGAATGACAGTTCTTCAAAGAGGTATACAAATAAGGCAATTCTACTCCATATTGAGGTACTCCTAACATCCTCACCTCCACCTGTCTTGTCTGCACTCAAGACTCATTGCCCCAAACCCATTCTGAACAAAAGACAAAGGAAAAGAGATTAAAAAGGAAGGAATTGCAACCTGCCCCATGGAACCACAATCTTCCAAATCCAGAGACATAAGTGGGTTCAAAAACAGAGTGAATGACCTTGCGGGTGGCATACATTACAGGGAATATGCCTACTTGCTGGGAGACTGCAAATCTCTAGAGGTGCCATCACTCCTCGCCTGCCTTCTCGGGTCATACCTGCAACTCATTCTCACAGGCTTTCCTCTAACGATGGGGACACGAGCGATGATGGGAAAAGAGAGCAGAAGAGCTGTTGTCCTTCCCCTCCTCCTATCGCAGACCTCCTGGCCTCCCCACCAGCCTGGGACTGCAGGGGCATCTCTCCAGGCTCAACTGCTGCTTGGATCTGGGGACAATGCTGAGGGTTTTGCAGAGTCACCCCTGACAACAGCTTCCCAGGCACCTTTGTCTTTCAGGGTCACCCTGTGAGAGCACGACAGAGTCCATCTCCCTTTGAGCCTGGAGCTTAGCCATCTTTGCTTCCCCGCTGTACTCTGCACAGTGCCCAGCACTTAATAGGAACTGAGAAAAATATTGCCTGAATCAAACAGAACTTGAAACAGAAATTGAACACGGCTTTAAGGTTGCATCGGAGCATAGAAAGAAAATGTTTGAAAGCCCAAATCCACTTCTGTTGCTCCCTGGAGAGCCAGCACTTCAAGGGAGCCTTTGGCAAATCCTTTTGTAAAGGGCAGAAGTGTAGACTCCTTTTGTACAGTAAACACCCCTCACTCGTGACCCTGTGTAGGTATGTATGCATATGTATATATGTGCGTATAATATTAATATTAATGTCGAATATAGAATATTAATGTATACATTAATATTAAATAGTTCAACAGTAAATAAAGTATTCGATGACATGAAATCTTTCCAGTCCCACCCCCAGGATACCCATTATTGTTTTAGAGGTTTTATTGAGGATCTGCTCAGATTAAAAATAGTTCATCCTCTCAGAATCAGATAAACTTTGATAATATTTTTTATCACGAGACAGAAAATTCAGGAAACCAAGAAACAGAATCTGGCCCCAAGAATTTCTCTATCCTTCTATTCCCTAGGAAAAACAGTGCCTAAAGTATATAGCTGCTGCCCCACGGTTCCTGCGCTCAGTCTATAGCGGGGAGTTGCCATGTATCCAACTGGTCTGAAGCCCAGAATCGCTAGCTCACATCACAGATCGGGGTGGAGGATGTAACTGGGTAGGCAGCTACCTTGGACTGGTCCTCTGCCAGCAATTTGGACAACTGCTCTCAGAACAGGAGTCTGACCACGGAGCAGAAATGAGGCCCAGGTCCACATCGACTCAAATCTCTCTTATCTCCTTTGGGACACTGAGAAGCAAGAATTATCTCATTTTCCAACCTTCGTAGAAATGTTAAAAAGCAGGTAGGCCCTGGCCAGTTGGCTCAGTGGTAGAGCATCAGCCTGGCGTGCGGGAGTCCCGGGTTCGATTCCTGGCCAGGGCACACAGGAGAAGCGCCCATCTGCTCCTCCAACCCTCCCCCTCTTCTTCCTCTCTGTCTCTCTCTTCCCCTCCCGCAGCCAAGGCTCCATTGGAGCAAAGGGGCGCTGAGGATGGCTCTGTGGCCTCTGCCTCAGGCACTAGAATGGCTCTGGTCGCAACAGAGCAACGCCCCAGATGGGCAGAGCATCGCCCCCTGGTGGACATGCCGGGTGGATCCCGGTCGGGCGCATGCGGGAGTCTGTCTGACTGCCTCTCCGTTTCCAGCTTCAGAAAAATACAAAAAAAAAAGAGGCAGGGAGACACTCCAAATTCTGTAGAACTTTGCAAGAGAATGATATATGTGATCTGTGGCAGTTTTAAACCATGTCTGCCAATTCCCTGACACTCCTCCCATTGAGAGGTGGGTCCTATGTCCCTTCCCCTGGATCTGGGCTGAGCTTTGGCGAGTGGTCGACCAGTAGACTCAGGCAGAACATCCTCACCCTTCCCTAGCTCCCCAAAGGCTCATGGAGGATGTCATCGAGCTCAAGGCCCAGGATCTCCTTATTTAAGGCAGGTCCAGATGCAGATGAGCCCCTCAGGTACAGCTCAGTGAGTACAGGTGTCCTAGGGCAGGAGGAGAGGAGAGGAACCATGTAGAAATTCTTTCAAGGAACATGACTATAAAATGAAGAGTGAGATGAGGGTGTAGCAGGACTGAGTTTTCTTGTGGCTGAAGAATGAATGACATGCTTATGCACTAATGGAATTAACCCCACAGAGAAGGGGACTTTGATGACTGGGGAAGGGAAGTGTTACTACAGCCAGGTCATTGAGCAGTAAAAAAGGGGTGGAACCTTGTGCACAAGTGGCCTTGATGGGTCACGAAGAGCTTCTTTCAGAGAGTCCCTGACCCGTGACAGATTTTCCCCAGGGTTCCCAACACAGGAGAACACGCTTCCTTTGACAGGAGGCTGATCTTAGCTGGGAAAGCACTGGCCAGTTTGGGAGCCAGGTGAGTATCCATCACGCAGAGCCATGTAGACTTGAGACCGGAGCTGAGAGAGGACTTAAAGGTCATTTAGTTAAAGCCTGTAGTTCTGCAGACATGCAGTTCAAGGCCCAGGTCACACAGTGACTTTGAGGCCGTCTGGCCCAGAACCCCGATCTTCCAGCTCTGAATTCCGTCATTCTCTCTCAAAGACTAGATCTGCTTCCTGCCCAGGCCCCCAGCCTTTCTCCTTCCCTTTACACTGTGATTCTCTGTAAAGTTAGTCCTCATGGCATCTCCACCCCTGTATGCCTTGAAATGTCTGGGTCCATGCCACACCGACCACCCCCAGGTACCCATCAAATCCTCCAGTTCTTTCTCCGAGGTGTCTCCTGTTACTGACCTACACCCCAGCTCCTGGGTCACTGTCCCAGTTACAACCCTCACTGGACCATCACCCTGGATCCCACTCGCCCCCCAGTCCCATCAGCCCTTTTCCAGCGTTAGGGAAATGTGGCTTATCCCTGCATCTGCAGGGAGAGTTTGGGACAAATGGGAGAAATTCCTTTCAGAGCTGGAGTTTCACAGCCTCTATGCAGGTGTCCCCAAGCTGGTTCCCATGACGGGATCCAGAAAGATGCTCAGAGCAGAGGAGCCCTTAGCACTGTGTTTGGGAAAGCTGCAACCAGCTGGTTCTGGGCCTCAGGGCTTCTCCAAGCCTTTAGCGGCTGGTAACAGGAGATAGGCCTCAAGTCAGCCTGGATGCTGCTGGTCTTCACCCTTCAGCTAGCTACTTAACCTTTGTGTGCCTCAGTTTCCTCATCTATAAAATGGGACAATAATAGCGCTCATACCACAGGGTTGTTTTGAAGATGAAATGAGTACATTTACAAATGAATCGTGCCTGACAGAGAGGAGGTGCCTGTGACAACTTCTGCTGTTCCCATGCTTACTCCATCACCATCACCGTCACCATCACCATCACTGTCACTGTCCTTGGGGTGCAGTGAGGGGCTTCTGCCTTGCTCTCACCGGACCCTTGCCTGGTTCCAGGATCCCTATGACTTGGGGCGCAGTCTTGCTTCCACTGGGCTCACTCCACCCCTCACACCCCTGTCTCAGCTTCCCCAGAAGCAGACCCTGAGGCCAGGATTTGGGGGGGAACTATTATTTGGCAGGTGGTCAAGGGTAACATCAGGAGGCCTGGGGAAGTGAGGCAGGAAGGAGAAGGAAGCTGATAAAAGGTGCACACATGGATCAGGTGGTTGTGGGCAGCAGGACCTCAGTCCCAAGGGGGCAACCCAAGGGGCACAGAACCTGCCCCAGGGCTGCCCCACCAGAGGGACAAGGAAGCAGGGGGACTTACCCCAACCCCAGACTTCACTGGCTCAGGGCTGGCCCTGGGCATCACTGCCCAATGTCCCCCGGTCCCCTCATAGATAAAGCTGCTCCTGTCTGCCAGGCACACCTGCACACTACCCACTGCTGGGACACCTGGCCTGGCCCACACAGCTATCTCTCGCTTGTCACCAGATTCTCTGAGTGATGGGTCCTGTCTCCTATCACCTGTCACCTTCCTGCCTACCTTAGTGGGACATTGTGCTGTCCGGACCCTTGTTTTTACCAATCTTTCCCATCTTCATGTCGACCCACCCTCCCACTGCCGAGTGGTACCCAGAGCCTCCTCAGATGATCGTGATGGGACAGGTGACAGCTGGGAACCAGGGCTTGGCGTCATTACCTCAGCCAGCTCAGCAAGTCTTCCAGGAAACCAACTCAAGTTAAGGGCCACATGCTTATCCGGGCACCTACTGTGTGCCAGACACCAGGCTGACAGCTTCCCACAGCCCCTCCCCTGTGACACACACAACCGCCTGAGAGAAGGGTTCATTCAGCCTACCCTCACATGGGTAAACTGAGGCTCTGAGAGGTTTAGTCGCTGCCCCTAGGTCACCCTCCTGACCGTAGGAACTTGAAGAGGATACACATATAGCCCTGCCCTCCCCCGCCCTATCTGCAGGGATGTGGTTTTCAGTAACCTCCAAGCACAACCAGCACTACAACCCCCATTCTAAATCCTTCCTGGCCGCTGTTTATCTGGAATCGATGCCAAGTAAACATCAGAGTTCGTCTCCTGGACGCGGAGGCTGGGGCCGCGTGGCTGGCAGATGCCCAGCCGGATCCTGAGACGGCCTTGTTCAGCTGACGGTCACTGCTCTGCTGTGTCCGCCGGAGGCCTGCCCCACTCGGGCGGGACCCTGCGGCAACCACAAGAGGGCTTGTTATCAAATCTGATCTGTGGAGGTTGAAAGGCTTCAGGGGGAGAGCTCCACGGTGGGACAGCTGGACTCGGGCAGAAATGCAAGGCCCTCAATGGGCTGTTTGGGTAAAACAAAATGACCACCATAAAATTTTAATTAATTTCTTAGTTGTGTTAAATAATTGAGCTCTGAGTGCCCAGGCCCATCTCTGGAAAAAATGCCAGGGCCTGCCTTTTCCGGAGGAGGGGGGATTGCAAATGTCACAGATGCCACATGGGGTGGGGGGGATATGGACCTGCCCACTTGCCAGTCAGTGATTTTTCCAGGCTGGGTGAAATGTCTGTCCACCACTCCCCTGGGGAAGTCAGCTGCTGTTTCCTGCTCTGGTCATCCCGGCAGAAGTGAGTGGGTAGCAAGTCACAGAGAGCTCCGGCAGGGCCGCTGTGGAGAGACCGTGAAGAGCCGGTCCCGCAACACAGGATGCGGATCCTCAATCTGCAACTCGCCAATCGCGGCATCGCAGCGGGTCCCTGTACTTCTCAGGGTCTGTTTTCCCACCTGCAAAGCGGGGACTGTGGATCCCGTCTGCATAGAAATGCCAATTACTTTTCCCCTGCACAGCTCTCCTTGTCAGCCCACAAGTCTGGTAAGTTCTCCCTCAACCCCTGCAGCTGAACAGGCCTGGAGTGGACAGACATTTCACCCAGCCTGGAAAAAATCAGATCCTCTCTTAGGAATCTCGGTTTGGAACATAGGGACCAAGTCTAACAGCTTTTAGAACCAATCACATCAGCTCAGTAGAAGCCATCACTTAGGTGTGGCCACACTGGGTCGTCAGTGAGCAGAGAAGTCGGCCTGCCAGGGAAATAAAGAACACGGGCTAAGGGAACCAGAGCCGAGTCATCCTGCAGGCCCAGCCAGGGAGAAAGGCAGAGAGAGGCATGGCGGCAAGAGGCTCGGGAGCATCTCTGCCGGGTGACTCTCAGGTCCCCGTGCGTCTGGGGGGCTTCTCCAGTGAGGATCTGAGACATCCTTGTAGTCTCATCCTACATCCCATTTCTACGCAAGCTTCTTTACACGGGCTTCTGATCCAGTTAGGTCTTCTCTCTGGCTCAGGCAAAGAGAGAATTATTTCAATAATGCCGTAATGGGGAACTTGCAGGGGTAGAGTTAAGTCAGGAGTGACTTGGTGGGGCCTCTAATGATGTCGTGAAGACCAGAACTCTCTCTCTCTCTCTGTTTTCTTCCATGTGTTGTCTTCATTCTCAGGCTACATCTGAGATGGTAGCAACAGCCCCAGAGCATGAATTTTCAGGTTCAAGTTCAGTGGGAAGAGCAAGAGTCTATTTCTCAGAAGACCCAGTAAAAGACTCAATGTAAAACAGTGTCCCTGGTTGGATCACATGGCCATCCCTGAACCAGGTATTATAGCCAGAGGAACGGTCTGAATTAATAGGTTTAAACCTAGATCGTATGAGGGTGATACGAAGTCCCTTGTGAAATGGGTCTATAAAAACACTGGCACTTAATAAATTCTGATTTCCCCTCGGCATTTCCCGGGTGAACACCCCCCTATGCCTCCCAGTGAGGAAGCCCTCCATTTCCCCTGTGGCACACGCTGCCCCCAGGACACCTCTCGAGAAAGTGTAATTCACTTCGGGCACTCTGATGGTTGTCTCATGTCTCCAAAGCCTACTTCACAGAAGACTCCGTGGAAGGTGAAGTCCTGAACAAATGCTAAGTGGCCAATCTCAAAGGGGCTTTTGACTGAGGCCAAGAAATGATCAAAGCTCTGGCTGGCCACTCTGCTGGGAGCCCTAGAGCGCCATTGATAACAAGGCTTTACAAGTCTTAATTATTTTTTCTCCAGCTAAAATTAAACTTCATTTCTGAGTCCGGAGAGGGTGATTCAGGGAGACTCATCAGACAGCAGATCAGCCTCCTGTCATGGATGGAGGGGCCCCTCTCAGATCATCTTCGAAGGGGTTCCTGCTCCTCAAACCCAGTGAATATGTCAGGGAACGGCCTGTGGTTCCCACAGCCCCTCTACCCACCCCACAGTTTGGGCATTGGGCAGCAGACCTGAAATGCCACCTGAGTACCACAGTCCATCAGGAAAGGGAGCCCCGTGCAGAGTAGGAAGGACAGGGCTTCCTGAGCACCCCGTGTGTGTCAAGGTCCTTTCTTTAACAGTTAATTTAGGCCCCACAACAAGCCTGTGGAGTAGGAATTAGCCATTTGTGTTTTATTGCTAAGGAAATTGATTCGATAACTTGGCCAAGGGTTCATGAGTGGTCAGCTCCCGGGCCAGGATCTGTACCCAAGTCAGGTTGGCTCCTAGGTGCACACAATTTCCTCCAGACCTTGTTGTTTCTTGTGTAGTCCCGTGGAGACTCTTCAGCATCCAGCTAGCATTGTGGTTCTACAGTCCCTTAGAGGGTGAGAGTTGGGTGGGGCTTTAAAGACAGCCCACTCAAGAGAGGGGTCCATGTGGTCTGTGAGAGGCTCTCTTCTCCCCAAGTCACACTGACCTGGGTTTAAGGTCAGTTGGCTCACTTAAAACTGGGTAGCCTTGTTCTTGTCCAGGTAGCTCAGTTGGCTAGAGCATTGTACTGATACGCCAAGGTGATAGGTTCAATCCCCGGTCAGGGCACACACAGGAGTCAACCAGTGAATTCATAAATAAGTGGAATGACAAGTCAATACCTATCTATCTATATATCTCTTCTCCTTCCTCTCTTTCTAAAATCAACCAATTAAAAAAAACTGGGTGACCTTGCATGCGTCTCTTAATGCTTTTCAGCTTTCTTGTATTCAATACTGGGCAAAAATACCTCACTGGATGTCATTGGGGCTACCACATGTATGTTGTTCTACATGTATGTTCCTTCTATATGCATGTTTCATGACATGTGTATATACATGTTGTTTGACTCAGTAAAGGCTGGCTGAGCCTGGAACTGGGTACCCGGCCCCAACTCCTGCCACCCTGCCTTGGGCCCAGAGGGTAAAGCCAGCTTCAACAGTCTTGGAAACAGCAGGAAGTAACATCACACAAGGCTCCTCCTTTACTCACAGGTCCTTTGTTACGTAGTCAAAAATATCTAACTTAATCAGGCAATATCAGTCACAGGGACAGCAAAGACTCCAGCATTGTGTCCGGTTTCTTCTGTCTCTCTTTGTCCTGTTCCCCGTGTCCCTCTCTCCCTTGATTCCATCCCTTGTACAATGGCTGAGAGCATTTGCAGAGAATTCTTAATGGCTGGTTGGGTCCCTCTGAGAATTACTGCACATTCCCTACAATGACATTCATTAGTCTGTCTGACATCAATACTGTTCTCAGGTTAATATGTTTCACTTAATGAGGCATTTATTTTCAGTTTGAAAACTATTGAAGAGGCATGTTTTCTTCCTATGAGCTAAACTGATTAATAGATTAGTCCTAGACTAAGAAAATGAATCTAACTAGCTCATTTCTATTCTTCAGTTATGACGAGACTTGAATTAATTTGAGTTAAGCTGGTTGTTTCTTATGGGAAGAAACAACATGTTTTCACCTATTTTCTCTCTTTCTACCAGCTCTGAGGAGGAGGAAAATAAAACTAGTACCAGCAATAATTTGGAGGGGTGGGAGGAAAAATACCTGAAATTGAGTAGCCAGAGACTCAAAAAATGGCTTTTATTTATTCAAAGAATCCCATGATCTCAGTGTCTCAGATACATCTAGTGGGTGAGCCCATGTGCATGGCTCCTGGCCCAAAACCAAAAATGACCTACCTGAAGGCCAATTTTCTTTGCTGACCTGACCAGCATCTACACCATGTCTCTGTCCCTGCATCCTCTATGAGCCACTGGAGCCATAGATGCCGGACAGACAGCACCTATTCCCCTCCCTCGGGCATGGGCTGCCAGGCCACGCCAATCTAATACGGGCCCCTGGCCAAAGTCTGACAGCACAACAGGGCTCTGTGCCCTTCTCTGTCTGCCCTTCGCCCCCAGCCCTGCTTGCTCAGTGACCAGAACTCACTCTGGTGGCCAGGCCAGCCCTGCTTTTATTGTGTTGGTAGGTGGGGGAGGGCTGTAGGTAACAAACATAGGCTTCACAGGCGGAACAGCAGACTTCCAATCTCAAGTAAAGACGCTTTGCCAGCTGAGAGGCTTTGGCAACTCCCTTCACCTCCGAGGCGCCATACCTAAGTTTAAAAGGGTGTTGACATTTTTCTTTCTTAGGCTGTTAACATGATTTTTAAGAAATCAACTGTAAACTGTATAAACTGGCTAGCTCAGTGAATGCTCAGTGACTATGTAGAATGAATTTGAAAAGAAGATTTGTGATCATCGAGCACAGCTGGTATTTTCCCTACATTCTCTTCAAGTCTATCTTCCCTGCTGCTGGTTTGCTCTCTGACTTCGTCTGATTCCAAACTTCAAGTCTGATCTGTTGGGTTCTCTCTGTCCTTCTTGACCCAGATCCCCCACCTTCCAGGATGTTCACCATGGTTCTGACAGCCCATCTAGGATCTTGGATGATAGCACGACACCTGGATGTTACTTCTTTCCGATTTTTCCAGCACCTGTTGAGGAACGGTCACATCCAGTTCCCTCCACCCTCTGGGAGGCCGACTCTTCCCCCAGACCAGAGGTCACAAAAGGGTGCTGTATCAAATGAAAGAAAGCTTGGCTTTGGTGTCCCCAAGCTAGGCTATCCCTAACCTCAGAGAGACACAGCCAGGAAAGCACAGTGCATGAGGCCTCCCTATCCACCATCTGGAAGCCCCAGGGTATCATAGGGCTTTGGTCCCGTTTCCAAAGGTACCTACCATCTTCTGTCCTTAAGGCTATGGGAAGCGGGGATGTGGTGGTTTGGCAGGGTGGGTCAAAAGAGGAAGGGATTCGAGAGTAAAGGCAGTGCCTCCTTCCCCCACCCGCCACCCGACCAGCCCCATTGGTGTTGAATGCCCTGTGGCAGGGCCTGGCCCGCTGTCTGATTCAGAACCTTGGACAGCAGCCACGAAGCCCTAAACTGACTCCAGAGACTAACTTGGTGGAAAGAAATCTCAAAGACCATCTCAGTTCAACATACACTTTTCCCCTACATTTTGCAAGTGAACAAGTCCTACAGGTGTTGAATTGAGTACTGACCTAGTTTGATGATAAAAAATAAAAAAAAAAACACTCACTGGCTTAGAAAGCTCAAGCCTTGAGTTTGCTGGATGACCTTGAGCAAAGTACTTTATCTCCATGAGCCCCAGCACCCTTAAATCTTATGATTCTGGGATGCCTGCTTTGAGGCACAAGAGGCAGATAACAGCTCACCGCTCAAATCCTGACCCTATACGTGGAAAAGTGCCCCACCAGCCTTGTGGATCTACTCATGACTTACCGTGTTTTTGCCTTACAAGCATTTTTACCCCTTCTGTCCTACACAGCAGCAGTTTGATGGATGGTTAATCAATATAGCTATGTCCATCAATGGCAAACTAATTAGAGATTTCCTAAAAAGATTCTTCATAAGGGACTGAATGAAAATCGAAGAGACTTCCGAGTCAAAAAAAGCAGCTCCAAGACAGAGAATATTCCAGCCAGAAGGGCTTTGCAATTGCTCCATCCACCCCTTTATCTTCTGCGTTGGGAAACAGAGAGAGGGAATGTCTTTAGTTAGTGGCAGAGCTGGAACCAGAAGTGGGATTGACTTGTGACCTCCAGCCACTAGCCATGAATATAATAGATGGTACGTAAACTGACCCAAAACATTTTAATCATGTAACTGTGCTGAGGACCCAGTGATGCTACCCTCTGACTATTTGCCATGTAAGTCTCACAACAACCACAATAAGGAGGCACCGTTCTTGGCTCTACCACAAAGATGAAGAATCTTAGGCTCAAACAGACTTATAAATATAATTAGCAGGAGAGATGAGCAAAATACCTGGGTCTTGCTTACAGCAAAGTTCATGTTCTTAACCACTATGTTCTACCCACTCCCTAGGGGACTGTAGCTAACTCTAGACTCACCCATCCTTTAACTGTAATCACATCACTAACTCAGCCCGCTTTGCCTCAGACTTTTTTGGTGTTAACACAGCAGGTCTTGCATCCCAGGAAATCCCTCAGCCCTGGGCATTCCTACATCTCTGCTTTTCTGGCTGGTGGAGTGCCAGGCATAGGATATCTCCCCAGGGCATAAATAGTACTTAAAGATTCAGAGGGCAACATTTTTACCAAAGTAAATACAGTTATGTTATGGAGTCAACTATAAAATTCACAGGGCTTTTGAAGATACACTAGCAGTCTTTAGAATGTTTTATTTGTGGGGAGTGTTATCTCTGCTTATGCCCTTAGACCCCCAGAGGAGCATTTGCCCTGCCAGGAGATGCATCTTCACTTAGAGGGGTCTCCCCGATGCTAACCTCAAGCTCGCTCTATGCGCTGACTCAGCCCCTACCCCTGTCCTTCACTAACCCCAGTTTACAATCCCGAAGCAAAGATTCGCCCCACCCCTATCCATGAGGCTGATCCTGACTTTACCCTTGAGCTGATCCTAATCTGTCTCAACCCAAAGCCATCCTGGGACTCTCGAATCTAAGAGGTAGACTTTGGCATTAGACAGCTGCATGTGAGGACCAGCTTTGCTGCCAACAAAAGATGTCACCTCCCTAAGTTTCCATTTTCTCATCTTTTAATGAGGGTAATGCCTTACTTCATCGTAATACGTTACATAGTAGTTGTGAGGATACATCAGATGGGATCATTCACACAGAGCTTTCAGGACAGGGCCTGACACGTGGCAAGGAGTCCATAAAATTCTTGATGGCAATCTAACCTTCACTTTAAACTTAGCCCGACCTTCCCCAGCCTGATGCCAGCGTTCACTGTGACGGTGACACATTCAGATCCTCTCTGTTGCAGCCCCTGGATTTATCACACAGGTGACCCGCACTCCACGCTGAGTCAAGACATGGTCACTCTCTGCTCCACATGCACTCTGTCTTGTCAGAAATCTGTCCAGCCCTGGCCGGTTGGCTCAGCGGTAGAGCGTCGGCCTAGCGTGCAGAGGACCCGGGTTCGATTCCCAGCCAGGGCACACAGGAGAAGCGCCCATTTGCTTCTCCACCCCTCCGCCGCGCTTTCCTTTCTGTCTCTCTCTTCCCCTCCCGCAGCCAAGGCTCCATTGGAGCAGAGATGGCCCTGGCGCTGGGGATGGCTCTGTGGCCTCTGCCTCAGGCGCTAGAGTGGCTCTGGTCGCAACATGGCGACGCCCAGGATGGGCAGAGCATCACCCCCTGGTGGCCAGAGCGTTGCCCCTGGTGGGCGTGCCGGTGGATCCCGGTCGGGCGCATGCGGGAGTCTGTCTGACTGTCTCTCCCTGTTTCCAGCTTCAGAAAAATGAAAAAAAAAAATCTGTCCAGAAAATAAATATATAAACAAATCCCCAACAGAGCACACAGCTTTGAGGGAGCAACCACTAGGTGATTGGAGAGGACTGATGTCAGGAGCTCGGAGGGGACTGATGCCAGGAGCTCGGAGGGGACTGATGCCAGGAGCTCGGAGGGGACTGATGTCAGGAGCTCGGAGGGGACTGATGCCAGGAGCTCGGAGGGGACTGATGCCAGGAGCTCGGAGGGGACTGATGTCAGGAGCTCGGAGGGGACTGATGCCAGGAGCTCGGAGGGGACTGATGTCAGGAGCTCGGAGGGGACTGATGCCAGGAGCTCGGAGGGGACTGATGTCAGGAGCTCGGAGGGGACTGATGTCAGGAGCTCGGAGGGGACTGATGCCAGGAGCTCGGAGGGGACTGATGTCAGGAGCTCGGAGGGGACTGATGCCAGGAGCTCGGAGGGCAGCAGGAGGATGCGCCATGGTTTTAGCCCTTCAGAGCCTCTCGCCTTGACAATCTGGGCCGGGCTGCCAGCCCGCTCTGCACCCCAGCTCTGTCCCTGACTCTACGCAGCCTCGGGTCAATCACTCACCCTTTCTGGCCTCAGGTCCCGCTTGTATAATGAACTGCATGGGCCTGAGCCTCTCTAATCCCCATCAGCTCCGACTTTCAGGAGACACTAGTCAACACCGACTCCGGGACACAGATATTTTTCATTTGTAGGCCTTAGGGGACGTCATGTGTGGAACCTAGCTGTCATTGCATTTGCCACCAGTGCTTCCTCAGACATGCTTCCAAGAGGCACGGGAGCCGTAACTCTCTGAGTCACCTGGAATCCTTTCTCAGGAGCCAGACTTCTAGAGTGTTCCTTTTGCAGTGCAGGGTAGTGGTATGGGAAGGACCAGGAACAGGAGACCAGAGTTCAAGTCTGAATGCTGACATTCACTCACGGAGTGACCTCAGGCACATCCATACTCTGCCCTGAGGCTCAATTACTCCATCTAAATAAAATAATCTCACTTTTCTCCAAGACTTTCATAGCTTGATAGTCCCTGAAGCTTACATTCTGAGATACACCTTCACCGGTCCCACCTGAGATGCATTCAAAACCACCTGCAGAGGCCCCACTGTGTGCTGGCCCTGTGGGTGGGCCGAGAGACACAGGATGCATGAGGCCCAGTTTAATGTCCCAGAAGCTCTCATCCCTGTGAGGAGAAAGACCATGTGGAGTAACAACCAGTGAGCAAAAGGACAGATCAAGGTCAACACAGGGCACCGCAGGACATAAGAACCTGGGCACACCTTCACTGTGACCTCAACTCCTGCTCCCCAACTCACCACCTGCACAGCCTGGGGCGAGTCATCTCCTCTCTGGGCCTGTTGCCCACTGTGTCAGATCCAGGTCTCAGCTCAAACGCCACCTCCTCCAGGAGGCTTTCCTAGATCCCAACCAAAAGCAGCCGCTAGTCACTCTCTTCCACATGGTTCTGAAATTATATTTTTATTTGTTATTTATCATCTTAGTAGAATTCTTTTATTCATACATACAATATATATTTATGTTCTAGGAGCTGGGGGCTGAGTGGTGAGCAACTGACCAATACCCCTTCCTTCATAGAGCCGGTGTCATAGTTGAAGAGACAGGCAGACAATAATCAAGGTAAACTTTTAAACAAAATATATAGAAGATGTCACATAGTGGTAAATAATAAGGAAATACATTATATGGAGAGGAAAGATGAGAAGTGTCAGGAGGTTGGGTAGCAATTTTATATGGGTAGTCAGGAAAAGCCTCACAGGGAACGACTTGTTTGAACACAGGCAGGATGGACGTAGGCTGTGGGCCCCAAGTGGACCTGCGAGGAGCGCCCAGGCCTCAGGGACCACAGTGCAGGGGCCAGAGGTGAGAGTGTGTCCCGTGCACTCAAGAGTCAGCCAGGAAGCCGGGCTGCTGGGGCAGAACCGGAGAGGGCGGGTATCACCAGGACTAACGGTTCAATGAAGGACTCTGGCTGCACCCTGAGAACGATGGAGCCATGAAGGGTGTGAGCAGAGGACAGAAGTGATTGCACTGGCATTTTTTAACATTATTCTTTTATTTTTCAATTATAGTTGATGTACAATATTATATTCGTTTCAGGTGTGCAACACAGTGATTAGAGATGTATATGCCTTATGAATTGATAATCCTGATAAGTCTAGTGTACCAGCACTTTTAAATGTTTGTGTGTTTTTTTCCTGTGGGGAACAGGCTGTAGGAAGCAAGGTCAAAACCAGGGAGAGAGTTGGGTGGAACAATCCGGGCTATGGGTCACAGTGGGCAGAACCTGAATGAGAGAATGATGGTTAGAGATGAGGGATTTTTAAAAGTATCCGGCGTAGCACATGGCCCTGAGGAGATGAGAGCGGCAATGATCAGTACCCTAAACAGAAGATACTGAGAAATCGGAAATGAAATCTCTCAGCTGCCGGCCCTCGTCTCTCTGTGGCCCAGTAACTACCTTCACTCTCCGAGGGGATTAAAAAAGACAAATCCTCAGGCTGCAGAGAGAAATCGTCAATGACATGGGGGTGGGGGGTGTCCCTTGCCAAGGTCTCCGGAACGGGGGCACATGATGATGGCCAGATTATACAAATGACACAACGCTAACACTCACACAGTCGACGTGTGTGCTTGGAAGATGCGCACCCAGAATATTTTTAAGGAGAAGGTAACCTTTAAAAATGATTTGCTCTTTCTTGATTTAAGATTTTTTTTTTAATTTTTTTTTTTATTTATTTATTCATTTTAGAGAGGAGGGGGGAGATAGATAGAGAGATTGAGAGAGAGAGAGAGAGAGAGAGAGAGAGAGAAGGGGGAGGAGCAGGAAGCATCAACTCCCATATGTGCCTTGACCAGGCAAGCCCAGGGTTTTTGAACCGGCAACCTCAGTGTTTCTAGGTTGACGCTTTATCCACTGCGCCACCACAGGTCAGGCTTGATTTAAGATTTTTTGAGAGATAAAATAGATATGTGTACATGGTGACATAAATTTTTCCCAAATGAAACGTTTCCCTGTATTATATAGCCTGTCACTGGGATTTTAACTGGAGGTAATTGCATCATTGGCCATGTTACGTTCACATGGGTGACAGATCGCATGCATTTCTTTTAGTGTGAAACTGACAGCCAGTTTAGATCAGCAAATCTGGTTGGGTGTGTGTGGGTGTGTGTGTGTGTGTGTGTGTGTGTGTGTGTGTGTCTACTTTAAAAAGAAATAAAACATCGCTGGAACAATTCAGCCATTTAAAGGCAGCCATCCAGTTTGTTGGGTTTTGTTTTTGACAAAAATGTCTGGAGAGAATTCCGAGACAAAGTCAGAGGTGACCTCTGAGAGTGGCGACGCCAAGTCCAACCGAGCAAGAAAATGGACTGAGGCCAGGACTGGGACTCTTGGGTGGGTATCGAGACTCTGCCCCAGACAGGCAGGGTGATCTTGAGCCCATGGCTTCTTCTCTCTGAGCCTCAGTGTCCCCAATGTGTAACACAAAGGGGTCGGACTATTTCATCTCTAAGATTTCTTCTTTTCAACTTATGAAATTATAAATTAAGTTAAGCCTGACTTGTGGCTTAACTTGGATAGTGAATAAAGCCTCGACCTGGAATGCTGACGTTGCCAGCTCAAATCCCTGGGCTTGCCCGGTAAAGGCACATACAGGAAAAAGCTATTATGAGTAGATGCTTTCTGCTTCTTCCTGCTCTTTCTCACTCTCTCTCTCTCTCTCTCTCTCTCTCCCTCCCTCTCTCCAAAAATCAATAAATAAAATCTTTTAAAAAATAAATAAATGAGTTAAAGAGGAAGAATGATCAATGAGGAAGAAGTGGAAAGGAGACAGGAAGGATAGTCTTATTGTATTTGGAACTTTGATTCAAAAACAAGAGTGAGACAAAGCTAAGATCTCAGCTTCACCTTCCAAACCTCTGTCTCCCTGTTTCTCAAGTTGACAATCGCACCTCTCTCACAGGTTGCTAGGCAAATCAGAATGAAGAAAACATGGGTAAAACAGCACAGTACCCGGAACACTGAAACCGTTCAAATCACTGTTGCTACTGTTATCGACAAAGCCAAGAATAAAGATAAAGAGCAGGGGTTGTCTTGGGAGAGAAGCGTCTTGCCTCTTTGTCTCTTTGGAAATTTCCTTGATGGACTGCTTGAGCCAGTTTGATAATCTCTTATTCTTCTGATAAAATAAAGCCTGATGCAGACAGCTCTATCATCAAAGAAGAATAGAAGAAAGAAGAGACTGCAGTGGCCACAACCATGTCTTACACAAGGTCTCTGGTTGCAAAGAAGTGAAGGCTAGCTACTGGCCCCAGCCTGTCACCCTGCACCGAGGACCAGATGAGCAGAGTCTCATTGCATCCCCACAACGTTGCATCCCCTTATCCTCCCATTGTGCAAATGAGGAAACTGAGGTCCAGAGAGGGTGAAGTCATTCATTCCTTTGCCCCAAATCCCACACAGATGTGAATGGCTGAGCCAGAATTCTGCCTTCTTTGTACTTGCAACTCACCAGGACTTCCTCTGCAGCGTTTGTCTGTCTGTTTTGGCTCATTTCCTGCTATATCAATCCACGGAGAATTCATTTCCTGCCCCATTATAGCAATCAACTTTCTATTCCTCTTTTTTTTTTCTCTGCTGGTTTGGAAATTGTGCGTTCTATTTTTCTTCTTTATTGGTTGTCAGTTCCTTTCCACTTTCTTGGGATGTCCCTCCTCTTCCCTTTGGCTATACAGTCTCATGCTGCATAGTGACATTTCAGTCCATGATGGGCCACATAGACAATGGCAGTCCCATAAGAGGAACACCCAAGAAAACTCACAGGGAAGGGTTTAGCAAAAGCTTCTTCAGCCCTCAACAAGATCCTTTAAAAGTTTGGAAACACGGACCCCCAACACCAAAAGGTTTTCATTAATAGAGAAGAATGTTCATGGTGCATCATATCTTACAAGCAAATCTAGGGTCAAAAAAACAAACCAAGCAAACCACCATGGACATATTTCTGAAAAAAGCGACAGCTTCTTTGAAGGACCTGAGGCAGGTTCCAGTACAGGTTCCTGAGGGAAGGCCTTGCCTGTTGTTGCCCCTGCAGACCTTCCAGTGAGACAAAATGCGGATGTGGAAGACAGTGATAATGATGATCCTGGCCCCGTGTAGGCTCAGGCTAATGTGTGTGCTTGTGTCTTTGTTTTTAACAAAAAAAGGAAGTTTAAAAAGTTTTTTAAAAGGCCCTGGCCAGTTGGCTCAGTGGTAGAGCGTCGTCCTGGTGTGCAGGAGTCCTGGGTTCGATTTCCGGCCAGGGCACACAGGAGAAGCGCCCATCTGCTTCTCCACCCCTCCCCCTCTCCTTCCTCTCTGTCTCTTTCTTCCCCTCCCGCAGCCAAGGCTCCATTGGAGCAAAGTTGGCCCGGGCGCTGAGGATGGCTCTGTGGCCTCTGCCTCAGGTGCTAGAATGGCTCTGGTTGCAACAGAGCAACACCCCAGATGGGCAGAGCATCGCCCCCTGGTGGGCGTGCTGGGTGTCCGGTCAGGCACATGCGGGAGTCTGTCTGACTGCCTCCCCGTTTCCAACTTCAGAAAAATACAAACAAAAAAAAAAGTTAAAAAAAATTAATAGGAAAATTAAAAATAGGGCCCTGGCTGGTTTGCTCAGTGGAAGGAGTGTCGGCCCGGTGTGAGGACATCCTGGGTTTGATTTCTGGTCAAGGCACACATGAGACATGACCATCTGCTTCTCTTCCCCTCCCTCTCCCCCTCCTGTCTCTCTTCTCCTCTCACAGTCAGTGGCTCGATTGTTTCAAACATCAGCCCCAGACGGGGGTTTGCCAGGTGGATCCCCATCAGGGTGCGTGTGGGAGTCTGTCTCATCATCTCCCCAGTTCTCACTTTAAAAAATTTTTAATAAAAAATAAAAATATTGAAAGTAGATAACAGCACATAGAATATAGGTATAAGTAGAAAATATTTTTGTCAGCTGTACAACATGTTTGTGTTTTAAACTGTTATCTCAGAAGGGTCAAAAAGTTTTTAAAAATTAAAATCTTTATAAAGTAAAAAAGTTATAGTAAGCTAGTGATAATATATTATTGAATAAAAAAATACTTTTAATAAATTTAATGAGGCCTAAATGTACAGTATTTATTAAGTCTACAGTCATGGACAGTAACATTCCAGGCTGTCACAGTCACTCACTCACCCCCCAGAGTAACTTTCAGTCCTGCAAGCTCCATTTATAATCAGTGCCCAGAGCAGGACTCAGATGATTGCAGGGGTAGAGCCAGTGGATCTCCAATAGGGGGAAGAATGATATTATTTATTATCTGCATTAATCAATAAAGTATTGTAGCTACTTGCAAAAAAAAAAAGGAGACACTAGAGCTCCCTATCAAAAGATTCAATAAATAAAGGAGAAATGCCAACCTAGACTAGGAATGCTAAATGGCCAATCATTGGAAGCCCATTTTCTGACCCGGAGAAAATAAAGGGAAGGCAGAAGCAGTGCACTGAAAATCTATACAGAAGAGACAAAGAATGACAGGTACCTTAAAAGATGATTCCTGTGAGGAAGAACTTGAAATTCTAGAAAGTGAAGGAAAAGCTGCCCTGAAAGCATTGGGAAGAAGTAACTCGCCACAGGTAGGTGGGATACCAACGGAATTATTTCAAGCCACAGAGACCGAATCTGTCACAATCCTAATAAGAATATGTCAACAAATACAGAAAACCAAACAATGGTCTACAGAAATGGAAATGGTCAATTTACATCCCAATTTTCAAGAAAGGAGACATCAGGGAGTGCAGTGTCTGTAGTACCATTGTTCTAATTTCCCACAAAGCAAAGAGATGTTCATGGCGATGCAACACAGGCTTCTACCTAATATGGAACATGAAATGCTGGATTTCAAAAAGGAAGAGACACTTGAGATCTAATTGCAAACATCCATTGGATACTGGAGTGCTCCAAAGAATTTCAAAAGAAGGTTAGTCTATGTATAGACTATAGCAAAGTCTTTGAATGTGTTGATTATGAAAAACTATGGGTTGCTCTGGAAGAAGTGGGTGTTTCTCAGAACTTGATCTTCCTAATGTGTACCCTGTGCTGTGAACAGGAAGCCACTGTCTGGACAGAATGGTTTCCTACAGGCAAAGAGGTCAACAAGGGTGCATTCTATCTCCCTATATGTTTCATCTGTATGCAGAACATGTCACACAAAACACTGGGCTAGACCCAAAGGAAGGAGGAGTGAAAATTAATGGAAGAAATATCAATGACTAGATATGCAGATGACACCATCTTATGGCAGCAAGTAGCAATATTTGAAATGACCTCTGATGAAAGTGAAAGAAAAAACTGCCAAAGCATTTGAACATCAAGAAGACAAAAAATCGTGACTACAGAAGAAATACACAATTTCAACATAGACAATGAAGACATAGAAATTGTTAAAGCTTTTGCTGACTGTGGTTCAGTCATCAATTCAAATGGAGATTGCAGCCAAGAAATCAAAAGGAGACGGAGACTCAGAAGGGAAGCAAAGGAGGAATTAGGAAAGATCCCCAAGGGCAAAGAGGTGTCATTAAAGACCAAGGCTGGCCCAGGCCGGGTAGCTCAGTTGGTTAGAGAATCATCCCAATACATCAAAATTGTGGGTTTGATCCCGGGTCAGGGTACATAAAATAATTGACCAATGAATATATAAATAAGTGGAAAAGCAAAATGATGTGTCTCACTTTCTCCCTTCCTCTCTCCCCCTAAAATCAATAAACTAGAAAAACTTTTCAATTTTAAAGACCAAGGCTACAATCATCCACATCCTTGTATTCCTAATGACTATGTACAGATGTGAAAGTTGAACAGTAAAGAAGGCTGGATGGGAAAAGTATCGATTCATTTGAAATATAGTGTAAGCTTGAAACATCACTGGTGGCAAAAATGACAGAACTGAAGCTGTCCTACTTTGGGCATACGATAAGAAGGCAGAGTTCCTTGGAGAAGCCAGTAATGCTGGGGAAATAGAAAGCAGCAGGAAAAGAGGAAGACCATGTATGAGATGGGTTGACTTCATAAAAGAAGCCATACGCAGCCCTGGCCTTGGCTCAGTGGTAGAGCGTCGGCCTGGTGTGTGGAGGTTTGATTCCTGGCCAGGGCACACAGGAGAAGCGCCCATCTGCTTCTCCACCCCTCCCCCTCTCCTTCCTCTCTGTCTCTCTCTTCCTCTCCCACAACCAAGGCTCCATTGGAGCAAAGTTGGCCAGGTACTGAGGACGGCTCTATAGTCTCTGCCTCAGGTGCTAGAATATCTCTAGCCACAACAGAGCAGCGCCCCAGATGGGCAGAGCATTGCCCCCTGGTGGGCATGCCGGGTGGATCCCAGTCAGGCACATGTGGGAGTTGGTCTGACTGCCTCCCCACTTCTAACTTTGGGAAAATACCAAAAAAAAAAAGTCATAAGCATGAGTCTGCAGGAGCTGAGGAGGGCTGTGGGAACAGGACACTGTGGGCATCACTCATACACACAGAGTGGCCAAAAGTCAGAGCCGAGTCAATAGCATGTAACACACACATCAGAGCTAACACTTATTTAGGAATTTCTATGTACTAGTCACTGATCTGTGCATTAACTTACTTCATCCTCACGACAAGCTAACGAGGTGCCACTTATTACCATTTTACATATGAGGAAACTGAGGCACAAAGGGGTTGAATTGACTAGAGGAAAGAGGTGGGCGAGTGCGTGGCATGAACTTGGGAGTCAGGCAGGTTAGAGTTCAGATCTTCATCCAGTCCCTCGCCACTTGCGGGTTTGAATAAGTGACTCCCACTTCTCTGGTTCTCAGTTTACCCCTCTGTAAAATGGGGGATGGGATATGACTCCTGCAGGTAGAGGCTGGAAAGAGAGAGTGCCCTGTCCTTTGCTGAAGCTGGGTTCAGCACCGACTGCCATCCAACTCTGAGCACATTTGGAGTCAGAGATGCCCAGAGGAGGATGTTGAGCCCTTTGTGACAGGTGTTGACTGAGCTGCCTCCTGGAAGCTGCTCTGGAGACCTGACTCCAGTGTCACCTTTGGGGTTCAAGCCCACCTGGCCGGGGACAGTAGGTGCTCAGTGCCAGCCCTAGAACCTTTCAGCAGAGAAGCTGAGCTCCCACTCCCAGAGGCTGGACTCCCGGATGCAAGAATCTCTTTGATTGCCTTCTAATGAAAAACACGTTTGCATCCAAACTGAAATTATATTGTCAGCAGTTAATTATCACTTGTCAAACAAGCATGTACTCGGATTGTGGGTTTAATTTCCATATAGGTTTGCAAAAGCCTCATTCCTCTTATTTGATGAGGGCTCTCTGAACAAGAGACACTCATTGTTAGAATTGTTGCTTTTTTTTTTTAACCAGTTGCTTTTTTTTTCATTAAGCAGATTTCTTTGCCATCTGAGTTGGCACTCTTTGCAAATAACAGAAAAGCACTCAGTGTAATTTAAGCAAAGAAGAATAGAAAGAGAGGTATTAGGCTCCAAGGGTGTCTCTGGGAATTCAATGGCACCTGAACCTGGCGCAGGCCTGGAACCAGGAGCTGGAACTTCTTACGGGGGGGGGGGGGGGGGGGGCAGGAGCTCTGCCAACTCTCTCTCAGGGGCTCTGATCTCCCACTGTGGTTTCTCTTTGTGTGCCTGTGTTGTTTGTTTGTTTGTGTTTGGGGGGGGGAAGTTGGGGAGGGTGTGAGAGAGAGGGAGAGAGATGAGAAGTATCAACTCGTAGTTGTGGCACTTGAGTTGTTCATCTTTTGCTTCTCATACGTGCCTTGACTGGGGGCTCCAGCCAAGCCATGATCTCTTGCTTAAGCCAGTGACCTTGGGCTCAAACCAGCAACCTTGGGATTATGTCAATGATCCTGAGCTCAAGCCAGTGACCCAGTACTCTAGCTGGTGGGTTTGCGTTCAAGCTGGCAACCTCAGCGTTTCAAACCTGGGGCCTCAGCATCCAGATCAACGCTCTATCCGCTGAGCCATCACCAATCAGCCTGTCTGTTTCTTTCTTCCTCCTGCCTCTTGGCTTCTCTTCTCAGGTTGCAGGAGTGGCTATCCCTCCTCTCTTTGAAGGAATGACACACCCTTTTGGTCAAGGACCCAGCAGACCTGGCTTCAAATCTTGCCCCAGTCCTTATCCCCACAGTGCCACTTGTTATTTGTTATATAGAGTAAATGACACCACACAAGCAAAGGGCTTTGCTCATTGATGGTCACATGATGGGCTCTGCAAGGAAGGGTGACTTGCTGCTCCTGCCACTGGTCCAGTTCTTATTGTCATTACTATGATGACAATAGTCTCCTGAGCAAGTGGAGCCCCTTCCTAGGGATGGAGAAAGGATGTCTCTGTCAGACCCTCCCTGGATGACCAAGAGACCCCAGAGGACATGCTGTGTCACCTCAGCCCTGAACCAAGAGGCTGAGCTTCCTTGCCTGCGAAGTGGGAATAACAATGTCTACCTTGCAGCGTGGCTGTGGTGACAAAATGAGATGATGGTGTCTGGCAAGCAATGGATGCTACTAAACTGTCCTTTGCTTTCTGACACAAGCCCTTAACCATCAGAAGAAACAAAGAGTACCCACAAATAGAGGAAGAAAGGAAGATAAAGCAATCATTTTTAATAGGATAATAGACCACATCGCAGCTTGGCTTAGAATCCTCTCCAAAGACCTGGAATCAGGAGCTGGCATTTTTAGTGTGTGTAATTTTATTTTTTTGCTCTTTGGTTGATGTCTGTTTCTCCAGAAAAACTGGAAGTTGCAAGAGGCCAGGAAGTGAATTTCTGTTCACAATGTCATTGTCATGGCTAATAACGGTTCTTTTCCAATCATCTGGACGGCAGGTGGCACTGGAAACAGCCCAGATCCCCGTGCACGTGAATGAACGAGACAATGCATGCTAAGCACGCAGCTCAGCACCTGGAACGTCCTACTTCTCAGTGAACATTATTCATTATAACTACTAACTTTCTAGAGTTCAGAGTGGCTGAAGCCTGAAGTAGGAGAGAGAAGAGAAGGTGAGGACAGAGGAGACCACACTGGAGAAGTTGGCTGGCCACCCTGTCAGAGGGCAAGGGAAGCCAAGAGGAAGATTGGGGGGCATGGATGTGGGCCTCCAGTTTGGGGGAGTTAGTGGGAGGGAGCCACTCCGTGTGGTGCGGCAGAAAGACCGAGCACGAGAACAAGGATCCGGGGCCCAGCTCTGTGAAGAGAGACCACCCGCCTGCGCTCAGGCCTCAGTTTCCCTGTGTATGCAGCCTCCACAGCTCCCCCAAGTCCTGACACCCCCTAAGTCTCATCTGAGTGCAGCAACCCAGGCGTATTTCCAGCCAGAGCACAGAGTTCTGAGGACTTGAGTGAGGCTGAGAGGGCAGCATTTGTGCTTGTCACAGGGCTGTCAGTGAGAGGGCGGGGTGGGGGCTCTAGGAGGGGGCTCAGCTGTGCTGGGAGCAGAATCTATTCTCAGCCTGGATTTGGGGGTCTCATGGTCTCCAGCCTGGTTCACTGCGCTGTCATCTCCCTCCAAAGAAGGAGCGTTGGTTGAGACTGGTTCATCCCCCGGGGGACTGACACACATAGAGCCCGTCCCTCCTGCCTCACACTGCCTCCCAAGCTTATCCTCCCCCTCAGACCCAGTGCCAGAGCTGCCTCTGCCTGTCACCCTAGCCGAGTGACTTCTGGCCCCTGGGAGAGGGGACACAATGATGGTCTCTCCAACATCTACTTCAGACCTTCCTTGTTGGGTGGCAGCCTGGACCCCACCTCTACCTCCAGGACTGGTCCCCGATTCAGCTAATCCATATCCCAGGCCAGGGCCCATCAACACAGGACCAGTTCCGAGGTAGATGCATTACTGAACAGTGAAAGGAAGAGGAAAGAGGTGGGTCACATTGATGCTGCGACCAGATGAGAAACCACTGAAGATAAAAGGATAGTCTGTGGGGCAGAGCAGAGAAATGTCAACACACGGTCCTCGGTCACACCGGTGAGATGCTAGATCAGTCCTTCCCTGAGAGCAGGAAGGGGAGAGAGCAGGAGGCTCAGTGGAGGGAAGGTAAGGGAGGAGCCGGGAACTCAAACAGCCAAGGACCCCCTGGCTTGGGTGGGCTCCATGCAAGGATCCCAGGTGACACGGGGCAGCACTGCTCCAGAGAGGCAGTGTCACTTTGTGACTGTGGCCTTCACTGTCCTCAGCATGGAGCCTCATCAGGCACAGCTGGGGTGAGTGGCGGCCAGCTCAGCTCCTGAAGCCATGTTTGCTGTGGGAGTTTTTCACCCAGCATAATTGTTCTAATTGTCATTGTCACGGCTAATAACATATTGTGATGGCCACAAACTCAGAAAGTCTGAAGTGGGCCCAGGAAGAGGGAGAGGCCTTGAACAGTCTGGACAGAATTTAAAAGAGATAAAGGGGGTGACTTGAAGCCTTGAAGAGACTCAGGTTGGGGAAACTGGCCGCCTGTTTCAGGGGGAAGGAGAGACATTTCATAGTCACAGAACGCTACACTTGCCAAATATTAAAATCAGAGGCTATTAAAGTAAAATAGAAAGGTATAGTCGTTGAGTATAAAATGCATAACATTAAAATTGTTTAAAAAATCACAGTGTAAGGTTCACAAAACAGTAAAAAAGTTGGGAGTTAGAAAGGGATGTAGCCCTGGCCGGTTGGCTCAGCGGTAGAGCGTCGGCCTAGCGTGCGGAGGACCCGGGTTCGATTCCCGGCCAGGGCACACAGGAGAAGTGCCCATTTGCTTCTCCACCCCTCCGCCGCGCTTTCCTCTCTGTCTCTCTCTTCCCCTCCCGCAGCCAAGGCTCCATTAGAGCAAAGATGGCCCGGGTGCTGGGGATGGCTCTGTGGCCTCTGCCTCAGGCGCTAGAGTGGCTCTGGTCGCAACATGGCGACGCCCAGGATGGGCAGAGCATCGCCCCCTGGTGGGCAGAGCGTCGCCCCTGGTGGGCGTGCCGGGTGGATCCCGGTCGGGCGCATGCGGGAGTCTGTCTGACTGTCTCTCCCTGTTTCCAGCTTCAGAAAAATGAAAAAAAAAAAAAAAAGAAAGAAAGAAAGGGATGTAATTGTATGCTTAGAACATCACAGAACCCTGGGATTGACGTGTAGCATCTCAGGCTCTGAGAAAGGGCTAGATTTAAGGTTTGACTCTGTCACTTGCTAGCTCTGGGACCACTCACTTACCTTGTCTAAAAAGTGGGGGAACTAAAGTCCTTCCTCATGGATCAGGTGAGTCCTAAATAGTGTGAATGGGTGAATGGTGCTGAGCAGCTAAGCACTATATATGATAAAGAGATGGGGAGAGAGAGGAAAAAAAAGAGATATATACTGTATTTCATGTATAGTATATGATGGGGGGAGGGCTGGGCTGGAATGAATGCTCAGAGATTATACAAAATCAAGACCAAGACTCTGACCTCGGGCAGCCCATTGGCTTTGCCTGGAAGCTATAAACAACCTTGCTGTGCAGGTCCCGTGAGCACAAGGCTGCATAGATGAATGGCTCTGCCCGGGCGCCTTGGCCACCTTGTACTCTCCACACAGGCCAGGAAGGCTGCTAAGTCTCGGCAGAGAGCCCGGTGGTCCTCTAGGAACACAAGAGCATCGTCCTTGGGGTGCAGCTGCAGACGGTGAAACTGCAGGGCCTTCGCATGGAACAGGCTCCCCGCTACCTGATCGCCCCACTGGCTCCTTTTGTTTTACGTCATCCTGTGGGACGTGGGACATATGTTGCTAGAGCTTATTGATCTTGCTTTTACTATCTATATAAATAATAAGTCATCTGAATCTAAAAAGAACTCATTTGAGGGTTGTTTTTTTTTCTTGACCAACTGAGTCTTTCTGTTTTGTTCCCTGCTGCAACCCTCGTGCCCAGAACCGGGCTGAGCATGCAGTAGGTGCTCCATAAATATTTGTTGAATGGACGAACACGTGAATGAAGGGATGAAGCTTTAGAGGTGAAAACAGCAGCAGCTGTGGCCCCAGACAAAGAGATGGGAGTTGAAGTCCTTGCGCCGGGACCCTCCAACTTCCCCTTCACCACCTGTGAAAGGGGGGAGCAGCGCCAGCCTCAGGATTGCAGAAATTGATGTATCATGGCTGTATGAAAGTAAAACTTGCCCTGGCCGGTTAGCTCAGTGGTAGAGCGTCGGCTTGGCGTGCAGGAGTCCCGGGTTCGATTCCCGGCCAGGGCACACAGGAGAAGCAGCCATCTGCCTCTCCACCCCTCCCCCTCTCCTTCCTCTCTGTCTCTCTCTTCCCCTCCCGCAGCCAAGGCTCCATTGGAGCAGAGTTGGCCTGGGCACTGAGGATGGCTCTGTGGCCTCTGCCTCAGGCACTAGAATGGCTCTGATTGCGGTAGAGCAACGCCCCAGAGGGGCAGAGCATCGCCCCCTGGTGGGCGTGCCGGGTGGATCCCAGTCAGGCACATGCGGGAGTCTGTCTGTCTCCCCGTTTCCAATTTCAGAAAAATACCAAAAAAAAAAAAAGAAAGTGAAACTTTGCTTCATCCAATCATATTCAATCAGCCCTCCTGCCAGGAATTCCCAAAGGCAAGTAGAGTTCATGGCAGGGGTAGAAAGAGGTGAGACCCAATTCTGGGCCCTAAATGCCAGCATAAGGCATTGGAACTTTTCCAGCAGGCCATTGGGAGCCGTTGTATGTCTCTGAGCAAGGCAGGGCTGGGAAATAAGAGCTTCCGAGAGCTCAGCAGCAGCAGAACCTCTGAGAGAGGGCTTGCTGGGGACGTAGCAGAGTGCCCAGCCTACACCTGCTGGCCGAGGTCTCAGGAAACAGAAGCTGGCCGTCTGTATTCTTTAGAGGCCCCCAGCTGCTGCTGAAGAGGACAAGTCTCCAGTCCACACTTGGAGAACGTAGCTGCAGAGGAATTCTTTAAGTCTGTTATGGATTCTCTCACCCAGGGAAGGAGAGGGAAGGAGGGAAGGCCAGAGGGAGGACCAGGCAGCTTGCTCACAGCAAGTGTGGCGCTGGAAAGGAAGAGCAACCTGGTTGCTGCTGGTGGCAAGAAAAAAATATATGCCTTTGGATCAATTGCTCTTTTATATGTCACAGTGCTTAACTATCATCACTTGATGTGGTGATTCAACCAAATATGTCCATTTCTGCTGCCGAGTTTGCATTTACTGAGGAAGTCAGAAGTAGCTGGGCCCCCGGAAGTGAGGGGGCCCCTATCTGGTGACAGAAACCCCCCCCCAGATCCTCAACCTCTGGCACCCTTGCCCCATTCTTGCCTCCCTCCTCCTTGCCCCGGCACCCAGCCCTCAGCCTCTGCCCAGCACAGGGAGCCTGGGCGGGGCAGGGCGGGGAGACCAAGAGCAGCTGCTGCTCACTCCTCCCTGGTGCAGCTGACCTTTGCCCTCCGTGATCCTGACCCTGTCCACGATCCCCGGCGATCTGCTCCCACCTGCCTAAGCCTCCCCAAGCCTCCCTCCCCCCAAACCCCCATGCTGCCCCAATCACAGGCTTGTCTCAGTTCCTCTGCCACCGAACCCCTCCTGCTGCAGGACCTTCACGGGCGCCGCCCCATCTGCCCAGGTAGCCCACAGACCAGGTCACCTCTCTGGGAATTGGATAGGACCAGGACGGCTGGGAGGGGAGGAATGGGACCGGGTCTGAGTGGGGGCAGCAGTGAGAGCCAGGCTCCTGCTCCCCCCAGCAGAGATGGGCTGCACGTTTTGTTTCACACTTGCTGGTGGCAAGAAAAAAATATATGCCTTTGGATCAATTGCTCTTTTATATGTCACAGTGCTTAACTATCATCACTTGATGTGGTGATTCAACCGAATATGTCCATTTCTGCTGCCTAAACTTACATTACGGTCCTGGCCAGGACCCACTTGTGTAGTTTCTAAACTGTGATGTGCCTGTAGGTGTTTAATTGTCAGGAGTGGTTTTGCATATTTGATAAATCTATAAATACACATTATAATTATCCATCATTAGCATATGCTTATGTTCCTCATAAGTGTATATTGTTCTCCTAAGAATGCAAGTTGCCAATTCATCATCCAGACACAGGGACACTAGCCTGACTTGTGCGTGTGTCCCCTGCCAACAAAGACACAGAATGTGTCCGTTCATAATTCTGGGGAGGAGGGCAGCTGGGACAGTGGACAGATCATCCCATGCCATAGACGTGGAAGCTCCAGGAGGGACAGAGAGCAGAGTCAGGAGAGAGGTCACCCCAGCCACCACCTGGACCTGGGTGACAGTCAGCAGGGCAGGGAGGGGTTACCTGAGCACCTGCCTGTGCGAGTCCACTCAGGCCCTGAAGTGCGTCAGAGAACAGGGGCTGGAATCTGATGATCCTGGAGACCTGTCTGCCCTCACATTGACCTGGGTCACCTCCCTGAGCCTCAGTGTCCTCAGCTGCAGAGTGGGGATGAGAACAGCCTCCTCATCTCGGTGGCTGTGAGGACGAAGGGGTGAGTGCCCGTGAAGGGTGCCCAGCACACGCCAGAGGTGTTCACATGTGTGTACTGATCCCGCTATTGTCACCGCAGGACTGTTACAGGGGAGGCACCATGGGCCCATTTCACAGATGGGCTCATCACTGCAACAGCTAACAGCTGTTAACAGCCCCACTGCATCAGGTGCCCACTCACATGACCCATGTCACCTTCATGACAGCCCTTTGTGGCAGGTGCTGCTGTGGTCCTCACTCCACGGGGAAGAGGCTGTGCCACGAGTGAGTCAAGTACTTCCCAGATCATGCAGGCTCGAGGTGGGGAGACAGAGGATTAGAGCAGGGCTTTCTGTCCCCAGGACCTATGCTTGGCCTCCTTCCCAGAGCCTACATTTCCTGGGACACTGAGTCACAAGCGCTGATGAGAAGGTGGCGAACACATATGGCTGCCACCTGGCATCCACCTCCTCCTTCCTTCCCTTGAAGAATTCTGTGTTTGTTCTTCAGCTCAGGCCTGCCTCCAGGATGCAGCCAAGCTTGGCATCCAATCCTCCTCCAGAGATTATTTTAGGAGTGAACATGTGATCCAAATCTGGTCATTGAGGTGTGAGGGAAAATCCGCTCATAAGAGAGAACTGTTATGAGACGTATTCTTTTCCGCCTGTGCTTGACTCCCCCTTTTGTCTGAACTGAATGCTGTCATGACAGCAAGCTAGTCTAGGAGATGTAGCAGCTCTACCTGATAACAAAGAAACAAACACAGGGAAGCAGCCAAAATGCAGAGACAAGGAAACAAGTCCCAAGTGAAAGAACAGGAGGAATCACCAGAAAACAAGAACTAAACAAAATGGAGGCGAGCAATCTACCAGATGCAGAGTTCAAACCACTGGTTATAAGGATGCTCAAAGAACTTAGGGAGAACTTCAAAAAAGCACATAGCAAGCATAAAAAAGGGACATAGAAACCATGAAAAAGAACCAGTCAGAAAGGAAGGATACACTAGCTGAAATGAAGAGTAATTTACAGGGAATCAACAGTAGAGTAAATAAAGCTGAGAATCAAATCAGCAATTTGAAATATAAAGAAGCAAAAAGCACCCGATTAGAACAGGAAAAAGAAAACAGAATTTCCCCCAAAATGAAAATACTGTAAGGAGCCTCTGGGACAACTTCATGCGTACCAACATTGGCATCATGGGGGTGCTGGAAGGAGAAGAGAGAGAGCAAGAAGTTGAAAACCTATTTGAAAAAATAATGACAGAAAACTTTCCTAACCTGGTGATGGAAATAAACGTACAAGTCCAGGAAGCACAGAGAGTCCCAAATAAGATGAACCCAAAGAGGCCACACCAAGACACGTAATTAAAATGTAAAAGCTTAAAAACGAAGAGAGAATCAAAAGTAGCAAGACAAAAGCAGTTAGTTACCTGCAAGGAAGCTCCCATAAGACTGTCAGCTGAGTTCTCAACAGAAACTTTGTAGGTCAGAAGGACGTGGCAAGAAATATTTAGTCATGCAAAGCAAGAACCTACAATCAAGATTACTCTATCCAGCAAAGCTATCATTTAGAATTGAAGGATATATAAAGAGATTCCCAGACAAGAAAAGGCTAAAGCAGTTTATCACCACCAAACCACTGATATAAGAAATGTTAAAGGGCCTTATTTAAGAAGCAGCAGCAGAAGAAAAAAGGATAAAAAATATGAACAATAAAATTGCGATATATATCTATCAACAATTAAATCTAAAAAACAAAATAAATCAACAAGCAGAACAGAAACAAATTCATAGATTCAGAGAACATTTTGATAGTGGCCAGAGGGCAGAAGTGTGGTGGGATGGGGGAAAAAGGTGAAGGAATTAAGAAATACAAATTGGCCCTGGCCGGTTGGCTCAGCGGTAGAGTGTCGGCCTGGCGTGCGGGGGACCTGGGTTCGATTCCCAGCCAGGGCACATAGGAGAAGCGCCCATTTGCTTCTCCACCCCCACCCCCTCCTTCCTCTCTGTCTCTCTCTTCCCCTCCCGCAGCCGAGGCTCCATTGGAGCAAAGATGGCCCGGGCGCTGGGGATGGCTCCTTGGCCTCTGCCCCAGGCGCTAGAGTGGCTCTGGTCGTGACAGAGCGACGCCCCAGAGGGGCAGAGCATCGCCCCCTGGTGGGCAGAGCGTTGCCCCTGGTGGGCGTGCCAGGTGGATCCCGGTCGGGCGCATGCGGGAGTCTGTCTGACTGTCTCTCCCCGTTTCCAGCTTCAGAAAAAAAAAAAAAAAAAAGAAATACAAATTGGTTGTTACAGAATAGTCATGAGGACGTGAAGTACAGCACAGGGAATGTAGTCAATAATATTCTAATAACTATATGTGGTGTCAGACAGATACAAGATTTATCAAAGATGACCACTTAATAAGTTATATAATGCTCAATCACTAGGTTGCACACTTGAAACTAATATAATATTGTATGTCAACTATAATTGAAATAAAAAATAATTAAGATTCTCAAAAAAACTCAAAATAGTATAATAATCAAATGCAACCTTTATAACACAAACTTAGTGATGAGAATAACGGCATTCTTCTTTATGGGGATGGAAGTGAAATAATATTTTACTCACTTGGGATTCAAAGTTCCTTGACCTCAAATTGATTGTAAATATTCATCTATAAAAACCACCCTCAGCTCCGGGGCCATGCAAAAATGCAGAGGCTCAAACTGGCCCCTGCTCTAGAACTTTGGATTCTGTGAGAGCATTTCACATCCTGATCACTAAGTCATTGTTGCTGGGTTTTCTGGTACATGCTGCCCAACATATACTGACTGGTGGAAGCACCTACTGTGCGCCAGGCACACGTCTCTCATATGAGTCATGGCCATCTAACTACATACACCCCATCAAACCCTAGAACCCTAGAGGCAGAGGTTGTGTCTTGTTGGTCTCCATAACTTCATACGAATTATGACCCTTTCCCTGGCCTGGTAGCTCAATTGGTTAAAGCATCATCTGAAAGCAAATAGGTTTCAAGTTCGATTCCTGGTCAGGAACAGGAACAGATCAATGTTCCTGTTTCTCTTTCTCTCTCTCCCTTCCTCTCACTAAAAATCAATAAATAAATGCTAAAAAAAAAATATATATATATATGACCCTTAGTGAGCCCCAGTTACCATAGTGTAAATAATGTGAATTAACAGAGAAATAAATAAATGAAGTACTTTGTAAACTGAAAAGTGCTGAACTCAGATGTAGGGTTAGGTTCTGGGAGGGGCCACAGACAGGGGGTAAAAAAGTGTACCGGGTGGAAATGGTGGCAGTCCCTTTGTCCAACAGGAATAAAGCACCTCCAAACTCCCTGACGTCCCCCGCTCTCTCCATCCTGCCACACAGAGGTCAGGTGTGTTGAATCCTGCCCTCCCTGCGCAGCCGTCCCCCTGGGCTGCTGGAGCCTGGACAGCCAGCGCCTCCCTCCCCCAACAGACACTGAGCAACAAGGCTTTGTGCTCTGCCATTTACTCCCTAAAGCATTGTGGCAAGAAACCAAATGGTTATCATTCTTCCAGCTGCGGTTTTTTGCTACGTCATTTTGTGAGAGACGGGACAGGGCACCAGGAGAGGAGGCCGTGGAAGGAGTGGGAAGAATCATGTAGGGTGAACAGGCTTTAACATTTCAGCTCCACGTTTTACAGGGAAACTGGATTAAAGGATCATTTCAAATGAATTTTGCCATCAGAGTCAGAGATCTGTCTCTCTGAAAATGCTTTACTTTGACAGTTGGTTTCAAGAGATTTGACAGATTTCATTTTTGTTCCAGCAGACAAGAGATCAAGGCATTAAACAAAGCACATCTCACCATGAGTACTCTGTTAGATGTTTGGCACAATTGTGTGTCTTGCAGAGTCAATGAGTGCTTTATCTTCGTTCTTCCCTTCCCTTCCTTCTTACCTGCCTACACTGGTGAGAAGGGAGGCCAGAAAGGGCGCTGGTTCTCTCTGACCCCCAGACCCCCACTCACTGAGATGACCATGTGAGGGGAGGGTGTTGATAGAGGTGAGTCTGAAGGTGGTCCCAGGGGGCTGCTGGGTGTCTGTGGGGCCAGGACCCCAGCAAAGAGGGTGGAGGCTGGGAGAGGGGAGGAAGGGAAAGAAGTGGAGAGTGGACTCAACAGGAGCAGAGCTGGGGACAGAGCAGGCTGTGGGGAGTGAACCAGGGAGGGGACATGGGAAGACATCACATTTTCTGGTCACCAAAGTAGCCTCTAAGATGCTGAGAGTCCCTGGTCCCCTTCTCCTGCAGACACTGTAAGGTCCCAAGGAAAAGCCGAGAGGAAGAAACCTGAGCTTGGTGACAAACTCTGCCCTTGATCAATTAATGTCCTAATTAGCAGTAATTACTTGTTGAATAAACTATCACACTGGTGTGATAAATATGGATAAACACTTTCAGGGTTGCTGAGGAGGACCCAGCAGGTCGCAGGAAGGCCCTGCCCTTTCCCTACCTGAGTTGGATCAAGGTGGTCCATGCACAGGATGGGGATTTGGGGGTCAGGCCAACCTGACTCCCTGTCCTGGTTGCAGCCAGTTACTAGCTCTGTGTTTTGGGGCTTCAGCTGGCTGAGCCTGTCTCCTCATCTGAAAAATGGGCTGATACCAGCACCTCCTTCAGAGCTGCGGTGAGAAGTGAATGAGAGACCGTTCTGACCTGTGAGCAGTGCCCAGAAAATACCAGTCCCTTCTGGTCCATTCCTCATTCCCCCTCCCCCTCTCAGGTCAGACCACCTTCCCTGATTCCAGCACAGGAGTCAGTGTGACAACAGTAACCAACCTTCCTGAGCCCCCCTGCCAGGCCGATGCTAAGTTCTCCATTCCATTCTTTCATTTATCTTATTGGTCTGTTATAGGCTCTGCTATTGGTCCCATTTTACAGATGAGGACACTGAGGCCCAGAGAGTAATGTGGAAAGTCACAGAGCTGTAAGGGGGTTAGATCCAGGCCACAAACCTAATCTGACTGATGACAAAATGCATGCTTTCCCCACACGCCTGTCCCAGGCATCCCACCTGACTCTTTTTTTTTTTTTTTTTTGTATTTTTCTGAAGCTGGAAACGGGGAGAGACAGTCAGACAGACTCCCACATGCGCCTGACCGGGATCCACCCGGCACGCCCACCAGGGGCGACGCTCTGCCCACCAGGGGGCGATGCTCTGACCCTCCAGGGGTTGCTCTGCCGCGACCAGAGCCACTCTAGCGCCTGGGGCAGAGGCCAAGGAGCCATCCCCAGCTCCTGGGCCATCTTTGCTCCAATGGAGCCTTGGCTGCGGGAGGGGAAGAGAGAGACAGAGAGGAAAGGGGGAGCGTGGAGAAGCAAATAAGCACTTCTCCTATGTGCCCTGGCCAGGAATCGAACCCGGTCCCCCGCACGCCAGGCCGATGCTCTACCGCTGACCCAACCGGCCAGGGCCCCACCTGGTTCTTTTCTTTTCAAATTGGAGCTGACAGACCCTGCAGTAGCTGATCCTGAGCAGGAGCTAGACAGTGACCTCTCAGCACCCCCATCCGGGCTGTCCAGGATGAGTCTTGGCCCCTTCTCTCTGATAAGAAAGTCTTTAGTGTCACCCAGGCTCTGGTGGTGCCAGGGGACCCTGAGCCCCAACCTGGTCTCCCCACCCAAGTGTATCCAGGTCTATACAATGGGTGATTTATGGACTGACACATAGGTTTGTATGAGCTGGACCAAGGTCAATTTTAATGTCCCGTCCTCCCCCTACTGAGATCATGCCTCTGAACAGCCCCTTCCCCTCTGAGAGACCTGAGCGCACCGATACCAGTTACCCAGAGGTGGTGTCAGCCAGTGTCCCAGGCTTGTCACCTCACACCTGGTGCCTGGGGGAGGCAGGATGGTGGACTGCGCCCGGCTGGCCAGGGCTCCCTTGGTGCCCTTGCCCGCATTCTCCCTCCTCTGGTTTATGGCTGAGAGGCAGACTGTGGAACCAGAACTCCTGGACCTAACCCAGCTATGTGACCTTGGGCAGAGAGCTTACCTCTCTGTGTCCTGTCTCCTCACCTGGAAATGGAAATGTGTTAGCTATTGTTACTGTCACCAATGCCCTCTTCCCTCCCTCCTTCACCCCTGAGACCTCACCCCTTCACTTGTTCCTGGACACCCACCCTCAGTCCCCACAGCTCACAGAGGCTTTGGGGAGAGAGCCCAGGGGTGCTGGCATTTCTGAGGGGCCTCTGGGAGCTGAGCAGCCTTTGGGGCCAAACAGATGTGCCCCTCGGAATGAGCGACTTCCTCATCATCTCCTTTAGGGACAAGTGACTGACAGTTCTGATGCGGAGGAGGCCTTCTTATCATGGCTCTTGGGAGCAAGGACAAGGCAGTCATCAAGTACCCACAGTGCCCCAGGTGACCGAGCAGGGCAGTTCTGGGAAGTGGGGTGATGGGGCCCATCTCCCAGCTGTGAGAACTGAGGCTCTAGGAAGTCAAGTGCCTATCCAAGATCATGCAGTGAGCCAGAACTCAAGCCCCGTCTGTCTGACTTTGAATTCTAAAATCTTTCCACTACATTGACGGCTCCTAGGTGACTTCTGTGTGTCCAGCCCCAGGCTGGGAGCTAGGGCACCCCAGAGATGAGGCAGCCATAGAACACAAGCCCCACGAAGCCAGGACCACCCGTTTCTCATCCTGGCAAGTCCTGGGCTCCTGCCCAGGCCAACCCGAGCCTCCTCCACGACCCCCTCCCAGAGCCACAGAGGCGAGAGTTGCCTGTGCCCCTTCCCCATGTCAATCACCCACACTTGGTGCTAAGGAAGCACGTGGGCCTGAGCCCAGCAGCAGGCCCCCAGTTCACACCGCTGCTCCCACAGGAGTCACGAGGAAGCCGGAGACGAAGCTGAGCAGACCGAGCCATTCCTGGAAGACACAGACCCCGGCCTGTTCCCGGAGCAAGCTGGGTAAGGCCACCCCCACTACCCCATAGTGTCCCCTTCCTGGGTGACCACGAAGTCCAGGACACTTGGGACAGCCAACCCGTCTCTTACCATACTGCATCCCTGCAGCGTGCTCACGTCCTATCAGCTTGTCGCTTTGTACCAAGCTGTCAGCTCCTCCCTGCCCGCCCGCCTCCCACCGGAGTGCCCATGTCCCCCCCATTCTCCACACTCCCGTCAGCACTCACCTCCCGCCAGTCCCAGTCCCAGAGGGCTGTGGGTTCTCTCGGTCAGCAATTCTTGTGGGACACACGGAGGTGAATAAAGTAAGCATCCTGGAGGCCAGGATCGTGTGCTTTCTCCAGCCCCACAGCCTCACCGCCCCATCCTTCCCGCAGCCTCCTGCAGCCACCTCTGCCCCACTGTCCTCTCCTGATCGGCTCCCGGGACAGCGAGTCTGCACTGGAATCTGCTCCCCTTAGGAGATGCCTCTTGCTCTCCTCCTAAGCTGAACCCACACACAGCTCACGGTCCTGTCCAGGATGTCCCTGCTGGTCCTGCACTCACTCATGGGGCACCCACAATGGCTACACCAAGAGTGCTTCTGCCTGGGAGGGTCTCTGCTCCCACAGGAAGCCCTCCCAGCCCTGGTCATGGACCCACACACACACACTCCCCGTCACCAGTAGAGACTTCTCCCAGGCCCCCACAGACCTGGAGCTAACCTCTCCCTGGGAACACTGTTTATCAATCACGGGGACACAGGCGACAAAGTCAGGATCTTTTGTGTCTCTCTGCTGAGCACGAAGCCAGCGGGATCCCAGAGGTTCTGGGGAGGGGAGGAGAAACTCAGACAGAACGCGGTGGGAGTGAAGAGAAAACAGAGATGTGGCAGGGAGATTAATCCACCGCTCAGACATGAAAGAAATATGCTCAATCATTTTGTCTTGCGTTTCACTGAAATGTGCACGTAAGTAGCCGCCCGCAAGCCTCGGATTATCCAGAGAGAAAGCACAGTGAAAGACAAGGGAGAATAAAAATACTGACAAGGATATTCCTGAAATTGGAATTAGGTAGAAAGAAATAAAAGCCGGGCTTCGGACAGAAGAAGCTACATGGCGTTGAAGCCATCATCGCTGGTACCTGGTCCTCCAGACAGATCAGCCCGTCGGGGGTCCAAGCTGTCGTCCTAGACCCGCCACTGACGTGTTGCGTAACTTTGGGCTGTCACTTCCCCTCCCGGAGTCTCCTCATTTGGGGCTGGTACGTCCTTGTTGTGGGGACTGTCCTGGGTGTTGTAGATGCTCAGCACGTCCCTGGCCTCTGTCCACTAGCTGGGCACCCACCATTATCATTCTAGTTTTAACCATCAAAAATGTCTCCAGACTTTGCCAAATGTCCCCTGGGGAGCAAAACCGTCCCTGGTTGAGAAACCTGAACCAGACGCCTCCTGAGCTCATATGGGAGAGGGCAGAGCAAGAAAAGGTCACAGTGGCCCCAGCTCAGGGTCAAAAAGACCCCAGACAGTCCCTGCTAGGGATGTGACTCCGAGCGGAGCTGGCTAACGAATCTAGGCCAAAGGGTCCCGAACGAATCAGGGTGGCTGTGCTGAGGGTAGTGACGAGTGGGCAGAGTTGATCGTAGCAGCTCCTCCTCTCCCTTCCAGCACCTCCCCTTTGCCGTGGGAACCCAGCCTGAGAGCTCTCTGCCCCTCCCCCGTCAAAACCCCTCTCAGAAGAGTCTAGACATCCCCTTTCACTGCAGTAGCATGGTCAACTGAGGAGGGGAAAGGGGCAGGTACCCGGTCCCCAGGACAGCATCCTCCATTTTCACAGAGAGATCTTAGAGGAAAGGGTCTTCCGGACCCTTCCACGGTCCTGGCCACTGATTCTGCCCACCCTAGAATTTGGAAAACCATGAGAAGAGAAGCTAGGGATGGACCTACTGCTGTGTACGTGTGTGTGTGTGTGTGTGTGTGTGTGTGAGAGAGAGAGAGAGAGAGAGAGAGAGAGACCAGTGGCTCTGTGACAGCTCACAGCAGGAGGAGGCTCAGACACTGTGTTTAACCCCTGGCATCAGTGGTGAGGCTTCTTCAGCTGCCCAGAGCAGGAACGAAGCTCCCAGCGGCTCCAGGGACACAGTCTTGAACCAGGCACAGCCCTAAGCCGGAAGGGCCGGCAGTCTGGCTGAGACCCTGCTATGTCAAGCCTTAAATAAACACATGAAATAAATCCATTCATGTATTCATTCAGTAAATATTTACTGAGCATCTACTTTGTGCCAGGCTGTGTTCTAGGCACTTGCAACAACAATAGGTAAAACACCAACATCTCATGGGGAACGTCTATTTAAAGCCCTCCACAAACAGCAAACGGTATCTAACAGTTATGGAGCCCTTGCTGTGTGCTGGTGCCATGATAAGCACTCTGCATCCACTGAGTTTCCATTGATTTCCGGGGGAAAGGAGGATGGAGGTATAAGCTTGGTGTTAGTTGTTATATCCCCATTATTATAGAGATGGGAAAATGAGGCCTAGAGAGGTTAAGTACCTACAATCGGCATTCTCATTATCACTATTAAGTCCAATGTCATCAAGCCCATCAGCCTCCCCACCGTCAGATCCTCCAGCAGTTAGATACCAACCGACTGGGCCTTCTGAGGTCACGACAATTATCACTAATGACTGAGCAAGGCCTGCGGGGAACCCACAGCCGGCAAGTAGAAGAATCCCACAGAATTCACACCCAAGGTGCCCTGTTCCCAAACACACAGTGAAGGGGGTTTCCTCCTCCCTTCTTGTTCTGAGCCTGCAATAGGACCTGAAGGCCCAGTGAGGGGAGGGGACTGCAGGGATAGGGGCCCAGCTGTGGCCTCTAGGGAAGGCAGCCAGGACAGCCAGTCCCAGGTATCCGGATATCGCCCAAATTCTGAACTTTGTCTGCCAGGAACTTTGCAGACTTCAATCCTTTGCAAAGCTAGAGTCTCCTTGGAGAGCCCAGAGCCGGAGGGGACTAGGAGCTCACCTTCTTCCCACCCCTTCCCCTCCCTCCCCTCCCCGAGGCATCTGCAGACCTGTGCATGTGCATCAGAAAAAGCAACATCTTCAAGGGCCCGGGGCAAACCCCCACACAGATGGATTTTTCTTAGCCTCATTATCTTCCTCTTTCAGGGTCCCAGGTCACTCCAATAACTTCCTGCCCACGGCCTGGTGCAGATCAGTGGCAAGGCTGCAAGCTGTTTTAGGAGCTTAAACCTCTATCCTCCTTCCCCCTGGAAATCAATGGAAACTCAGTTGTTAAATCCACCTAAACCCAGCGGTTCACGAATGAAAGGCCTCTTCTGGACTCGTACTGGGCTGGACGAAGCTCTCTCTCCCCAGACCTGGTTTCTATGCAGAGTCTGGGCAACAACAGGACCCACCAGGACAGGCCCAGAGAACTAGGGCAACGGGAAAACCCCAACCCAGGTGAGCAGCCTGCCAAGGAAAATTCCAGGCAAGCCTGCAGGGAGAGAAGCCACCCTGCTCCCAGAGCGCCACCCTCAGGCGGGACTCTTCCCTCAGAAACAAGCACCTGTCAATCACCGCTGCAGAGAGCACCCCTGTTCTGAGGTTACCCAGAACTTAGCCTTAAAGACTCATCACTTTGCAAAGCTGGGGGCCTTAAGGCTGCGCCTCCTCCAGGTGGTGGTGGGGCACAGAGCTTATTTCTAGCTCCCCTTCCCTGTGGCATCTAGAGAGCTGTGTGGTGTGGGCAGTGCGGGCTGAAGATTTGCAGCTCTCCGTGCACTGGGCATATACTCACCACCATCATCTAGGGCCTCGGTAGAAACAGAGGATGTCTTTCCTGATCCTCCTGCTCATCCATCCAACCTGTCTCTCCACCTCTCCCCAGCCCAGCCCCATCCTCCTGCAGACCCTCCCAGTGCTGCCCACTGCAGCCTCAGCAAGCCGCAGGCTGGTCCTCTGTGGGAATTCTTTTCCTGCCCAGCTCTGAGCTTCAGGAGAGCGGACCAGGTTTGCCCAGAGCTGGCACCATGACTGCCTAATAGCTGCTCAAAACGTGTTTGTGGACAAATGAATGCGTGAAGGATGGAGTGACCTAATGGTTGCAGAGGTCCTCTGCCCTGGGGCACTTCATGTGAAGAAACTGGGCCTCCAGCCACTATCCTCATAATGCCAGCAACAGCTCTCCCATGTACCCAAATTCCAGTTAAGGCAGCTTCCCCTCCTTTCCTCATCAGACCTGCACAACATGGGAAGGTAGGGGTTGCTATCATCCTTATTTGGGAAGTGGGAATAGAGTCCAAGCAGGACTGAGTAAATATGACAAGTCAAAAGCAAACCCAGATCTGCTCAACCCAAATCCTTTCCCTTATCTTGGCTCCTGCTTCCCCAGGCTCCTTGACCAGGTAGTATTGTTGTATCAAGAGCTTGGAGTTAGAGCCTCCTACACCCCAGAAACAGAGGCCATTCCCTCTGGGCCTTACTTTCTTCTGGGCTCTATTAATAAAGATTTAACATCCATACTGAAGGAGGTGAAAGTCTTGACTGAGGATGTTGTCTGCTCTGGGCTTAAAAGAGATCCAGACTTGGCCTTGGCCGGTTGGCTCAGTGGTAGAGCATCGGCCTGGCGTGCAAGGGGTCCCGGGTTCGATTCCCGGCCAGGGCACACAGGAGAAGCGCCCATCTGCTTCTCCACCCCTCCCCCTCTCCTTCCTCTCTGTCTCTCTCTTCCCCTCCCGCAGCGAGGCTCCGTTGGAGCAAAGATGGCCCGGGCGCTGGGGATGGCTCCTTGGCCTCTGCACCAGGCGCTAGAGTGCCTCTGGTCGCGACAGAGCAACACCCAGAGGGGCAGAGCATCGCCCCCTGGTGGGCAGAGCGTCGCCCCCTGGTAGGCGTGCCGGGTGTATCCCGGTCGGGCACATGCGGGAGTCTGTCTGACTGTCTCTCCCCGTTTCCAGCTTCGGAAAAATACAAAAAAAAAAAAGAGAGAGAGAGAGATCCAGACTAATGGGATCATGTACTAAGAACTGGACTGTAGGATAACAGAAACTATGCTCCCCCATACCTCACCCACCTTCCCCAAGGCCAGAATAAGGTACCGTGGCCCCAACGGTATTACCTCCTCTCCTCACACTCACACATCCTATGGAGAAACAACTGCTATCAGTCCTGGATTTTCAAGATTGGTTTGGAGAAAACTACAGAACCCCAGCTTGCCCAGGCCGAGACCACAGGGGCACTCGTGGGAGGACAGGACAATGAGGTGCACAGGAGGTTGGGCCCAGGGCTCCGAGACCCCAGGGCTCTGCCTCTCACCACCCATCGACTCCTTCCACAGGCTGAAAACTCAAGGCCCAACAGTAGTTAGAAGTACAATTTTGGCCACCAGAGAGGGATTGAGTTTCTCACTGCAATTTAAGTGATGGGTCCGTTGTCCACCACTGTGGCCAAAGTCATGGGATCCAGATTGGCCCAGCTCTGAGCAGGTACCATCCTTGTCCACTAATAAGTTGTGTCCAGGGATCATGACATGATGAAGTGAGACCATGGGAACTCCCAGAATTCTCTTGTGGAAAGGGACGGTGGGAGGCAGATGCCAGGAAGAGGAAGAGCAGCTGGGCAGACAGCAATCCCCATTTTACAGATGAGGAAACTGAGGCTTTCAGAACAGGAGAAACTTGCCTGAGCTCACACTCTTCCTGAGTAGGTGGCAGAGCTGAGACCTGAACCCAGGTCCATTAGGTTTCAGAGTCTATTCCCTAATCACTGGGCAGCACTGCCCATTGGGGACTATAGGGAGGGAGAGCCAAGCCTGAGAGCTCCCAGTCCCAAGACAGCAGAGAAAGCAGACGCTGTGCCCTTGGCTTCTTCAGCTCCATCCAGAGTCCCAGCTGGGTGAGCAGCCCAGGGTGTACGGCTATGCTGGGGCCATCACGAATATTCATGCCTCACAGCCCAAGCCCGTGCTCCCAGTAATGGGGCTGTTTGCCGAGACAATTAAAGAAGCAGTAAACAGTTACCAGTGTAATTAGACATGAGCGGTGAACGTGCGGGGCTTCTCAAAGCTGCCGCCAAGCCGCCTTCCTAGTGCCCTCCCCCTTCGCAGGGTGAGATGAGGACGCTGGGTGGCACTGTTGAAGTTGAAGAGTTGACCGGTTGAGACCTAGGGAATCAGACTACGTGTGCACATGAAAACCAAAAAGAAAATAATCAATCCCATCATTTTTTTCCCATGTGAGAAATATACATTAAAATGAGCCCCCACTCCCTTCAGGGAGGGTGTCTTTATAAGCAGGTGTCTTAAGGTAAATTGTTGAGAGTACCGCTCAGTATCCTGAGACCTGGTGGCTGGGGGCACGCCCGCACTCAGGAGGCAGAGCTCAAGAGAATGGCAGTGGGGAGGCCTCGGGACAATCATTTAAAAATTTTAAATAATATCAAAGTTTATTTGATTATTCTTATCTCCATTATAAAAAAAAAAAAAAAAAAGCAATGTTCAGGCCCCCTCAGACAGAGCCTGAGGGAGTATAAATGGAGACAGTATTTTAGAAGGCAGTTGAGCAATGCTGATCAAAATTTAAATGCTTATACCCTTTGACCCAGCAAGCCCACATCCAGGAATTTATCCTACAGAAATAGAAACAAAAATTCCAGGAAATGTACATATAGGGGCTTCTAGAAGCACAGTTTGTGCAGGGAGAAACTGAAAACCCCAGATGTCCATTATAGGGTGGGGGAAGGGTGGCTAGCTAATAAATTGTGGGTCATCCATACAATAGAATTAAATAGGTGTGGCTTTTTTTTTTAAGTGAGGTAAATCTCCAATGCTGTCAGAGAGGTATTTCCAAAACAAATTAGAGAAGGGGAAAAAAAGCGGAGAAACAGTGTGTACAGGATGATCACGTTCTGGCAAAAGGACTCCAGAGTCAGAAAATTAAACTGCCAGCTCTTGAAGGGGGAGGAGGTGAGAGGAGACAAGAGGTTTACTTTCTACAACGGGCGGAGGGGAATATTTGAAGGCCTCTATTAACTACTCAGAAAAAAAAATAGTCATATTCATTTTAAAATTAAATTAAATCAGTGAGCTACAGACTAAGAGCCTTGCCCAGGGAGCCAAGCCCAGAGCCCGGCGCTGCCCAGCGGGGAGACCCTGGGCCAGCCTCTGACCCGGGGCCAGCCTCTGACCCTGGGCCAGCCTCTGACCCTCTCCGCTGTCTCGGCACTGAGCGGGGACGTGGCCGCAGTGCACCTCCTCCCAGGGAGGTTTGAGGACTAAAGGAGCTGAGGACAGTGCAGGGACACGGGGCCAGCTGAGCATGGGCTTTCCGGGCCGGCCTGCTCCGTGCCGGGCACTCCGGCCAGGGCTGGACTCGCCGTGCAGAGCAGCCCCCGCTGCCTCTCAGAGACCCCGGCAGGGGCTGGTGGAGGGTAGCTGAGCCCCTCCCCCGTTCCCTGGCTGGACTAACAGGACAGAGAATTTCAGGGTGACTGCTTCAACCTTTCTCCCCTGAGCTGCTTTCACTTCCTCCCTGCAGAGGAAATGCCTTTAACTCAATAGTCGCATCGACAAAAAAGCACCCCAAAATTCTCCAGATCCATAGCTCTCCTCCCCCTACTCTCTCTTTCCCCCTTTCCAAGGCAAAGGCAGACCCTGGGGTCCCGGAGCAAGGTATGCTCTGTGTTTTGGAGGATGTCACCTGCCCTGTGCCTCAGTTTCCCCATCTGTGAAGTGAGGGTCTTGGACAAAGAGAGAGGGCTCACACTCGATGAGCCCTACTGTGTGCTGGGCCCTGACCTCCCACCCTCCCCAGAGCCCTGTGCAGCCAGGGTTCCTGGTGCTCCACCGTGAGTCTTGAAGCGCAGGCTCAGGCTCCTGTCCTCCCCTTTCTCTTTGTGACGCGGGCAGTCACCAGGCAGAACAGCCGACCTCCACATCACAGGTATTACTACTCTAGAAACTACTATGGCTCCCACTGTTGGCTGCATCAAGCCATCATGCCTCCCTACTTGACAGGTTTATCTACCACCCCTCTCCCCTCTCCCTTCCAGGAAACTCCAGGCAGAGCAGGTCTTCGCTGTGTACCCAACACCCTAGCCCACCCTCACCCTGCCCGGCCCTTGCTCCTGCTGCTTCCCCTCCCTCCCTTCCCTCTGCCCCCTGAGGAATACCGCTGCAGCCTTTAAAGCCCAGACTTCATCCTCCGTGAAGCCTTTTCCAGGCAGAACTAATCATTCCTTCCACTCTGCCCAAAGCAACTAATAGAAAACAGGCTCCGAGCATGTAACACGTGCCAGGCTCCGTCCTCGCCCATTACATGCATTATCCCAGTGGTCCCCAACCCCCGGGCCGCAGACCGGTACTGGTCCGTGGGCCATTTGGTACGGGTCTGCAGAGAAAGAATAAATAACTTACATTATTTCTGTTTTATTTATATTTAAGTCTGAACAATGTTTTATTTTTAAAAAATGACCAGATTCCCTCTGTTACATCCGTCTAAGACTCACTCTTGACGCTTGTCTTGGTCACATGATACATTTATCCGTCCCACCCTAAAGGCAGGTCCGTGAAAATATTTCCTGACATTAAACCGGTCCATGGCCCAAAAGAGGTTGGGGACCACTGCTATATCCTACTTAATCCTCACGACCACCCTGTGAGCCAGGGACTGCTATTATCTCTACTGCAGAGGTGGAGAAACCAGGTTCAGAGAGTTGATACAGCTTGCCTGAAGACACACAGCCAAGAAGCAATGGAGCCTCTACCTCTTCACTTATTATCTGCATCCCAGGCTGTCTCCTCAATTCCATGGTGAGCAACTCAAGCAGGAAGCACGCCTGCATCTTCCCTGTATCCCCAGAACCTAAAAAGCAGAGCCAAGCAGTGTCACTGAAGGTTTGATTGGCATCTGCTCATCAGTTCAAACCCGCCTCCCCCAGACTCTGCCCCACCATTCCCTCCACCTGGTTGCCCCTCCCCTTCTGTCTGCCTCCTTCGGTCCTCTGAGTCTCCATGGCCCATCTCCGAAGAGAGGCCTCGGGCTTCCCCAAAGTGCCTGTGTGTCTTTCCCCAGCTGCCCATTTGGAGTTTGGCCCCCAATGGGGTACACGTTCCCAGGGGTCCAGAGACTGCCTTTCTCGGACCCTCCTTCTAGTGCCAGCCCGTGCTTCACAGAAAAATGCTCCATGTTGGCTGAATTGAATGTGGTCTCAGCCCTATTTGGATCAGTGACAAGTCCCACCACCAATGTCCGCAGTCCCAGCTCCCTCAGCGTACAAATCCCATGTCCCTCCTGCACAGGCCCAGGGAAGGAGCAGCGACTTGCTCCACCAGGCCCGGCTCACCTCTCCTCCTGCCACTGGCAAGCTGGGTGACCTGGGACAAGTCAGTGCACCTCTCAGAGCCCCAGGCTCCCCTCCAGAAAAGGAGGAGCAGCAGTGAGGGTTGACGGGGTTCAGCATGAACGCGGCCCTACACAGAGTAGGTGCTCAGTCAATGCCAGGCCCTCCCCTGCAAAGGCGGGCACACTCCATAAACTGCATCCAATTCAGAGCTGAGATTCTAAGAAGATTTTGAATGACTCCTTTGTCCAGCGGCCTCCAAACCCCCAGCCCACCTCCCTACAAGGCCCCAGCCCAGCCTCGGGCCCACCTCAGCCCCACTTCTCCTGACATAGCTCGTGTGGTTTTTGTGGGATTTGTTCCGTCCATTACATACACTAAATCTTCCAGGATGTTTAAATTCCAATCTTTTTTGTAATTTCCCCTCTTCCTCAGGGGAATGGCTACATTCAGCAAAGGTCACACATAACACACCTCATATCAGACAGGAAGAGGAGGCAGGGACTCTATTAAGGAGCAGCTGCCATTGATTAGGGAACATGGCAGTCCCCCTCCCAAGGAGCACATGCTCTGCAGGGCTGCAAAGCCCAGAGTGACGCACTGCGGTCCCCGCCGCCTCAGACATGCGTGATTTAGGGGCTCCTAGTGGGACTGCTCCTTACAGCAAGCATGGGAGGTCTGTTTATTGAGCACCTGCTTCCCGTGCCCCGCCCAGCCCAGACAGTGTCACCATCCCTGCTGCGGGGTAGGGGACACGTGGCACTGAGAGGTGAAGGGGCTCCCCAAGATCACACACAGCAGTAAGAGGTGTGGCTGGGATTTGAACCCAGGTCTGGCTGGGGCCTGCTCCTCTCCCCCTCTCCTACTCCCTGGGAACACAAGAGGATTTCAACAGGAAACGGGAGCAGAAGAACCAGCCCAGTCCAGGTGGATGCTCACCAGGCTTTGGGTTCAACCCCCTCTGCTTACATTTGCATATATTTGCATGCCATGGCTCCAGAGGCCTCAACTATAGACAATAAAATCAATTAATTTGTGCAACCGACCAGTGGGCGCTTAGCTGCAGGATGCCCTTAGACCACTGTAACACACAGAATTTATTTTGGACAAGATCCATCTCGTTCCCTCCTGAGTCAGCAGAGCCTTATCCTGAACTAGGCCTGACTCCCAGCAGTGGCCTCTCCTAGTCAAAAGTGAGACACTCAAGGAAAAAAGACTGTTTAATTTTCTGGAATAAAGAGTCTGCTATTTTGTGTTCCTACGCCATAATACACCTCCATAAAACTAGGGCTGTAAGTAACAAGATGGATGACAGCGGCTGTTTTCTGCAAATACATCAGAGGCAGAATTTTCTCCCAGCCCAGCACTCATGGATGCTCAGGCAGAGAGAAAGGGCTCCCTGGAACAAAGGGAGGGCAGGTGGTCTGGCCCAGACCTAACGGAAACCACACAGGGGCAACAGGCTCCCCTCCAGATGGCTGCTTGTACCAACCCTCCAGGGTCCACCCACTAATGGGTGGTTCCCAATTGAGCAGGGCACAAGAGAAGACCCAGGTGGCAATTTGGACCTCCAAAGGCCATGAGACCTAAATGAAGTCACACCCTAGATCCTTATAATTCCCAACCTTAAGTTACATGGAAGTGGTCACTGCATTTCTACCAGACCCACAAGCCACAAGCTGGAGAAACGCTGGCCAGCAGCAGGGTTCAGCATGCCAGTCTGCATGAATGAATGAATTAACGTAGTAAATAGTGGAGGAACAAGTGAACTGATGCCTAAATAGATGAATGAATGCAGGAAATAAGTGAGAGCAAGAATGAATGAATGCACCAAGCAAATGACAGTATGAATTATTGGATGGAAGGAAGCAAGCCTGCCTGAGCGAGCAAGGCTAGCGATCACACGGGATGTATTTCCATTATCCTTTCCTCATAGGAGAGAAAACTGAGGCACAGAGAAGTTAGCAACTTGCCCAAGGTCACACAACTATTGTGGGGCAGAGCTGGACTCCAACTAGGTAATCCGGCCACAGGACCTACACTTCCAGTCTGCCTTGGGCTAGTACCGTGGCCGAGGCTCATTAGAAGAACTGGGCCTTCCCATTGCACCCACCCCACTTCTACTTGACATTGAAAACAGCTTAGGCCCTGGCCGGTTGGCTCAGCGGTAGAGCGTCGGCCTGGAGTGTGGGGGACCCGGGTTCGATTCCCGGCCAGGGCACACAGGAGAAGCACCCATTTGCTTCTCCACCCCCCCCCCTCCTTCCTCTCTGTCTCTCTCTTCCCCTCCCGCAGCCGAGGCTCCATTGGAGCAAAGATGGCCCGGGCGCTGGGGATGGCTCCTTGGCCTCTGCCCCAGGCGCTAGAGTGGCTCTGGTCGCAACAGAGCGACGCCCCGGAGGGGCAGAGCGTCGCCCCCTGGTGGGCAGAGCGTCGCCCCTGGTGGGCGTGCCGGGTGGATCCCGGTTGGGCGCATGCGGGAGTCTGTCTGACTGTCTCTCCCCGTTTCCGGCTTCAGAAAAATACAAAAAAATTAAAAAATAAAAAAAAATAAAAACAGCTTAATAAAATCCAGCTCCCACAGTCTGAATGGTGCTTGGTTTCACCATGAAATCATTTTCGTTGTTAGCTGGGATTTTGCTGAAAGCAGAGCTTGCCTTTTCCGTGATTGTTTCCAGTGGTTGCCCGACTTTCCGCCCATGCAGAGCTGGAGAGGTAGCGTGAAGCCCAGGCAGGCTGCAGACAGATGGCTGACTCTGCCTCGGGCAGGGCTCCCAAGGAAGGGGTGAGTGACGATGCCAGGGGTTGTCATGGCTTATGCCTTCTGCAGCCCCATTGCCCTCATGTCATTGTTTTTATCCAGGAGATAGTTTAGTTTCTGTCTTAGTCTCTATGATATTTTTCTACCCATTCAGCTCTTCAAGGTGGAAAGGGAAAGACAGGGAGTGGGGCCAGGAAGAGAAGGGGGGGGTCACACAGAGACAGTTTTAGGCTCAGCATCAGCTGCCAAATCTACTCAACAGTAATGATAGGTTGCCCTGTCAGGTGATGAGCTCACTGTCCCCAGAAGTGTTCAAGTTATTGCAGGATAGCAAAGAGAGGGCTTCCTGTATTACAGGAAGAAGTTGGACTCAAGTCATTTCTTGTGCTAGTATTCAGATATCAAGATTTTTATTTTTACTCTAAGTTTCTATGAATAAGTCTATATTGTTTCAACTCTTTTGTAGATATTCCTACATCTGAAGATTCTGTGGCCCTGTGAGTCCATCCATGTACCTGTGATCCCATAATGCTGAGATTCTGTATAAAGACAAGATACTCAGATCCTGAAATTCAAAGATTCTATAAAACACTCTTGAAGTCTCTAAAAGATGCTCTAATTGCAAGACTCTGAGCCTCTCAGATGCTGTGAATGGTGCTGGTTCATTCAAAAATGCTCCAGCTGTGTGATGGAAGTGAAGGTTGGGAGACCCTGGGCTTCCTACCTTTCAGCATCTTCAGAAGGAAGTAAGTCAGCCGTTTATCCCCAGGGACCTCTGCGCATTAAAGAGTGGAGTTCCTGGGAGCTCCCATCCCATTCTCTCTCATCCTCACCTGGCTTACCATAGCCTCTTCCTTTAAGAATCCAGAGCCAGGCCCTGGCCGGCTGGCTCAGTGGTAGAGCGTCGGCCTGGTGTGCAGGAGTCCTGGGTTTGATTCCCAGCCAGGGCACACAGGAGAGGCGCCCATCTGCTTCTCCACCCCTCCTTCTCTCCTTCCTCTCTGTCTCTCTCTTCCCCTCCCACAGCCAAGGCTCCATTGGAGCAGAGTTGGCCCGGGCGCTGAGAATGGCTCTATGGCCTCTGCCTCAGGCACTAGTATGGCTCCGGTTGCAACAGAGCAACGCCCCGGATGGGCAGAGCATCACCCTCTGGTGGGTGTGCCGGGTAGATCCCAGTCAGGCGCATACGGGAGTCTGTCTGACAGCCTCCCCGTTTCCAACTTAAGAAAAAAAAAAAAAAGAAGAATCCAGAGCCAGGAGTGTTGACCAAAACATTCCAGAAACCTCTACCGCGCCACCTTCACTGGCACCTGGTTAATCTGCCAACAGAGATGGACTTTTTCTTGTCCTTGGCAATGGTCTACATTCTGTTTTCTCTTTTGTATTCTCCCAAACACAATTCCCCTGGGGACTATCCCCCAGCTTGGAGAAACAAGGCTGGGACACCACCATCATCTTCCCCAACCCCCACCCCACTCCTACCCCCTACCCCCTACCCCCTTCTTCTCTCTTCCTGCACCTCCCAGCCCCCAGACCCTAGGGCAGGGCAATGTGGACTGCGCCCCTGCTGCCTTCACATTGGGACCTTCTTGGTGAAGGTGGCTGTCATCAGTGGGAAGGTCATCACAACTCCTGTACCACACCAATGTCTTGAGTGGGTTAAATGGGTCTTGAAGCCCTAGGTAACAAAAAACATAGAAAAAGCCCTGGGGAGATGTGGTCCCAGCTGGACACTTGGGGAATTTTTTCTTTTAGTGTTAATCACGGCAATTGTAGAAACAATAGTGAAATTTTCTGGTGTGTCTCCCTTTGATTTAAGCAGCTTGGGGACAGTAAACCAAGAACCCACTTTTATTTCAGTCCTGTTTGTTTTTCCCAACCCATTGCCCTGCTCATCACGGAGGTCATCTCCAATACCCAGTTTGTAATTCAGTGGCTCTCAGTGGACTCTGAGCAGCGGCTGTCCTTAGGGTTCAGTGTGCTTTCTCTGGAAAGGAATTGGATCCTGGGAGGGCAGAAATGGAGACCAGGCAGGGAGGGGCTAGAACTCTGGAGGAGGCCAGGTCAGCAGGTTCCTCCAGGATGGCCCAAGGAAGCCCCTCCCCACCCATCCGGACCTCAGCAGGAAGGCTGGGGTCCCCAGTGCTTGCAGCAGAAAGGCAACCTAGAGCGCAGAGCCTGGCCAACTTAGCCCTGGAGGAGAGGAATGGGGACGAAAGGGGTTCAACCCTCAGCAGCCTGGAGCGGAGGCCTGTGTGTGAGAGGAGGGGCGTCGCTAGGGCCAGGAGGCCCAGGGTACTCACAAATCTGTTTCCTGTGGCCTCAGGCCCAGCTGGCTGGACCATCTCGCAGCTGCTGCCAGGATCCCCTGGCTGGATGTGAACAGAGGGAAGTCCACACCCACCCCGGGCCCAGGCAAGATGGGCCTTTGGCTCAAGAACCAGACAGTGGCTGGCTGCCTCTGTGTGGGAAGATGCCTTGTGAAGTCAGAGCCATCAGGGCACAGATCTGAGCTGTGCGCCCCATTACCCCGCTGGCCTGATTTCCACTTGGGCCCAGGAGCTGAGGTGGCTGCTATAGTAACCGCCCAGACAGATGAGGTCACACAGGCAGCTCCAGGGCAGGACCAGGGGAGAGAAACTAAGGCCTGAGGGCCTGAGGGCGGGGCTGGCCTGGGAGAGAAGCGGGGCAGGGAGGTTGTGCTTGGAGCCCCTTCCTCACCTGCCCCTGCAATAGTGCTTCCAACCTGTTGTCTCTGCAATTCTAACAGTCCTGGGAACCCCTGTTAATGTCTCCATCTTTCAGATGAGAAAACTGAGTGTCCCGGGTAATATGCATGCCCAAGTCACCCATCAGTAATGGGTCAGAATCCCCACCCAGGCCTGTCTGGCCCTAAAGTCTGTGATTTGTCTTGTACCCCAATCAACACAGACAGGAAATAACTAACAATGAAAGGGACCGTCAGGCACCGAGCTCTGCACTCGGGGACATAGCCCTGAGTTCCAGGAGGGCCCTGGACTGAGTGGGGAAACTGAGGCTCACCCATGGCGCCCTCACTTCCCCCACGTGTGGCCTTTGGCCTCTCTCACCTTCAGGTTCCTCATCTGAGGAGGAAGTGAAGACTTACGGAGGTGCAGTGACCTGCCCAGGTCCCTCAGCCACAGGCAGAGCCAGGCTGGACCCCGGGGGGACCTCACGTGGGGCTCACGGGCCTCATTGGTGTCCCCCCAGCTCGAGCTGTTCCTCTGGTCCTTCCCTGCTTCTTGCCTTCGCCACCCTCCTCCTGCACAAGGCAGACTCAACGCCTCCCTTTAAAGAGACTTGAAATGGGCTTCCTTTTTCAATTCGCCTCACCCGGAGCAAGAATACCCATGATAGCGAGGGTTCAACGCACTAACCGCTGTGGGGTTTTCTGATACCCATTAATATACATACACGGCTAGTAAAACAGAAAATATTAACATTTGTTTGCACACCGCCCGTAGTCACCTCTCTGACCCCCCAGTGAGCACATCCCACTCCCAAGAGGCTCAGGCCTGCTGCTGGGGAGGCTGGGAGGAGGGCGAGGAGGTGGCATCTGGCTAGTGGACATGGCCTGGCCCCTCCCAGCCCAGCCCAGGACAGTGGGGTTTCTCTTTCTCCTGGGGAGACCTTACCTCATCTGCTGCCCCCAGGCTGGGCTTCAGTAAAGGAAACACTGTCACAGCTGGAGGGGGCTGGGCTTGCCCCAGACCCTGTGAGCAAAGGCCCCGTGGGGAAAGGATCAGAGGGCTGCGATGGCCCCCATGGCCCCTGAGCATGGGGTCACATTGGAGGGCCCACCACGTGCACTCCCACCAGTCCTGGCTCCTGAGCGAAACCCCAGGCTTGGGACAGAGCTCCTGGCTCCGCACCACCCGCAGGAGAGAGGCTGGGAGGCGCCTGCTATCCTCCGGCCCCAGGGTTCCTGCCAGGAATGAAGGCAGGAGACTGCGAGGGAAAATCTGATACCAAGAAGAGGGAAAAATAGTTTCCTCAGCTGTGGCCACATGCCCAAGCAGCAGCCATGCCAACCATGGGCGGGAGGCAGAAAGGGAGGCCTCCAGACGGGAATGGAGGCTGAAGGCACCAGGCAAGGGGTCTGCACCGGTCCGCACTATGTAGAGGGATGTGGCCAAGCTGGAGGGGTCTAGAGGCAGGGCCAGGACCCTAACCTGTGAACCCCAAAGGGCAACAAGGCAACAAAGGGGTTTCTTCCCAAAGGAAGGAAAGCTCAGGGGTTATTGGGGCTGATAGGCCTGGGTGCAAGTCCTAGAGCCTCCACTTGCCTCTTCAAGTTATTTCTGCTGAGCCTCACTTTGCCAGACCTCTAAAATGGGGATAGTCTTTTCTCCCAAAGTGAGTGTGAAGAATGAATGAGGTTAGTTAGCACTATTGGGACAATATTATACTCCTAGTAAGTACTGATATATATTAGCTATTCATAGATATATATTTATAAATTACTACTTACAGTTTATAATATACTATAAATATATAATATAACAATATATTTATATTTTATACTTATTATTTATATGGTTATATTATTTTTTATTTATATATTATAAGTATTACATGTAAGTAACATACTATGTATACTGTAGATACTATAAATCACTATTCATGAGTTATGTATTCATACTACCACTGAACAGCTACGGGACACAGACAGAGCAGATATGTTCTGTGTGGCCTCAATGTTTTTATTCTTTCACAGATTCATTCAATCCATATACAGGTGTGGCAAAAGTGGTTTTACGGTTGTGAGTATGTGGAACAGAGTTTAGTCTTGTATTATTACTTATTAACCATGGTATTATTTTCCATACAAACAACTGTAAACTTACCTGAGTGTATCAAGACCGTGGGAAGCGGAGCTCATTCTGAGGCAGAATTGAGCAGTCACACCCCGTCGGGGCGGCCACCTCAGGAAAGACGGCAGGAGGGGCTGTAGCTATAAGGGTGCTCGGATTTCAAGGTCAGCTCACATGGATAAAGTACCTACTGTGTGCCTGGCACAGCCTGAGGTGCTGTCAATGAAAGGAGACTCAGAGAGGTGAAAACTTGCCAAGATCACACCGGGCCTGAGTGTGCAGCCATGTCTGGGCCCTGGGCACCACTCCCTGCAGCCCCCAGACTTCTCCTCATGGTCACCGAGTAGGGAAGCTGTTTGTGCTTTATAAGAAGCCACTGGCCCTGGCCGTTTGGCTCAGTGGTAGAGCGTCGGCCTGGCGTGCAGAAGTCCCGGGTTCAATTCTCGGCCAGGGCACACAGGAGAAGCACCCATCTGCTTCTCCACCCCTCCCCCTCTCCTTCCTCTCTGTCTCTCTCTTCCCCTCCCGCAGTGAGGCTCCATTGGAGCAAAGATGGCCCGGGCGCTGGGGATGGCTCCTTGGCCTCTGCCCCAGGCGCTGGAGTGGCTCTGGTCGCAGCAGAGCGACGCCCAGGATGGGCAGAGCATCGCCCCCTGGTGGGCAGAGCTTCGCCCCTGGTGGGCGTGCTGGGTGGATCCCGGTCGGGCGCATGCGGGAGTCTGTCGGACTGTCTCTCCCCGTTTCCAGCTTCAGAAAAATACAAAAAAAAAAAAAAAAAAGAAGAAGCCACTGAAGGCCCTGCGAACATCAGGGGACAATGGGAGGGGACACGTGCTGACCTGTTCATAGGTTTCCATGAGGGAGGAAAGGGCAGTCAGTTCTCCATCTGGGGGAGCTGCTGCCTCCATCTGGAAACCCTGGGGGGTGGCCTGTGACTGAGGTGGCACCTGGCACAAACCTCGCAATGATGCTGTTCCCGCCATGAGCACCGGCGGCACTCGCCCTGCGCTGGGCACTTACACAGTCTCACTGCGGTCCCCACGCTGCTGCGAGGAGGGGATGTTCTCCCCATCTCCTAGGTGAGCAAACTGAGACCCAGAGGGGCAGTCCTGTGCCCACAGTCACACAGCACACCAGGGACAGGGCTGGGACTCACCCCAGCTCTTCGGATTGTGGAGTTTGTGTTCTCTCCAGAGTGCCTGCAGGGCCTTTCTAGGTCCCCCCCCACACACACACACACACCCTGTCATCTCTACTACAGAGTCCCCAGTACTTCTCTTCCAGCACCAGGCTGTATTTATCTTGGCTCCGAAATAATTATATTCTAATTTGGAGACAAAGGACTCAGACATTTGCCCGTAGAAACAAAAGAGGAAGGGGACCGTAAGATACTTCCTGGGGACACTCCTACTTAGCTGCCCACCCCATCCCCAACATTCAGGTCTGAGCTGCCACTCCCTGGCCCAGCAAAGCCACTGGACAGGGCCTGGGAGACTAGAGAAGCATTCAGCCAGGGCCCCTCCTAGGGCACTGCAGAGTGAGCGACAGGAAAGTGTCCTGCTGGTGAGGGGAGACAGCAACCCTCTCTGCGGAGACCCACGCCCGTGGCCTGCCCCTGGAGGGAAGTCACTGCCCCGCTTCGTGTGAAGGAGACAGTTTAAAGGGATTATGTTAGGTGCTACAAGTGACAGAAACTAGCACAGTTCAGTGACAATAGCTGAACCCCATCCCCCAGCTGGGCCCGACCACCTTATTCCTGGGCTAATGGTGCCATCCTGTGGCCATATTTCTTCATAGCAGCCCAGGCCTGTGATTTTGGCCCCACTAAGATCACTGGACTCCAAGGTACAGTGTTAAGGGATCCTTTCACAAAGTTTAGGGAAACTAGGTCACGTAGGTAGCAGCAAAGGGTGAATGGGAAGAGTAGGAAATTTTGAATTCAACAGGCTGGGCAACAGCCAGACCATACAGTTCTCACCCAGGTTGTTCAACTAAGTTTGAGTTTTACCTTAGAGACAATAGGGAGCCAGAGAAGGTTCTTGAGCAGGGGTGTGACCTGATCAGAGATTCACTGTAGGGCCATCACTCTAGTGTCAATGCGTATAATACTGTAAAGAACAAGGCAGGAAGGCCAATATCCTGCTATAGTCCCAACCTGTGGAGAAAGGACTAGAACTCCCCATCAACATAATGAGTCTGAACCTCAGAAAGGCAATGTTCTGGAAAGAGCCCTGACTTTGAAGTCAGGATTCCACGGTTCAAATCCCAGCCCTGCCATTTACTAGCTGTGTGACACTTTATAACTAGCTGCCTTGGTTTCCTTTTTTGTGAAACAAATTTATTAAATAAATCACTGAGAAGTCTGAATTAGAAATAGTATATGTCTATCCATAGGTACTCAACTCATGGACCTGGGTTTTAAAGAGCATTTTATGAATTTGACTCCAATGGCAAGAGAAGTGAAGGCAAATATTAATGAATGGGACTACATCAGACTAAGAAGTTTTTGCTCAGCAAGAGAAACTGATAACAAAATAAACAGAAAGCCAACTAAATGGGAAATGATATTTTCAAACAACAGCTCAGATAAGGGCCTAATATCCAAAATATACAAAGAACTCATAAAACTCAACAACAAACAAACAAACAATCCAATTAAAAAATGGGAAGAGGATATGAATAGACACTTCTCCCAGGAAGAAATACAAATGGCCAACAGATATATGAAAAGATGCTCATCTTCTTTAGCTATTAGAGAAATGCAAATCAAAATGGCAATGAGATACCACCTCACACCTGTTCGATTAGCTGTTATTAGCAAGACAGGTAATAGCAAATGTTGGAGAGGCTGTGGAGAAAAAGGAACCCTCATACACTGTTGGTGGGAATGTAAAGTAGTACAACCATTATGGAAGAAAGTATGGTGGTTCCTCAAAAAACTGAAAATAGAACTATCTTATGACCCAGCAATCCCTCTACTGGGTATATATCCCAAAAACTCAGAAACATTGATACGTAAAGACACATGCAGCCCCATGTTTATTGCAGCATTGTTCACAGTGGCCAGGACATGGAAACAACCAAAAAACCCATCAATAGATGACTGGATAAAGAAGATGTGGCACATATACACTATGGAATACTACTCAGCCATAAGAAATGATGACATCGGAACATTTACAGCAAAATGGTGGGATCTTGATAACATGATACGAAGCGAAATAAGTAAATCAGAAAAAACCAGGAACTGTATTATTCCATACGTAGGTGGGACATAATAGTGAAACTAAGAGACATTGATAAGAGTGTGGTGGTTGGGGGGGGGAGGGGGAATGGGAGAGGAATAGGGGGTGGGGAGGAGCACAAAGAAAACAAGATAGAAGGTGACAGAGGACAATCTGACTTTGGGTGGTGGGTATGCAACATAATTGAACGACAAGATAACCTGGACTTGTTATCTTTGAATATATGTATCCTGATTTATTGATGCCACCCCATTAAAAAAATAAAATTATTAAAAAAAAAAAAAAGAAATAGTATATGTCTATCACTTAGCGTCTGAAGGATGATCACAAAATAGTGACGCAGTGAGTGACCCAAATCTGATTCTGACCCCAAATACTCAAAGGTTGCCATGTCCCTCTCCATGAGCAGACCTGTCCTGTCCCCATGTCAACATACGCAGATGCCAACTGAGCTCTGGTGGCTCAGCCTCCCAGCCCCATAGCAGCTCTGAGAGGAGGCAGGCTTGTCCCCAGGTAGCAGGAAGCCCCTGAGCAGCTCCCTCCCGACTCCTCCAGTAGCAATTGCATTTGCATCTGAAACAGATGGCATGCTGGGACTCCCCCTCCACCCATTTTTCACAGAGCATTGGTCCAGGAGAAAATCATGTAATTAAAAGAGGAGAAATGCAGAACAATCCCCTTAGCGGACTTTGCCGTCTTCCCTCCCTTGTTAATCCATTAATGAACTGTAATTGCAAAGACAAACCCCTTATTGAAACCTGGTAACCAATTCACTTGGGGGGGGGGTGGTTAAAGACTCCCATTGTCATCCAAGACCCAGGGAAAGAAAGAAAACAAAATCCTAATTAGTTTAATCCTGTTTATCTATATAAAAAAAAAAAAAAAATGTCTGTTCCAAAGCAATGTGCTGTCTGTCAATAAACTGGATGCCCTGGGGAGATGCTGGCTTCCCTTCTTTCTGGGATTTGCTTATTACCTCCTGTTAATCAAACTGGGAATGGCATGGAGAGGGCGGATTGGGGGGGGGGGGGGGAGCTGGGGAGCTGTGGGGAGAATTGTGATGAGTTAGCAGCAGGAGCCTGGGCCTGAAAAACCCCAAATGCTGCTCCACCTTCCTCAGAGCCTGGCAACAAGACCCTGTAAGAGCTAGCTCCCCACCCCAGATACAGGGACCAGCGAGCGAGATCCACAGGATCTAGTCCAGACAGGGCTTCTAGCCCGACCCTGACCCCTGACCCCACCCTTGGGTCCTGTCCACCCAACACCCAGGGGCTGGCATCTGATAACAACTCCTCTCTCTCCTGAAAGAAGCCCTGCTGAGGCTTCTCTGTCCTGAGGGGTCTTACGTCCCTGATTCCAGCCTGGCTCCAGGGACAGCAGAGCCGGCCCAGCCCGTCCCACAGAGCCTTGTGTGGCCGGGGCCACAGTGACTGTTCACGGACAGACGGGCACAGGACCCAAGCCGGGCCAGTGCAGCTGAATTCTGTGAACTCGGAGCCGGCAGGGTGTGAGTGTGGAGTGGTGGGCCCTCCAGAGGAAAGGGCCTGCCTGGGCGAGCGGTCGTCACGGTGGAGGCCGGCGTCAAGAGGTCTGGCGACATTGCTGAGCCAGCACCTTCAGTCGTGGGGTCCCATCAGCTCACTTCTTGTGCTCGAGCTGGCTGTGTGAACTTTGCCACTTTGGCCAGGAGCCCTCCCTCGCCCCGTTCTGGCCCGCGTGCTTGTGGTCCCGTCTCCAGACGGCTGCGTGCGTGTGCTGCTTCTCCTCCCAGCTGCGTCTTGCCCTGGCCCTCCTGCCACAGGATTCCTTGTCCTGGAGCAGGAGCACCAGAATCGGAACCGGGAAACAGCACTGCCCCCACATGATGACTGAGCCCTGGGCACAGGCCCTTGAGTTTGTTGTTTTCAGGGAAAATCCTGAGGCTCAGCCCCAAAGGCTCCGGATCCCCCAACCCAGCTCAGCTCAGCCTGGCGTGGGGACTGAGCGGGCCTGTCCAGGCCGGGGGGCATAATCGCAGCCTCAGGTCCACCAGTTCTAAACTTCTGGGCTGTGGCCTCCCCCCAGCCTATGCTCCATGGGCCCCTCCCTGGCCCTGGGCTCTGGTCAGTCTCTGTCCAACAGCTTCTCCAACCCCCAGCTTGCTTGGTGGGGCCCTCACTCCCTGACCGCCCCTGCCTGCCCCTCCTTCCGGGTCCAACCCTGTCGCCCCTGCCCTCAAGCACCTGGCTTCCAGGATCAAGTCCACCCTCTGCCAGACCGTGAGCCCACTGACTGCCTGGGAGAAAGGTGGGGAGGAGAGCAGCCCGGGGACCGCTGAGCACCCACTGGGTCCCCAGGGCTTGGCACTCACGGCCACAGGCAGCAAAGCTGGGTTCATGCTGCTGTTAAAAAGGCCTTCATGATCGGTACACCTAGGAATTCAGCTTTTCCGCTTACTCAGACAGGTCCCATCATTTGTAAAATGGGTGACACTACTGCTAACTCAAAGGGTCACTGAAAGGATTCATCATGGCCCTCAGTGCCGCCATCATGCACAGTTTCTCTCAACTCTCCCTGCGAGGAAGGATTTGAACCCAGACCAAGAACTCACTGCCTCACCCCAACTGCCGGTCAGCCATCTGCACAGGACCCAGCGGGGCCAGCCTCCAAGCCACTCGGCCTCCTCAGTGTGTGATGTGGGTGTCTGGTTCCTGCTCATCCCAGCTGAGGCCTCTGCACAGCCTGTCTCATACCCCATCCCAGGGTTTGTGGGAAAACATGAGTCCTATTTATAATTGGAAACTCTGGTCACATCACTTTCTTATTTAAAACTCTTTCGTGGCTGTCTTGGCCAGTTGCTCAGTTAGTGAGAGTGTTGTCCCGAAACACCAAGGTAAGAGGGTTTGATCCCTGGTCAGGGCACATATGGGGAGAGACCAATGAGTGCACAACTAAGTGGAACAACAAATGAATGCCTCTCTCTCTCTCCCTCTCTAATTAAAAACAAACAAACAAAAACACTTCAGTGGCTTTGTGCCACCTCCCAGATCAAACCCCTGCCCGATCTGGTCTTGAGCCTCCTCCCTGTTCCTCTCCACCTGGAGCTGTATTCAGGACCTGAGAGGGCCACATGCCTTCCTGCCTCAGGGCCTCTGTGTGTACTGCTTTTTCCACTTGACATGCTCTTCCCCATCACCTCCTTCCTCTTCCTAATTCCAAAACTACCTTCAGATACACACTGTGTCCACCTCTCTCAGGATGCCTCCCACCCCACTGCGCCTTGAGTGGACCTCTGCTGTACACACCTGCAGCACGCCCTGATTCCTCCATCTTGTTATCACAGTGCATTCCCCGTGCAACTTTCTGTTTAATGCCCGTCTGCCCCACTAGACTGTGAGTGCCATGAGGCCAGAGACCCTCGGCATTTTTTATTTTATCCCTAGTACCTAGTTTATGCCTTGGCTTTTAGCAATGCCTAATAGATGTGGAGGGGGTGGGGGGAGGAAGGAAGGCTGGAGCTGCCCCTGGAGCCCCACATTCTGATGTCACTGCTCCCCCACCTCCTTCCCAGACATATATGCCCCTTTCCAGCCCCTCTGCCTCCCCACACCCCTCACTTTCCAGCTTTCCCGTGCCAGCCCAGCCCGCAGCTCCCTACAAATCCACCTCTTCTGGCTCCTCCAGGGAGCCCTGGGGGCGGGCCACCCCCACGCCAAGCCCTCCGTCTGTCTGGGTGCCCTCAGCAGGACCACTTGTGAAGAGAGTGTGTTGCCCTGTTTACCACTGAGAAGCTGAGGTCAGAGGTTAAAGGAGTTTGTCCAAGGCAAGGAGGCCATGGGTGCTCATACTTGGGCCATGTGACTTCAAAGACAGGGCCACTAACCCTCTGCTATCACCTCCCCACAGGACATTTCCTGGAACTCGGCCTGGTGCTTGATCTCTGCCGGGCCAGACTGATGTCCTGGGCACTTTCTATCTTGTTTGACTTCGTAGAGGATGCACCGGCAGCTGTCAGTCTTTAAGCACATGCCACGCGCCCCCTTGGAAATTTCTCCTCCTTACTCTTGCTTCGGATCATCTCTCCATTTAGCAGGTGAAAGACTGAGGCCCACGGGGAGACGAGATGCCGTGTCCAGGCCCACACGGCCAGGAATAAAGCAAGGCTGGTGTGTCAGCCCAGGAACACAGGGTCTTCTATCTGCTTTTGTTCTCCATTCTACCCCTTGGTGCCTAGAGGAGGGCCTGGCTTAGGATGCAACATAATGTTTTGTCACGTCACTGAGCGATGGAGCCAGCCAGCTGCCCCCGGAAGCTTGCAGGCTTATACCACGCTCCACGCCTCACCTGCCTGAGCCTTCGCACACTCAGGCTGCCTTCGCTCTAAGCGCAGGCAAGGCCATCTGATCTCTGCCTCCTGGCGGAGAGGGAGGTTGGTACCCGCTAGCACGGTGCAGGCCCCCTGCTGAGGAGCAGAAGACTTGCCGAGAGCCATGTGCATGCTCGGGGTGGTCTCCCAGCAGGTAACTGGTCCTCCATGGGCACAGACTCCGGAAGTCAGGTGGCCACCACATCCTGAGGGACACCAGTGCCAGATGGGAGCAAGGGAGACATTGAGAAACTGACAGATGTGGTATGTCCCTGAGGCCCAAACACCACCCTCTGAATGGCAGCAGTGACACCAACTCCCCCTGGGTGCAGAGTGTGGGTGACGCAGTGCTGAGCACTCCCTGTACAGCATCTCCTTTGTGCCCTCCCCCAGCCCCCCCTCCCCCCCCCCCACTGCCACAGGGCGGTGCCGTCTATCCTTATCATGAAGAGGCAAAGGCCCTGCCCTGTCGCCAGGTAGCTGCCAGGTAGCTGAGGAGTGCTTCTGGAACCCAGGGTGGTCCAGTCACTTCCCAGAATTGAAGGACAAGAACCAGGACCCCAAGGCCACCCACGTGGGCGGAAGGAAATGGAGCTGAGAGGGCAGCTAAGTTAGAGCTGTTGCACCACAGGAAACAGAAACTGACTCAGCCGTGTCTAGCTTTGCTGAGAAAGTTCCCTGGGTGTCTTATGGGTGGCCAAGGCTGTGACCAGGTCCACTGAGGGGGATCAGTGAACAGCCCCATGGGTGGATTAAAAAGGGCCACAAATTCCTTACTACTTTCCCCCACAGAGAAGTGTAGTTTATCTCCCCACCCCGGGAATTTGGGCTGGCCTTGAACTTCTTTGACCAATAAAATGCAATAACAGTAATTCAGTGCCAATTTGGGGGTCCCAGATCTGAAAAGCTTTTGGAAGCTCTGAGATGTCATGTAAGAAGTCCAGTTCCCCTGCTAGAGAGACCCCATGGAGAAGGTAAGGCCCTGTGACTACACTGAAAAAAAAAAAGACAGAGAGAGAGAGAGAGAGAGACCCAGCCTTGCAGCCATCTCCATGAAGGCCGCAGTCACGTGAGTGGGCCATGCTGAGTGTCCCAGCTTGGCTGAGACCCCAAACTATTGCAAAATATGGGTGGGCACTGAGCCCAGTCAATCCACAGAATCACAACAACAATAGAGGATTGTTGGAGCCAACAGAGGGTAAGCTTTGGGGCTGTTTGTTACACAGCAATAGATAGCTAAAACACCTTGGACTGGAAAGCCATCGGCAACCCAGCAAATGTTGCTTTTTTCTTTCCTAAGGATGATGCCCTCCAATCTCTGCCTTTTAGTACACCTAGAAGAAGATATAGACCTCCTCCACCTCCAGGACCAGTGGCCAGGTAGCCACCTAGGGTCCCCATGTCCAAATTCCCAGAAGAGAGACACCAGTTGCCCAACTTGTCTACCCATTGACCAATCAGCTGAGTCCAAGAAGCGGGCCTTGTGGGGAGGGAAGATAATCTCAGAAGGGAAGTGTGGGCTGAGCAGTCGCCACAAGGGTGTGTGACAAGGAGCCTCCTCAAACGGCAGAAAAAACCCCAGCCCAGGGCCTGGAACAAAGAAAGGACTCAGTGAAAGATGTGCGTGGTGGTGGGCAGGTCCCGGTCCCGGGGTGGTTGTGTGACTACTCCGTTGCTCTTGTGAAGTTGTCTGTTGTATGATGTGGCCCCTGGGTGTTGCTGGTGGTATTATTCTGCCTCTGAGGAAGCTCTTCCAGGATGCTCTGAGCTTCTTGTAAAAGTCTTTTACATGCTCTTAAGTGGGAATCTAGTAGTAACACTAAAATGCTCCATTAAACAAGAATGAGTTCAGAAAACCACCCCACCTCCCCCTCTGGGAGGCAAGGGACTGAAGTTCCAAAGGGGCCTGGAGAGGCTGGCAGCCCCTCGGTGGGGTCACGGGGCCTGGGAGTCAGCCGTCTTCCCCTTATGCTGTCCCTGTGGGGGGGGGGGTGCTGCAGCTGTCTGTGTTGGAGGTGGGAATGAAGGGGGGGGGGGCTGCAGCTGTCTTGTTGGAGGTGGGGGTGAAGCTACCGAAACACAGGAAACCAACAGAGAGGGCTCCAACAGGGGCACCTGGACCAGCCCAGGCTCGGGCTGGGACCCTTCCCATCCCCTCTGTCTCTCTCACACACACTCACCTCATATACAGCCTAAAACCATTCTCTCTTCCTCCAGCTACATGAGGGTGACAGGGCACCTGGCTTAACTCTAAGTCCTTTAAGAGCAAGGACTACGTCTATGTCACAGGCCACCATCTCCCCGCTGTCTGACATGGAGTACATACTCTGAGTGTTTTTGTCTGAACGAATAAATGAATGGATAAATGAGTTTGATTGGAAGCCACTGCCCTTCTTCTCTGTGCCTTTTCCTTTTGATATCTGGGAGCCCTGGATGCAATGTCTCTCCAATGGACCCAGTGCTGAGCAAGTCGTTTCATCACTCGGACGCTCAGCTTTCCCACCTGTGAAACGGGCTGACCCGAGTCTGCTCTGGGTAGAGTCGCTGGGAGGATGAAACGAGATCATGGAAATGAATGCGTGGCTGAGAAGGCAGGACCAGCGTGAGCGGGTTCTGGGTTTTGGAGTCATCACTGTCCTCACTGTCACCACCACTGTCACCCTCCTGCCATCACCCTCACCACCAGCCACCCTCATCCATCCTCTCTTCTGCTCCCCAAATAACCACACTGCCTCTGGCCCACTCAGTGCTTAAGTTAAATCACATTTAATTGTTTTTCAAAAAGGAATAGAGAAATCAGAAGAGATTCACAGCACTCGTGGTCATGAAAGGTTAACTGAAAATAGGAATATATTAAGCTTTGGGTTAAAAAATGCAAACGCAGTCCCAGTGACACTCACCTCGAGTCCTTACTCTTGCACTGCTCCCAGACACGTGCTCACCCTCAGGCACACACACACACACACACACACACGCACACGCACTGCTCCCAGACACATGCTCACCCTCAGGCACACACACACACACACACACATATGCGCGCGCGCGCACACACACACTGTCCCACACACTCACGCACTCCCAGCACACATGCTCAGACACACTCCCCCGAGCAGGGCGCGAAGGCTGGTGGACAAGGGGGAGGCCTGGTACCATCCCAGGGGCCTGCCCCCCCGAAGTCCCCCTTCACAAAATAACAAAGCTAGACTAAACTCAGGGCTCCAGGGGACACACGCAGGACTCTGTGAGCTGTGCTTGGGGTGAGGGGTAAAGAAACCACGGCGGGGACAGGCGGCCTTAGATGATCCGGTTCTCCATGATGGCCAGCCGCTTACTCACAGCTTCCAGTGGACTCGGAGTTAAGGGAAGGCGCAGGTGGAGCAGAGCAGGGCAGTGACGGTGGGGCACCCGGACTCAGGACCCCCACTTCCGGTTTCCTGCAGCGTGCCCCCCTTCCAGGCCATCTTCAGTAGGAAGCAGGAAAGGAGGAGCCCACCCTGACCCCACCACATAAGAGGGCATGGCTCCCTCTCGTCTCCCCTCAGACCCTGGTCCCTGCCCTTGCCCCGGCCCCTGCCCCATCTCCTGCCCCCTGCCCCTCCCCTTCCCTGCATCGGCCTCTGGGAAAGGATATGTTTCCGGGTCAAGGCCTGCAGCAGCCCCTCCACTTTGGTCTGGAATTTCACAATGGATTCACAGTCACACGGATCTTCCTCTGGAGCAGACAGGAAGTACAGAAAGACAAGGGATGGTGAGCGGTTGCCAGGCAGGGAGGCAAGGCAGTCAATGCCCAGGGCCAGGGCTAGGGAGACTTGGGGCAGAGCTTTGTGGAATTCTTGAGACAGAGTTCCCAGCAGTGATGGAGGGAGAGCCCTGAATGTCTTCCTGATGCCCCCAAGCCCTGATAAAGAATGCCAAACACAGCATCGTTGCACTGAGCACCTAGTATGTGCAGGATACTGCTGTCGGAGCCTTTATATCATCTTGGTGACTCCTCACCCCAATCCTTTGGGTTTGAAGTCATTAATCCTATCATACAAATGAAAAACCCACAATGTGAACCAACTTGTTCATGGTCAACAGGGAGTTAGTTCAGAGCAGAAATGGAAGCACGGGCACATTTGGTTCTGGAGTCAGTACTCCACCACTGGGGACCAGCTGGCAAAGTCACCAGGCAGGATCGGGGAGATGGCAGATTCAAATCCCCGCTCCTTCAGTTATTAACAATTGTTCTACCCCTCTGGCCTTGGTTATTCTGTCTGTAAAGTGGTGATAAAAATATTCCTACCAAATAGAACTGAATGGTCTAATATCAGGAGTGCACTGAGGATGGTGTCATTCATGTAACAAGCATTCAATAAATATATGTTTACTAGTAAGAGTTAAACTGGTCAGTCCACCTCTTATTTCTGCCACCTCCTGGTGCCACCCAGCTCCTGCTTTCCCCACGCACGTCCAGCTCCAGGTTGGCTCCATGCCCCACCCCCCAAGCCCCACCTGCTCCTCCCATCCATGCCAACTCTGGCCTCACTCACCCACGCAGATCTTCTTCTGCAACTTCATGCCAATCTGGTTGATGGTCTTGAAGTCAGCCGTGTAGAAGTAGTGTTCTGCCACGGGCTCCGAGGCAATCTCCCTCAGCTCGTCCTCCACGGCGTTGCCCACACCGACGGCAAACATCTTAAAGCCTGCCAAGAGGGACAAAAACCAGTAAGCGTGGCAGTGGGGACAGGCAGCCACCGCTGAGCTTCTTGAAGGATGCCCAGGAAATCAACACCAGATACTTCCTGGTGGCAGCTTCTGGAATTGCAGGCACATTGCCTGGGGAAAAGATGGAAAAAATAAACTTTTATTGAGATTCTACTATTATATGTCAGACCTGTGCTGACTCCCTGTCCTGGGACCTTTGTAATCTCATTCAATTCTAATAAGCATCATCTAGTGACTATTATTATTTTCATTCACTAGGCAATAAAACTAAGGCTCGGGTTTGTCCCAAAGCGGGCTGCTTTGCAACAGTTGGTATGTTCTTGGGAATATTCAAATGGAAAAGTTCCAAGCCTCTCTTATGAAAGGACTATCAAAACAAGCCATTTACTTTTCTAGGGCCTCAGTTTTGTCAATCCTTCCTCATTCAAATTGAACCTGGGTCTAGGACACTAATCAGAAGAGATATTAAGATAAATTACGGTTGGGAGGTACCATGTACCCCTGGCCATCAGTGGTGTCCGGGGCCATCAGGAGGGAGCACCTACCAAGGTCCTTGGCCTTCTTGGCGGCATCATTGATGTAGTCCTGGCTCCGGCCGTCGGTGAAGACAATGCCCACCTTCTGGGCACCAGGCCTAGCCCCACTGGACACAGTAAAGGAATTGTCGATGAGGTACTTGAGGGCAGCCCCAGTCATGGTGCCTTTCTCCATGTAGGACATGTTTCGCACAGCTGCCTTGATGTCCTTCTTGGTGTGGAAGCGCCCCAGCGGGAACTCCTGGCGCACAGAGCTTGAGTACTGCACCAGCCCCACCTGGGCCAGCTTGTCTGACACGTCCAGCGTGTCCACGATCTGGTTGATGAACTTCTTCACCAGCTCGAAATTCTCCGGCCGCACACTCTTGGATCCATCGATGAGGAAGACCAGGTCAGTGGCCGAACTCCCACCACCACCACTGCAGACTGAGGAGTGTGAGAAGGCCAGGAGATGAGCTTACAGACAGTTATCTGTCTGACCACTGGCTGGGTACCCACCACACACCAAGCTCTGTATTCAGGGTCATTCCATCTTGTCCTCAGAACTCTCTCTGTAAAGCCAAAGTTTCTGGCCTGTTTTATAGCATTGAAAACTCACAGGGCTCAGAAGTAGTGGCACCAAGATTTGAACTCAAAACTATGTGACTCTTTTCACACTAAACCCCACCACCCATTGGGTTCTAAGAAGGAAATCAGAAGAGAATTTTTGGCCGCCGTCAAACTCTAGAAGGAATCTATCCCCTTTGCAAGTTGGTCCAGAGACAAAGTGTGGGAAGATTCAGACGGGCCGGGGAGTGGCCGAGGCCCCATCCCCTCCCTAGCCCACCTTCCTCAGGGCTGCCCGAGTCCAGCTCACTGACCATTGCAGGTCTTGCCGTCGCTGTTCAAGGTGAAGCCCTCGCGGCAGGCGCAGGTGTAGGAGCCCGGGGAGCTGATGCACACCTGCTCACAGTCATGGTCTCCCGTAGCACACAGGTCTGACACCACTGTGGGGACAAGAGGAGACTCAGAATCTCAGTCACAGGGCCTTGAATATCTCAGCTAGGATGGGCCCTCACACGCTCAGGGAAACTGAGGCCCCCAACTGGGCGGGGTCTAGGCCCCACATCCCCAGCCCAGCGCAGGAGTTACTGCACCAGGGCTGACATCCCTGAAGAAGGTGATAATACTGATGATAAAAAACTAAAACTTCCCGCCAAAAAGATAAAGACCCCACACGGGCAAGATCTTCTTTTGTTCTCTTTTGTTCACTGATGTATCCCAATTGTCTGGACAACACACGCAGCGAAGAACACAGCCTGCACAGAAGCTCAGCAAATATTTGTTCACCAGGTATTGAGAGCTATAACAGGCGGTATTTCATTGAATCCTCACAATAAGGTGCATGCTCTCCTTGGACCCATTTTACAAATGGGGAGAAGTCCTTACCTTGGCCCTGGCTCCGCCCCATCCTACTCGAGACCCGCTCACTCTGCTGGTCACATCCCAAAGACCGCCCACTGGCCAGCCTCGTCTCTTCCAAGGATTCTAAACCTTGTCCTGCTGAGTGCCCAAGCCTCTCGGACCCTCCCGCATCACAGAACACTTTGGCACTTAAAACCCTCGACATCCAAACACGCACAGCTTTTTTTTTAGTCCCTCTCTTCACGGATTCCAGCCCCTCCTTGGTCCCTACCAGGACCCTGCTACATAAAAGGGTTCTTGGCATCGCCTCTCCCCAACTTCCTTCAGCCGGGGCCAGGGACTCGCTCCCCTCCCGGGTCAGCCCGCGCCCCTAGTCCTGGTCCTTCCTCGCTCTGACCCACCCGGGTTCCATTTCCAACCTTTCCCCAAACACACTTATGCCCTGTCCCAGCTCCGGCCCCGCCCCCGCCTTGGCCCCGCCCCGTCCCGCCGCGCACAGCAGAAGGCCTCCTGGAACTTCTTGGACAGCTTCTCGATGACGTTGTAGCTCTCCACGTAGTCGACATGCTCCTCCTGCGGCTCGCTGGCGATCTGGCGCAACGTGGCTTTGTCCACGCGGCCCACGCCAATGGCGAAAAGCTCGATGCCGCTGGCCCGGGCCCGTGCAGATACGTCCCGCACGCTGTCCTGGGGCCTGCCATCTGTCACCACGATGACCACCTGCGATACACGGGGACACGTGTGAGGAGCGGCCCCTACTCACCGCGCAAGGCTGGACTGGGCGCTTGACCCTCCCGTAAACCCCAGGACCTAGGTAGTTGGTTGCAGGTGGATCCGATTCCCCACCAGGGTTCTGCCCCAGGAAAGAAAACAAGGCTAGAGGAAAAGACAGGTTTGGCACAAGGCTGAGGTGTTCTCCCTTCTGACTAGGGCTTCTGAGTGTCTCGGGCATCAGGCAGGCAGAGATCAGGACGTCTTCCCCCGCCCAGACTGGAGAAGCCAGTGTGGCCAACTTCGTGCAGTTTTACATTTTGGCCAGCAGAGGGCAACAGAGGGAAGGAGTCATTCCTACCTAGATGCCCAACAAACAAAAGAAGGATGCCACCTTTTCGCCCTGAGTTCCCAGATGCTACCTGTCCTTTCCACAGAGGAAAAGACTGTCTGCTGTCTTCTCATAAGCCTTCTCCGTTCTACAACCTGGAAACGGAGACAGAAGCGGACCCTAGCGCTGAGTCTGGCCCTCATCACCCCCTTCCTCTCTGAGCCTGTCCCAAAGCTGGGTCCTCACAGCTCTGCCAGAGTCTGGGGCTGGGCATCCAGCACCCTTGGCTGCTTCTCTGTTTCTGGTCTGGATCTACTTCTGATTCTTGGGTCCCCAGCCGTGGCCGGGTGCCCAACCCTGGTTTTGGGTCCTGGAGTACAGTGGTTCAGACAGGTCTGGGTTAGAAATGCAGCCCCACAAGTTACAGCTCACCTTCCAGCCTCCGTTTCATCGTCGGAGAGTGTGGTCATTCCAGGTGAAATGACTCAGAGTAAGAATCCAGAAAGGGGGTCTAGTATCGTTGCCCTAGGTCCCCTGGGGAGTGAACTTGCACAATGTCTTCCCTCCTCACTGCCACATGCATTCCTCGAAGGCCCGCTGTCTCCTTGAGTCCTTAGTTCCGCCCTTCAACCCAGTTGTGGGACTTCCTACGCACCTTATAGGATTCCCCACAGGTGAGTTCCAGGATGAACACCTAATACCTGACTCCGGCTCCCCAGACCTCTGTCTCTGTCTCAGGTAATAGGGGAACTCTCCTCACTTGCCCACCCCAGACCACTGGCCTGAGCTGGGGTGAAACGGTTAACTCTGGAGATGTGACAACTCCAGATGTCACCATCATCCCCTTCACCTCTCTCCATTTGGATTCCCTGGGGCCACCACATCCTCCCAGTCACCTTATGTTGGAACTTGTAAGTGGCCACCACACAATAAGACCAACAGGATATCCAGTGCATCATTTCTTTGAGGGCCGTAATGGCTGGGGTTCTGTGCTATTGTCTGTGAACACTTCTACCACTTAATAGCCAGGCAAGCTGCTCCAGCTCCCAGTGCCTCAGATTTCTCACCTATAAACCGGAGACACCAGCTCTGGGCAGGACTGTATTCACTCAACACCCATGTCTCAGTCCTGTGCTGCGTGCCAGAGAGCAGGGTGGAGAGGGGGTGAGAAAGAGTGCCTCCCTGGGCTGGGGCCCTGGGCAGGTAAATGGCGAGTCCCCAGTCCAACAAGGGTGGTGATGGGGAGGTGCAGGGGCCAGCACGAGGACCAGTGAGGGAAAGGACACCTGACTGGACCCACAGGCTCTGGGCTGATTCCTCAGAAATTACAGTGAGTACAAGGTCTGTGAAAACACAGCACTCTGCCTGGAGCCCTCGCTGACTGTGAGACCTGGGGAACGTTGCCTCGTTTTTATAAGCCCCTGCTCCCTAAGGCTTATTAAATGAAAAACTAGCTAACGCTTATGTGGGGCTCATTAGGTGCCAGGTGCTGTTCTGAGCCCTTTGCTCAGGAACTCATTTATTTAGTCCTCCTCAGAGCCCCTGGAGAAGGTGTTATGTTACTCCCATTATATAGGTGGGGAAACTGAGTCACATGAGATGAAGTAACTTGCTCAGCGGCTAGTATGGTGGAGCGGGGGGGGGGGGTTGAATCCAGTCAGGCTGGTAGCAGTGTCCACACCCTGAACCAGCATGTAAGCGTCTGAATTGTCTCATTCTGTCTTTGAGGAGCACAGACCAGCTGGGAAGCCAAGGTCAACTAAACTGAAATAAATACTCAAGTGCTCACCTGGGGTCAGAAGGGTGAGGACAGATGGGTGCGGCTGTGCCACTTCTCTTAGCTGGGTCTGCTTCCCAACTGTAAATGGCCACCTCGTGGTGTGTTGGGAGAATTCAAGTGTAGGCAGGCAAAGCTCTCAGCACCCAGTGGGAGCCTGCTAACAGCAGGACCCCAGCGGGGCAGGGGAGGGGGCACATACCTTGCTGATGTCGGGGGCCCTGGCACGACCGCCCTCGGCATCACTGAAGGCCTTGGTGATGGCGAACTGGATGGCCAGACCGGTCATGGTGCCCGTGGACAGCGGCCGGATGCGGCGCACGGCCTGCAGCAGCGCGGCCTTGGAGAGGTAGGCCCGCAGCGGGAACTCCTGCTTCACCGAGCTGGCGTAGTTGACCACGCCCACCCGGGTGGCATTGGGCCCCACATTTAGCGACTCGATGACCTGGGACAGGAACACCTTCACCTTCTCAAACTCCACGGGCCGAACGCTGCGTGAGCTATCGACGACAAACACCAGGTCTGTGGGCCGGGTCCGACAGAGGTGCCCTGGGGGAAGAAGTAGGGAGACAGCAAAGATCAGCGGAGGGAGGTCAGGAGGCTGGACCGAGAGCTCCAGGCAGAGGAGCAGCGCACCAGGGGCTGCTTACATCCAGACCGGAGGCCTCAGGCCTGGACTTGAGCCTTTGCTAGCATGTGGGCACTCAACCTAGCAACTTGCTAAAGGCCTCCCAGCTCAGCTCCTGGGAAAGAGAGGTTCAAATTCTGGCCTTGGGTAACATGTCACCTCACTGAGCCTCAGTTTCCTCGTCTGTACCACGAGCTGGTGATCCCTTCCTTACAGAATCCTTTGAGGACAAGCAAAGTGCACACAGGGTGCCAGCTCAGGGCTGGGCGTGCAGTGAGTGGTATTCAGGTTCAGCAAAGGCAAGGGCGGCCTGTAAAACCCACTTTCAGGGTTGAGTCCTGAGCGGCTCCACAAACAAGGGGCCGCTGTTTCTCCGAGCTGGGCAGCAGGGCACTGAAGGCGGACGCAGCCTTGCGGCCCAGCACAGTGCCTGTCAACATGCCCTCTTTCATCCGAACATCAAAATAAATCACTAAAGTGGACCCAGATTCCCTCAGCCGGTGAGGCCTGCTGTCTGGTGCCTAAGGGCAGGAAAAAGGGGCAGAAACTTCTCCTAACCACCTTGGCAGCCTGGCCAAGTGGTCCCCCAAGACACACCCCCAAGGAAAGGTGTCTTTCCAGACACCCTGGGAGGCGGCACCATGTGCCAGGAAGTGCTTGGAGCTGGAGTGAGGTAGACGAGGTTCAAATCGCAGCTCCGCCACTTGGTGGCCCTGGGCAGGTCATCGCATTTTTAGGAGCTGCCGTTTCATCTGTTCAGTGAGGAGAAAGGCGACTGCTTGATGAAGTCACTGGCCTGCACCGGCAGCCAGCAGGGCTCAGGGCACAGGCTGCGTCTGAGCTGAGTCTGAGCTGAGCACAGCCTCTCCCAAATAAGGATGCAGGAAGGTTTAGGAATGGGAGCATGTGCTTGGCTGTCCCAGCTCCCAGCCACTGTACCCTAAACCCAGGCATCAGAGCTCTTCAAGGGACCTTAAACATGGCCTTGCAGCTGCTCCCTAATCCCCGGTAGCTAAGGGCACAAAAAATGGGTAAACTGAGGTCCATAGAGGGAGAGAAAAATGGACAGAACAAAGCAGCAGATCAAAAGCCAGGAGGCTCTGGGCTCTCTCACTGTGTGGTCTTAAGTCCTCCCCTCTCCAGCCTCAGTTTCCCCACCTGTAGAGGAAGAGTTGGGCACCCAAGGCGGAAGCTCCGAGAGTGGCGCAGCGTGTAGGGAGCCCAACCCAGGATGTACTCAAAGGGCTGTGGACAGACATGGAGTCTGCCCCTCCCCCCACCCGGCCAGAGCGACACTCATCACAGAGTGGTGAGCTCAGCGCGAGGCTTGGTGCAGCTCCAGACCTCAGCAGCTCTCTGTGTAGTGTCTGCCCTCAGTGGCCCAAGAGACAGCGGTCCCTGCAGCATGCATGGTCCCCGAAGGCAGCCTGGGCGCTGAGAAACCCCAGGAAAGATACTGGGGCTCCAGAGAGAAGCTCATACACGTCCCCTGACAGAACGGACTGAGGGTCACCCCAGCCCTGGCCCTGATAAGCGTCACCATCTCTGTCTGCCCCTGGGCTAGCCTGCTGGCCACCCTGCCTCCCTGCCGCTCTCCTCATCTTGGATCCCATGTCATCTCTGCCCGTCTCGGTGCCCAGTTCCCCAACCTGTTGGTCAGGGGCCACTCGTCCAGTGTCCCCCCACTTCATTTAGGCCCCCTCACCTCTGGGCTGGGGGGCAAGGCCAAGTGTGCGTGGGGCCAGGAGCAGCAGCAGCGCACCGCAGAGCACGAGGCTGGCACCGGAGATGACCGTCATGGTCCTAGGAGCGCGGGCAGCGGCCGGCACCGTTGTGGAGGCCAGTAGGCTCCTGGTCTTATCAACCTTGCTGCCCAGCCTCCCAGCCAGGAGGCCCTGCCCTGCCCCTTGCCTCCTTGGGGGGTGGGGCCCAGCTAAATGGAGGTGTGTGTGTGTGTGTGTGTGTGTGTGTGTGTGTGTGTGTGTGTGTGTTCCCCCCTCCAGAGAGGGAAGGGAGGGAGCTGGGAAAGGGAGTAAGCTGCCCGGCCTGGGCTGGAGAGGCCCCTCCAACCACAAGGGCTCCTTTGCCTCCAGAAGCAACCAGAGCTGCAGCTGCAATTCAGGAAATCTCAGGTGGGTGGAGGGTGTCTCCTCCAGGAGCTGGAGCCCACACTGACCTGAAGCTATGAATCTACGGCCAGGGAAACCCTACGGCCAGGGAAACCCTACGGCCAGGGAAACCCTACGGCCAGGGAAACCCTACGGCCAGGGAAACCCTACGGCCAGGGAAACCCTACGGCCAGGGAAACCTGAGTTCCACGGCTTCATGCCCCAGCCCTGCCCCGCACCCTCATCTCACACCCAGGTTCTTCTCTTCCCTGCAATTTCACACACACCCCGGATTTTCTCATTGATCACACTTCCCCTTCTCCAGCCTCGACTAGCCCTGCCTCTCCGCGTAAAGCCCTGCTCTCCAGCTACACCTGGGTTCTCAGAGTTCTCGTCCAAGTCTGTGCACGTGCAGGGCAATCTGCCCAGAATGCCAGTCCTCTCGCTCACTCTGCCAAACAGAATCTTTCAAGATCATAATGGGGGTAACATGTGCATTAGTACTTGGTATGTGCAAGGCGGTAGAGAAGACAGCTAAGAGCCCAGACCTGGAGCCAGGTTAGCTGGAGTTGCTGGGTACTGCCCGTGTGACTGTGGGCAAGGTACCTCGCCTCTCTGTGCCTCCAGCTCTTCATCCGGAAGTGGATGCTAACGGTGCCTCCCTCCTAGAGTTCATTAGAGGAGCAGAGTTATATGAACTATCTCATTTAATTCTCTTGACAACTCTGTGAGGCAGCTCCTATTATTACTATCATTTCCCAGATGAGGAACTGGAGAAAAAAGAGAGAGATAGAGAGAGAGAGATGGAGTAAGTAACTTGTCCAAAATCACACAGCTAAGAAGCGTCATTGCCCCAGGATAGAGCCCCAGGCCGATGCTCTCAGCCACCCAGCTTGCTCAGGTGCAGCCTGGCCGGGGCGCCTTCTCTGTGCCCACCTCTTCCCCACTCCCCTGGGTTAGGCCCCTCCCTGGGCTTCAGGGCATTGTGGGTCTCAGCCCTGAGTGGGTGAGAATCTGACTGATTCACCTCTGCGTCCAGGCCTAGCCCAGGGTCCGCAGGAGAAGGCATAAATAAAGACTTGTAAATAAAGAAATATAACCAGGAATGGTCCTGGCCATTGATGCTAGGTCCAATAGTTGATGGGATGAAGCAAAAGGAGCCTGGGCTTGGCCACCTGAGAGACCCAGATTCAAATCCACTTCTGCTGTTGACTGGCTGTGTGCCCCGGGGCTGGTAACTTAACCTCTCTGAGCCTTGGCTTGTTATCATGCAGTGGGGAATGGCAGTACTTAGCCTGCCCACCTCACTGGGACCATGGAAGGAGGCAATGAGAGGACAGAAGTCGGTGGGGGGGGGGGGTCAAAGAATTATCATCTTCCCAGGGAGCAGAATCATTACCGCTTAAGACCTGTGCACCGCACTCTATGCAAATTGCACCTTAATAAAAGGAAATGTACAGGCATTTTCTTTAAAATGATTGCCGAGCACAGCTGAAACAACCGACAGTCTCGCCACCTTCAGCAATCACGGCAGAGTCGCTCACTCTATCGCCACACTCCTTTGTTCTCCTGACAAGCCTGCGATGCCTGCAGATCCAAGTACATTAGCCCATTTGTCAGATGAGGAAGCCGAGGCCCAGAGAAGTTCATGACTTGCCTGAAGCAAGTCTCCATTCCCTTTGCCCCAGTTTTAGAGAATAAAGAAGTTAAAAGCATTTCCCTCCCACTCTCCTCATTTAAGTTTTATTTACTCATGTAATTCACAGCTCTCCCCAATTCCCAAAACCAGGAGGCTGCTAGTTTCTTTCCTCTCTGCAACTTCTACATAGTTCTCCAGAGGCACTGCAGACATGAGGACTGTGGTACTTATCCCTTCTGCAAATTGTGCTATACACGGGTTACCTGCCTTCCCCAAGTGTGTCAGCTCCTCCCGGCAGGGCTCTTGCCTGTCTCAGTCACTACTGAATCTCGGGGACTTAGCATGGTGCTTGGAACGGGGTATCTGGTGTGCAGATGAAGAAATGAGTTAAAAGAAGGGACTGATGTCAAAAGCTCAGACCGGAGTCAGCAATGGTGACCGACAATGACAGAGGCAGTGTGCTCGCCCAGGCCCCCCCCCCTGCTGAAGGTGGACGAGGAGAACGTGAGCCCGAGTCCCCTCACCCACCGCCCCCTCTCCCCAGTGGACAGGGCTGTGTCCAAAGCTCAGGGTACAAAGCTCTCTTGGCCAGGGCAGCAGCTGGGCCCATGAAACAGCTCTTTCAGCTCCAGCTCTGAATGGCAGTTCTATGGACTCCTCAGAGGAACACAGGCGCCTTTTCTGGGTCACTTCTCTGCTCATTAGCAGAGCCACAGAAATATGCTATAGGTCAGTTTTCAGGAACAGAGATGGATTCCCCCAAAAATGGGGCAGCTCTAATTTCACATTCCTTAGCAAGAGCAAGGGCTCGAAGGGAAGGAGACCTGGAAGTTCAGCGTATACATTAAGGAAAGAAAATAAATATTTGTGTTTTGAAAATGTGAAACATTCTCCCCAGGAATCAAAATTGGGAACAGTGTGTCTGGTATTGGCCAGAGGGAAAAAAACGCGCGAAGGGGCCTTCCTCCGGGCGGCCCCGCAGTCAGAGGGGCTCCCGCCGCTCCCGCTCCTTGTTTTCACACACCTCGGGTTTCCAGAAACTTAAAGCCTTTAGTGTTTTATCCCAGAGAGAGCATTTGTGATCGAGAGGCCCCTGCTCAGTGGCAAGCGCACAGGACACCCCCAGCCCTTCTCCTTCCCGGTCCCAAGTCTCGGTTTCCTTCCAAAAGAGCAAACCCGGTTATCCCGAGCTCCTACGACAAGAGATGCAGCCTGGTCTAGGGCAGCATGTCCCCTTTGTTCTTCATCCACCATCCTCACAGTTTGCCTGGATCGACATACACCTTTTCCTTTATTCATTTCATCTTTCTCTTTAACTCTCAATTCACTTATTTGTTGGGGGGGAAAAAAAAAAGAAGAAGAAGTCTCCTCCTCCCAAGAAATAACAGCCATGAAATCACTGATTTGATATAGTTTATATATTTATTCCAATGAGCCTTTAAATAAATTTGAAACAAATTAAATTTAACTTTTTCGTCCACGTAGGCCCCAGAACCAGCTAGTGCCCTGCAAGCGGAGTGCAGGCTAGCCTTGAAGGAATCCTAGGAAGCGAAACGAGCTCGGGATCACACAGAGCTGGGTGTGAGCCGGGCACCTGCCCCTGTGCCGACTTCAGGCGGCTGCCCTCACTTTTCTGCTGTTGGGCTTCATGTCCGTAGCTGGGATCTGGAGAGCAGGGCCGCAGTGTGGTTGAGAAGAAGGTGTGTTGAAGGCTGCACCAGCGCAGCGTTCACCAGGCCTCCTGTCTCAGTCAGGACGGACCCAGCTACGCTGCGGTCACAACAAGCCCTCCGGTCACCATGGCTTTAACACAAGGGCGCATTTCTATCCCGTGACACTGGCTGGTGCTGGGCGGGCGCCTCCCCGCGCTGGCCCTCAGGGCTGCCTCCATCTTGCTGTCCCACCATGTCCTTCGTCTCCAGCCACATGGACAGGAGAGAGGCCACAAGTGTCTCTCTTAACTGCCTCAAATGAGGAGTATGTGTCACCTGACTCTGCCTGGAAGTCGAGGGATGGACGTGGGAACTTAGTGAGCAGTGACCCTGACCAATGAAGAAGGCCTCTGTGGACACTATTTACCTCTCCATGAAAACTCAAACTTGGCTGGGCATGTGGCACTTCTCAAGCCCCCCAGGCCCCCGCCAGCCCCTCTGCCTCTCCTCCTCTGTCACCCTCTCCTCCTCTGTCACCCTCTCCTCTGTCAGAGTGAGTCACAGTGTCCTCGATTTTAGCACAGAATTGCTTTCATTGCAGCAGATTTTATTTCAGATTTTGCTGACTGGTTTCAGTGACTCTCTCTCCAGGGGACTGAGAGCCTCGAAGGCTGAGACTCTGCCTCCCGCCCAGCCACTGTCAGAGTTTGCGCTCAGTAAATGGTGGCTTGTTTTGGGGGTTTTTTTTTGGAGGGAGGGAACATAAAATCTTGAATCTCGGGCTCTGAAGGAAACTCAGACACCACCGAGTCAGTTTACCCAGCTTGCCGCCATCGAACTCACCCCGGGAGATGGTTAAAAACACAGGGTCCACCAGGCTGGCTGCCTTGTTGTGTCTGGAGGGTCGGCCCAGAGCCCTGGGGGCCACTGTCAGAGGTACCGTGGGGAAGGGCGCCCACTGTCAATCAGGCTGAGAGGGAATAAGCCTGCAGAGGGAGGGTTAGGAAGAAGAGCCAACCCAGTGGGTCCCCCTGCCCAGGCCTTTGGCCCACCTCTGGGTTCAGCCCCAGCTGCAGCAGGCAATCCCCATGAAACAGACAGGAGCAAGGCTGCCTGGGCATTTCAAGTCTGGAAGGCAGCCCTCAACCAGCAGGGGGTGGCGTTGTGAACAAATACCTCAGCTTCCCAGTGCCCCCTGCTGGACAGTCCTGAGATGCGCTCCTCACTGTCCTGGTCCCTCGGAGGGTCCCCAACAGGAATGAGCCCCAGTCACCCACAGAGGTGAACTGTGGCATTTTTTGTTGGTTTTCACCCCTCCCCTGCCTCCCCTCCTCTCTCTGTATTTCCGGGGCACTCTCCCAAGTAGATGACCTGCACCCAAGTCCATGTCTCAGGATCTGCTTTGGAGGAATTTCCACGAAGCTAAGGCAAAGCGTTCTCAAGTGTGGGAGTCCAAGGCGCGGCCATGTTTGGTTGGGGTGCCCCTAGAAGAGAGCAGCCCTGACAGGTGGGCAGATAAGAGGAAGGAAGGGAGGTGTCTGCAGGGACCCTCGGGCCAGCTGGGATCTGCAGGGCCCCAGCAGAATAAGCATCCTCATCTAGACGCACTTCCAAGTTACTCTCTGTTTTATAATTCCTTCAGTTACCTCCAACCTGGTAATAGGTTTGGTTAAGGTTTTTCAAAAGAACATGCAGGTTCTCAGGCCTCATCTCAGACCCAGCAAATCTCTATTTCTAAGCTCTCCAGATAGTTCTGCTGTAACTAAACCACCAATCTCATCCAACCTCCCAAACGAAATGTAAATTCCCTCTGTCTCTGGAACACCTCTTACAGAGGGAGCTTGCTATCCCTCAAAGTGTTCCATCCGCTCTGAAGTGAGCACATCTGCTGGTGTACCATGTTCAGTGAACTGAAGGTCATAGTCACGCCTCCACTGAGCTGATACCTCCCCCCTGAAAACATCCTTATTTCTTACAAACACTCTTTTTTTTTTTTTTTTTTTTTTAAAGAAACAGAGAGAGTCAGAGAGAGGGATAGATAGGGACAGACAGACAGGAACAGAGAGAGATGAGAAGCATCAATCATTAGTTTTTCGTTGCGACACCTTAGTTGTTCATTGATTGCTTTCTCATATGTGCCTTGACTGTGGGCCGTCAGCAGACCAAGTAACCCCTTGCTCAAGCCAGCGACCTTGGGTCCAAGCTGGTGAGCTTTGCTCAAACCAGATGAGCCCACACTCAAGCTGGCAACCTCGGGGTCTCGAACCTGGGTCTCCACATCCCAGTCTGTCACTCTATCCACTGTGCCACTGCCTGGTCAGGCACAAACATCTTTTTTAACACGTAGATTTCAGCCCCTTAGCATCCTAGTGCCAGCTCCCAGTGGCAGTTCAACTTGTCTCTTTCCCACTTGCAGAGAGTTGTGCTCTGGATTTAATATAACCCTCCAGCTAGCAGAACAGAATACAGTTCCTCTCACATTTTTCAACGTACCTAACCTCTATCTGTGCTGCCTGAAATCCCTGCCGTTTCCCCTCAGCCTCAATACAGCCTCTGGAGACCCGAAAAGAGCACATGAAGATACGTGAACAGTGTTCAGCTCGCCTGTTTCATTCTTCAAGTCCAAAACTCTGGGTCTACATGGGCCAAGATTTCAAACACTCAGTTTTATTGCTATTGCTGCCACTTAGACGGTTAAGGGGGGAAATAAATAAAATTTCCCCCAAATCAGGAAGAGGTGGTGCTTCCATTTTATTTTGCTAAGTAACAAATGACCACAAACTTAGAAGCTTAAAACAGCACAAATGCGTTGCGTCACAGTTCCTGTGGGTCAGAAGTCTGGGCGCGACTGAGCTGGGCTCTCTGCTCAGTGCCCACAGGCTGAAATCATGACATCAGCTGGGCTGCACTTTTCCTGGAACTCAGGGTCCTCTTCCAAGCTCACACAGTGGTTGGCAGAATTGAGTTCTTTGCAGATGTCAGATTAACCCCCCCAGACACACACCCATCCTCTTGCTGGCTGTTAACTGGGGGCCACTCTCAGTTCCTGGAGGCCACCCACAGTTCCTTGCCATGTGGTCTCCTCCAAGCCCTCCTCATGCTTCAGATCTCCCCTATGCCGAGTCCCCCTCTTCAGGAGGAGCCCAGACCCTTCTCAGGGACCACTGATTAGGTCAGGCTCACCCAAGATAATCTCCCCATTCTTAATTAACTGTGCCATGTAATATAACCTAATCCCAAGAGTGACTATCAGATTCACAGGCTCCAACTCACATTCAAGAAGAAAGAGCTAGGCCCTGGCTGGTTGGCTCACCGGTAGAGCGTCGGCCTGGAGTGTGGGGGACCCGGGTTCGATTCCCGGCCAGGGCACATAGGAGAAGCGCCCATTTGCTTCTCCACCCTCCTCTCCTTCCTCTCTGTCTCTCTCTTCCCCTCCCACAGCCAAGGCTCCATTGGAGCAAAGATGGCCCGGGCGCTGGGGATGGCTCCTTGGCCTCTGCCCCAGGCGCTAGAGTGGCTCTGGTGGCGGCAGAGCGACGCCCCGGAGGGGCAGAGCATCGCCCCCTGGTGGGCGTGCCAGGTGGATTCCGGTCGGGCGCATGCGGGAGTCTGTCTGACTGTCTCTCCCCGTTTCCAGCTTAAGAAAAATACCAAAAAAAAAAAAAAAAAGAAGAAGAAGAAGAAAGAGCTATATAAGGTCGTAGGTCATTGGAAGGCATCTTAGAATTCTGTCTACCTCAAGCGGTATGTTTGGGCATAGAACAAAGGAGGGAGGGAGGAAGGCAGGGCAGGACAAGGAAATACAGCACTTTTCAGTTTGGGGTTTGCTTCAAGGTCAGTCCAGGAAGGACTAGGTGCTAACTAACATACCGAACTACTGCCTGCTGGTTACTCTTGTCTCCTTTCCCTCTGGGGAGCCTCCAGCGATGAAGGCTGGTGGGAAAGCGCCCGGTGGAGTCCGTTGACCTGAAAACAAGGCCTGGCCCTATGATGCACGCACGGAGTGACTACAGGCAACCAAGAAATGTTAGAGGATCACGGGCGCTTCACCGAAAGTCTTCATGGGGCTGTCCAACCCCAGGAACACAAAACTCTTTCCTTCCCACACTCCTGGCAGCTTCTTCGTTCCTTCATTGTCCCACCTGAAGTGCTTTAGAATAAGCACCTTCCTTTCTCCCCAAGCCCTCTACGAGGATCCAGCTCTCCGAAGCGGGGTTCCCAGCCTGGAGCCACCCTGTGTCACGTGGCTGTGTCTCCAGGCCCTTGCCCAGGCTGTCTCTCTGCCTGGATTGTGCCCCCAGCAGGTAGAGCAGAAGAAGCTGTAAGGACAGTGTCCTGCTTGACGCCTGGGCCCCTGAGATGGCAGCAAAACTGTTTACCAGATGGACTATTTGTTTAGGGCTGTGGCTCTCTCGCGCTGGCTGCTCCCTGCCAAGCCCACTGCCCGTCGGACGCTCTTGGTAGCTAATTAGGCAGGCTTCCTCAGGAGTCCCAGGAGAGGGACTAGCATCTGAGCACTGGCTCCCAGAAAACCCATCTGGGCAGGTGGTGGGCGGGGTCCTGTGGCCACAGAGACCCACAATAGCTGCTTCTTAAATGCCAACCAGAAACCCTAGGTGAGCCCAAGGGTGGGTCCTCCCCAACTTCCTTTAACCTGACACTTAACACTATTTCATTGCACACTGGAGACATTGAATCTCTAGTCTCCCCAACAGTCAGCAGAGAGCCCGTGAAAGTGGAGAACTTGCCCATAAGCACAGGGCAAGGTTTCCTCATCTGTGAAGTGGGTACACACCCCACTGCCCAGGCTGTTGCTGTGTCCTGGGCTGCCCATCCAGTACCGGGCCCCTTCGGCCACAGCCCCCATGTATGAGGTCCCTCGTGTGGTTCATCGCACCTCACACGTGCTGTCTTGGTCTCAGACTCTGCAAGTGGTCAGGCAGGCTGGAAGCCAGAGGCTGGACAGGGCAAGAACTCATGAACTTTCATCTGAGGGCATGTCAGCATGGAGTTCAGCTGATGTGTTAATATTTCCATGAGCCTTGGTGACATCACTCCCATGTGACCACAAATGACACATCCCTTCTCCCTCCTTCCTCATTCTCGTGAACCTATTGACATGGCTGCCCCCAAGCATTCCTATTATGTGTCCCCCAAAGTGGCTCAAATGTAAACAAAACTCGACGTATCTTCTCTTGTTGCCCAGCCTGTGTCCCTAGCTCAGTGGTGGCCTGCATCACCCCAAATGCTTTCCAAACCTGGCCACCAGCCTTGACCCTCCTCTTCTTCACTTCTATGTCCGGGTCCTACAGGCCCTGCTTCCCAAATGCCTCTTAAACTTACCTAGCCCCACAGCCACTGCCTGGTTCATGTCCCCAGCATTCCTCCCCTGGGCCACCTCCCCATCAGCCTCCTGTCTGGGCCCTGCACCCACCCACAACAGACCCCCGTCTTCCATCACAAGCCCTTGAGCCAGGCCTGTCCTCCGCGCCAGGCAGACAGCAATGAGGATGCCTCTGCCCCGTCTTCAAGGGACGTTCCAAGGTTCTAAAGTCAGAACATCACTCTGCTCGCCTTTGAGGTGGATGGCGCGGGGCAGGAAGGAGGGACCAGAGGGACGAGCTCAGGCTCTAGTCAGGCCTATTGGAGTCAAACCCCGGCTCTGCCCCTCAACCGACGGTGGCTTGGGGCAAGTGGCCTGCCCACTGAGCCTGAGGAATGATCATCGCCCAACACCAGCCGTTGTGGGGCCCGTGGGAGAGTGACAGAGATGGACACACTGACGGGTCCCCAGTCACGGGACCATTCCTGCCACCATCACAGCCCCAAGCACAGAGCTGCCACTGCGTGGCAGCCCGGTTTGGATTGTGCAGGCTCTCCTCCTCCCCAAGAGACAGCTGTCCGGGTGGCCCTCACCTGCCCAGCCTCACAGTCCCCTCTTTCCCGGGGCCAGCCCCTTTCAGGGCTTCTAGCTCAAACAAGCCCTCTCAGTGGGTCCAAACCCGGCCTCGTCAAAGGACCCCTGTGTGAGCCTCAAACAGGGCATTGACTGGGCCGTGGCGAGAGCTGCCCAGCGGATCGCGGGCTGGCTTGGCTTGGCTGGTCCACGCGACTTCCCCAAACCCAACTATTTCCTGTTCCTTGGGCCGGCCCCCTCCCAGCCGCCTGGCCGCAGGGCACAATCCCACTATACATCGCAGCCTATTTCTTGGCTTCAGGCCAGGGATGGGGGTGGGGGCATCACTTCGGCTGTTCCTCTGGACACAAAGCCATGTCCCCTTAGTGTCCTCTTGATGAGGGTGCGGGGCTGGAGACGAGGGCAGTCTCCTCCTCTGATAACCTCTGTCCCTAGTCCCCATTTATGGGGGCCTGGGGGGGTTCTCCATACGGACCTGCACAGGAAGCAAGAGCTCACTCGGGCCTGGACCCCAGACCCTCTTAACAGCCTCCACTTGGAGTAGGAAAAAAGCCCTTGGTCTAATCCCTGACCGCTGTGTGGCCTCAGAAAAGTCATTTGACGTCTCTGAGTCTTGATGCCCTCATGTGTAGATGGGAACTTGCTGTCCATCTCTGTCACAGCCTCGCTCGCTTTATCAGATCCTTGGGGGTCTGATAAAGAACAGATGAAACCCGTGAAGAAATCTGCTACCCCCAAGAAAAGCTGCCAAGCCAGAAGGGTAACAGCACCTCTCCACCCCACCCCCTCCCTCTTCCCTGCAGGATGACTTCGCCAGCCTGCCCAAGGGGCTTGCCTTTGGTCTCTTCCTTCCGGAAACCCAGACCCAAACTAACCCTGGAACTCCTGGACCAAAACCTTTCAAAGACTCTCCCTGTCCCAAGATAAGGCTACACTCCTGGTGTGGCATTCAAGGGTCCGTTAGGTCTCCCTGGGTTCCAGTGAGGGAGCCCAACTCAGACTGCCTCGGGCTCTCGCTGACTTCACCCTCAGGGTGAAGTCCCGCAGCTGCTCCCCGCAGGAGGAACAGGGTGAGAGGTGAAGAGAAAGACTATTGAAGAATCTGATTCCTAGATCCAGCCATACCTGAAGCCACAGTCCCTGCACTTTACACTTATGTGAACCAAGAAGCATCATGACCACCTTTTTTATCTTTTTTTTTTTTTAAAGTAAACTTGATTCTTTACAGTTCCTGTTACTTGCAACCATCTCCTTCCTGTAAATGCCCTTTTTGGTTGAAGCTAGCCAAAGCAGGCCTGCAGCCAAAGAACCCTCAAGTATGCAAAGGTTCTTCCTGACCCAGGACCCAAGACCTCACCAGCTTCCTCTCCAACCCCTCCCCACTTTCAGCCAAACTGACCTGCTCCCCTCCCCCACACCCACCAAGCCCTTCCATATCCAGCTACTTTCTCCTAAAACATCCTTCCCCGCTTTGCTTACTGCTGCCCACTCGTCCTTCAGACTCACTTGGTGAAACTTCTTCCAAGAAGCCTTCTCTGGCTGCCTGAGGTCCCTCAGACTTTCCCCATCGTGGTGTTGGCTGTTCCTTGAACTCTAATAATTAGTGATGAGTCTGTCTTCACCTACCCTAGACTGGGGGTTACTGGAGGCAAGTCTGACCAATCACAATCACCCCCTGTGCCCAGCAGAGCACCTGGACCCAGGTGGGTGCTCTCCAGGTGCAAGGAGTTCACCCCTTACCTGGAAGACACCACGCGCTTACGTGGTCCGTGACTTGTAATAACAGTGCCAGGTCACGACACTCCCCAGCTAGACACGACCCCCTGTGAGTCTTTGAACTGAACAAACAGGCGTGCGTGTGTATTGGGGTGACAGAGGCCCCCATTCCATATCTGAGGAGCCACACCAACCCGAGAGAAGCATGTTGCCGCTTTATTGAAACGTCTTCCCCGTCACAGAAAGCAGTGACGGGAGCAGGTTTGGCAGGGAGCCTCGTGCGCCGCCCTCTCCGTCTGGACCCGCCAACAGACCCGGGGGCCTGCCTCCGTGGCCCTGCCTCCTTGCACCTCTGGGTCCGCTCCCTCAGGAACCCCAGCCCTCAGGGAAGCAAGCAAAAGAGGGGCTGTTGGGGCAAAAACCTTCCTTACAGCACCACCACCGTGAGCCCTCACAGCATGGTCTGCACCCACAAAGGGTTTGCCTGATTTGACTGAACTCATTTGTGGATTTAGTCCAACAAAAAAGGATTTGCCTGATTTCAGGACTGAATTTCTGCTTGACCACAAGCATCAGGCAGAACCGGGTCACTTACAACCAAACTGGTGACGCATGGAGTAGGTAGAATGGACTGACGACTCGTTACTAGAAATGACCATGGTTGAGGTGACCCATTTCACGGAGCCCACTGCTATGTGACTGCTCTGACCACATGTGACTGATTGTTGACAGTGACAACTCTTAAGCAAAACCATGTGTGCTCAAAGGGACTGTTGATTACTGAAAAGTACTGTTATTTCCTGAAACTAGCTGTTGAATGATGGTTTGGCAATGGTCTGACTGACTCTTCATTTGAATTAACAATTATTTAGCTATTCAGAAGTACTGAATTGACCAGAGTGGGCAGCCAGTTATTGGATTGGATTGGATGGTTTGGGGGGTAATCTGATATTTTTAGTATTAAATGTAATCCCTATTCTAAATTAACTGGGTCGGCTGACTTGGTAATTATTTAAGGAAGCTATTTGAAGAAATTGAGCATATGGATTTTGTGGGGAGGAATAACTGATGATTACTTCACTGAATTGTTGTGTGAATTGACAATTATTTACAAACCAGTATAACAGACTATTGTAATTTGACCAAATTATTTCACTGAACTGACAAATTGTGTTTTTTTGTTAATTTGTCAGCCACTTGGTTAGACTGGTCCAGCTGAATGTTATTTAACCAAACTCAATGAATTTAGAATAACCAATTGTTTAAACAAATGTCAGAGCTGATCAAAACAAGCCAAGTGTCATCGGACTGAATCGTTGAGAGATCCGAGGAGTTATTTAGCCTAAAGAGTTGACCCAACTGTGAGCATCTCTCAGGCCCCGCAGAAAAAGCAGGCCAGCGAGGGGTACACAAGCAGATTGTCCTGAAGTCAGCCGGGTGGTTCATCCAGGCCACAGGGGCCCCCAAAGGGAAGAAGCTGCTTGTGAGGCGGCAGCTCCACCCCTCCCAGCACCAGGGCTGGGGCCTGGCGCTGTCACACCTCAGAGTATGGGGGAGGCGCCGGGTCCCCCTCCGGAGTCTTGGGTGGCAGAGACATAGCTTCCTCGTAGGACGGCAGGACCACCTGGGAGGGACAAAGATGAGGGTTGAGGACTGGCCAGAAGGAAGCACACCTCGGACAAGAGCATGATGATGACTAGCACGCCTGTGCACCTACTGTGTGCTAGGCATGGCATGCACCAGACAGATACAATTTCTGTTCCTGCCGTGAACAGACTTGCCTCTAGCCTGTTCAGCATCAGGCCCCTTGTTTGGATAACACACCAATTGCCCTGGGAAAACATTCTCGGTCCATGTACTTTCAGAGAAATTGACCCCATCCTGGGGTGGACATGTGACCTAGGTGGCACCACTCAAACTAGAATTTCATCCCCCTGGCTATCTATGGTCACTGGTTTGGGGATAGGCTTGTGACCCAAGCTGGTCCAATCAGACATGTTTCTCAGACTTCCTTTCTGCTGGGGGTTGCTGAGAAGGTGGGATGTCAGCCTAGGGGTTTTGGCAACAATTTTGCCACCATGAGGAAAGAAGGAAAGGGCTGCTTGAAAATGGAGCCAACAGTGAGAAAAGTAGAGTCAAGAAATGGAAAAGGGGAGATCACTAGATGTCAGGACTCAGCCAGGCCCAAACCTGTTCAATGAACTAATAAATTCTCTTTTTCAACTTAAGTCAAATTGAGTTGGGTTTCTGCCACTTGCAACCAAAAAGGTCTTGAGACTAATACAATCCCCATTTTACAGATGAGAGAAGTGAGGTACAAATAATTTAAACCAACTGCCCTTTTCCTATCACTTCTCCAATCAGCTCTTTCTAAGTGCACCTCATCCCTCTGCTTGAAGGCTTCTTCCCTTTTTCTAGCTAACTTGTATCATCTGACAGTCTAGGACTTGGTCAAATGTCACCTCCTCCAGGAAGCCTTCCCTGACACCCCAGATGAAACCAGCTCCCATTGTCCTCGTGCATCTCTCACTGAGTTGTGATTAGGTTTCGGTGTCTGGACTCACTCTGGACTAGACACCCCTCTAGAATGCGGTAGAATCTTAGTCTTCTCTCTACCCCCAGGGCTGGATATGAGGCCAACAAAGAGTAAAAGGCAAAAAATCTTGCATGCGTGTGTGAATGAAAGATCCCTAGACTATCAAAGCTGAATGATATCTTCACATTTCTTCTAGTCGAACCCTCATCTTACACGTGGAGAAACCAAGGCACAGCAAGGGAGAGAGACTCGCCCCCAATGACGCAATAGGTGGAAGAGCTAACACTCATCTCCCCTACCAGGCTCACCTTCGGCAGCATCTTGGAGCTGCTCTTCTCCTCCGCTGAGTTCGTGTACTTGATGAGCCTGTAGCATCTCCACACGCACTTGAACATGTAGACCTGGAAAAGGCCCAGGTCAGGCTGCGCATTGCCGGCCGTCCTCCTCGCTGCCCCAGCAGGCCTGAGACAGTGCCAGGCGTTTCCTGGGGAGTCCCGGCTCACCCCAGAAGGCAGCGGTCAGCGACTGCTGCTCAGACCTTTATTTGGGTTGAGCAGTGCCTGACCTTCCAGTGCCAGGTCCTCCAGGTATCTCCCTTTTTACTGCCCCACAGACTCAGTGCACGAAGGGCTTTTCTGGAGGCTTCTGAGCTCCCTTCCAACCCCCCTGCCAATAGTCCTACAGATCCTGCTTGTCCGCCCCTGGGGACTGGAAAAGGTTTGCTTGAAAATTGTTTATGATAAGTTATCTTGTAAAGCAGAACACAAAACAGTGTAGACAATAATACCCAATGTTTATAAATGCAAAAAAATTATATGTACAGATAGATTATATATATATATATATATATATATATATATATATGTTAAAGGCTGTAAACAACTGCTTTCTCTTAGCAGTTGATGTAAGAATTGCAGAGACAGCTCCGCATGGAGGACAAAGTCCCAGGGGCATGCTCAGGGAACAAGAGTCAACAGTTCCCTCTCTGCCCCACAGGAAGAAGCACGGGTCCTGTCTTCTAGAAGGTCTCTTGTTTTATGGAGTCTCATGATGGGGACTTAATGGGGCAAAAATAAATAAAATGAATTACAAAAGAATGAAGTATGAAGGGCCAGGGAAAATCAAGTAGGTGGAGGGTGGCCAGTGAGGCAGAGTGAGGGGCCCAGAGAGAACCCCAACCTACCCAAGGAGGAGAGGGGGGAGGCGGGGTTGTGTGGTGGGGTTTGGGAAGTTCTTCTCCAGTTGAGTGTGTGATGTAAACCCTCACACTGGTTGCCCCCAAGCCTTCAGGAAAGTTTTCATTGTATATACATCACTAACGCACTTGTACTTTGAGGCAAGGTTAAAAGGAGTAGAGTTGTTTGCAGGTTGGCATTAGGTGAGTCCAGAGACTGCTCAGGGCCTCCAATGAAAGGAGGCAGTGCTGTCTGCGTACACCCACCCACAAAAAGACCAGGAGGAGTGCACCCAGGTCTCAGGGAGTGCTGGTCTCTCTGAGTGGTGGTGGATTGAGGGGTGGGGGGCGGTGATTGTCTTCTTTCTGATCATCTGTAGTCTCTAAATTTCTACAATGAATGTACATTACTTTCATAGTCGGATAAGAACACTTTTTTAAAGCCCTGTCTTCTATTGCATCAAATTGGCCTCCTGGTGGCTTCAGGACACAGGTCCCCGTTGCAGCCTCTAGGATTCCCATGAGAGTCCTTTGATTATTTGGAAACAGCAATCACATCCCACCAAGTCATCTCTCTTCCAGGCTGAGCTGCCCTGGTTTCCTAACTCCCTCAGCTGACAGAGTTCCTCTTCAGCCTCCTGTATGTGCTGCCCTTAATACAGCCCAGTCTGTCACTATGTCTCTGAGAACTGGGACCTGAAACTGGACTTTATCTCCTGGGTCTGACCACCCCAGAGAATAGTAAAAACCATTCCCCTCCCTCATTCTCATCACTAAACCTCTAGTAACATGACCTCAGGACCCATCTACATTTTGGTGCCTGAATCACATAAAACTGTGACATGGGCAAAGCATAACTCATTAGGGCCCCTTTCACAGAGGAAACTTGAAGCCCAGAGAGAAGTGACTTGAAAAATGACCACATAGCTAGTGAGGGGAGAGGTGGGACTCAAACTCAGGTCCTTCAGAATCTAATTCCAGACAGAACAGTCCCTCCTTCCCTAGATCAGGGCCTCTCGGGGTTAAACATCAAGTCCCTGATACCTGAATGCAGGTGGTCTTTGCAGATCCACTTCCTCTAAATGGGTTGTCCCTGAGAATCCCGGCTCAGAGGAGCTGGTGTAGGGAGGGCTGGGTAAGGAACCGAGAGCAGGGAGGATGGCGGCGGGAGACACACACCTCCCTGCCTTCGAATGGTCCAGCATGGGTGAGCTGGGGCCCCACAGCCTCACCGCCCCTCTCAGGGCCATGGGGAGGGGACACTCACCTTCAGGATGAGGACAGTGACAAAGGCAACGGAGAAGATGAGCATCATCTTGATGAACTGGTTATAAGCCATTCCCTCCTGGCTGGGGAGGTAATTCTGCAACAGATTAGGGGGCTACATCAGTGCCTCTGGCCACATGTGGAGGAATGACAAGCCTGCTCTCCACACACACAGGAGCATGGTGTGGCACAGCCATTATTTTCGCTGATCCTGTGAGGGCCCTGTGAGGCAGGCGCTGCTTACCATCAGCCCCGTGGGCCAGGTGAGCAAACCAAGGGAAGCAGAGGCAGCTGCTGCCTGCCCCGATGGCCCTTACCTGGCGGTGCCCCAGCCCTAATCCTGAAGTACCTGGGAAATCGCCTCGTCGCCTAAGGGCAGCTCACACACAGATGCCAAGTAACTGCTCACCATGGCGTCGCCTCTGTGGCATTTTCAACTATGTGCACACATTCTTTGACACTACTCCCTTCAAAATGTAGGGCTCATTTCCCCTCCTTCGAGTGGGGGCCAAACCTAGACACTCACTTCTCACAGATCATAGAAGGTGGAAGAGGTGAGTGCGACCTCCGAGACATAGCAGTTTTCTCCCCGCTCTGTCTCGCAGATACTCACTGGGGGGGGGGGGGGGGGCGATGACCCAGCAGCCATGACAGCAGGATGCTCAAGCAGCCTTATTAAAGGTGCACAGGGTGCAGAATTGAAGTAGAGTGGACAGCCTCCCGCTCCCAAATTCCTGATCCCTCAAAGCTGTGTGAGATAATGATTGCTTATTGTTTTTTTCTTTTTTTTTTTTTTTTTTGTATTTTTCTGAAGCTGGAAATGGGGAGAGACAATCAGACAGACTCCCGCATGCGCCCGACCGGGATCCACCTGGCACGCCCACCAGGGGCGACGCTCTGCCCACCAGGGGGCAATGCTCTGCCCCTCCAGGGCGTCACTCTGCTGCAACCAGAGCCACTCTAGCGCCTGGGGCAGAGGCCAAGGAGCCATCCCCAGTGCCCAGGCCATCCTTGCTCCAATGGAGCCTCGGCTGCAGGAGGGGAAAAGAGAGGCAGAGAGGAAGGAGGGGTGGGGGTGGAGAAGCAAATGAGCGCTTCTCCTATGTGCCCTGGCCGGGAATCGAACCCGGATCCCCCGCACGCCAGGCCGACGCTCCACCGCTGAGCCAACTGGCCAGGGCCGATTGCTTATTGTTTTAAGTTACTGTGCTTGGGTAGAATTGGTTTGACAATAATAAAAAAAGTATTATTTTTGCAATGCAAATCCCATGCCAGGGTTCCCTCTGGGATCGGGCAGGGCTACTCTGAAAGCCACATGTCTGCCCGGCTTCTTCCCTGTGTCTAACCTGTCTCCCTTCACTGTTTTTAAGGTTCTTCCTGATCACTCTTCCTCAGTAATTCTCTCATGCAAGAATCCTCTTCTCATGCTCACTTCTAAGTAACTCAGCCCAGCCTATGCACTGAGGCACAGAGAGGGGAAGCAACTTGCTCAAGGCCACACAGCCAGTGACAGGAGTAGACCCTTGGCCCAGACTTACCATGTGGTTCATGGACTTGAAGTTGAGATAGGTGGGCACTTCCATGTAAGAGCTGCAGAGGGTCAAGATGCTCAGGCAGAAGTCCAGCAGCTGCAGGGTCATCAGTGGGACCTTGGAGGGGCGCTTAGGAGAACAAAGACAAGGAAGACAGACTAGCAGTTAAGCCCCAACCAGAGGCCCTGGTACTGTGGGGCACATGGGAGAGGGAGGGCTCCGCTTGAGAGACTGCCTTGGCTAGAAGGTACCAAACCCTCTGATCCACCATTTCCAGAAAGAAATGGATGTCCACTGCTCAGACATTCACACCAAGGGCCAATAGCAGACCCCAGACCTAGAACCAGGGACCTGACTCCCCACCCAGAGCCCTTCCACAGTGGAGCTGCCCAGCCTTTTCAAGGACAACAGTCAGGGGAAGTGCGGAGAGCAGCCTTGGGCAGCCAGCCAGGTCAGAGGGGCGCCGTCAGCGGCATCCCACTGCAGATGCTCAGAATGGCTTTAATCTGCGTCTTCCTTACAGGCGTCCCCAAACTACGGCCTGCAGGCCACATGCAGCCCCCTGAGGCCATTTATCCGGCCCCCGCCGCACTTCCGGAAGGGGCACCTCTTTCACTGGTGGTCAGTGAGAGGAGCACTGTATGTGGCGGCCCTCCAACGGTCTGAGGGACAGTGAACTGGCCCTCTGTGTAAAAAGTTTGGGGACCCCTGCTAGAACCTGGTTACAGAGGAGGGACAAAGCAGGGCTGGGGGCTGAGACGGGGCCTGTGCCCTTTCCTCTGCTGCGGGCTCACCGTGGCCGGCATCTGTTGAGTGCTCACCATGTGTGAGCACCCTCTACACACCCCTCATTTAACGCTGCTCGGGCACGTTGAGCAGGTGGGATCACAGGCCCATTTGACAGAGGCAGGAACTCGGGACGATTTGGAGGAACTCAGGGACTTGCTGCAGGTCACCAACGAGGAAGGGGTCTTGGGGGCTTCCTGTCACCGCCTGGGCTCCTCCCACATCCCAGCTGGGTGGGTGGAGGGCAGGGCTGGGTACTCACAGTCCTAGTCCGGGAGGCAAACTTGAGGTAGGCAGGCAGCTCCACATAGGAGCCCAGCAAGGTGAACAGGCACAGCAGGTAGTCCATGATTTGCAGGGACATGAAGGGCAGCAGGTACTTCTCCCGGTTCTAAAAGGCAGGCCCAGCACTGTCAGGGCGTCCCCTGTCCCCTGCACACTTCCCCGTGCAGCCTGATGTCCCCCTGAGCCCGTTCACCAGCAGCTCCCTTCCCTCCTAGATCCTCCTCCACGGGGATCCACACGCTCTCCTGACTAAGGCTCTGGGCTCAGGGAGAAGGCAAGACCCAGGCCCTGAGGGCAAGGAGATTCAGTGTCCCGGGAGACACAAGCAAGTCCCCATCTACAGCAGACGGTGCTCCAGGGACTCTTGGAGCAGGCTTGACTCAATTTCCTTTTCAAGAACTCAACCAGGATGAGCCATTTTACAGATGAGAAGGGATCAGAGAGGACTTCCTGGAGGTGGGGAAACCAAAGTAGATCTGGGAAGAAGCCAGAGGGAAAGGGGCAGGTGCTGGAGACAGAGGAGCCAGCAGGAGCGAAGGCCCTGCGTGGGAAACAGCCTGCGCTGCTGGAACGGTCAGACCCTCCCGCAGGCAGGAGCTCCGGGACAGCCTGGCTCGGTTATGGTAAGGGGCCCTGAACGGCTGAGGCTGAAGTCTCTCTGCTTCAATTGAAAGCAAGTGACCATTGTGACAAGGATCACTGCCTAGAAACCCACAGTTGGAGACAAAATCACAGAAAGGGTGGTTTTGTGGTTTCTCAGGTGGTTGTCTAAAATCACTCAGGAGGTGGCCGAAACAACCCAGACTGAGTCTCAGAGCTTCCAGGGATGGGCTGACCCATTTTTCTAGGTGGACCGTTTGCGTTTCTGTTTAAGCACCCAGGAGCCATCCACATAAGGTGGAATCCATCCCGGGGGTGCAGGGCTAGGAGAACGGCCTCAGCCAGAGGTGAGGGTAACATTTCAGGCAAGGTAGAAACCTTCCAAACTAGCACCAAACCTTTGACTCCTCTTCCTGGCCTGAGAGTTCCAGCCTCTGTCTGGCCAGGAAGGCCCTGTTTCCGGTCTTGGCTTCCTGCCGCCCTGGGGCCAAGGGACTGGTGGTTCCTCTTCACAGGCGGCCGAGCCACAGCCTGTCTCGCTCTCGGCCACTCGCCGGATGGAAGTGAGCTGGATGTGTCTACGCTCTCCCCTCTGCTTTGACTCCGCTCGCGTATGACAAAACCCACTGCATTCTCCCCTCTCCTCACTCCTCAAAGTGGCTCTTCCTCCTTTCTCTAGTCTAGCCAAATCCCCTGCCTCCACTTGTGTCATAAAAGGAGTCACCTGTGATGATCTCTAGGCTGCAGGTGAAGTCTCCCAAAATACCCACCTCCCACCGTCTCAGCAGCCAAGTCTGCCCACCCAGGAGGTGTGATTAGGAGGGGGCCCGAGGGCAGCTGGGGCTCCTCAAGCCCTGGCTCCCCCTCCGCTCCCCCAACGGGGCCCTCACCTTGACCACACCGACCAGCAGGCTCACGCTGATGACAAAGAGCATGGCGATGAGCAGGAAGCTGGAGATCAGGTCAGCTAAAAGGCAAGGGAGAGCAGTGAGGGATCAGAGGTGCCCCCGGGAACCCCAAGGGCTCCGAGGACCACACTTTGGGAACCACTGGTCTGGGTCTATGACAGTAAACAAGAAAGCCCAGGCCTCGCCCTCTCCTCGTTCTCAGTCTTAAAAGGCTACAGAGACGCAAAGGGAACATTTTGGATAACACAAAGGAATAGAACAAAGGGTCCTGGCTGGGGTAGGGGGAGGAGCAGCCTGTGTGGTCATCTGCTTTAACCAGGGTGAGGGCCGGAAAGGCCTCTGAAGCGGTAACTATGAGCTGCAGGCAGGGACCTAAGACAAGGTGTGGTCAGTGCAGGAACCTGGAGGAAGCCTGGAGGTCCAAGTGACCACTGCAGACAGCGCCGTTGACAGGGGCCGGATGTCACGATGTTGTTCTAGTGCGAGGGGTAGCCATGGACGGGTGTAAGCAGGACAGTCCTGCAGTCATCTTTCTAAGTTGGTTAGGTTTTGCAAAGGGCCATCCGACCTGCTCCCACACCTGGGGTCAGGACCGGTGGAACAGCCCATTTGCAGATGAAAGATCTGAGGCTCAAAGAGGGGAAGGGGCAGGGCCTCAAACCCTAGCTGGTCCACCCAGGGCCCCACTTTCCTCCTCCCCGGCTTCCACTTCCCGTTCCCTGGACCTACCAATCCTGAGGTAGCTCGTCTGGGAGAATTTGCAAGAGGCTTTGCCGTGAGCCACCTCCACCGAGTGCTCGATGAACAGCAAGACACTCATGATCTGGGGGCAGAACAGAGAATCGGTCAGCGGGGCCTGCACCACCCCTCGCCAGCCCCTCCCTCCCCAAGGTGTGCAGTCCAGTCAGGGGCCTGTGAGCAGGGTCCTAGAGGAGATGGCATAGCAGGTCCGTAGAGCATTCTGTACAAGCTCAAGATTGTGGTTCTTTTCTCTTCCAGCTCTGTGAGCTTGGGCAAACTACTTGACCTCTCTGTGCCCCAGTTTCTCCCTCTGTAAAATGAAGATAATCTAATAACTACCTTAGGAGACTATTACAAGGCGTAAATGAGAAAACCCCAGGAGAGCCCTGAGAAACTTGTTCTCATTAAAGCGGTAACTGGGACCACTGAAAGCCAGTCTTGAAGAGGAGGTAGAGGGCTGAGACTGGGCCCTCCACTACACCCTCTTTTATAACAACGGGCATTGTGCCTCCTGGGACCTTAGTCACAGCATCTGAGCAGCAGAGGGCTTCAGTTTCATGGAGTCATCCACACAGGCCTGGGAGCATCCAACCCGGGAATCCTCCAGGGTGCCCTTCAAAACACACCCCTCACAGCCCCTCAATTTCCCCATCTGCAAAATGAGGATAATAACAACACCTGCTTCATTGGGCTGTCGTGGGACCAAATGGGATATAATTCACTTACAGTGCCTGGCGGATCATAAGCACTCAGTCTGTGCTTTCTGTTAGTATTACTATTATCCCCACTGGACCATCGTAGGTTGCTGTGTCTCTCTTGTTCACTGCTCTGGATGTTTCATTTGATGAATGGATAGAAGGATGGACAGATGGACTAATAAGCCCCGTCCCCATAGGGAACCCCTGCTGAGGAGAATGGAAAAAGCAGCAAAGCTGCTGGGTATGTGTGTTGGAGTGGCCTTAGCAACTGCTGAAGTCCAGCCACAAAACTGGAGGACTTTAGAGGTCACCTTGCCTATGCCTTCCACCTCCAAATGCAGTAATCCTGGCTGTGCAGGCTCTATTTAAATGCTTCCAGCCACAGAAAACTCACAATCTTCTGTGTGTCTGTGTCCTTGCAGCAGGCCTCTGCCCTTCTCCCACCACACACATACACATATACACACATGATTATCTGGGCATCCACCCACACTGAGAACAAGACTATCTCCTCCCTCATCGTAGGTGCCCTACCTTTATTAATCTGGCCTACACTGGTAACTCATGCTCAGCTGATGGCAACCCAACACCCATCACCTGTTCATCCTTGCTGACTATATCTTAGCTCCTTGCTGGGATGTCTTAACTCAGACACAGGTCTCAATCAGTCTTCCTGCCATGTTACATCCTGTTTAGTGGAGCAGAAAGGGCTGGCACAGAAGAGTAAAGAAGAGCTGGGCTCCAGAGTCAGACAGAGATGGGTTTGAATCCAAGTCATCATGTGACCTTGGGCAAGTCACTTTACTTCCCAGTTTTCTCATCTGGAAAATGGCAATCTCTGGATTTAGTAAGGAATACATTGCATTGTATTTGCAAAGAACTGAGCATGGGACCTGGCAACAGATGCTCAGCAAACATACTCTGTTTTTGGCGGGTGTGAGCTTGCAAGGGGTGGTCAGGCTGTACCAGGAGCAGGGTACCCGGGGGCTGACAGCGAGTTTGCTCTAGCTGCCCCCTCCACTGGGGTAACCAAATGGGCTTTGTTTTACCAGGAAGGTTGAGAGCAGCCCAGAGCACAAGGCAAATGTGGTGAGGCCTGTGGTTGGCACCCACAAGAAACAGCCGTAAGAGAGAACAGCTGTTTCCTCAGCCCCTCCAGACAACAACTCAGTCCAGGACAGAACAGAGCTCCCTGCAAGATGGTGAGCTCCTCACCCCTGGGAGTGTGCAAGCAGAACACAGAAGAGTCACAGCAGGGCTTAGAAAGGCCCCTAACTTTCCACAGAAGACCAAGTCCCCAGTCTAGGTGTGGCACAAAAAGACTTTTGAAATCCCAAGAAACCCGGATTGTCTGAGACTTGGAATGAAGCTCAGAATCAGACAATCCCAACCTCCAGTTGTTCAAAAGAGCTTTTGTCCATTTATTTTATAAGCGCTCTCTGCTTGTTTTATGAACTGAGAGAGGCTAGGGGACTTGCCCAGTGATACACAGCAAGTTGGGGACAGAGTGAAACTTAAATCTCCTAGTGCTGTCCTGGTGCCTTCCCATGCACCCTGTCCCCCAAAACACCTCAAAAACCCCCCGCTAGCCCTGACCCCAGACGGCTCGGATATTTTGATCACACACCTATGTCGGTGAACCTTTTCAATACATTCCTCTATATTTCTTCATTTCTAAATTACATGTACGTGCTACTATCCTGGTTTATCATAAACATCATGAAACATACGTACAAAAAAATTTCAGAGATTAACAAAGAATATGACTGAATATTTTATAAATTCTAATATTGTCATCCTGAGACCCTAGTGGACACCTTGAGCATCATCCCATTTTAAAGACCACTGCTCACTCTCAAACCTTCTCACCTCCCCCCAGTTCCTCACTTCTTACCCTAAACATCTCTCAAGACCCCGCCACCATGCCTGCAGTCCTGCCATGAGCATGCTGACCACCCCTCCTGACTGTCCTGTGACCCCAGCAAGGGACATTCGCACAGCCTGACTCCTCGTGGGCCAGGTGAACCGCCCACTCCCTTCCAAGGATCCTCCCACAACCCAGAGAAGGGACTAGTCTTAATTCTCTGACCTCCTTTTCAAAGATAAGGAAAGTAAGGCTCAAAGAGGTCCAAGGTTTCCCAGCTCGGAGTCTTCAGGAGCAGGACTCAAACCCAGGCTGAAGGGCCCTTGATCTCACTCTCATCCCCGCTCCTCTGTCCTCCCAGCATCTCCCGGGCTCCTGGCTCTGCCTGGGGCTGCCCCCTTCCCCACTCCCATGTAAATTCCCAAACTCTGTGAGAAAGGCAATATTTTCCTTGTGTTACAGATGAAGAAATAGAGGCTCAGAGAGAACCCATGTGCTCTGTGTCATGTGGCCTGGCTGGGATTTGAACCCTGGTGCCTGTGCTCCCAGGGTCCAGGGCTCCACTCAGGGCTGAGTAGCTGCTCAGGGACCCAGCCCTGGTGCCACCAACCCTTTGCCCATCTTCCCCCAGCCCTGGATGCTCAGAGCTCAGGACATAGAACTAGAGTATGATGGGCGGCCTCCCCCACTGCCTCCCTGCTGTCCTGCACAGCCAGGTCCTGGCTCCTCCCTGACCTCAGTTTCCCCCTCCCGTCAGTGAGCAGAATCACCCCATTTGCACCCAGGGCCACAGGAGAGGCAGAGGAGTGGAACTTTTGCGCACTGTGGCACATCACAGCCAGGCTCCCAGCCCGGAGCTGCGCTCTGCTCCGCCCAAGTCTGGAACCAAGAGTCATTTGCAGTTCTGGAAAAGTACCTGGCTTACCTACAGCATACACTAGGAGAAGCCTGGAAACCCCAGGAGTCCAGACTTCCCAGGCCCTCCTTTTCCCCTCGCCTCCCTCCACCCTCTTACCCCCACCAGGCTTCCACCTAGATACAGTGCTGTCCTCCCCGAGCCCAGAGGGCCTGGCTGGGCGGTGACCCTCACTTTCCTGGAACATGGCTTCGCTCCTCCTACAAAGCCCAAGCATACAGCATCGCTCACCCACTTGTTCCTCCATTATAGCATCTTCTCACTCACTATTCCTTAATTCTACATGGTGAGATCATGGTGTTGAGAGCAGGGGTGCTGGATTTTGATGGTCTCAGACCTAAGATATATGCCCTTGAGCAAGCCACAAACCCTCTGGGCCTCAGTTTCCTCGTCTGAGAAATGGGGGTAATAACTGGACCTGCCTTGTAAGGTTGCTATCAAGTCAAATGGCATCTGGTACAGAGCCCGGCATATAGTAAGCACTCCATAAACTAGCACTGTTGGGCAGTGTTCATTAATCTGTGTGGATTCATTCTTTCCCTTATTTGTTCACTTAGTAAATACTCTCTGAGCACATACCACCTCCAGGCGCTATCTAGATAAGCCACTAACCCCAGCCTGCAGGTGTCACAGTCCCTGGGGGGAACCTGATGGGTGACCAGTATGTTCAGAGTCATGACAGGGGACACTCAGGGGGTTTAGGGTCCCTGATGGAGTGATCATCACTGTCTGGAAGACTCAGGGAGTGTTTCAAACACGGGAGAAGCTTGAGCATGGCTCTAAAGAAGAAAGAGGAGTTTTCACCAGAGAAGAGAGAAAAGCATTCCAGGAAGAAGGAACATCATGTGCAAAGGTCCGGAGCCTGGCCTTGCAGATCCAGGGGCCTGGGGTGACAATGCCTCTGCCCCAAGAGAGGGGATGTTACCAGTGGGGAAATGAGGCTCAGAGAGAATACAGAAGCAGCTCAAGGTCACCCAGCAAGACTGTCGCAGGGCCGGAGTCGGCCTCCCTTCTCCCAAGGCCAAGTCCGGGCTCAGGCTGTGTGACCGTGCCAGTCCCAGCCGTGCCCAGCCACCCTCACTGCCACCGCCACTCTCCATTCCCCTTTTTATCTCTCCTTTCTGCTTCTCCCTGGTTTCTGTTCCCACTCCCACCCCCACCCTGTTCCTTCTTTCTCAATAACAAGCACAACTTCCTTAAGTTGAGAAGCGGGGCAAGTGGCCAGGATGCCGGGAGATCCTCTATTTGTTTTCATGGTGGCTCTGAAGAACAACCACAGCTCGAGCTGAAGCAAAGGGGGCAGGGGTTCCTAGGAGGAGAGGAAAACCGGGGCAGTGGGGGACGTGGGGGCACTACCGACCGCGGCCACGGCCGTGATGGCGGCAACGCCATGGCTGAATGTAATGAAAGTTCTGAGCAGGTGAGGGTCACAGTGGTGACCGTGCTTGAGGTGGAGACTGGCTTGCATGTCATTGGGTCTGCAGCGTGGTGACAGCTATAAGCGTGTGAGTGGTGACAGAAGAGGCGGCAGTGGATGTGGCCGCGGTGGCAGTGACAGGTAACACCGTTAGGTATGCCGGGAAGTGGCGATTTACCGGCCGTGATCACACAGTCTCGATCCTGCTGCTGATGTTGATGGTGCTGCTGACACCATGATATCATGGCGGTGATGAAAACCACGGGGACAAAGATCCTCTCAGTTCTAAGGTTCAAATACCCATTCCCTCTCCAGAATGTGGGCCCTCTCTCGTGACCCACGGGTGGGGGGAGGGCTCAGGACCCAGCCTCAAGAGATTTCAGGGGGTTAAACGGACAGAACACAGCCCTCAGTAAGCACCTACTGTGTGCCAGCCAGTGCGAGAGCACGTTCTCCTCCGTGAACTTCACGGCCTTCTCCTAACAAGTCTGAGAGGTCAGGGTGCCCTCCCCCCATTCCTACGAGGAAAGCGGGGCTGTGTGTGACTTCGCAGAGGTTGCACAAGTAATCAGGCCCGGGCTTGTCCTCAACTCTTACCCTACTGATACGGCGGGTTGCAAAATGCGTCCCAAGTGCACACTCTTTCCTGCCCCCTCTCCCTTTTCATCCTGGCCTTCCGCTTTGAGGGTCTAGGGACTGAAAGGCTCCTCCATCATTATTACTATCAACCTCCCAGGCCCACCCTGTTTTCCCCGCCCCCTCCCCCTTGTCTGGGAGAAAAGAAACAGATGTGTCAGCAGCAAGAGGAAGCTCCCCTCCCCCACCCTACCCCATACTTCCTGTCACAGCCTATCGGGGGCAACCGGGCGGGGGCCATTCTCCAGCAGCACTGTCTCCCCAGCACACCCCCAGCAGCCCAGATAGCATCGCCAGGCGCCCCCTCGCAGAGCCCCGCTTCTCCGTGTCCCCTCCGCCAGACCGCTTTACTTCTCTGTGCCTCAGCTGCCTCACCTGCAGAACCAGAGAGAAGGATCCATCCTCTAGTAGGACAGTGGTATAGAGTAGGTGAGGTGGGATATGTCTGCTCCCAGAGATGAAGATTCTGAGAGATGGACTGGCCGGCCGAAGCGCTTGTGTGTGGAAACCAAACGGCAGGTCCCCGTGGTAGCGGCGGCTCTATTCTAACTGCTCCCAGCTGGAAACCTAATATTACCACAACCACCCCCCCAGGAGAGCCGGCCAATACATTGTCATATATTCATGAAACAGAGTACTTTACTGGTGAGGGGCAGGGGACTGAGCTGGCTGCACACAGCCACATGGGGGGAAGCCCACAGACATAACATTGGCAGAAAGGAGCCGGCACAAACGCGCTGTGATCTCATTCCCGTGTGGTCCTAGAACCGCACGTGTTGGAAGAAGTCAGTGAGGAGAGGTCACTAGGGGCCTCCGGGTGCTGGTCCTGTCCTATTTCTTAATCTGGGCGTAGGCGACACGGGTGTGTTCACTCTGTCAGAGTTCATCCAGATGTGTCCTTACGATATGCCAGTTACACATCAATAAAAGGTTTACAAAAGTAAAACGAATTAGAGACTTGCTGGCCCTTTCTCTGTGTCAGACCCTGGAGATAACAAAAATGAAACAGGCCAGCCAAACCCTGGCTGAGCTTCCAGACCATGATCACAGAGCCGCCGCGGGGGTGGGGGTGAGGGATGGGGAGCTGCCCGGGGGGGGGGCTGCGCTGGGCGGGGGGTTGGCCCTGGGAGCTCGGGGCCAGGAGTGGGGGGCTTCCGTTCCTGAGAGGTGGCAAGTCTTAAAGATGTCTCCAAAAGGACAATGGAAAGGGTGTTTCAGGCAGAGGGAGTGTCAGGGACAGCAGCAAAAATGGGTGAGATGCGTTCAGGAAACTGAAAGAAGTTTCTCTCGGGGAAACCATGACGTGGGGTGATTCACGTGCCAGGCACACAGTAGGCCCCCAGGAAATGGTGGATGGCGTGTGGCTGGGCTAGTAGAAGGATGTAGGAGACGCTGGTTTTACAAAGGTGGTGACTCTAGGGCTGGCAGGGACAGAAGGAAAACACTCGGGCCAGAAAGCACAGCTCGTGCAAAGCCAGGGGATCACAGAGCACACAGTTTAGATGGCGCTCACCACTGTTTGCTACCCTGCCACAGAGAAAGTGCCAGGGCAGGAGCACTGGACAGGGAGCAGCTAGCTCTGGCCCAGGACCATCTGGGAAAGCCAGCGTGTTGCCCTCAGAGCCCCTCCCCTCCCCTGCCTGTGCTCAGCCAATGGCAGCCCAGCAAGGCATGACCCCTGCCCTCTGGCCTTCCGGACCTGCCCCTGTGGAAGAAGACAGGATGGTAAGGAACGAGGTGGGGGGTGCCCGCGCTAAGGGTAAAGTTCCAGGGGCCTCTGCCACTCTTGGGGGTGGAGAGTAAGTCATCAAACCTCCTTTTATGGGCAGCCATTTGGGGACACAGATTCAGGCTCAGCCTTCAGGCTTGGCCTACCCATCCAACCTCCTCCACTTTCTGAATATGCAGGGAAGCAGCCTGCACCCCGCAAACTAGCCCCACAAGCCATTACTTCCCTGTTTACATTCAGAACAAACCCAGCCCCACCCCATGACAATAAGCATTATTATTATTTATACTACCGAGCATTCAAAAGAGGCCAGGTCCTCCTCTGAGCACCGACACACCCCTCACCCTCACCTCAGCCTTCTGAGGCAGGTTCTGTTACCTGCCCCATTGTTCCCCGTTTTGCAGGTGACATTGAGACTGCATCTTTCCATGAGGGCTCCATGTTAATGAGAACAAGGTTCCCAGAATAAAAAGTACAAACTTCTAGTTGTAAAATTATTTACGTGGGGATGTAGTGTAGAGTAGTGGTCCCCAACCCCCGGGCCGCGGACCAGTACCGGTCCATGGGCCATTTGGTACCGGTCCACAGAGAAAGAATAAATAATTTACATTATTTTCATTTTATTTATATTTAAGTCTGAACGATGGTTTATTTTTTTTTTAAATGACCAGATTCCCTCTGTTACATCCGTCTAAGACTCACTCTTGACGCTTGTCTCAGTCATGTGATACATTTATCCGTCCCACCCTAAAGGCCGGTCCGTGAAAATACTTTCTGACATTAAACAGGTCCGTGACCCAAAAAAGGTTGGGGACCACTGGTGTAGAGCACAGGAAATTTAGTCAGTAATATCGTAATAACTCTGCACTGTGACAGACAGATGGTTACTATGCATATTGTGGTGATCACATCATCAGGTATATTAATGTAAATCACTATGTTCAACGCCTGAAGCCAGCATAATATGCATGTCAGCTACAATGTGTCCGTAAAGTCATGGTGTACTTTTGACCGGTCACAAGAAAGCAACAAAAGACAATAGAAATGTGAAATCTGCACCAAATAAAAGGAAAACTCTCCCAGTTTCATACCTATTCAGTGCAGTTCGATGTGGGCTCACGCACAGATTTTTTAGGGCTCCTTAAGTAGCTATCCCGTATAGCCTCTACAGACTCGTCACTGACTGATGGCCTACCAGAACGGGGGTTCTCCACCAAACTGCCGGTTTCCTTCAACTGCTTATCCCACCGAGTAATGTTATTCCTATGTGGTGGCGCTTTGTTATAAACACGCCGATATTCACGTTGCACTTTGGTCACGGATTCGAATTTAGCGAGCCACAGAACACACTGAACTTTCCTCTGTACCATCCACATCTCGACTGGCATGGCCGTGGGCTGCTCCGCTGTATACACGGTGTACGTCATCATCTGCGCATGCGCACATGCTGCCACATCATCCTACAGAAACTGGGAGGGTTTTCCTTTTATTTGGTGCAGATTTCACATTTTCTGTCGTCTTTTGTTGCTTTCCTGTGACCGGTCAAAAGTGCACCATGACTTTACGGACACACTGTATATTTAAATGAAAATATTTTAAAAGAAAGAAATTAATAGGACAAGGCTCCCAGCTACTACAGCGGACATCCCTTCAACCCCAAATCCCTCCCCCACCACATTCTGGAGCCTCACTGAGCCTCAGTTTCCTCTTCTGTCAAGTGAAGGCACTGGTGGCAGCTGCCACTTGTGGGGTGCTCAGGAAGTGCCAGGTATGTCTCATACCTGGTTTCTTTTAAGTCTCCGAATGACCCTGCAGGTCACGGTGATTGTGCCCCATTTGACAGGGGAGAAGACTGAGGCTGGAAGGGGGCACTGGCAACACAGCGGGGCTGAGGCCTGGGCGGGCAGGAGTCAGCTCCCTCACTCTGCACAGCTCCTTGGTAAGCATCAGGCCTCATCAGGCGTTCTTGCTCCCACCCCCCACTTTGCCCCGGCAGGATGGTCCCCTGGGAGACCAACACGGGCGTCATTGTGCCCTCAGAGCAAAGTCCTAGTTCCAGACCACTGCCCTGGGCTGAAAATAAAAGCCTCACTTCCTGAGGAGCTTTGGCCTGCCCAGGCCCTGCCCTCTAGCCACCAGCTAATCTGGTGAGGGTCCCAGTCCCTGCACCAAGGAGGAACCTTTCCCAGACTGGTGCCTACCCTAGCTCTGGCCTTCTGACAGCAGTGAGTCCCTCCAACCAAGGTGACCCCTGATGACCAGAACCGCCACCTGCCTCTCATTCCCCCATTGGGCCTGAGAAGCAGGCAGTGGCGGAGAGGATGGGCCCAGCCTTGAGTCTAGTCCTTCCCGGCTCACCTCTCACAGGTGACGGACCATTGTCACCGGTCCACCAAACCTGGTGCAGCATGAAGAGTGCTTTGCTCACAGAAGGTCCTGCCTGCCTTTCCTCACTAGCCTCATGAGTCCAGTGACCTAGAAGGCCTCCAACGTTTCACAAGCTAGAGGGTGGGATGCCCACCCCAGAGATGAGGAGCACAACGCGGTTCCTTCAGCCACGGTGCTGGAGAGAGGCAGAGGCTCCCACGCTATCCCTCCAGCCTCCCCAACCCTCCCAGCAAGGGCACAAACCCTCAGCAGCAGCACAGAGCCAGGCCTCTCTGCCCCACACGTGGGCATCGGGCGTGAAGGTGTCTTTGCCCCACACGGGAGCACTGAGCATGAAGGTGACGAATGTAGCAGATTCTTATCCGGGGCTTTCCCCATTTGACAGTTGGAGCCTATTTTAAGGTCCCAAACAGCTGATATTTGAAAAGAAGCATGTCCTCTGTGGTCTGCTCTCAGGGCCTACTCTGGGCACTGCCTGCCAGCTCCCCCCCCCTCCAGTGGAGCCACATCAGCTCAATACTTTGAAACAGTTACTCTTGAGACAGGTACCACTAGCCCCTTTAATGAATGAGGAAACTGAGATCAGATCGCAAGGTCCCTTCCCTGCTCAAGGCTATATCAAGAGTACATGATGGAGGACAAGTCTCTGATCTTTTCTGTCCCAAAGTGGAGCAGAGAGAGGAACCCCTGAAATTCTAAGGAAGACAAATTTGGGGTGGGGGGCTTCCTGGAGGAGGAAGCTTCTTGTGAGCTGGACCATAAAGAAGACATGAAGGGCCTCATGGAACTCGGACTACCCCTGACCCGTGGGCTGGGTAAAGAATTCATTTGTTCACTCACCGGCTTATGCCACACACCTGTGTGACAGTGGAGCCTGTGTGCCAGGAGGGAGTAAGCCCCTGTTCACCCCCTCTGTGTGACCTGGAGCAAGCCAGGGACTCTCTGAGACCTCTGTTTCCTCATCCGTTAAAAGCGAGAATTGGGCCAAGCAGAGGTGCGTCACGGTAGCTATGAAGCCTGAAAGAAGCAAGGGACTTGGTCCAGCCCCACCCCTGCTGACCTCTCCAGCTTCCCCCGCCACACCTCACAGCCATCCCTTCCTCCAGCCCAGCTCCACAGGGCTTCCCAAAGAGCACGTGGTCTCCCCACCTCCAAGCCTTCGCGCATGCTGTTCCCTCCGCCGGGCATGCCCTTTCTTTCCCGGTATACTAAGCGAAGTCCTGCTCACCTTTAACACTCAGGCCTCCTCTGAGAAGGCTGGCCTGAATCTCCCACCTCCGCTGGGGCTGGGCTAAGACCCCTTCATCCGTGCCCCCATAACAACCAGCACTGTCATCCATCACAGACAGAATCACAGTTTTTCCTGGACGGATTAGAACCCCCATTAGAACCCCCGGAGGATGCAGGCCATGAATGACTCGGGCCTGGAGCCCGGCCTGGGGCTCAGCACATAAAAAAACGAAGAAGTGTTTGAGAACATATCTGCACTCACTAGAGACTCCTTTAAATAACAGAGGTTGCTTTATTTTCCTTTTTTTCCAATTTAAAAATTAGTACACTTGAGCAACCAAATAAATAAAGTAGCACTGGATTATAACTCAAAGTATAAAATAAATATCCACGAGTCCCTGCTGACAAAAACATAAATCATTTATTTATATATAATAAATGAGGGGAACAGACAAATCTCTCCCGTGAGGAATTTGGAATAATTTATATAGCCACTCTGCCCTGAAGGAGGAGAGCACACCTTCTCCCTCCTGAACTGTGGGTTGTGCATAGTGACTTCCTTCCCAAGAGGACAGTACAGGGGGCATCGGGGGACAGTAACTTTACAGTGGAGAAGCCTGACAGACACAACCTCAGCCAGGTGATCAAGGTCAACATCAACGGTGATGTGCTGTGCTGAGAATGGCGCTTGACCTCTGCAGTCCTCCTCCCCAAAACACCTTCCTCAAGTCTAGCCATGAGAAAACTATCAGACAGGTCCCTTTGAAGAATATTTAACAAACGCAACACCAGTTCCCCGCAAAACTGTCAAGGTCATCAAAAACAAGGAAAATCTGAGCCTGACCTGTGGTGGTGCAGTGGATAAAGCGTAGACCTGGAAATGCTGAGGTCGCCAGTTCGAAACCCTGGGCTTGCCTGGTCAAGGCACATATGGGAGTTGATGCTTCCAGCCCCTCCCCCCTTCTCTCTCTCTGTCTCTCCTCTCTCTCTCTCTCTCTGTCTCTCCTCTCTAAAATGAACAAATAAAAAAAAATTTTTTAATAAAAAAATTAAAAAAAAAACAAGGAAAATCCGAGAAACTGTCTCGGCACCAGAGGAACCCGAGGACGAAATGGAACCTGGGAGCCTGCGTGGGATCCTGAAGTGGAAGACAGGCATTAGGAGGGAGCTCAGGAAATCTGCGAAAGGTCTGGACTCCAGTAAATCATAGTGTACGCTGTCGACACATCAGCTGTGACCAGTGTGCCTTATTCATGTAAGGTGTGAGCCGTGAGGAAAACCCGGCGTGGGGTACACAGGAACTCCGTACTGTGTTCACAATTTTTCCACCAATCCAAAACCATTCCAAAATGAAAAGTTCATTCCAAAAAGCAGTAATGCTCATTGTACCAGGTACGGAGAAGAGAGAACAATGGAAAACGATGGGAGCTCCCTATCCTCTACCCCAGAGACAGCCAGGGCAATGCCAACCCTCCTCACCATATCCTGTAGCTCACTGGTTGAAATCACAGCAGGGGGTTTCGGGCAATGCATCCCTAATGGAATTCAAGGTGCCTTGGAGAAAAGAGGCTCGGGAGGGAGAAATTCCTGGGCAGAAGGGTCTTCTATATGGTCCCCATCTCCTGCCATTGACTTAGGACATGCTTTGGGTTCTCAGACAAGCCAAGACCAAGGTTACCACTTTAAGAAAGTTCTCTAACTCAGTGGCCTCCTTAGCGCAGTAGGCAGCGCCTCAGTCTCATAAGAAAGTTCTCTAACTCTCCTATGTAAGTTTGGGTTAGAATCATTTGTGACTCAGGAAATCCTCTACCCAAATCCAGAAAAATTCTGAGAAGGGCCGTTCCAGCCATTGGACACTGGACCGTCCTCCAGTAATAACGCTCCTGACGACTCCATGTGTGAGGCTGTCTCAAGACACCAAGGGCCCGATTTAACCCTCCCCAGAGGGGCCCAAGTCCACGAATAGCTCTCAATATGCAGGGTTGTCACCCTTGACTGGCTCCAGATGGCAACCAGCCCAATACTATTGACACATCTGGAGAGTGGCTTCTCCTTTTTCATCCAGATGTCCAAGGCCCTGACATCACACCTGGCATCTGACTGCTGGGCCACAGGAAAGCCCCCAGCCCCCGCCCTTTCTGGGAAGACGCAGACACCTGTCACAGAGGGGACAGGAGGATGATCCCCCACTGGAGTCGCCTAAGGACCCGGCCCAGACGTGACTGCTTGAGCCAGTCGTACAGCTTCTCCTCTCTTCTCATGCCTCCTGTTCTAGAGCACCCATGGCTCCCTCCGACTCACTGCATGGACTGTTTCTCAGCCGAGAGTGATTTTGCCTCAGGGAACATCTGGCAAGGGCTGGAAGGATTTTGGTTTATCTCAACTGGAGGGTGCTACTGGCATCTTGTGGGTAGTAGCCATGGGTGCCGCCAAACATCTTACCATGCCCAGTTCAGTCCCTACAACCAAGAATTCTCCAGCCCAAAATATCAACAGTGAAGTTCCATATTTTTTCCGCTTGTCACTCCAAGCCCCTCCCACCTCCTGCTATCCAACCTGAAGCCGCCGGTTGGTCTGTGTAGTTTCACCTGCACAAGCCGCTGTCCTTCAGTTTCTACACCTCTGCACAACCATTGCTCCCCCATCCATACTCTCCACCACCCAACTCTATGTCTCCGCCAATAGTGCCACCTCCAAGAAGCCTTCCCTGGTCACTTGCCCACAGATTCTCCAGCTCTGTGGACAGGCACTGATATCACTGCATGTCATGTATGTCATGTCACTGATGTCATGTGCAGGTGAGGACCTCAGAGGGCGTGATCAAAGAGAAACCCTGAGAGTCACAGAGTCTGGAGTTGATAGGGCAGTCTCTTGGCCCGGGCAGCCTGCAGCTGGGTCCCGCTTGGCCTTCACAGTGATTTTTTTTTTTTTTACCTTGAATCAGTCGCCAACATAGAAACATCAGAAAATATGATATCAAAGCCTGTGTTCCCTGCTTCTCTAAACATCAGAAGTCTCTGCCAGGGCCCACATTCCTTCATGGCAACAATCAGTGGAAACCAAGCAGCCACTAGTGGACCCAGAATGGGTTCCCCGGGTCACCGTGGGTCCAGCTGCCCTGCTATTCTCACTCGCGTGACCTGTCTGGCCTCTGGGGGCACTGAAGTTTGAAGACCTCTGAACTAGTCCACACCCTCTCCACACCCTTCATCTTAGAAAGGGAAACTGAGGCCTGAGAGAGAAGCCTGTCTGAGGTCACACAGCCAGGTAGCGGTCAAGTGTGGGTGAGGATCCAGGTAGCAGTAGAGCGTGGGTGAGGGTCCAGGGGCCGCTTCCCATGGGGCCCTCTCTGAGTACCACACTGACCATGAGAGAATAGCTTGAAGGGGCCCTAAGGACTTGGTGTGGGGACAGCCCAGGGGCCATTGCTTCTCTGAGAATCACCCTTGCGTTGACAGAAGGTAGGCAGGGCAACCTCCGAGCTCCTCCCAAAACCAGCGTTCCTGGGTCTGACAGCTTGACTCCAGGTGTGCCGGCAGGAGGCTCCGTGTCTGATGGTGTCTGATGCGCAGGACTGATGAGAAGGTGCTCACGCTGTGGCAGGCACTGCCTGTAGCGGTTAGCACCCTTGATCCTCACAAGCAGCCTCTCAGAGGTTGCTGTATGCACATTGATTAGAGGAGGAAACTGAGGGTCAAGGAGGTTAAGCAAGTAGCCCAAGGCTGCACAGCTAGGAAGGGGTGAGGCCAGGATTTGCACACCGGCGCTGCCCTCTGAAGGCCAGGCTCCTGCCCCAGCCCTGCCTGCCCAGCCTGCAATGGGAAGCAGAGGCAGCTGGGTTGCAGCGTCTACAGCAGCCCACCCCTGCCTGCGGACTTCGGTTAATTTTGAGGAAGTCCTTCCAGGCTCATGAGAGCACTATTAACCACAGGCCATGAGTCACCCTGGAAGAAGGCACCCCGGCCTGGGGGAACTGGGTATGGCGTGGAGTTGTGCAGTGGGGGCGGGGGTTTAAATAGGACAGAGCAGAGACCCTGACCTTCAGCCATGGAGATGGGGGGACCTCTGGCCCTGGGGAGAGGGTTGTGACTGACCCAGAGTCAAGGCTCCACATCCAGGAGGTGCACATTAGCCTCCAAAGCAGAACCTCTTGGCCCCGTCCCCCTCGGGTTGCCCCATAATAGACTGGGCCAGGCAAACCCCCTGTCCGTTAGCACAAGGCCTCAAGTTTTCCTGATGGGGGGAAGGCAGTGGTTCGTCTGAACTGTAAACTAACGGTTCTAACCTCCCGTGAGAAGCACAAAGGCAGATTCCCACTTGTCAGCCCAGGCCCCGCCGCGGGGAAGAGCCGGGCTGAGCCCGGGGCCTGGCCCCATATCCTGGCAGCAGTCCCAGCCCCCGTGTCTCCCGAGGCTCCTGCCTCCCAACGCACATTCCCGTCTGGGGTTCCGTTCGTACCCGGATGACCCTGTGGCTGCAATGTTGTCCCATTTTACAGAGGCAGAAACCAAGCTTCAGAGAGAATGTGAGTTGGGTTTTCCTGCAATAAGCACCTCTCCTTCTCCCACTGCTCTGCCCAGGTGGCTGCGACAGTCCCCTCCCCCGCAGTGACAGAGCGGGACACTGAGACTCAAGCAGGATCCCACAGAAAGGTGGTGAGCAGTGGCCGTCCAGTAGGAGGGGGCTCAGGAGACGGGACCCTCTCTCTCACACACAAACACACACGCACGCACGGTCTCCCTGGGCCGGCCCCGCACTCACCACATGGTAGATCGCCAGGGCGGTGGTGGCCATGCGCACGTTGAAGCAGCAGCAAGTCTGGCGGATGGCCGTGCTGGAAGCCATGGTGCTGCTGTCCCCTCCTCCGAGGCACTGAGGGGGAAGAAGCCCGGTCCTGGAGCAGGACAGAAAAGGGGAAGCTGCCGGCTGCCCTCTTCACTTCCTTCCTGCCCCGCAGACAGGCAGGAGCAAGGTCTTCACAGTGGGGCGGGGCAGCTGGGAAGGGCTGCCTGCCTCCGAGCACCACAGCGGGCCCCCTGCCACTGCCAGAAGGGGCTTCCCGGGAGGGCAGACCCTCACACCGTCAGCACCTACCCACCGTGTGCCAGGGCTGGGGTTAAGCAATGTCACAGTCCTGCCTACTGGACGCTCACCACCACCCTTGGAAGCAGGAATTGTTACCAAACCATGTCCAGATAGAGCAGGGGTCCCCAAACTTTTTACACAGGGGGCCAGTTCACTGTCCCTCAGACCGTTGGAGGGCCGGACTATAAAAAAAAACTATGAACAAATCCCTATGCATACTGCACATATCTTATTTTAAAGAAAAAAAACAAAACAGGAACAAATACAATATTTAAAATAAAGAACAAGTAAATTTAAATCAACAAACTGACCAGTATTTCAATGGGAACTATGGGCCTGCTTTTGGCTAATGAGATGGTCAATGTGCTCCTCTCACTGACCACCAATGAAAGAGGTGCCCCTTCCGGAAGTGCAGCAGGGGCCGGATAAATGGCCTCAGGGGGCCACATGCGGCCCGCGGGCCGTAGTTTGGGGACCCCTGAGATAGAGAAACAGAGGTCCAGAGAGATCAAGACGTCCACCCAAAACCTCACAGTAGTTAGTGCTAGTCGCAGGATTCAAACCAGGTCTGGCAGGCTGCAAAAATAACTATTGTCGACTAATTCCTACCTCTTCTAAACGTGTTCCTGGATTAAATCCTTTAATCCTCACCTCAACCCTTTGAGGGAGGTACTATTATTGTCCCCATTTTACAGGGGAAGAACCTGGGTGCCATGGTATGTTGTTGTGGACCATAAATGGCAAAAAGCCATTATAGATTCGAGGTTTAGCAAAAGGCTAAGTTCTCCCCCCTCCACCTCCATATTGGCTATGATGCTAAGTATTTGCACCCACTTCACTTGCTTGCTTAAATTGCTGGAAGCAATTTATATGCTCTTCCTCTTACTCTTTGTTTGTTCAGATGTTGGTTGATTTCACTTATGCGTGGTGGGGGGGATTCCTGTTTTAGCCTTGGATATGTAACTTTGTATCAAGGACTTTCTTGATTTGCATATGGCTATACAATAAAGCAAACTGGAGCTATGGGGCACTCTGATATTGCCATCAGTATTGGAAGAGTCCTCCCGGTCCCATTTTTTCCTAATAATTGTGTTTCTTTAATTCTGCACCGTTATTAGGAGCTGCACTGGTCCGCAGCAGGAAGTGATTTGTCCGAAGCCACACAGCTAGCTTGTGGAGAAACAGAGGTTTAGACCAGGGCTGATTGGTTCTAGAGGCTGCCCCTTTGAAGTCGTATCCTCTTCACTCTCCCTCTGCCCCCAATCCTCAGAGAGAAGCATGTTCTTTCCAAGTTCTGTCCAAACCAGCACAGAAGAGTCATTGCTAAGCACATCCATCAACTGTGTGTCAGGCCGTGAGAGAGGCTCTTCCTACGGCTTGGTCATTAGTGCCGCACAGCCATTTGGGAAACCCCTTTCGCGGGCCTCAAGGCCTCCCATGCTCACAGGCAATCAAGGATTTTTTTTTATTTTTGCCTCACTCTTGGGAAAGGTTGGAATTTATAAACCGTGACTATTAGGCAAGCAACACGGGGATCTTTACTCCCTCTCAGATGATAAATTATCCATATTGCAGTAAGGGAAGGAAATATATAACGCACTTGCAAAATGCCTACAGGAAGTCTGCTCTGTCCAGACAATGAGCTCACTTGCAAAATAAAGCTTCCAGTGGAGAACCCTGCAGAGCCTGCCATGAAGTCCTGCCCACACAGGCGATCCTGGAGTTGGGATTGGCTACTATGGCTGTCCATAACTTCAGCCCCAAGAGAGGTAATAAAAGGTCTCTAAGCTACTCTCCCTTGACAGGAGTTACTCTATTGGACCCACAAAACTTGTCTGGTGGATTTAATCAAAACTTTCTCTGTTTTCCAATGAGATGAAGGGAGCTGTGCCAGTATGAGGCTCTTGGGTAACCCAGCCAATCCCTTCCCTGCTTCATTTTCAAGCCTGTTTCTTTTTCATCATAGGTTTTGCTGAGAGTACACATGGTAGAGTGTAGTAGTTAAGTGCTTGGGCTCCAAGGCTCACAGCTTAGGTTCAAATCCCGGCACCTTCTGGCCGGGTAGCTAACTCAGCAAGCAAGGTTCTGCTTTGCCCAAGAACACCAGGACCAGAGTGACTGGAGATGAGGAAATGGGGACCAATAGGTCCCTGAGGTCATGCTGAAGAGTCTGGATTTAATTGTGCTAGGAGACCATTTGGAACTGTAATACCATAATAAATGATAGCCATTGATAATGCTATGATTTGGTGAAATCAGAGCAGGTGTGGGGACAATTCCCAAAGCGAAGGCCAAAACCCACTGCTGGAATGTGAGATCATTTTACATGCTATACAGATGAACCCTTCATTTTTATGGTGACAGATTCATTTCTATGTGTGTTATAAAAATATACATAACTAGCTCATGAATTCTGTGATTTTTCTATTTATGGGAGTAATATAGGTCTCATTTTAAAGCAGATACATTTAGGTCTGACCTGTGGTGGCACAGTGGGATAAAGCGTCGATCTGGAATGCTGAGGTCATCGGTTCGAAACCCTGGGCTTGTCTGGTCAAGGTACATATTGGAGTTGATACTTCCTGCTCATCCCTTCTCTCTCTCTCTCTCTCTCTCTCTCTCTCTCTCTAAAATGAATAAATAAAGTCTTTAAAATTAAAAAAAAAAAGAAATAAAGTCTATTTAAAGCAGATACATGTAAGTAAAAAAATAAATAAAAATTAAAAAGCAGTAAGCTGATTAAAAAAAAAAAAATACCAAGGCAGCGACAGGCCAAGAGGCAGGCAGATGTGGCAGCCACAGAGGTGGAGTGGGCACCACCAGCATAGGAATCCTGGTGGGTGAGAAATCCCACAGTAGCTGTGTGACCTCAGACAAGATGCTTGGTCTCTCTGAGCCTTGTTTCCGCATCTGCAAAACAAAGGCGGAAGCTCCACCTTGGTGACATGAAATGAGGTTATGTTTGTTTGTTTCCTCCCTTCCTAGCTCTCCCTGCTCCCCTCCCTGCCCCCAACCATCCTCAGGCTGCTGGGAGGGGACAGAGTGGGATTTAAACCCTGATCTGTCTGATGTTGAGTCCCGGGCCACACTTGCAGGAAGAGCCAGGAACCACGCGGGCAGCCTCTTCCTGAGCCAGTGGCATCTCCCAGGTACCGTCTCCCTCCCAGAAGCACAGTTCTGATGGGTCACTTGTTTCTCACTGGGTCACCAGCCTCTAGAACAGCTGGTGGTCCCTTGATGGTGGCCTCAGTCACTTCCTATGGATGGAAGCCCAATCCTGTTTATTTTCATCTCCTCCAAACCTCCTGAGAAACGGATGGCTGTTATCCCAAAGGCCATGCCCCTTGGCCAAGCCCACTATGGTAGGCAAAATAGAGACCCCCCCAAAAAAATACCCACATCCTAATTCCTGGAACCTATAAATATATTTCACCTTACCTGGCAAAAGGACTTTGCAGGTTGATTAAGTAAAGGATCTTAAAATAGGGAGATTATCTTGGAATATCAATGTGGACCCAACATAGTCAAAAGGGTCCCCATGTGTGTAAGAGGGAGGTGGAAATATCAGAGTCAGATCTCAGAAGAGACTAACCTGCTGGCTCTGAAGATGGAGAGAGAGAGGGGCCAAACCAAGGGAGACCTGCAGCTTCTAGAAGCTGGAAAAGGCAAAGGAACAGATTTTCCTGTCCAAAAGGACTGTGGCTCCGCTGACCCCTGGATCCCGTTTTGGGTTTCTGACCTCCAGAACTATAAGATAATACATTTCTGTTGGTTTCAGCCACTGGCTTTGTGGCTAATTTGTTACAGCAGCAACCGTAAACGCATACAGCTCCTCAGCAGAGTGCACAGTAGGGCCGGGCCTCTAACCCCGGAGCCTGAGCACACCCCACGGAAGCCACAGCACCCCCACCCCCACCCACCCCCGCCCTCACAGGCGCTGCCCTTGACCTCCTCACTGTGTGAGCTCAGGCAAGTTGTTGACTTCTCTGAGCCTCCATTTCCTCCTGTGTAGGGCGAGAATCAAACCCGCTCACAGTTTACGAGGATTCAATAAGAAAATGCCATGGGTGGTGGGGGGAGGGGCAAAACCGCACATGTCCCTTACTTCTATTCCGCCCTTTCCTGTTACAAATGACAAGTCTCCAGCTCTTCCAGACTCCTTCTAAAACGCTCTTTCTCAACTAACTGGTGGACCCCTAAAAACTTCAGACGAGGAGGACATGTTCCATGTTTCCATGGTCAGAGCCAGACAGAGCTGAAATTGCTTGTGAAACTGTCCTCCTAAATGTTACTTCTGACAAAGGAGTCTTTGAAGACCCACTCACTGACTTCAGGGTGATTTGCATATCCCAGAAAGTCATCTTTCATCCAAAATGGTCTGTGATGCTGAAGTTCTGGCTGGTTGTCTCGTTTAATCATTTGCCGTCAGGGTAACATTAATATGGCAGCAGATAATCTAAGTGTTTCAAAGGAAGTGACTTAACGAGTTTTCTTTGTTAAGCCAGAACTTCCCTCTTCACCCACGTGCCTGAAGGTTAAACTAAAACCCACGGCTCTGCCAAGTTTCACATTTAAACAAAGAGTCGGAGAGTCTTGTGTCCTTTCAATTACCAGAGGGTCTGGCTCAGAGCCTGGACTCGGCAGGAGGGGCGGTTTTGAAGATGGCCGCTGCTGTGAGCCTTTCTGTCCTTAGCTCAGCCCTTTCCCAGCTCCTAGCTCAGCCGAGCCTCCCCTGTCCCCGCCCAAAGAGGAAGGCAGCAAAGAGGTGTTGATCAGCGTCTGGCAGGCCCAAAGGGCAGTGTGGCCTGCCACCGGGCGGGCACAGCTGGGCAGCAGCAGAACGAGAACACGAGTCTGCTCGGGGACGGCTGCTTGGGAGGCGTGTGAGTGGTGCAGCCACAGATAGTGCCAGGGCTCTCCTCCCCCGGGAGCTCCTGGGTGCCCTCTGTACCTTGCCAAGAGAAGGGCAAGCTTCCTGCCAGACCACTGGCCTGTAATTCCCTCCCGGCTGCCCTGACCGCCTAGCTCACTCCCACCTGCGACACCTGAGGTTGCGGCCTGGAAAATCCAAGCAATCACACAGCCCTCCCTCCCTTTATTCTGCCCCCCAGCCTCGCACGCTCACTGGGGGCTGGGACCCGAGCATGCAGCCTCGGGCTCCCTCTCCTACTCCCTGTCCCTCAGAGGGTCCGCCTGCAGGGACAGACCACAGGTCTGGCCTTGGGGACAGCAGTCCCCCCCCCCCCAGTAACCAGCCAGTCAGTCCCACAGCCAGCAGGGGCCCCTGAGGCTGTCTGTCCCACACCCCATCACAGATGCTGCCTCTCAGCCAGGCGTTCAGAGGTCACTGCTTGTGCCCAGGGCCACATCAAACCATATACTGGTCTGTCCATGCTGTCATGGCTCCGAAGGCAGAAGACCCCTGGGCAGGAGGCTATGGAATGCTGTCACCACAGCCAGAAAGGGCGCAGTCTGTGGGGAACAGAGCCCTACCCTGGGGCTGGGCACCCCCCTTTCTCCAGGCTCGAGCCTCTCCCCAGCCTCTGCTCGCTCTGGAGCTCTGGAGTGGGAATTGTCACCTTGTGTCCAGGGCGGCTGTGCGGACCAGAAGGTCGGCGCTTTGCTCCTGCCAGCTGCCAGCCCCACCCTCGGAAAGAACCTCGGAGATCCAGGTCCCTGGGAAGCTGGTGGCCGTGGGAGCACACCTGCCATGAACACCATCATCAGAATGACTTCCTTCGGGCATTCCCCCCAGAGAGGGGATTTTTCCTTATTCAAATAAAAACAACAACAATCACACACAACAAAAGTGATAGGCGCTACTAAGGGGCATATCCCTCTCAGAGGTTTAAAAAAAAAAAAAGAAAAGGCAAAGCACTACTCTTTATGGTTCCGGCCACTGTACTATTCAGGGACTTCTAGGAAATTTCCGGTTACCCTGATTAAAAACGGGCAGACTCAGTAAGTACATGCCTTCTACCCTTCGTCCCCACTCCCCTGTTCCTGCCACGAACGCAGGCACAACGTCCAGGGAAGCAGCGGCCACTCAGGAAGTGTGAGGACAAAAGTCACAGCCAAAGGATACTGAAGGGGAGAGGGAGAGAGAATGTGGGGGCCCTGACGGCATCATGAAGCCCCTGTTCCAGCTTGGACCCCCTTTCTCTAGATACCGTGCAATGGGAGGAACAGAAACGCACCCAGGGTCTTCTGACTTTGTCCACCCGTTCAACAAAAGGCTTGTGTTAGGTGCTTGAGACGCAAATGTGGAGAAGATAGACAAGGACCTTGTTCTCATGGGTGAATGTTCTAGAAGGGGAGATAGTAAACAGGGACCCGTATGAACAAGGGTATTTCAGCAAGTGAACGTTCTCAGTCACTGTGTTCGGATGCGGATGCTTCCACCGGCCTGGCCTCTGGTCTAGGCCGGAGAACAGACTCCCTGTGGGACTTGGGAACAATCATTCCCCCACTTGAATCTCCATTTCCCTGTCTGTCCTATCAGGGAGGGGTCCAAAGCCATCCTCTTGGAAGCCTGGCCCCCCTCGGCCGGGCCCCAGGGCCAGCAGGTTACCTATTCCGAGCAGCTGGACCCAGCGCCTGGACCCCTCCAGCCCAACTGGGCTGTTGCTACTCTCAAATTCCTTAGCGCTGGGTAAACAGCTGGGAGGCCTCGCCAGCCAGCCCGGCCTCCTGACTGCAGCCCTTTCAGCGCTGCCAATAAACGCTCAACAACTGCTGAAAGCTCTGTCCCTGGCCAGCTGCAGGCTGAAGAGCCCGATTGTGGCCAAGTCCTCTCCGTGCCGGCTCCGGGCACGGCCCTGGGCAGGTTGAGAAGCTGGGCCACGAGGCCCTACTGTACCAGAGGACACCACCACCCTACTGTACCAGGCCACCACCACCGCTGTTCCAGGGCCGCCAGCCCTCCTCTGGATGCCCCAGCAGCTACCAGCCCCACGCCCAGGTCAGCTGCTGGCCTATGGTCAAGGGAACCTGGGTCTGTTCCAGGGTCCTCATCAGAGAGTATAGATGAACATGCTAATCTGACAGGTGGCCGCATCATTCATTTACTCATTTGACAAACATTTATTGTGTGCCTACTATGTGTCAGGCCCTGTGGTAGGCCTTGGAGATAAGCCATGAACGAGACCAAGGTCCTGCCGGCAAAAGGGCCGCCATTCGAGCAGGGCGCCCGCTTGATCCCAGCCCCCCACTCAGAACGTCAGAGTGGGCGTTTCCCGCCCGGTCAAGCCGTCCCAGAGGCCAAACGAGGCTGGGTCTGCAGGTGGCAGCCCCAGTGACCCGCCAAAACCTAACTTGGGTAAGACCAAGGCCAGTAATAGTTACAATACCAGTAATAACATCACAGGGATGGGGGCAACAATACCACCTCTTAGTAAAAGGAATAATCGAGATGAAACTGGTGATCTAAAAATAGCGGGCCCCTCCGTCAGAGAGCGGTATCAGATGTAGGGGAAATCCGCAGACCCTGACAGGCGACAAACCTGGGTTCACATCCCACCTTTGCCCCTGGTAAGCTGTGTGACTGAGGGCCAGTCTCCCTGCCCCTCTCGGTTTTCTCATCTGTAAAGCGGCCATAACAATAGGTCGGCCTTTCCTGCGGAGTTACTGTAAGGATGAAGACAATGAGGATGTTGCCCTGGCCACGTGACCTCTAGGAGGCATGCGTTCTCCCCCGGTTCCTCGCCTCTCCCCTGCCGACCATACTTCCTAAAGCTGATTCTGAACGAGCCCCGTCTGGCTCACGCGCTCTCAGTGGCCCCCAGGGCTGCAGGGTCCATTCTTTGGCACCACCGATCAGGGGCTGCCCCCACCTGCAGCTCCCCAGCGACGCCCAAGACCTTCTCTGAGACAAAGCTCTTCCGGATCCCTCCAAGTGGGACAGCCACGAGGCCCAGAGCCCTGCAGGGGTGCTCTCCACACCACCACCACCCCCCCAGGATACCTTGACCAAGAGGGGTTTGGGGGCACCAGATCTCAAGGTGTCACTGATATATCACCCGCCTCAGCACCTCGTCGTTCCCCCGAAACCCCCCTTGTGCTGGAGGGAAACGTGGGGGTGTTTGTGGTTGGAGAAGTGTGCTCTTTCCCATCAGGCTAATCTGATGTTGACATTTTCCACCCCACCCCTCAGCTACTTTGCTAAGCACCGTGGCTGCTGTGCGCTCCTTCCAGGAGGGGAGACTGAGCCCTGCCCCCCGGGGGGCTTCCCAGGAATGGCGGAGGGGAGTGATGATGTCCAGGGAAACGGAAGGGAGACAGGGCGGGTGCAGTGCTTGTCCCCGGCATACACACTAAGTAACCGAGGGTTCCAGTCGGGAACTGGTTTGCCTGGAATACACTTGGAATGGGGGTTCAGGCTTGAAAGCTTCATACTTGCCGCCACAACACAGGACCTGCTGAGGCTCTCAGGACTGAACACAAATGCTGAGATGAGTACAAGGTGCAGACCCGCTCCGCCCTCGCCGCCTCTTCGTTTCGGGCTGCCTGGGGTTCTCCCATCGGCCCTTCCCCCTGTGGGTAAAGTAACGCCCCCGTCATTCAGTATTTTACAATTATTTTCAAATAGATAACAAATGCGCATGGTATAAAATTAAAAATATACAAAAGGATATAAAGTGAAAAATTGGCATCATTTCCACCCCTGCCCAACAGCTATCCCGGTACCCTCCCCTGGGGTAATAGTAATACCTGCTTTCTGGCATCTCCTTCCAGAGATGTCTACGCATATACCAGTAGGTCGTTATACATATCATTGCCAAACATGGTAGCGTAGTTTATGAGTTTCCCACTGAATGGTATGTTGGGAGCTTGTTCCATCTAAGTACATAAAGAGTGTTCCCTTTTTATTATGTCTGCATAGTATTCCTTTGGGTGGTTATCTCATAACTAAATAAACTTTAATCAGTGGCTGTTAGATTGTCTACAAGTTTTTGCAATTATGAACACACAACAGTAATTGGTCTCATTGCATATGCCTCCTTTTCATAAGTTTGAATGCGTGCATAAGATAAATTTCTTAACAGTGGAATTACTAGGTTAAAGAATAGGGGCACGCCAATTTTGGTCAATACTGACAAATGGCCCTGCAGAGAGACCGTACCAAGGTATACTCCTACCAGCACTATAAAAGGGTGCGTGTTTCCCACATCCTCACCAACTCGGCGAGTTATCAAACTCTTTGATCTTTACCAGTATAATAGACGCAAAGCGGCTTGCATTGCAATTCAGCTTGTTTTATCAGTAAAGTTGAGAATATTCTCATGTGTTTAGAAGCCATTTGTATTTCCTTTCCTATAAACTGTCAGATGCTTTGCCCATTTTTTTCTGCTGGTTGGTGATCTATTTCTCATTGATTTTAAGGTGCTCTTTACATGTTAAGGAAATGACTCTCTTGTCAGTAACATAAGTGGTAGCTATTTTTTTTACAGTGTATCTTTTGATTTGCTGATGGGTTGTTTTTCCCACCACTTTTTTAAAATGCTTGAATTTATTGATCTCTTAAGTTACAGTACCTGTTCAAATATCAATTATAAAAATATTCCTCAATGTTTTTTTTTCTAGTGCTGTTATGCTGTTGTTTTTAGATCAGTCCCTCTTCTGAGTTACCTAAGGGTCCTGGTTTATACCATTTTTCAGGCCCTGATGGTGCCGTCTCTTCATCCTGTTTGTTTGTTAGGTCTGGAAAGGAGGCTTCCCCTGCAGGGGTGAGGGTAGGCACAGTGCGTGTGTCCAGAGATACCTGTCTACAGGCCTCCTGGGTTACTGGAAGGGAAAGGGTACAAACCCAGGAAGCCAGGTTTGCGCTGAGAAGAGCTGGGAGCTGGGAATGAGGGGAGAGGTGTGTACTGAGCCCCTGCTTAATAGCACACCTTTTTACCTTTCCAAAACCCAGTGACCCGCAAGACTGGATTACCTTACTCTCCCATTCTACAGGTGAGAATACTGAGGTTTTGAGAGGCTGAATAATTTTCCCAGGAACCTACAGCCAGTAAGCGGCAGAGCTGGTACTCAAATGCTGGGACGAGTAGAAGCTGGTTCTCGGCTTCTATGAAGGCTGAAGGGAGTTGGCGAGGCTGCATCAGGGTGTGGACAGCAGCTGGTGGTCAGTGACTCTCCTTCATGGAGGGAGGGGGGGTGGGGGAAGCAGCTGGAGTTGGGAGATAGAAAACCAGCAGCCACAGATAAAGCAGGAGGCAGGCAGGCGATGTGCATGCTGCAGCAGCTGGAGTTCAGATGAAATCTCCACTAAACCAGCACAAAGGCTAGGCTAGGGGACCTTGTGACTCCCAGGGCCTGCCGGGCCCACTCCCTGCTTCTCAGAGCCGCCTCTCAGAGCCAGGCTTAGAGGACCCTCAAGGTGTTTCCTGAGCCTGGGTGCTGCAGGCTCCCCTCCCCAACCAGGGCCGTGTGTGGGAGACAGCGGGACAAAGAGAAAGAACAAGTGGTCTGTCTTTCTGTCTGAGGAGAGCAGGGCCTGCGAGCTCCCAGGGCTTCCTGTGACCACATGGTACGTCAACCGTGTTGCTGTTTTACTTCGAATGCCTTCATGTGGGCACACTTTCCAGCCCCCCACAGTCCCCACCTCTCCCCGTCATCTCACGACAGCTCACATCACACATTCACCTGGCCCCTAACGACTTTTGAGTTTGAGGACCTGAATTCATGCGGCCGATGACTGGAGGTCAGGGTTTATAAGTATGCAGGAAGTGGGCATCTTTGAGATAAAGGAAGAAGGAGGCACAGAGGGAGGCAGTAACATTCCCAGAGTCGCACAGCAGAACTGGGCAGAACCAGGACTAGGACCCCAGAGGCCTGACTCCCTGTCCAGTGCTCACTGACCTGCCTTCTGCTGCCTCCCGGCAGCCACAGGGGGAAAAGCAGAAACACCTGAAGAAAATAAATGGAAAACACACGTGATGGCTAGCCCTGCCACTCACACTGTGACGCGAGGAAAGTCCCTGCCACCTCCGGGCCTCGGTTTCCCCATCCACACAGAAAGAGGTTGGACCAATGACATCAAGGGCTCCTGTGAGCTCCTCAGGCCACTCTCCCCGTCCCTCCCGGAGGCTGCGGGGGACACACCATACATTCCTCAGGCCTGTTCCGCACGAGCTAATATTGACCCAGGGCTGTTTCCCTTGGCCCCGAGCAGGGCTGTGTTTGCTCTGGCTTCAGCTGCGAGGGCCCAGGCAGGCGGCGCCAGGTGGAGGACGAGCCTCACACAGGCTCGGGAGCGAGGCAGAAACCACCAGAAGCCCAGGGCACAATCCCACGACACCCACACCCAGCTTTTAAAACGTCTAGTGTATTTTTTTAAAAAATAAGAACTGCCCAAATACAGTTATAAAATGTCTGGGGTACTTTTTTTAATGTTGTATTTTATAAATAAACTCTTTTAACACGCATATAACGTGCACATATAACAGAATGTTCTACCTCGTTCGGAATCACCTGGAAAACTTAAAATTAGGCCCTTCCTTTAATAAGTGGCTAGTTGCAGGGTTGGGCCAGGGACAGAACAAGATAAGCCCAAGACATCTTTTGGTACCAGAAGGTAAGAAAGTGCTCAAAGAACAAAGGAGACACCAGCACCAGCAGGGAGGGACTCCCTCCAGCCCCTGCTCCACGTCAAAATGATAAATAACAATAATGACACCTTAATCTCCATTCAATAAAACAGGAACCCAAGCTGGTGTGAATAATTAAACAAATGAATGAAAAGTTTAGTGAGGAATGGGCTATTCGCATGATCTCAAAACCTCCCCACAAAATGCTTTTTTTTTCATCACCAAGGGCAAAAGAGTAACTTGACAGTGGAGAAGCCTGCAGCCCAACCATAGTCAAGGAATTCAAGTGATCTTGACTAAGAAAGGGAGAAAATTCACAGAAAGGGCCACACAGTCGGAGGCAGGCAGAACCCAGCGTCACTTCTAAAGACACCTGACTCAGATCAAATCAGGGGAAACAAACCCCAAACCAGGAACACGCTGCAAAGCCGCTGGCCCGCCATCTTCAACAGGGACAAGGCCGTGAAGGCTAAGAGATGAGAACACAGGAACCACCTGCTCCAGGCTGGAAGGCGACTGGAGGGACAGGACTGCTCGGTGCAAGGACATTCCTGGGACAACAGGAGGACCTTGCATGGAGCTTGAGGAGTGTCATAGAGATGTGTCAGCGTCAGTGTCCTGACTTCCCTGTCGCATTGTTTCTGGGGGGAGGGAGGGTGTCCCTGTTGGTAGGAAAGAGATGCTAAAATAGTCAGGGGGATGGGTCGCCATAGCAGCAACTTACTCTCAAGTGGTCAGGGGGAAATAGTTTTTTGTGCTGTACTTGCAACTTTGTTAGACGTGTTTGAGGTGGTTAGAAAATAAGAGGCTGAAATGTGTGCGGGGGAGAGGGGTCATGAATTTAAGTTCCCAGCCAAGATGCCAGAAGGAGCCAGGAGGAGAAACAGGCTGCCCAGAAGGGGGCTGACTCCTCCCACCTCCTCATCTCCTTTCAAAGCACCTCCAGGAAATAAGATGAGAAAAGGACCATCAGAGAGGCCACGCCCTGTCCAAAGCCACACAGCAGGCAGGGCAGCCAGGCCCCAGCACTGCCCTTGTTGTGTTTCTCCCTGCTCAGGCTTTCTGAGGTCTCTCCGGGCGACAACTGGACCCACGGGGCTGACGCGGACAGAGGCGGGAGCCCTGTGTTCCGGCCCCCGCTCTGCCTTCGTTAAGCTTCTCCCCTTCTCTAGGCCTCCACTCACTCTCTGGTCCAAGGGGACAATGAGCTCGGTCTCTCTGATGCTCCCACTAGTGGCTTTCTATGGGGAGTCCGGACACAGGTTGGGCCAATTGGTCTCTAACCTGCCGGACAACCCAAGGCCGGCCACTTAACCTCTCTTCATTTGTTTCCTTATCAGTGCTCGGTAGGATAACATATTGAAATATTCCCCAGCCCCTCTTCTCCCAGAACTTCCTCTGCCCCGTCTTCCCCTCCTAGCCCCCGGCCCCCCAGGCCCCACAGCTGCTGTCCTGAGGAATAACAGAAGAGGGCAGATAACAGAGCAGCCACGTTCACTGCTCTGGAGTTCCATGGTATAGGAACTGGAGAAGGCCACGTGATGAGCCAGAGGAGTCCTCCCACCTCTGCAGACCAGGAATGTTTCTGGAATGAGGGATGAAAACAGTGGAGAGAGCAGGGAGCAGGTCTGAGCCCCCACTAGAGTGAGAGTTTTGGGACCACTCTGGAGACCCAAGATCAGAGGAAGAGCCCCAAGATCTGGTGCGAGCACCACATCTCCTGGCACAGCAGCCAGGGACATGGCCCTTCCTGTGGGCGAGCAGGGCAGCCAGAGCCCCTTCCCCCGTGGCAGGTGACGGCAGAGCTCTCCCCTCAGAGGAGCATGTGCAATAAATGCCTCCCCTGGACCCCCGGGCATGGCACCAACATGGCCCGAGGAAGCTGGTGACTCTGAAGGGGCATTCTGATCAGAAATGAAGGAGGACTCAGCCATGCCCTGCAGAGACCAGACAAGAGCAGGGACAACTCAGGAGAAGCCAGGAGATGACAATGCCCCTCCCCACCAGTGTCCCAGGGCCACCTAAACCCTCAGACCTTAGACATCCTGGGGCAGGGCTGGAGGACCACGAATAACAAGATTACGATGTTTCTATCGGTGATGGGGTAAAGGCATTAAGTTGAAATTAAGGTCAGTTCAGAAAATAGGAAGAAAACTGCTTCCTCACATGCCCAAGTTTATACACTATGATTGCTGTTCACCATGTGTTCACCAGGCATAAGAATAGACTAGCAGCCTGGTTGGAGCAGGCTTTCTCAGCTTGTGAGGCCAGCTATGTACAGATGTCCTAACTGCATTCAGTGACCTTACTGGCCACTCTGGAAGTATTTACACCAGGAAAATTGGCAAACATGACTAATCAGTAATAACGGTTGTTTGTTTCGTTTTTCAGAGAGAGAGAGACTGTTCACCAGCACTCCCCTGAATAGAATCTCCTCTCCACCTCAGGGTTGTCATAGGCATTAAATGAGATTGTGTCGAGTGCTTGGCACCAGGCCTGGCATATAGTAGATGCTCAGTAAGTGTTGTCTGCTACCACTGCTGTTGCCCTAACAGAAAAACGAGGTCTGGCCCCATTTCCGAGCCTTGTCCCTTCCCTGTCTCACCGCTGGGGTCAGGATGGAGGTGATTTTTTAGCCCTATGAGTCATCAGAACTGTCCTATGTGAAGAAACCCCACCACCACCACCACCACCAAAGACCTTGATAAAGCCTTGTCTTGAGGATGCTGAGCTGGAAGATTTGCAAGAACCCAGGTCTACTTAGAAGACAGTGGAACCTCTCTGGTTCTCCCAGGCCAGCTGGGAACATTCATCTCTGGGCAGGACCCCCATATGGAGCTAGCAGCAGGGTACAAGCCTCGGCATGGGAGGACAAAGAAATGACACAGAGGGAAAAGGACTCCTGGACAACTGTATCCAACTTCTTCAGGGCTGAAGTACTCTTAGTGGAAAAATTACAGACTTGTTTTGCCCCGGCCCGTGGCTGTGTGTGTGTTTGTGATCAGCTGACAGGAAAATGGTTTTCTTGCTGGTCTGGGCTCTATCGGGTGCCTGTCACATACTGGAGGCCCCACAAAGGTGTGACATTGGGATTGTTTATGTTTACTTTATTTTTATTTTTAATGTTCTTCGGTTCAGGGTGCCCCTGCCCAGCCCTGAGACCACAGCGCCATTAATAGGTCAGGACATTCTAGGGTCTGTGCCCACTCCACCCATCCTGGGCTTAAGGAATCCAAGGCACACACCAGATTCCGGCCACCAACCAGCCACGGAGCACAGCAGGGTCGTAAACGGGGGTGGCTGGGAGGTTTCCGGGCCTCGCTGGTGGGGACCAGTTTACTTGGTGGAAAGCAGACAGCAGTAGCCAGAGGATCCCAAAATAACTCACGTGGCCGCAGCTGAGAGCCAGTCCCCTCCGTGGAAATTTTAAATGAATTCTTCATGGCTGCGAGGCCCAGGCCCGCAGATGGCCCCACCCGGAATCCCCTGATCGCCGTGGCTGTGATGACTCCAGGGTCCCAAGGAAGCCGCCCCCTGTGTCTGGGTCCTTCCTGTAGGTGGAGGTCATGACAAGAAAAAGATGACCCTCTGCCACTCCTCAGACTCTCAGGATGCCACTCCTCCCAGCATTGTACTGAGGGGGAAACTGAGGCTAGAGAAAGAGAAATAAAACCACAGAGTGAAAGTGAGGTTAGTCTGGTCCCTGTAGGTGCCCGGCATTGTGCTAAGTGCAAATTAATCCTGAAGAGAGCAACTGAGTGAATGGGGCGAGGGGGAAGGGGCAAGGGGGTGAGTAAATGGGTAGAATCAGGGCCGCCCAGAAGGTCAGCGGGTCTTGGGGACCTGGCAGACGCAGGCTGTGCCCAGGAAGGAGAGGAGGGAGGAAGATACTTCCAGCAGCAGGACCAGCGCAGGTGAAGGTAGGGGGGGTGGGAACACAATACCCCGCACACCCCGTTCATGGACCACAGAGACCCCAAAGCACAGGTTCATTTCACAGTCAGAAGGCCACCCTCGGGCCACACGACGGGAAAGAGGCAGGAGCTGGAGCCCCCGTCCCTGATCCCGAACGGCACGCCTTTTCCACGACCTGAGCATCCCCACTGAGGGGCTGAGGAAGCCGAGGCAGCCCCAGGGCCCCACCGCCATCCTGCACTTGGGTGTATAATACGAGGTAGAGGGCTTGGAGAAGGACCAGGCCTGGGCCTTGGGGAGCTTCTTGTCTCCAGAGTCTTCAGGGGCAAAGAGCCTGGGCCTCTGCAAGAGCTCAGACTTCAGAGTCAGACAGATGGATCCGCTCTAGAGTTTCCTGACAGTCCTGGTCCAGGCACTGAGCTCCTCCCAGCCTGGTAGGGCATCTCATTTAACCCCCAGCCCACCCCCACCCCGCAGCCCTGCGGGGGGCACTGGCAGCCTCCCCGTTTTACAGATGAAGGGACTAAGCACAGGAGATAAGCAGCATGCTCGAGGTCACATAGTATCAAGTGGCCAGTCCAGGAGCTCAGCCCCAGGTTGCCTGACACCAGAGTTGTCACCACCTGCATCCATGTCTACCATGCTGCTAAACCCCTCCTGGCCTCCTACCTTCACAGCCAGTCACTCCCACCGGGAGGCGTGGGGGCTGGGAGGTGGTCAGGAGAGGAGCCAATGAGATAAATGCCTATCAGGACTGGCCCTGGCCCCGCCAGGCAGCCCATATGCCCCGAAGGCCCATCCTTGTCACCTTCCCCAGGGTCCCTGTCACCGAGGACAAGGCCCGGCCTCTCTGGCTGGCAAGGCAGGGGCTTCAGGAGAACTGGGGCCACTTGGGGGCCCAGGGAAGGGTAGGGACCGGGCAGCCATGGGAACACAGGTCCGCTTCATCCTCTGCTGGGCCAGCTGGATCCTCCCTGTCCCCTTGGACCCACTGGGGACTTGGGGTTTTCATGCATCTGATTAGCATAAATTAGCAGCTGCCAGCAGCAGGGAGGAATGCAGCATGCCAGGGGCCCAGTCTTGTTTTTGGAAACCTTATCGAGTCCTGCTGAGGGCTCCCCTTGTTCACAGGGCCCCGGGATGGCCGGCTGGTGTTTGTGTACCCAGCAGAGGCCCACTCCAGCCCCTAGTGAGCCCACGACCCACCGTCTCCAAGGAAAACACAGAAGGAGTGCAATGCCCAGGAGGGAGCATGGTGCCCCAAAGGAGCCTGGTGTCCTCAGACTCCAAACCTGCCCCCGACCCCAAGCCCAGCCCTCCTCCAGGCCTCCCTGCACACTGAGAGAGACCTCTTCCCTGGGTGTTGGGGATGCAGGAGGAGGGCCCGGGCTTTCCAGGCTGGGGTGACATCCACACAGTCCTCTCAGCTGGGCACACCAACCGTGTTCCTTGGGGGGGTGAAACTGGTCTGCCCTGGTTTTCCAAAGAAAAGGAAAGAGATCTTCCATCGCAAAAGGCCCGCTGAGTGCCAAGTCTGGGGCTGGGCGCCGACTGCATCACCAAAGGGTCCGATGATGGTGGAAGGGGCATGCATGGCTTTCCTCCGCCACACCGCCCTCCCCTCTTCTTTGGACGATTCCGTGTCTTTACAGTGGTTCTCCAAGTGAACTAAGCACCTGAGCTCTGGAGCCAGACTGAGTTCAAGTCCCAGCCGCACCACTCAACCAGCTGTGTGCCTCTCTACCTCAGTTTCTTTGCCTGTAAAACGGGGTCATTGTTTTGAGAGTTTACTGTATGTATGCATTGAAGGTGCTTAGAACAGTGCTGGTACACGGTATGATGTGTTAGCTGTTAATTGCCTGGATGCCACCCTGTGGCTGTGGTGATGGTGAGGCTGCTAATCACAGCCTACCTCTCCCCAACCATAAGGATGGACATGTGACCTAGATCTGGCCAGTTGGAATGTCTCATCTCCAACTGCCACAGTAATTGGCCCAGGCTTAGGCAAGTCCAGCCAATCAGACTCTTTCCCTGGGGTTTTATATTTAGAGGTTGGTAGAAACATGCTTGTTTCCCTTGTGTGGCTAAATTGGAAAGACATGGTCCCGTACTGCCTGCGGCCCCACTCTCTTGGCCTCATCCACTACGTCAGGGAAGTCTGTCAGCAGGAGGAGAAAGTGAGGCCACCACCTAGAGACAAGCAGAGCCACAAGAGATCTGGAGGTGGACTGAGAAACCAAGAGACACACAGAGGCTGACAGTGACTGGCAGGCAGAGGCCACCCTGTTATTTCCATCCTTGTACCTCCCACATGGTGAAAATCCTGAGTAACCCACGGTTTATTATCGCTACTATACAAACAAGAAAACTGAGGCTCGAGGAGGAACTGCCTTAGTCCATTCAGGCTGCTACAACAAAGTACCACAGACCGGGTGGCTTATAAACAACCGAGATTTATTTCTCACAGTTCTGAAGGCTAGAAGTCCAAGGTCAAGTGTCTGGTGAGGGCTGGCTTCCTGGTTCATTGACAGCTGTCGTCACCCTTGTCCTCACATGGCAGAAGGACAAGGGAGCTCTCTGGGTCCCTTTTATAAAGGGCACTAATCCCACAGGGCATCTGCTCTCAACACTTAATCACCTCCCAAAGTCCCCAGCTCCAAATACTATCACCTTAGGAGTTAGCTTTCAACATATGAATTGGGGGGTGGAGGACCATAAGCATTTAGCCTAGAGCTAGTCACTAATCTGTCCATGAGGTGGAGCTAACACATGGTGGGGCCAAAGGCAGAAAGCCTAGTCCCCAGAGTCCAAAGAGGGAGGGAATGAGGAAGGGTGCGAGGGAGGCAACTTCACCTTCTCACAGGGAAAGTCAGCCCTTTATTTGGACAGCTGTCTGGAAGAAGAGAGGGAACCTGTGTTTGAATTCCAGCTCTGCCCTTTTCTGGCCACCTGAGCTTTGAGCAACTTACTTCTTTTCTCTGAGCCCAGCCTCCTCATTTTTTTTTTTTTTTTTTTTTTTTACAGGGACAGAGAGAGAGAGTCAGAGAGAGGGATAGACAGGGACAGACAGACAGAAATGGAGGAGATGAGAGGCATCAATCATCAGTTTTTCATTGTGAGACCTTAGTTGTTCATTGATTGCTTTCTCATATGTGCCTTGACCATGGGGCCTTCAGCAGACCGAGTAACCCCTTGCTTGAGCCAGCGACCTTGGGTCCAAGCTGGTGAGCTTTTGCTCAAACCAGATGAGCCCACGCTCAAGCTGGCGACCTCGGGGTCTCGAACCTGGGTCCTCTGCATCCCAGTCCGACGCTCTATCCACTGTGCCACCGCCTGGTCAGGCCTCATTTTTAAAATGGGGATGATATTCAATATGTTAGTAAGCTGACATAAAAAACAGTGTCACATTGAGAGCACCCAGCATATATTTAGCACCTGGGAAGTGTTCACTTTTCTATTCCTCCAAATAGAGCATCGTTCATCACAACCCTTCAGGAAACCGAAGTGCCGCAGACTTGAGGGCCTCTGTGTCCTCAGTGAATCTTGAAGGCAAGGGTGGTAGTCCCATTTTAGAAATGGGGAACTGAGGCTCAGACTGGTTGAACAAGATGCCCAAGGTCACACAGCCTGTTAATGGAACCTCTCAAACTTCCACCCTGGAAGTTGCCTGGAGTCCCTGCCTTGGGGCTGTTTGCAGTCAGGGGCTGAGAATGCAAGTGGGTCAGGTAAGTGGAGTGGGACTGCCCGGGGGCGGGGGGCGGGGAGGGGGGTGTGGGTGACCACTAAGAGCCTTGCCTGGCTTTCCAAGGCTCCTGAGCTCTATTCTCCCCACTTCCTCTTAGCCTAAGCTCTGGGTCCTGGGTCAAGGGCTCCCCCTTCTGGCCATGCAGGGAACCCCAACCCAGGCTGCTGGTAAATCCCAGGGAAAGCATCACAGAGGCAGTTCAGGAACTTGGAGTTCCTACTCCATGTGACGTAGGCGACAGACTCCACTTCTCTGAGCCTCGGTTGTCTTATCTGCCAAATGGGGATAATAGTGATATAATAAATGAAATAATGCTGTAAAGTGCCTGGCACAATGTCCAGATCAGTGGTCCTCAAACTTGAATGTGTATCAGAATTACACAGAGTGTTAGTTAAAAGCCAGATTGCTGGGTCCCAGCCCCAGAGTTTCCAATTCAGTGGACCCTGAGGCCGTCTGAGAATTTGCATTAAGTTCTCAGATAATGCCCAAGCTGCTGGTCAGCGAAAATAAGTGCTAGTTTAAAAATAAAAGACCAGTAAGCATATGAAAGGATGCTTAACATCACTAATCATTAGAGAAATGCAAATGAAACCACTGCAATAAGATGGCACTTCACATCCATTTGGATGGCTACCTACCATAAAAGATAGAAAGAGAGAAGAGAGAGGAAATAACAAGTATCGGCAAGGACATGGAGAGATTAGAATTCTTGTACATTTCTGATAGAAAATGGTATGGAAATTCCTCAAAAAAAAAATCAAACACAGAATTACCATATAATCCAGCAACTCCACTTCTGGGTATATATTCAAAAGAACTGGAAGCAAGGGTTCTAATAGATGTGTGTACACAGATGTGCATAGCAGCGTTATTCACAATAGACAAAGGCTGGAAGCACACTATGTGTCCATTGACAGATGAATGGATAAACGAAACGTGATAGATACATACAATAGAACATTATTCAGCTTTCAAAAGGAAGGAAATGCTCACATATGCTACATGGATGAACCTCAAAGACATTGTGCTAAGTGAAACAAGCCAGTCACAAATAGATAAATATTGTATGACTCTGCTTATATGAGGCACCTAGAATAGGTGAATTCATAGAGATGGGAAGTAAACAGTAGCAGCCATGGATGAGGGGAGCAGTTATTGTTTAATGGGTACAAAGTTTGAGTTTGGGAAGATGAATAGTGGTGATGGCTGCGCACAATGTGAACATGTACATAATGCCACTGAACCACTTAAAATGCTTAAAATGTTGCCTGACCAGGAGATGGCACTGTGGATAGAATGTCAACCAGAGGCGCTGAGGTCTTAGGTTCAAAACCCTGAGGTCACCGGCTTGAGTGCAGGCTCACCAGCTTGAGCACAGGATCGTAGACATGAAGCCATGGTCGCTGGCATGAGAAAGGGGTCACTGACTCAGTTTGAGCCCCCTATCAAGTCACATATGAGAAGCAGTTAACAACTAAAGTGACACAACTATGAGTTGATGTTTCTCACCTCTCTTATTTTCTGTCTCTCTCTCTCTCTCACTAAAAAAAAAAAAGAAAGAAAAAAAAAGGCTTAGTCCTGGCAGGTTGGCTCAGCAGTAGAGCGTCAGCCCAGCATGTGGTAGTGCTGGGTTCAATTCTTGGCAAGGGCACACAGGAGAAGCGTCCATCTGCTTCTCCACCCTTCCCCCTCTCCTCTCTCTCTCTCTCTCTCTCTCTCTCTTCCCCTCCTGCAGCCAAGGCTCCATTGGAGCAAAGTTGGCCCGGGTGCTGAGGATGGCTCCATGGCCTCCGCCTCAGGCGCTAGAATGGCTCCAATTAAAGCGGAGCAGTGCCCCAGATGGGCAGAGCACCGCCCTCTGGTGGGCATGCCTGGTGGATCGCAGTAGGGTGCATGCAGGAGTCTGTCTGTCTGCCCCCCAGCTTCTTACTTCGGAAAAATACCAAAAAAAAAAAAAAAGAAATTAACAAAAGAAAAAGGCTTAAAATGTAAATTGTATGTTATGTATATTTTGCCATAAAAGAATAAATAAAAGAGTACTTGAGCTGAGACCTAAACAATGAACATGCCTCAAAAAATGGGATGGTAGTTGAACAGAGAGAACTGTATGAGTCCAGCCTGGGAGGCCAGAGCCCCTGGGACATCCCAGAACAGGGCAGGCCTGAGGCCTGACTAGTCGGCAGCAAACTGATCCTGAGGCCCCGAGACTCAGTCTCCTCATCCACTCACCTCACAGAGACATGGTACCCACATCAACGGCCTAGATACAAGAGAAAGACATCCCAGCCAGGACCTTGGTTTCTCTGAGGTGGGGATGTTGGTGGCAGGGTTACATTTGGAGGCCCAAAAGGAAAGAAAACTGCTTCCCCTGGCTCCTTCTGGCCCTGTAAACCCCAGCCCAGCAGAGAGGACTGGGAGATTGGGGCGGGGTGGGGGAGGGGGGGTATGAGCAGTGAGCAGTGTTTCAGAGAAGCCACCAGAGGGCGCACTGCACACACAAACCCAGCGTGTCTTCTGCTTTGGACAGAGGAAGGGAGGCCACAGTCCTGGAGCACCTTCCTGAGCAGGCGGCTCCCAGGTCTGTTGAAACTCTCCCTGGGTGGGAGACACCCTGAGTCATGGACTCACAGTCACGAAGATGTCCTTGTTTGAAGAGCCTTAGAATGGAGACCTTTTTACAGCGGTGAGGAGCCCAGCGAATGGAAGGTGCCCATCCATGGTCATATGGCCAGGCAGGGCCCACGAGGACTGGAATCCCGTGACTCAAATGCCCCAGCACACGCACACCTGCTCCTTCTCTTAAATCCCCCAGAGATCTCATCCCAGACAGAGACCAGGCACCAAGACGGAATGGAATTGTAAGAAATGGGGCTATCGCATTCCTACCATCCCCTGTTCTCCCAGGATGCTGAGTCACAAGGAAATTGAGCTACAGCAAAGCAGCAATGGTGTGCCTCTTAAGCAGGTCAAGGCCCCAAGGTGGGTCCCAGTGAGCCCCCTCAGCAACTCCAAAGAGCTTATTTGTAGACAATGCTGTGACCGGCCAGGCAGGCCAAGGCACTGTGGTTGCTGGCTCTGAGCCCAGCAGACAGCCATGCCGGGACTGCGGTGGGGAGGGCACCGGGGTCAGCCCATTACAGGCCCACAGAGGACAGACTATCTGATGGTTCCCTCGGGCCCTCTCTGGAGGCAGCAGGCCCCGGAGAGGAGGGATCAGGGACCTCCACAAGCCGTCCCAGTCTCCCTCCCTTATACCAGCTGCTGGCCCCACCTCCCTCCTCAAATCACTGCTGAAATCAGCACCTCCTCCCTGCGGAACAAGAACTTCCAAAAGGGCCTCACCTTTCTAGGAACCTGTCCCAATCTGTCTAGGAAATCAGAAACAGAGTGTCACTGAAGCACAGTGGTGCGTACGTGCATTTAACCTTCAGAACAACCCTGCAGCGTAGATATGATTAGTTCATTCCTGTTCTCCAGCTGAGGAGGCCGAAGCCTGGATAAGGACAGCGAGTTGCCATCAGCAGCGCTCCCAGAACGTCACATGCTGCCCTCCATGACCCAGGCACTCTGTGTGTGTGTGTAATCTCTAACCCTCCCGGACACCCTGCCAAGCAGGGACATTTAAGGCCACATTTAATAGGGGAGGAAAACATGGCCCAGAAAACAAGTTTTCCTGATATTCAAGCTCTCTGGGCTTCCTGTCACTGCCAGACCTTGGATGGCAAGTCCCTTGACTCCCCTGGCCCGGCTGGAGCCTCTGCAGGGGACACTGAACAAGTGAAGAGACCTCGATGGAGAGATCACAAAGGGCCAGACAGGAACATGAGTTGGCCCCTCAACACCCTTCCCAATCACCCCTCCATTGCCTTCTGAAGCTCTAGAGGTTTGAAAGCTAATGTCTTGTTTTCCTACTTCCCAACCAAGGTAGCCAGGGGTGTGTTCTGGCCAAGGAGATCTAGGTGAGAATCTGCTAGAATGGGCTGTACTTCCAAAACAAAAAGACAAAGTCTCCCAAGGTGAAGACCTTTGGTTTTTCTACTATCTTTCTGCCTGGAATGCAAATGTGAGGGCTGGAGTTGTGGCAGCCACTTTGGAACTGTGAAGGCAAAAAAAAAAAAACCCCACAGCCTGACCAGGTGGTGGCACAGTGGATAGAGCGTCAGACTGGGATGCGGAAGGACCAGGTTCGAGACCCCGGGGTCGCCAGCTTGAGTGCGGGCTCATCTGGATTGAGCAAAGAGCTCACCAGCTTGGACCCAAGGTCGCTGGCTCCAGCAGCTCCCTTGGTCTGCTGAAGGCCCGCGGTCAAGGCACATGTGAGAAAGCAATCAATGAACAACTAAGAAGTTGCAACGTGCAACGAGAAACTGATGATTGATGCTTCTCATCTCTCTCCGTTCCTGTCTGTCTGTCCCTGTCTATCTCTGCCTCTTTAAAAAAAAAAAAAAAAAAAAAAAAAAACCCACAACAGTAGAGTGGAAAGAGCCAGTTCTCTGACAATGTTGCTGAGCTGCTGCACCAACCTTAGATTTCTCATCATGTGAGAATAATAAACCCCTGTTTCAACGTGCTAAGTTACTTGTTGGTTGCAGCCTACCTGGGTTTGCATTCCCATCGGATACAGAGCAGCACTGAGTAGGGGTTAAGAGCAGATGCTTAAATTCTTAGCCTGCCGATTAGCAGCTGTATGACCTTGAGCAAGCGGTTTTGTGGTCTATTTCCCCAGCTGTTAAATGGGCACAAGTGTACTACTGACTGCATAGACCTTTTGGGAAGGTTAAACAGGACGCGGAGTGCCCTCAGCCTAGGACAGAGCACACCCACCTAAACGGCAGCTGTTAGCAGGAAAGGAGAAAAGGGCCGTGAGAAGAAACAGAAACCAGACCCCCTCTCCTCAGGAAGAGACATTTGGAAACGAGGTTTGATTGGGGAAAACTGAACAGCGACTCCCGACAGAGCAGTAGTGATAGGGGATCTCTGGGGTTAGAAACTTAGCTTTAGTAAGAGTAGCTTTTAGTTACGATTAAGAGCTTAATGGTTTATGTAAGTAAAAGCTTTATTCCAGGAGCTGGATACCTGAATAGGCCTGGGAGGCTTCGGGAAGCGTGCCCTGGGCCCCCCTGCAAGCAAGATGATATCTAGACCCTCGCTGCTCCGAGGACCCCCAAAACAGGACTCCCGTTGGCGAGAATGAGAACAGAGAAGTGCTGGGTCCAGGAAGCAGTCAAGGCCATGATTAGATCCTGATTCGATTGCAACGACCTTGGCATCCTGGAAAAGAGGTTAGGATTCCGGGAGCCGGTCGTCCTGCCTTACAACTCCTACGGGATTAACTGCATGCCGCCCATTGTACTAACCTCCCCTGAAAAAGTGTATAATCAGCCTTCACAACCGAGATTGTGAGGCAGGCTTTGGGCTAGGATATCCCCGCCCCCACCCCCCACCCGCGCTGGTCCTTCTCAGGTTGCTGGCAATCTCAATTTAAAGATGCCTGTTTCCCTCTCAGACCCCATCTCTGCTTATTGGCTATTGCAGGGGCAGGTGACCCGAACCCCAGACTGGTTGTAGTTTGGTAACTGTAGTTCCCTGAGCCCCCAGACCATTAACTCCCCTCCCCCTTAATTAAGTGCAAAGTTTAGCAGACTCTCTCAGCTGGCCCACCAAGCAAGGGAGCTCCTTCTGAGTCAGGGCTGGCTGAACTCGTTGGGAATGTGAAGACCCCTTACCCACCTCCCAAGTCTCCCCTCTGCCACCTGTCGCGTTCCACCAGTAAGAATTCACTCCTTTGGATATAAAGGCTTGAAGGAGCTTGGCTCCAAATCTCCAGAGTGGGATTCAGGGCGTGGGTCTGTGCACAGCTCCCCAGGTAATTTGGGCCAGTACCAAACCACGTTTAGGGGGTGCTCCAGAGACCACTATTGAGACATAAGCACCTTGGAACATGTCACCCCCTGAGCTGTGGTCAGCAATGGCACCTGAGAGCAGGGAAGGAACTCAAACCTCAAGGCCTTACCCTGCACCAGAGACTGCTGAGCACACGGGTCCCTCACAAGTGATCTTGCAAAAGGGGTGTTATTGTCCCCAAGATGAGGGGGAAAAAAGCCTCAGAAGAAGTGAGGGACTGGCTCAAGGTCACACAAATAACATCAAGGAGCTGGGATCCAAACCTAGGCCTCTGCATTCCATGCCACGGTTCTGGGCTCTGGCTCCATTGATAACTAGCTGTGTGACTCAGACAATTCCCTTCCCCTCTGAGGGCCTCTATAAAATGCAGGGGTTAGAAGTCACGATCTTGCACGAACCCACCAAGTCAGACTCCACCTACAGACAAGCCCCAGACTCATGCCTGACCCGTGATCTTAACTGTGCTGTGCCTTCATTTGCCATCTGTAAAACGGGGATAATATTAGCTATGTCTTCACTGAGTTGTGAGGATTAACTGAGTCTATCCATGGAAAATATCCAGGTGGGCTTCATCCAGCACACAGTGAATTCTGTCACTACTGAGACTCCCATCTCAGTCACTCGGGTGGTGAGACCCCAGACAGGTCCCCTGAAGGGGGAAAGGCAGGAAGCAGGGTTGAAGGTGGCTCAGGGCTGAGCAATGAGCTACAAGAGCTAAGTACTCTCCAACCAGTAACAACAACGTTAATGACGTAATAGTAACGAAGGTCTGAGAGAGCCCAGGGCTCTGAGATCTTTGGCCCTCCGATGCTCCCACAAAAACCTGGGTGGATAAGTCCCAGCTCCTCACTTCCTGGCCTCTGAAAGAGACCCTTTGTCTGGTGGGTATCAGAGGCCTGTTCTGGCCCCGCTAGGCCCCGATCAAACTGCAGCGCCGACCCCGGGGACAAAGGGCCCTCACACGGCCAGAGCGGCTCCGGCTCTGCCCAGGACGTGCCTGCTGACCCCAACTTCCGCAGCCCGGGTGGCCACACAGCGCCCACGCACGCAGCCCGGCAAGATCAGAGGCGAGGGGCCAGAGGCCAGGACCCACTGGGCAGCGAGGCAAGGGGCCTAGATAAGGGGGCAGTGGGAAGGCACTCCACGGGGGGTCAGAATCAAACCCTCATTTGGAGTCAGAGAGCATTTTAAAAATAAATAAATAGGCCTGACCTGTGGTGGCGCAGTGGATAAAGTGTCGACCTGGAAATGCTGAGGTCGCCGGTTCGAAACCCTGGGCTTCCCTGGTCAAGGCACATATGGGAGTTGATGCTTCCAGCTCCTCCCCTCTTTTCTCTCTCTGTCTCTCCTCTCTCTGTCTCTCCTTCTCCTCTGTAAAAAAATTAAAAATAAATAAATAAAGCACTCAGAGTCCTTGTAGCTTCTCATCACCCTCCAGACCGAAGGCCAGCCGGCTGCTCCTGAGCCCCGCTCAGCTCTGCAGAACCGAACTGCACCACTGCCGGGCAGGCCCCTCCTCTCTATGCCTCCTCCTCGTTCTCCAACCCCCACCCCCAGCTCCGCTCCCTCGGGGACTTTACTCCAGCCGTTCCCTCCGCCTGTACAACCTTCCTCTGCCATGTCCTCATCTCTAGGTCCCTCCTCTCAATCAGGCTTTGCTCAAAGACACATTTCCTGACCCTCCTGACCCTTGACCTCTGACCCCCAACTTTTCTCTGATACTCTCCAATTGCTCCCGCTCCTTTCCCTCCGGAGCCTGATCACACTAGATTTGGTCCCCATTGCTCTTGTCGAAGTCACTGACTACCTGCCTGTTGCTGAGCCCAACAGGTAAGTCCCAGCCCTTGGTTCATGTGACAGGCCAGGAGCACGGACACAGGGAACATGCATGTCTCCTGTTGAGTCCTCTCTCTGGTCCTTCCTCCTGCTTCCTGGCTGCTCCTCAGAATGTGGGAGGTCATCCCTCCACCCCAACGCCCTCCCAAAGTAACCCCACAGTCTCTGGTTGCAACCGCCTTCTTTCTGCTCACAATGCCCAAACTCAGACCTCCAGCCTCAACGTTTCCCCTGAGCTCCAAGTTCCTGTGTCCGCCCTTGTCCCCCAGGGTTTCTGTGGCTGAGTAACAGGCATCTCAAAGTCAGCCAGCTCACTGCCCACTCCAGGCCCCCCTGCCCCAGCCCTGCCTCCCAGCGGTGCATGACCCCAGGTCCCTGCTCATCCTCACCCTCCCTGTGTCCAGCAGCCCGCTGGCCAGTTCCTGACCCTTCCTCAGCACAGAGGCCGGATCTGAGCATGAGCACTTCGTCACTCCACTGCCATAACCCTGCACCTTTGCCAGAGCCTTCCAGCCACTCTCCCTGCCTCGGCCCTGTCCCCTCGCCCTCGGCCAGGTACAAGACCAGTGAGTGGCTTATGCGGCCCTGCACAGCCCTCTGCTTTGACCCTCAGACCTCCAGCTCAATCCTTCACCCTCGCTCCAGCACAGGAGTCTCCTCACCGTTTCTCGAACATTCCAAGCTCACTCCCCACTCAGGGCCTTTGCATTTGCTGTTCCCTCTGCCTAGATCACCCTCCTTGCAGTTCTGCCCCTGCCTTTGCTCCTGGGCAGCCCTGTAGAGGCCTGAGAGAGCATGCCCAGTGAAGTTCTGCTGGCGAGGCTGCGCAGTGACTGAGGCTCCACATAAGCCGGCCCGTGCACCTGTGACCCTCCTGCTGTGTGGGTCCCCACAACTTTGGTGGGGGACTTGAATCTCCCAGGCTCAAGGACCTCAGAAAATCCAACCCTTTCATTTTCTAGATGGGACAGCTGTGGCCCCCAGAGTAAGAACTTAGTTGAAGTCATACTGTATCAGCCATAACTCTTTTGTTTACAAGTAACAAGCACCCAACTCATACGGACTTGAAAGAGGAGGAGGAAGAGGAGTTGGCTCACATCACTAGAATATTGAAGGGTAAATATTGAAGGTACAGTAGGATTCAGGCCTCAAACAACGGCTGACTCAGCTTGGGACACATGTCACACCTTGAAACAATCACTGGGCCGGAGGTCTGGAAAACTCTCAATGGCCAAGCCTGGTGTTCATAATACGCCTCCCCCTGGCATGGGGGTGGGGTAGTGGGGGGAGGGCAGTGTCAGCCCCACATGATAACCAGCACTGAGAGCGGGGCCAGGCGGGACGCCAAAGGAAAATCAGTGTGCTGATCTGAGAAAATGGGGGTGGGGGGACAGAGCAGACGTCCACCTCACCTAAGAACTCAGAGAGAGAGCCAAGACCAGAACCCCAGCCACCTGACCCCACGCCCAGGGTCCATCCCACTCCCTGAACCACTCAGCAAGATTAACTAGACATCGGCATGGGGCGTGCATAGGGCCAGGGCGGGGGGATCGGGCGCTGGAGGCGGGGGGCAAGCACAGACGTCGTCTAGGCGAGGGGTAATGAGCCCCTTGACAGAAACCAATCAATCTCCTAACTCCCTAACCCACTTTCCCACTCCAGATTTTGCGGAGGAAAACATCTGTCACTTCTTCAAAATGAATAATACACCAACACCATTATTAATGTACTTTTAAGTGGCATTTAGAATCCACTTTATTCTCAATAAAAGGAACGACGTAGATCTCTCCTGACTTTAGACCCAAGAGGCGCTGGCACAACGTGGCTGCTTAAACAGTGACGTGTCCCCCAGCATGATGCCCAGAGCCAGGCCCACTGCGGCCGATAAACTGCAGATGGTACAACCCCAAGTGAGGGAACCCTAATGCTGGGAGGGCGGGCGAGATGAAAGTCTTGTTTACTGCCAGTGGGAGTGTCAGCGCTATTCTTCTGGGAAGTTTTTCAGCAAGATGTTTTATTGCTTGAAGAGGTCCCTATCCTTTGGCTCACTCATCCCGCTTCTGAGAACTTGCAGGTTATCATTGGAGATGTGGGAAAAGCTTCAAGGGCTGAAGATGTTCATTGTGGCATTGTTTACCATAGAAAATGGAAACAACCTAAATGTCCAACCAGAGGATAATGGTTATGCAAACTAAGACAGGCCCACTCAGCAAAATGTCCTCTGTTCGTTCAAAAAGGTAGCCGACAGCCTGACCAGGAGGTGGCGCAGTGGATAGAGCATCGGACTGGGATGCAGAGCACCCAGGTTCGAGACCCCGAGGTCACCAGCTTGAGCGTGGGCTTATCTGGTTTGGGCAAAGCTCACCAGCTTGGACCCAAGGTCGCTGGCTAGGGTTACTTGGTCTGCTGAACGCCCGCGGTCAAGGCACATATGAGAAGGCAATCAATGAACACAATGAAAAACTAATGATTGATGCTTCTCATCTCTCTCTGTTCCTGCCTTTCTGTCCCTATCTGTCCCTCTCTCTGACTCTCTCTCTGTCTCTGTAAAAAAAAATAAAATATTAAGAAAAAAAGGTAGCAAAGATCACTGACTTCAGATGATTTCCCTGGAAAAAGCAGAAACTTAAGGAAGCAACCATCGAAAGGAAGATTCTTTAAGCATCAGAAGAATTTCCCAGAATTCAATCACCACCCGCACAGCTTGGAGTCAGAAAACGTGCCAGGTCCTCGGGCAGCACATAGTAGTCATGTGTTGCTGCATAAAAATACCTGCCCCCAACATTCAGTGGTTTAAGGCAGTATTTCTCCCTCCCTGTTTCAGAGGGTCAGGTAGCTTAGCTGGGTGGTTCTAACTCAGGGTCTCTCATGAGTGGGAAGTCAAGATGTCAGCCCTTCGGTCTTCTAACAACTTGATGGGGCCCTTGGCTGGAGGGTCCACTCTCGGTCCCTCACATGGCCACCAGCAGGAGGCTCATGCAGGTCTCTCCGTGGGGCTGCTCCTGACAGGACAGCAGGCCTCCAAGCAAATGACCGAGAGTGAAGCTGCAGTCTTTTCTTTTTTCTTTCTTTTTTTTTTTTTAGGAGACACATCTTTTTTTTTTTAATTTTTCTTTTTATTAATTTTTTTTTTAGAGAGGAGAGAGAGAGAGAGAGAGAGAGAGAGAGAGAGAGAGAGAGAGAGAAGGGGGAGGGAGGAGCAGGAAGCATCAACTCCCATATGTGCCTTGACCAGGCAAGCCCAGGGTTTTGAACCAGCGACCTCAGCATTTCCAGGTTGATGCTTTATCCACTGAGCCACCACAGGTCAGCCTGCAGTCTTTTCTAACCTAACCTCAGAAGTGACGCCCAATCCGATTGGCCACACAGACCAACCCTGGTGCAATTTCGGGGGGGACTACACGAGAGTGTGAACACCAGGAGGACGGGTCACTGGGGGCCACCTTCCAGGCTGGTTACCACACATGGAAAAATTCACTCTATGACAATGGTTTCCAAAGTGTATCATTTTTAATATGCAAATCAAGTGGAGTGGACACAATCTAAAAGAAAGCCTGTCTTTGTACAATAACTTGCCTTTGATGACTACGGGGTAGCAGATGAGCTGCCTGGGCCAGAGCCGGGACTGGGCTCACCCAGCGCACGGGGCTGAATGACGCTCAGCAGCCGGTTATCACGACCAACCACCGGGCCGTGCAATGGAGGCAGGACCAGGGTGGTGGGTTCAGACACACATAAGACACGACGGCAGACCAGACGCAGGTACCCGAGGAAGCCAGGAAGGGCTGTCAGGACCCAAAGGAGAAACCCTTTGGAAGAGAACACAGAGAGCGGGGTGGCAGGTCAAGTCCAGCAGCAGGGCCACCAGGATGGAGTCTTGGTGCTGGATACGTTCTGCCCGCTGGTGCCTGGACCTGCTGCGGCCCCAGCGCCAGCCCCGGGCGGAAAAGGCTGAGTGAGCAGAGGGGGCCGTCCCGGGAGACGGCCCAAGCAGCTCTGCCGGGGGACCCCGCCTTCGAGAAGCATCCTTCCCCTCACTCACCCCAAACAGTGAGCTCCTGCCAGGAATCCTTCCCCTCGATCACCCCAGACAGTGAGCTCCTGCCAGGAATCCTTCCCCTCGATCACCCCAGACAGTGAGCTCCTGCCAGGAATCCTTCCCCTCGATCACCCCAGACAGTGAGCTCCTGCTGGGCCGGGAGGACTGAGAACCTGGAGGCCCAAAGGCAGGACCGGGGTGGGGGGGGGGGGGGGAGGACAGGGCCCTGACGGAGAAGCTGAAGGAAGCAGTGGCAGTGATGACTGATGGGGACAGAGGACAACACAGGGGGCTGCCTCCACCCATTCATTCACAGAGGATTCGCCCACACACTTGAGGCGAGAAGAACTCATCCAAGATGTGGGGTTCCTGCAGGAGAAGGTCAGGTGTCAGAACCAGCAAGACGCAGTATTAATGGGCCTAGGGGGGCTTTCATCGCGTCTGTTCCTGAGGACCGCAGGCTGGAGGAAGCTCATCAGACAGCTAGTCCAGAGCCCACCTGAGGCTGAACCCCTTGGTCACACATCTCGACCAGGCACTCAGACACTTGACCCCGCCCAGCAATGGTGGCCTCAATACTCCATCAGGAAATCCGCTACATAACTGGAGAGCTCGGACACAGAATGTTCTTTCTGAAACTTGGGACAAAATCTGACCTCCTAATGGATGCCCCTGATGGTCCCCAGCTCTGCCCCTGGTGCCTCCTCACAAAAATCAGCACCCGCTGCCCATCCCCTCCCCTCACGGCCCAATGGTCATCCTCTTCATTGTGCAGATCAGCTCTTCCCTGCATGTCGTAGGCCCCCAGAAACCATTCGTTGTTCAAAACATCAGCAGGAGCCATACTGAATACTGCCACACACCAGTTGGATGACTAAAAATAAGGAGACCGACCATAATAAGTGTTGGTGAGGATGCAGAGTAACTGGAACTCTCCTACCCTGCTGGTGGGGTTGAAAATGGTATGACCCCCTTGGGAAATAGTTCCCATGACCCAACCATTCCATTGCTAGGTATTCACCCAACAGAAATGAAAATACGTATCCACACCAAGACTTGCATATCAGGGTTCCTAGCAGCTTTATTCATACTGGTCAGGAACTAGAAACAACCCAAGTGTCCATCCAAGGTGCCTGGCAAACCCAGGGTGGCATCTCCGCACAACAGAATACTGCTCAGCAACGAAAAGGAACACAGGACGATACGGATGAATCTCGAGATTACGCTGAATGAAGGAAGCTAGACATTAAGTCCACATACTGTGTGATTTCATTTACATAAACTTCTAGAAAAGCTACGGGATCTACGGTGACAGGAGACTGGTCAGTGTTTGCCTGAAGATGGGAGCAGAGGGAGGAACGGAGAGCTAAGGGAACGGAGAACACTTTGAGAGGTGATGGAAATGTTAGCGACTGTGCTGGTGGTGTTCGTGCCCGGGTAGAAATCCATCAAAACTCACCAGATTGAGCACTTTAAATAAGATCAAGTTGTACGCATTCAATACGTACAGTGTAGTTTAAGTTGTTTCTTTAAAACTCTAACATGCCTGGGCCCTGGAAGGCTGGCTCAGTGGTAGAGCGTCGGCCCGGCGTGTGGATGTCCTGGGTTTGATTCCCGGTCAGGGCACACAGGAGAAGCGGCCATCTGCTTCTCCACCCCTCCTCCGCTCACTTCTCTCTCTCTCTCTCTCTCTCATCTCTCTTCTCCTCCCCACCTGCAGCCATGGCTCCATTAAAGCAAGTTGGTCCTGGGCGCTGAGGATGGCTCCATGGCCTCCACCTCAGGTGCTAAAAAAATGACTCCAGTTGCAACAGAGCAATAGCCTAGAGCATCACCCCCAGTGGGCTTGCAGGGTGGCTCCCGGTTGGGGCGCATGTGGGAGTCTGTCTCTGCCTCCCCTCCTCTCACTAAATAAAAGAATAATTAATTAATTACTTTTTTAAAAACTCTAACATGCCATCCCAGAATGGAGTGAGATAAGAAACGGTGGGCAAGCTGAAGGCCCCTGGGTCTGCTCGGACAAACCCTGTGTAACTGGCACACGGACGAGCCTGACCGGTGCTGCCTGAGCACTAGCTCCCTAGCTGGTGTAGACCTTGCTCACCTATGACTCTGGAAACGTTTGCCCAATACTCACAAAGACAGTTTAGTGCGTTAAGGACAGAGCCAGGAGTAAAGCCCAGGTTTCCTGATTCAACAAGCCAGTTTCTCCTCCCCACAGGATAAGAAGACATAGAAACCGATGCTGCGGGTGCTTCATGGTTCTCCAAGCTGCTTGACATCTTTAATCTCATTTCCTGGATTAATCCCGTTTAACACAGTCGGGTGTGTAACAGATAAGACGGAGCTGGGAACACACGACTTGTTTATTTATGGCAGCATCTATTCCAATGGCCCAGGCCCAGGCCAGGCCAGGCCAGGCCATTGTTAGAGATCTTGAGTAACCCTCCTGGCTTAAGCATTCTGGGCTTTGGAGTCACACAGGCCTGGGCTAGAATGCAGGCACTACCATTTACTAGTGGAAGACCTTGAGCAAACCATTTAACCCCACTGAGCCTCAGTTTCCTCCTCTGTCAAATGGGGATATTAGCAGTAACTGCCTCATAACATGGCTGGGAAGACTGAATGGATCAGAGCATCGAGCACACACAGAGGAAACACTCAAAGTCGGGCAGCCATCTCTAGCACCATCGTTCCTGTTAATCCTCGCAATGCGCCTATGAAGCAGGTTCCCTAATCCTCATTTTACAGACAAAGACTCTGAGGCTCAGAGAGGCAAAGTGATTTGCCTGAGATAAACAGCAGATAGTGGCAGAGCCAGGATCTGACCTCAAGTCCTCTGAATGGCTCCAAAGCCCGCTCTGGCCTTGGGTGGCAGCGGGCACGGCAGGGGTTCACAGTTGGAAAGGTATGATGAAACCACTCGAAGCTGAAGAAAGCCGAGGCCTCGCCAGGCAGGCGTGGTTAAGGTTAGGTTACAAGTGCCCTCTCTGGACCCTGGGCTCTGCCATTTTGAAAAGTGGGTCCCCAACGTCAACACACCCCAGAGAGGAACCTGCTCTTTCCACTAATGTCCCACCGACAAGGTCAGCGGAGTCTCCACGGCCAGAGGGTCAGTGTGTGACCACGGGGAGGTCCTTACCAAATGAGGACCCCACACCCAGCCATAAGCTAAGGGCGCTGGACAGGCTGACCTGTCCAGCTCAGACCATCTGAGTTTCCAGTTACCGAGAATGCCCGGGATGCAGGTGATACTCAACTCCAGGTGGGATGGAGTCTTTGAGGTACAAAGGGGTGTCCCAAGGAGAGCCCACTGGAGTGAGGCCCAGCCCTAGCAGAGGTCACTGGTGAGCAGAACAGGCAAACTGGGGAGTGAAGGGAGACAGCTTTGGAGGCAGCAGACGTGGATTCAAATTCTGCTCTGCTATTCACTAGCTCTGTGAGCTGGGGCATTTCAGTGCCTGTCTCCAACTCTCGCTACTTTCATCCACAAAATGGTGATGAACATGTCAGCTTCGTAGGACTGTGTAGCAGTTAAATAAAATCATCTCTCTAAAGAACCCATAAATTCTCAATACATAGTTGCTGCTTTAATTACTTCACCTCCACCATCAGAAGTGGCATTCAAGTAGCTTCCCCAAGGGTCTGAGACCCAGATTCCAGGGAAGTCTACCTGGAAGTGCTTCCACATATCAGACCACAATCCTTTCTGCTACTGTTGCTGCTTGAATTCACAGACCTGGAACAGAATCGAAATCAAACTCAAGGGGAACTCAAGTCCTAATACATGTGACAGAGGCTAGAATAATGGTCACTTGGAGAGGGGGGGGTATCAACTGGGAAAGGGCACAAGGAGCGTTTACATGTGTCCCCAAATGGCCAAGCACACATGTGGGGCCTGGTGACAGTGCCCACAGATGGGCAGCCCCACAGTGGACAGTGCAGCCCACCTGTAGATGTGCCCCCAGACCCAGACACAGATGCATGGGCAAACACCCTCACGAGGCCACGTGTGCACCTGAGCACGCACACTCACACAGTCTCCGTAACCAGGGGATTTGCAGCAGGAGTTGCTGGAGAAATACGGAAAGCTGGAAAGCGGACAGCTGGTCTAGCCAGCCCCCACCAGGATTTCCCAGCGGGAGGAAACGCTTCCTCACTCCTGTGGCTGGGCTGTGGGAGGGGCCGTGGCCTCCGTGCTGCTTTGTCAGACTTCTCAGCAAGCCAGCAGGTCCCCAGCACAGCCGGTGGCACCAGGGGATCTGGAGAGAGGAGAAGCCAGTCCCCGGCAGGAGGATCTTCCGGCCTGGCTCACCCTCCTTCTGGGCTAAAATTTTGCCAGACCAGCCCCGGGGTCAGCTACTGAGTGGGTGAGTCTCCAGGAGGCCAGGATGGAGGAGCCCTAGCGGGCAGGAGGCTGGACAGAGTACTGGAGTCATTGTGGCCGGGTGGCCTGGTGATGACACGAGGGAGCTTTGGAGCAGGAGAGCCCTGCTTCGTCCACCCAGCTCTGCTGTGTGAGCCTGGACAAGTTACTTAAACTCTCTAGACTTCAGCTGCCCACCTATCACATAGAGATGATAATATTACCTAATAGGATATTGCACGGTAGGAATGCTGGAAGGGAGTGGTGGAGGGGAGTTAAATGACACCACTCAGGCCCTCTGACACAGCAAGCACTCAACTCAGTGTGAGTCATTTTTATTGAGGGCCCCAGGACAGGAAGGGGCCTCTAGATACTGGGTAGCCCATGGATTACAGAGTGACACCCACAAGCCCCAAAGCAGCCTACAAATAGGCTTTGTTTGGCCCTCACAGTGTCTTTCTTTTAAAATTGTTGCCAACATTTAAAAATCAGATTCCACATCAAAATCCAAATTTTCTGCTTCTTTTGAAAAGTTCAAACATTTGGCAGTCCTCGGCCTGCATTCCCGCCTGGTAACTACCAGCCAGAGCTGAGCGGCCACTGCTCAACCCACCCCAGCCCTGCCCAGTTCCCTGCCAGCCCTGGGGCACCGGAGCTGCGCCCCCCGAGGTGACCCTCTGTCCTCACTGTGCACATGGGGACATGGGGCTCCGGATGGAGCAGAGACCCACCCAGGGCCACACAGCAAGGCAGGGGCAGAGCGGGCAGTAGGACCCAGCTCATCACATTCCCAGGGCTTCCCGAGCTGCTGAAGAGAGAAGTCGGCTGTGGCCCCAAAGCTCCTGTATCTACAGCCCTTACAGGAGAAACAAGGTCATCACTGGGCATGTGACTTACCTCTCTGAGCCTCAGTTTATTCATCTATAAAATGGGATAATAATCATTCCCTCTGGGGGGCGATTGTGAGGGCAAAATAGATTAAGTAAGTGGGGATCTTAGGGCAGCGCCCGGCTCACAGTGATCGCCTGATCGGTAGCAGCCAGCATGATTGTTATCAGTAACTCCGGGCACGCAAGATGCAGGCACATGGCTCACTGATTCCTCAGACCAGCTAGCTGGGTTGTCACTCTCTTTAGCCCCATCTGACCAATGGGGAAACTGAGGCCCAGAAGGAAACAACACCTCAGTTCATCCTCCCCAGGCACCTGTGAGCCACAGCTCACTGTGCCTACTTGTCAGGTGAGGACACTGAGGTTCAGGGAGAGCCAGAGGCTTGGCTGCGGCCACCCTGCTGGGGACGATGGGGGCAGGCCTGGAACGCCCACCTGAAGCCTAAGCCAGTGTCTGTACGCACTCTGCCCAGGGAGAGAACGGGTCGCCTGGCCTGGCTGTGATCACAGTGGGGACTAAAGGGCCGTTTCCCAGCCCAGGCAGCCTCTTCCGGGGCCATTAAGGCTCTCAAGGCTCCCATCTCTGGCGACAGCAAGCTTCCAGCACATGGGCACAGACATGCATGGCCCACACACACAGATGCCTGTGCACACACACCCACACAACACTCGCATGTGCACAACAGCCCAGCCATGAAGAAGGGCTGGGGCAGGGGCAGGAGACAGGAGGAAACAGAGCTTGCCAGTGCCAGGTGACCGTGGCAGGTCCCCTCAAACTCCTCGTCTCACTGAAGGGTACAACCCAGCGCCCAGACCAGAGCCTAGAAGCACCCTCCACTCCCATCTCTCCTACACCTCCACCCCCGAGCTGCTCCAGAGCCGCCCTGACCCCCACACGGACCTCCACCTCCCACCCTGGCTCTGTGGGCTGCTCCGGGCCCTCACCACAGTGCCACCACCTCATTCTGGAGAGCCAAGGCCCAGACAGGGGTGGCAGCTCCCGGGGACTGTGGTGGGGGGTTGGGGTGGCAAACCGGTTTAAAGAAAGACCAGAGCTCTCAGAACAGTGATGTCACCAGCCCAGGGCACCTGCTGACAAACACCCTTTCACACACACACACACACACACACACACACACACCCTCCCTCCCGACTTCCCATTTCATGGCTATCAAGTTACAGTGACGCTGCTTCAAGACAAAACAGGAAATCCCACGACTGACCCAGCCAGATGGGGTGAGGGGCTGAGAACCTGAAACCCCCTCTGCTCTCAGCGATCACCCCGCATCCCCACCGCCCCCAGCCTGGAGCTCAGCTGCAAGGACCCTCCCTAGGGAGGAGCTCACCTCCCCACTCCAGGTGTTGAGAGAACCTAGTTGTGGATTCAGGACCCCAAACTCCTGCTCTGGGCAGACTCCCTGCCCCACACAGGGCCTCCTGCCTCCATTGGCGTGACATGGGTGGATGAGCTCTGAGGGTCCTCCCAGTTTAGATACTCCACCTTTTATGGACTTGGTTCCAGACCCAGTGGCGGGGAGTCTCTAGAGTCGAAGGTGCAGTCAGCAGGAAGGCCAGCAGAGGGCGCGCACACCACATTTACAGGAGATGGAGGCGCTGGGGTCCTGGAAGGACCCTGGAAACACTGAGTTCCTGCTTGTACCTGGCCCCACTCTAGTTTTTGCAGAGCCCCACCAAGTTGCAGGGCCAGGCCTCTGTGTCTTTGCACACACAGTCCCCTTGGAAGACTGTCGCCCCTCCTCACGGCACCACCTCTCGCAGAACTGCTTTATCTGGATCCTCAGTGCCCATTGCATATCTGGCCCTGGACAGGGCCTGACACATGGGTGGCTGGAGGGGTGGCTGGAGGACAGCCAGACACAAGTAGCCCTTGTCATTCTCCAAAAACAAATAACATGAAGCGGAAAACCCCTGGTGAGGAAAGCATTTTTTAAAAAATAAAACACTCCTTGAGGTCTAAAACACTAGGTGGATGTGTATGCCTGGTATAACAACCTTAGTAAATCCTTACCAAGCTCCTTCGGGGAAAGGAACAATATCCTCACATTACAGATGGGAAAACTGAGGCTGAGAGAGGCCAGTAAGTTGCCCAAAGTCACCCAGCGAATGAATGAAAGAAGCAGGATTAGAACTCAAACCTGTTTTATTCGCCACGCTGCTGTTACCCCCGAACTGTGAGCTCACCCCTTCTGAGCCCCCAGCAGGGTCCTCTGGGGGACCCCGGAAGCAGACACACACAGACAGGCTCCAAGAGGGTGGGCAGACTTGTCCTAGTTTCCTGTTAATTCTCTCCTGACTCTCAACCCAATCTGCATTCCAGAGAGCCTAATTCTGATCCCACTACTAAAGCTAACACTTACAGGTGCTTACTGTGTGTGTGCACGTGCTTAGATACAACCCTTGTGATGCTCTCCAACAGGAGGTACATTTATCCCCACTTTATAAGAGAGGAAAGGGAGTGTCAAAGAAGTTAGATGACTACCCAACGTCACACTGCTAACAGGTCACAGGGGCAGGATTCAAACCCAGGGCTGTTCGTTTCCACAGCCTGAGCCCTTCCCTGTCACTTAAACTCACCTTCTCCCAGCCTCCAGCCTCTCCTGGTCAAGCCTTGGCTGGACTTTCATCCTGAAAATGTGATGACCCTGTTCAGACCCCTGACAACCAGAGTCAAGGCCATGGCTCCAAGTCCTGGCTTCAGCTTGGTTGTCGGGATTCTCGTCCAAGGAGGGGAGCTCTGGCGGAGCTGAAAGGAGTCCCTGTCCCCTCTCCAGAAGCACAGGGGTGTCCAGACCCTTGTCTTAAAGTGGACTCTGAATCACACCGTTTCTGCCTCTGCCACTGACTCTCTCTGGACTTGGAAGAGATCTTTAATAGCACTAAGCCTCAGTTTCCTCATCTGTAAAATAAGATAATATTACTAAGGTCCCAGGGCTGCTGGATACATTCAGAGGCTCATTCCATGCTAGTTCCCTTCCCTCAAACCTCCAACGCTGATCTAGAGACCCAGCCATGGCAGACCTCCTATTCATTCATTCATTCATTCATTCATTCAGCAAGCCTCTGGTCACAGTGATCCATGCTGGGCTCTGATGGGAAGAAGGAAACAGGAGAGAGGGCTGGTTAATACGCTTCCTCTGCAGAGAGACTGACTGTGTGACCTTGGGCAAGTCACTCCACCTGTGTGTGCTTCCACTTATCCTCTGTAAAACGGGGATGAATGTGGCGCCCGCACCCGAGGTTGCTGGGAGAACAGTAAATCATGCAGGTAAAGCCTTAGCATTGTACCCACACATAGAAAGAGCTCAGTGGTGGCAGCTATTGGGACGTTATTGAGGAGCTTTTAAAGTCTAGCGGGAGGAACAGCTAGTCAAACATCTGTCGTACAATGGGATCCCTGCTAATACCAAGCCAAACAAGGCATGGGGTATGTGTGGGGGGAGCAGGGGACAAAGGGAAAAGTACAACTAGACTTGCCTAGGAAAATCAGGGAAGGCTGCCCAGAGGAGGGGTCATTGTGGGATAAGTAGGATTTCCCCATAAGGAAGAGAAAGGGCGTACCTGGTGGGGAGAACAGCAGTTGCAGAAGCTTAGAGGCTCTTGGAGGCACAAAGAGATGCTCAGTGAAGAGTTGGCTGTGCCTGTGGAAGTTATGAGACATGGAGCCAGGAGTGATGATGAACCACCTTTGTGGTCTGTCTAGGGCATTGGGACCCTCTCCCCACACAACATGGGGCAGGAGAGACAAGATCCAATTTGTCTTTGAGAAAAATGCCCCAGCTGACAGGGTCTAGGAGGATGGCACAGGGAGGACAGGATGGGAGGCAGCGCCTGAGGAGGCTGTACCTGAGGTGGGGCAGAGGGAGTGGGGGGAGGGGAAGGTGTTAGCCAACGGAGAGCAGTGTGCAGACTCTGAGCCCCCAGGGCCCCTGTCAGGAAAACGGGGCTGAGGCAAGGAGAGGTGCGGGTGGGGGTGACCATGACTCCAGTCAGCCAGGACCCACGGTGGGGGTGACCATGACTCCAGTCAGCCAGGACCCACGCTGAGGCTGGGGGTTCGGAGGGCGCTGCCAGCACACTGTCACTCACTCGGCTTTATTGGATTTCTGAGAATGCTCCCCTCCCCCACGGCCTGGCAGCCAAGGTGCTCCAGCATAACTGCACTGTCAGGCGGCCCAGGAGAAGAAACCCAGGCGCGGAGCAGGACTGGGTCGCATGGAGGGGAGGGACACACGGCCCTGGGAATTCTGAGTCAGCCCTGACCACACAGGGAGGCGGACCTGCCGAGGGTCGCACAGCCTGGAACCAGGCGGCCAGGGTTGGAAGTGAAGACTGTCTGGTTCTGTGTGGCTTTTCCCAACAAAGGAAGTATAAATAATGCCTGTCAGTGTGTTTCGTCCGCTACAGAGCTGGGCAGGTTTTGTGGAGGTGGAGGAGAAACGGAACCAGCCTCTGTAGGTAGGCAGGGTGGGCAGTGGTTATGGACTTGGCTGAAGGCAGGTCAGACCGAAGCTCTCCTCTCTGCTCGGCCCCTTCTCGTCCGGGTGGCCTTGAACAGTCACTCGGCCTTGAACCCCGACATCCTCATCTGTAGGGTGGGCATTATAGTGCTCCTTGCTTCTCCACGCAGCCGTGAGGCTTGAATGAGGCGTCCATGCAGACCCCTGCACGGAGCCTGTCCCAGAGGCGGTCTCAGTAAACTGTGGCACGCGTCCGGGCTCGGTAGTGTTGTTAGTGTCATGCGTTCATTAGCCGCCTATCTTTCGCTGATGCCCGCAGATGCGTTGGGCCCTGGAATTTGGGCACAGTTCCACCTGTAGAACACAATCCCCTATCTATCTTGTAAGGGAACAAACATGGAAACCGTAATTGGCTGAAATAATTCCCCCAAGCTCACATATTCCCAAACTCATGACAGAGCAGGGGTTCAAATCACTGCTTTCAGCACCAGTCCTGGTACCAAATCCCCCTCCCAGCAGTTCTCACCCTAAAGTCATCTGAATGCAGCAAGGTGCCAGTCCAGGTAACAAGCTGCAATGTGAATGAACACTTACCCTGTGCCTGTTCTAAGTCCTTTACTCGTTCTGACATTTAATTTCACAACAACCCTAATGTGGGTGCTATCACTATCCCCAGTTTCCAGGGGACAGACTGAGACACAGACGGCTTAAGTGACCTCCCCCGAATCACACAGCTGGTAAGAGGCTGTGCTGGGATCAGGACGCAGGCAGGCCAACCACAGGGACAGAGGTCAGGTCATGGATGATTGAGAGACCGGGCCCAAAGTCCCCAGGGTACAGGAGGGAGAAAACCGGGATCCAAGCCAGAGAACTTCCTGTGAAACATCTCCCTGCCCCCCTCCTTGCCAGGTCTGTAGATCTGGGGACTTGGCAGCAGTGGATGGAGAGGGGGATATACCCCCCACACACACACTGGCCCACCTAAACTGCCTGCCCTGCCTGGTGTTAAGCTGTGCCTAGAGGGTCCCAAGCACCTCCCCCCTGCAAGCTCCCCCAGAAAGAAGCCACAGCTGCGCATTTCATTAGTGACTTGGCCACCAGCCTCCAGCGCAGGACAGGACGTGGGGTGGGGAACCCACAGCCCTTGCCTCCCCGCGGGCCTCGGGCCCTTCCTGGGGCCTGGCTGTCTTCCTTCCCGCTCAAACATCAGTCCCCTGGGACCATCCCCATCCTTCCTTCCCTGCCTGCCCAACCCTGTGGCCTGAAGACGCAGCCCTGCTCTCAGAGGCTCAGTGCACAATTATCAGGCGGGAGAGCAAAGGACACTCTTCAGTAATAAGATGAATGAAAATAATAGCTCTTGTTTCTGCCATGTGGCCAATAGTCACTGTTCAGAGAATGCTTCCCCACAACACTCAGCGGAAGCCTCTCCTAGCTCCATCTGACAGTGGAGGAAAGTGAGGCCCAAAGTCGTGCACTATTACATGGTGAGCACCTATTTTCTGGAAATTTCCTCCATGCTGAAGAAGGCTGTCCTTTATTGACCACTGACATCATTTTAAACCTGAGTATCAAAAAAAGTTAATGAGCTATCTTATTTTTTGACTATCAAAAACCCTCATGGAAATGACTCATCCCTGCTTACGAGTAAAAAGGAGATAAATGATATAGCCCTGCTCTACCAATGAGGAAACTGAGGCCCAGAGAGGTTGAAGAACTGGCCCACGGTCACACAGCAGCAACTGTAAGCATCAGGATTTGAACCAAGATTCACCTGACTCCAATGACCACCACTCTCCTGGCAGCCCCGTATCGCATGGGTTGATCCATCACAATTACCCCTTTTCTTGTGTTTGCTTGTCTAGAAACAAGGTTCACCTGAGTGTCTCTGTGCACAAACCTCCGCCATAGCTTACATTACTTCCCAAGACTGATCCTCGGGTAAGATTATTGGTTCCAGGAGTATGAACATTATTATGGCTTTGGATAAATATTTTCAAGTCGCTTTCAAAAGGGTTACCGGTTTGCAGTTCAATCTACAACGTGTAAGAGACCCATTTTCCCTGGATTCTCGCCAGTTTTTTCCTTTTTTAATCTCCCAAATGTCCAAGATGACAAATGGTATCACATAGTTGTGCTGGCATTTTTTATTATTCTTATCAATAAAGTTGAGTGTTTGTTTTTGTTTTTTTATTTTTGTTCTTTGTTTTTAAGGGCTGGAGACTTAACAGGACCTGCCTCAGAAGTCGCAGGCCCTGGGGAAGGACTGGGGGCAGGGGGGGAAGGCACCCAGAGCAGAGAATGTTGTTTCTGCTTGAATGGCTGAGGAGAGGAACGCGGGGCCAGGGCATGCAAGGGTTCTGGGGCTGGGGGACAGGCTGGGGCACCTCCTTCTCTTTCCAGGCCCCTCATCCTTGGGCCGTCGGTTCCAACGTCACGCCCGCAGAGGGGCACCCCTGACCCCACCATCTAAAGGTGCCACCCTCCCAGTGTGTCTCTGATTCGTTTTCTTCACAGCCCTCTGCACACCTGAAGTGTTTATCATCTATTTCCTGGCCTGTGATCTGCCTCTGGTATCATGAGCCCCTTGAGAACAGGGCTCTGGCTTCTTGGTCCGATGCCTATATCCCGTTCCTAGAACAATGCTTTTAATGAATTGATTAATTGTTTTCACTTGTGGGTCATCTGGCATTCAGCAGTACTATTCCTGTTGTCATCACATCACCCGGGGGCAGAACTGGCCCCTTTTCCTGCATCTCTCCCCATCTGCCCCCAACACCACTTACGCAGGGCATGTGCGCATAGCAGACTTCCCTGAGGTCTGTACCCCCCGATGCCACTCATGTCTCCCCTTCAGACTCTGCTTCCAGTTGTCAGGCTCCCCTTCCGTAGGACTGAGCTCAGACTTCCCTTCCGCTCACTGGCTCAGAACAAGTCCACGCTCCTCTCTGAGCAGCCTCTGGACCCCCCAGCATCCCTGCTCCCAGAAGGGCCAGCCACTCCAGGTCCACCCCTTGCTTCAGAGCCAAAGCAGAAAGTGTTACAGACTGTTTGGGGTTTTGATAACAATTGTTACTCTCTGATCTCAAACTGTATCAGTCTACAATAACCATCATATCATAGTATTTCTCCCTTGGAACCTCCCAAGAGCCTGATTTTAAGTGGCAGGTGTCATCTTCCTTCCTGCCAGTTCCCCTGTGGGTAAGGCCCCATTGACCCCCATGCCAAAAACCACCATGGAGGCTCCAACTGCCAGCTCCACAGAAATCACCAGCCGGTGCTTGTTGGCTGAGCCAGAGACAGGATGACAGCTTCACAGACCCCAGAGAGAGGGGTTCTGTGAGGTTCAAATGTGATTCCATGTTCAGAGTGGGGAAAGATTGTTACCTTTAAGAAGCAGGTTGACCGAAATGAATGGTTGTAACTGCAAGGCAAAGCAAAGGAGTGATTGGCACGAATGAGTATTGATTACAGAAAGGAAGCAGATTCATTGAGTGAGATGGTAAGTTGGTTGCTACAGTAACATCCCCCTTGGAGTAAAATCATCACCGCAGTGAGTGCAGACCACACCTGGATAAGGACCGGAGATGTAGCAGAACCCTTCCTGTTATTGGACCAAAAATGTTAAAACGTGGGAAAGTACTGCAGAAGGGAAGTTTAAATTCTTCTATTAAACCAAGGCTAATTCCTTTCTACCAAGAAAATATTTGCACTTGAGCTTGAGGATTGAAGCCTCTCTCTTCTCTGGATCCCACTGTACACAAGACACAGGAGAGAAACCCAGGATGCCTCTCTGTGGTGTGTGGGCAGGTCACCCACTTCCCACTGGAGGTAGAGGAAGCGAGAGAGGGGAACTATTTTCCGGAGGGTTGAAAGAAAAGCCACAATTTGTTTGCGTAGCTGCTAACAGATGAGCTGAGGAGAAAGGTGAGCGTTTATGCCGAAGGGTTATAGTTCTTTACATTTTGCTCTATACTAAATCATAGCAAATGCTGAAAATAAGCCACTGGAAAGATGGAAGCACGACTGACATCCCAGTCTCGCAAACATGCAACACTGTGAGGCATGCGCTTTACTTACTAACTTCACTCTTTTGGTCTTATTTGTCTATCATTAGCTTGTCTTTGCCCTGATTACCTCAATTGCTTCTACCCTATTATATTCATATATCGTTTGGTGAGCCAACTCAAATGCTTTTTGAAATGAGATGAGTATAGAGAAAGAAAATCCGATTTCTGTCAGGCATTGTAATGGTGTAAATTTTAATAGAAAAACCAAAGAGCCTGAACCTCAAGGTTTATCACTTCTCTCTTAGCTCTCCTCACCTGGAGAAGGCCTCTCTAATACACCTGTTACAGTGTTATGTGGTTGCCATTAACCAATTCCCAGACTTACTGTCTAAGAAGATAGGCTAGACTTCTGTTGGCAGCAATCAAAGGAATGAAACTGTCACAGCCTGTAAAAAATGTGAGGAATTATTATTTTTTGAATGGGTATGGCCGCTGTGAGAAGATTTGCATAAATAAATAAATAAGATAAATTCGTGTGAACTGGCATGGGTTGGGGTGGGGCGACTCAATTACGACAGTCCACAGGCATGCTGGGTTAGAAGGCGATGAGCTGTGAGCAGCTGCCCCGCATCCCCTCTGAGGACAGAGCCAGAGACAGGAGGGCCACCTCCTCCGCGTAAGAATCCTTCATGCATAGACAAGATTTTAAATAACTTTGTTTTTATGGTTGCACACCCTGGTAATAAAACTTCCAGCTATTTCTGTCTGCATACATACAAGCATCTCTTTTTTTAACAAAATGGACCTATAGCATACCTTTTGGAAACTTGCTTTTTATTTACATAACAATGTGTTGTGAATATCCATGCCAATGAATTACCTTCTACCACCTCGTTTAAAAGGCTACGCAGAAATCCATCTTATGAATGAAGCATCTTTTATTTACTTATTCACCTATTTTTGAACATTTATGGTGGAGGCATTTTTTGTGTGTGTTTGGGGGGGGTTTCTGTTTTATGGTGGCGGTTTTTTTGTTTGGGGTTTATTTGTTTGTTTCTTTTTTTTCTTTTATTTTTTGCTATTATAAACTTCAAAATTATCCTTGTAATTAAATCACTGCATACCCATGATTATCTCCTTTGAATAAATTCTAAGAAGTAAAATTTCTGGGTCAATTTGTATGCAAATTGTAAAGCTTCTCATAGATATTTCCAAATTGCAGAAAGTTTTTAAAATCCAATTTACATCTAGAAATCATGTCTTTCAAAAGATCATCATTTAAGTATATAGAGAGGAAAATCAGAAAGTAAGATGCGCTAAAGAGTGCAAGCCAAGGTCAGTCCCAGTTTCCCCACCCACACCTGACGCCTGTTCCTGCTCTGGGGTCCACGGCCCGGCTCTGTCTCTCTCCCTCTGGCTTGCTCTAGGTTTCTTCCTATCTCTCACTGAGTCTCTCTCTCTCTCTCTCTCTCTCTCTCTCTCTGTCTCTTCCCCTCACTCCTCCCCCAAATCTACCTACCTATCTATCATGCACCCGTCTACCTAGCTCTTCCTTTCTGTCTTTATACATCTCTCCCTCTCTGCCACGTGTCTGTCTTTCTTGCCCTCTGTCTCACTCTGTCTGTCTCCTGTGTCTCTCTATCTTTCCCCCTCTGTCTTGATTCCTCTCTCTCTCTCTCTCTGTTTGTCTCTCTCTCTCCCTCTTTTTCTCTCTCTCAACAAAGCTGAGGTCATGCCTCACACAGAGTTTTTAGCCCAGGTGGCACTAACCATTCCTCACACTCAGCCAGGCCGTACCTGGGAGCTGGCAAAGCGTTTTCACATGTTATTATCACCCTTTTCCAGGTGAGACCACGAGGCTCGGTGCGGCCAGTCACTCCCTGCCCAAGGCTCCTAGGTGTCTCTAGGTCAGGCCTTCCAGTCCCCGTGCTGTCCCAGACGTTATCTGAGACCACACATGTGCCTGCCAACACACACACATGCGCACGCCTGTGCTGTCCTCCTCAGGGGCTGTGTGGCTGCCAGGCAAGCGGCTAAACCAAATCATGGCCCCCAGCTCTCTCCAGGGTGCCAAGGGCCCCACTCAGGACCAGGGCTGGGAACAGAGAAGAAGCTGCCAGCACTGCCCAGCTGTTTCTTTCTGCACCTCTGGCCACAGTCTTGCTTCCTCATCTCCACCCTCCTCCCCTCCTCTCCTTCCCCACCAGGGAATGCGCCTGGCCCCCGATCTCACCCTCCAGGTTGCCTCTCCAGAAAGCCATCCCTTCCCCGCGCCCCAAGCACAGTGTGGCTTCTTACATAAGTCAGGTCAACTTACAAGGGTCTGCTTAGAACTTTCCAGTGGTTTCCACTGCTCTTAAAATAAACCACACTGTGCATCCCAGCCCATGAGGCTCTGCGGGATCTGGGCCCTGCCTGCTTCTCCAGGTCATCCTGGGCCTGCGCCCCCTTGGTTCACCATGTCTAAGCTCCGCTGACCCCTTCCAGCCTCAAGGACACACCAAATCTGTTTCCACCTCCAGCCTTTGTCCATGCTGTGCCCTGGCCTGGGTCACTCCTCCCTCTCAGAGCTGGCTCTTCTCACCACTCAGATCTCTCATCCTTTGTGTCTCTTACTCAGAGAATCTTCCCTGACCACTCACCCTCTCTAAAGAATGTCCGTCCATTTTACTCTATCTCAGCATACTACTTATAACAATGTGTATTACATTATTTCCCCACCTCCCCCAGTAGAGGCTCCAGGTCACATATAGCAGGTGCTTAATAACCATTAACGGACTAAATAATCAAGTGGTTAAGAGTACTTTAGTGTCAGGTGAGCCTGCGTTCTCTTCCTGTTCTGCCACGTGGTCTCTCTGTGACCTTGGACAGGGTCCTACACCCTCTCTGCCTCAGCATCTTCAGTTATATATTGGCAATCCTTTCTCATAGACTTGCTGTAGGAGTACATGAGATGGTAAGTGCAGTTCTTAGCAAAAGAAATGCATTAAAAGCAGAGTAAACAAGTGCTCAATAGATGCAGATATTTTTCAACACATTTGTTGAATGAATAACCAGCCTTTTAAAGCACATATTCGGAGATGTGGAATTCAAGGCTTAGAAAGAGGAAGTGGCTTGTTCAGGTTCACACGGCTGGTGGTGTGGAGCTAGGGTCCCTTCCCAAGTCTGTCCAACAGCAAGCACGTCAATAGTGCGCCGATTCTCCAAAACAGGGTGCACGTGGGGCATGGAGATGGTAGAACGGATAGACCAGAACTTGGAAACCAGCAGGACCAGGGCAGGAACAAAATAAAGAGAATGCAGCTCTGCAAGCAGAACAGACCAGGTTGCAAGGACAGGAATTTTGGTCTCTGTATCCTGAGTTTCATGTGGGATCCTGGGGCCACGGGATGAACCCTGCATACTGGAATTACCACCTGTCTGACCTTGGAAACTCTCCTGTCTCCATCAAGGTGGAATGGTGGAGACTCAGGAGGCAGAGAGACTCCAGGGCCTCTCCTCAGGATGCTGAGACCCTGGGGGACAACGCATCAGCAGGTGGGCTGGAGTCCAGACCCATCACGGAGAAAGCGCTGTGAGTTTCCATGGAGCCCATCACCATGGTAACCAAACCTCCGTGGCAGGACTCCAGCAGAGACAGGAAAGACAAGCTCTTTTCTTGTCTATATCCCAAGAGCCTAACTGGAGGGGGCAGAAGGAAGCGGGGACAATCAGGCTTTCTGAGCTAGGATCGGGGTGGGGGCAGGGAGAAGGGGAGGTTGTCTTCTTGTTGAATGGGCCAGCCATAAACTACCGGAACGTGGCACCCTATTTCACGCCTCCATGCCTTTGCTCACACTATTCGCTCCCATGGAATGTGCCCCCTCCAACCCTGTCTCACTGGAGCCCTCCCAACGGTCTGTCATTCATGCCTCACTTTTTACCTGCTGACCCTTCCAGGCTGAATCCGCCCCTCCCTCTACTGGCCACACAAATTCCTCCTCTCTCATGTAGCCCCGGCACGTCTGGTCACCCAAAGGCTTGGGGAGGGTGGTGGTGGTTAAGAGTACAGGCTCTAAAAATCAGAGACCTGAATTTAAATTCCAGCCCTACCGTTAACATGTCGAGTGACACAGTAAGCCTCCTATCTTCTCAGAGCCTCAGCTTTCTCATCTGCTGTTTTCCTGCTGTGTGATGTTGGATAAGTTTCCCAACCTCTCTGAAGCTCAGTGTCTTCATCTGAAAAATGAAGTGATACCCATGAGGTGTCTGGGGCACAGTCAGCATGTAATAAATGTCAGTGATCATTCTCATTTGTGTGAGCACCTCTTCTCTGTCCCCTTGGGAGGGGACTTCCAGCCCCAGCGGGCCTGGTCCTCTCCGGCTCACACCTGGAGTCTGGCGCACACACACAGTGCTCTGACCCTTGCAGCCTGAGAGCAAGCATTGGGATAAAAACAGGTGCCCCTCGAGGTGCTGACAGCAAAGCCAACCTCAGGGGTGCATGGTGTGTGTGTGTGTGTGTGTGTGTGTGTGTGTGTGTGTGTGTATAAATGGTTGACAGTACATGTTCTAATACGTGTACACACACAGACACACGTATACCTATGTTTTCACACATTCTCTCACACACAAACCTGACAGAGGAAGATGCAAAGACATGCCTGGCTACTCTGGTCAATCTCTAAAGACCACCCCGTGAATCCATCTCTCCCCAAACTGCTCCCTCTGGAGCCCAACCCTGAGGCTCTCCATTGTTTGTGAAACAGGTGCAGGAAGAAGCAGCAGCCCTTTCCAGTCTCACCAACCTGGGTCTCAGGATGTGGGAATGAGAGGCCAGGTCGTCATCCAGACAGCTGATCTACCTGAACACAAGTCTCTACCTTTAGAAGCACTGGATACCTGGGATCGTGTAGACAGCACCCCTACCGAAGCGAGTCCTGCTAGGGACTGTCACTCTGCCCCCCCGCCATCCTGCTGCCACCTCCCTTAGAGTTCCCTGGCCAAGTCTTGGATCTCCACCCCTAACCCCCATGTTCTGTCCTGGGTATGGAGTTCTCAAGGCAAGGCCACATTCCCTGCCTCCCTGATGTCCCTCCATAACCACCTGAACAGCAGGCAGGGTGCAGGGTTAGCTCCCTCAAGTCACAAAGCTGACAAATGTGGCTGACACTTACGGAGCATTTACTCAGCCAGGCACTGTGCTGAGCACTTTACCTATTTTATTCCTTAATCCTCACAATATCCTTATAAAAGAGGCCATGCTATACTTTTATTTATTTATTTTTAGCAAGAATGAGAAAGAGAAAGAGACAGAAAGGAAGAGAGATGAGAGGCATCAACTCGTAGTTGCATCACTTTTAGTTGTTTATTGATTGCTTCTCATATGTACCTTGCCCAGGGGACTCCAGCTGAGCCAGTGACCCCTTGCTCAAGCCAGTGATGTTGGGCTCAAGCCAGTGACCTTGGGCTCAAGCCAGGGACCATCAACTCAAGCCAGCGACCTTAGGCTTCAAGCCAGCGACCTTTGGGCTCAAGCCAATTACCTTGGGCTCAAGCCAGCGACCTTTGAGCTCAAGCCAGCAACCATGGGATCGTGATCCCATGCTCAAGCCAGTGACCCCATGCACTCAAGCCAGATGAGCTCATACTCAAGCCAGTGACCTTGGGGTTTTAAACCTGAGACCTCAGTGTCTCAAGTCAACACTCTATTCACTGCACCACCATCAGTCAGGCCGGGAGGCCATGCTATAATCCCCACTTTATAGATGGGGAGATTGAGGCACAGAGAGGTTAAGAAACATAGCTAAAAGGGTGTTCAAATCAAATTGTAAATTTAGGCATCCTGGATGCAGGACACAAACTCATGAGTATTTGTCTTCTCAGCCACATGAAATTGATCAAAGCTGGGGTGTGTGATGGACCTCAAAAAGTGACACTCTAATTCCACTCCTGAGTTTGAGATCAACCATGAGATACATGCAGGGAACAGGCAGATGGGGAACAAAATTTCAGCTCCTTTCATTCATTCAACAAATATTTACTGAGCATCTACTATGTGCAAGCCCTGGGGATACTGCGATGAAAAGAGCAAACAAAAATCCCTGGTTGCATAGAGCAATCATTGTAGTGGGGAAGACACAGTAAAGGGAATAAATTTAAAAAGAGTGTGTCAGCAGTAAGCACTGAGAAAATAAAGTTGGGAATGGGGACTATGACGTATTGAGGGGTGTGGGAGGCATTCTGATTTTAAAAAGCCAAGTAGGTGATACTTAGGACCCGAAGTCATCAGGCCATGCGGTCATCTGGGGGAATAACATATCAAGTTGAGGAAACCACATGGCAATGGCCCTGACACAGGAATCCAGAATCCGCATGGCCAGCGTAACTGCAGTAAGGCAGGATCCCCTTTTGTGTCTACTTTTTGTCTGGAAGCCATTCAGGGGCATTGGTCCAATGCAATATGATGCATTGTTAATATTTGACCTACCTTTTTCAAAGCACATTTGCAGGCATTCTCTTATTTTGATGTTCTCAATGTCATGAGCACTCTCTACCACCCTTCCCCCGACCCATCCTCTAGTCAAAAGAACGACTTTACAATTTAATTCAATTACACCAGCATTTATTAAGTGCATACTTTGTGCCAGTTGCCAAGCTACAGTCTGAGGGTACAGAGGTGCTGAGAATCTGAGACCCAAAGAGGAAGTTAACCCACCCAAGGGTGAGTTCAAGGCAGAGCTGGGGCTGGACTCCACCTAATGCTCTCAAATTTGCAGACCTGAGAGATGAGCAAGGAGAGGAAGGTGGCAGTGCAGGAACCCCACCAGTGGGCTTTTCTCCTGTGGAAACCCACAGGCCAGCGATCAGCACGGCCTCTGATGGCTCCAGGAGAAAGGACTCAGAGCCTGGGACTGGCAGGATCAGGGGAGGCTGCGAATGTCCAGGCTTAGGGCAAGAAACAGCTCCCACTTAGACCTAGGCGCTGGCTCCGCTCTTCCCCGCCTCCCAGCCAGACACCTTTTCTACCAAAAGGGACAATGACTCCAGGCAACCTGGAAGGCCATAGCCAGGGGTCTAACTCCCCAACCTGACTCTGATCTAGACTTACATCTCCAAATGCGGTCATGCATGCAGTCCGTCTATCTTTGTTCAAAATACTAACTTAAAAATGTGAACATCTAAATAACCACCATTTTTGTTATCCTGTTTTTGGCAAATCATTATTTTCAAACCACATCAGAAGCCTGAATAAGTGGCCCGAGCCTCTCTCGACCTCTGAGAGGCTCTGCTGACAGGTCAGGGGACTGCAGCCCAGAAAGGAAGAGTGACTTGCCCAAGCTACACAGCAAGCCAATGTCAGAGTCCAGGTCAGAACCCAGGACTCCGGACCCCCAGCCAAGCCTCTCTGAGGTTCTAAAGGCCACCCTTGCCTGAAAAACCTGCTCTTAAATGTCTCCTTTTTAAAAAAATATATATATATATTCATTTTAGAGAGGAGAGAGAGAGTTAGAGAGAGAGAAAGAGGGGAGGAGCAGGAAGCATCAACTCCTATATGTGCCTTGACCAGGCAAGTGCAGGGTTTGGAACTGACGACTTCAGCATTCCAGGTTGATGCTTTATCCTCTGCACCACCACAGGTCAGGCATGTTCCCGTTCTTATGTGGCCTCCGTAGCCACCTTTGTGCTGGTCATCACCCCAGCCCAGACCTCTTCCACAGGCACCTCGGGCTTTATGGATCCTACTCTAAATTAGTCACCTTTCACTTGAAATCTACCCTTACCTGTGTTCCCTCTCCCTGCCCCCCTCCCCATCCTCAGCTCTCCAGCCAGAAACACGGGGCATTACCCTGGGCACCTCCCTCTCCATCACCACCACAGCCTCTAGTGAACCAGGAAGGACCACCTATTCTACTGCTTTTCCATCTCTTGAACCCATCTACTTTTGCCATCCCCTCCACAGCCACATGAATGCCAGTCTCATCATCTCACTCTTCATCCATCAGAACAACCTCTGCCCTCTAACTTGTGCTTTCCTTCAACAAATGCAGAGCAACCACTGTGGGCTGGCCCTGTGCTGTGTGCTGGGACTCAGCGTGGAGCAAAACAGAGAACCCAGCTGCTGGGTGGTTGCAGGAAACCCACATTTGACCACGCCCCTCCCATGCTCAGATCTTTTGGGCGCTTCTTTTGCACCCCTGGGATCAAGTGCAAACTCCTCATTCCGGTATTCATATTTCTAGGCCCTCTACCCACTACGAATCTATCCAGAGTGGTCTCCTGCTTTTTGCACCATCCAGGCTGATGCAAATAAACTATTGGCTATTCTCCCAAACACACCAGCTCAGAGGTCACCTCCTCCATGAAGCTTCCTTGCCTAAGCCCTGCTCACACCTGACAGAGTAAGTTTTGCCTCCTCAGAAATCCCATCAAAACCCAGGACTTGTGTGTCTGCTCCCTGACTGGGCTGTGACTCCTGGAGCCCAGGGGACTGAGCCAATGCCAGCACAGAATCTGGCACTGAGAGGCACCCAGGTGTTGTGTTGATAGATGGACCAAGAGACAGAAGGGTAGAGCAGAAGTCCAAATACCCTCTTCATTCACTCATTCCAGTGCCTACCCATTGTTGCTTTCTGGGAGTTCCTCCAGTTGTCTAACCTAAACCCCTCTGCTGGAATTACTGAAGTTTATGCCTATTCTTTCTCAGGTCTGTTCTCTATGCCCTTCTCTGCTCCAAAGCACAGAACATCTCGCCTTTCCCTTGACTGGGTGACATGCCAACAAGAACAAACGTCTGGTAAGGACTTCAGGGAAAGGCTAGCTCGGGCCTCACCACAGTCTCAAGAACCGAGTCCAGGTGCCAGAGCCTTCCAACAACTCGGGAAGAAGGTGCCCGATTGGCAAGGCCGGCCTTGCGGTTTGAAGCACTGAGTCACCTCCTGGCTGCAAGTCAAGGAGCTCTCTCACTGCGCCCTTGTTTGGAGATGGCGCCAGCCAGCAAGGCTGGAAGGAGACACGGAGCCGCAGTCAGAACAGAGAGACCCTGGGGCGGAGGCAGAGGGTGGAGAAGGAGCCATCCAGACCCTAAGGAAGACAAACACAGAGGGAGGGACCAAGACAACCCGAGTCAGGACCGCCGCGCAGAGAGTGATGAGAAAGGCCGACGCGCACACACCCAGGACAGAGGGAGAGCTCCGCGCAAGGACCAACCCGACCCACCCAAGCGGGGACTGTCCCAGAGCTCCCCGCGCCCTTTCCTCCCCAGCGGGTCTCCCACCCGCAGCCCGCCGGGACGTTGGCCAAACAGGAGCCAATGAGCTGCAAAACCTGAGCATTACCTCACCAGAACCGGCTGCCATTGGTTGGCCCAGACGCCGGGGCGGGCTGTTGCTATGACAGCTCAGGATGGCTCCAGGCAGGAATGAGAGGAGCAGGCTCCGGGTGTCAAACCTCTGTCCCTACCTCTTTCCTGCCAATGGCGGGACCCAGGGACCCCATTCAGCCCCAGAGACCCCTAGTCAGCCCCCAAGGGGAAAGCCAAGCTCCTGCAGCCCCAGGACCCAAACTCCTCCAAAGGTGCCCATTCAAGTCCTTGCCACAGCCTGGCCCCCAAGTCGCTTGCCAAGTCCACCCCGCCCCCTAGCCTCGGGACCGAACACCCATCCATTCACCCTGCAAACAGCGGTGGCCACCATCCATCGTCCAGGTGCTGCCCGGGTTCTGCAGATACAGAGATGAGCACCCCTCCCACACGGAGCCCCCAGTCTGAGCAGTCAAACAGAGCAGCAGGAGATCACAGGCAGTGTGTTAAAGACTAAAGGGAGGTGAGCACAGGGCCTATGGGAACGCAGCGGATGGTCCCTGCTCAACCTGCCAGGTCAGGAAGGCTTCTGGGAGAAAGGAATGCAGAGCTGGAACCTGAAGGAGTTAGCTGATGAGGAAGTGTGGGGAAGGGAATTCTAGGTAGAGGGAACAACCTGTGCAAAGACTGGTGAGAGAAAGCAAGGAGTACTTGGGGCACTATGGCAGAAAATTAGATAATGGTGAAGAGAGAAGACTGAAAAGGAGGATGATTTGGGGTAACACTGAAAGGGGAAGCAGGAACAAGATCCTCAAGGGCCTGAAAGTCATGTTGTGGGATCTTGGGCCATACTCCCAGGCAACTGGAGGGATTTAAGGGGAGGAGGTTATGATTAGGTTTGTATTTTAGGACGATCTGATCTCTTCTCTTGCTGCTCTGTAGACTCTACAGGCTGGAGAGGGCTAGAAGGCCTATTATTGCAGGGACTGGTGAGAGTTGGGGGTGAAAGGGACTAAGACCCTAATGTGGAGATGGGAAGAACCAAATTCAGGAGGGTGTATAAAGGATGTGGAGCCACAGGTCTGGTGGCTGAGTGAATGTCACCGCCTAACCTGGGAAGCTGGGAGGGTTTTCCTGGCTACCAGATAGGATCACCACTCCCCTTTCCATACAACATTGATGTCTGTGTATGCAACTCTTGTTTGAAAAGTCATGATGCATTGAAAAGAGGTCTGTCGGCCCTGGCCTGTTGGCTGTGGTAGAATGTCAGCTCAGCAGTAGAGCATCAGCCTGGTGAGTGGAAGTCCTGGGTTCGATTTCCAGTCAGGGCACACAGGAGAAGGAACCATCTGCTTCTCCACCCCTCCCCCTTCTTTTTCTTTCTCCCCCCATCCCCTCCTGGCAGCCATGGATTGAATGGTTTGAGCAAAAGTTGACCCTGGGTGCTGAGAATGGCTCCATGACCTCACCTCAGGTGCTAAAATAGCTTGATTGCCAAGCAACAGAGCAGTGGCCCCAGATGGGCAGAGCATCACCCTGCTTGAGTAGAGGGCTTGCCTGGTGGATCCCAGTTGGGGCATATGGGGGAGTCTGTCTCTCCACCTCTCTGCTTCTCACTTAATTAAAAAAAAAGTCTGGGCCTGACCTGTGGTGGCGCAGTGGGATAAAGCGTCGACCTGGAACACTGAAGTCGCCGGTTCAAAACCTTGGGCTTGCCTGGTCAAGGCATATATGGGAGTTGATGCTTCCTGCTCCTCCCCCTTCTCTCTCTCTCTCTCTCTCTCTCCCTTCTCTCTGAAAATCAATAAATAAAATATTTTTAAAAATTAAAAAAAAAATGTCTGTCTCTGTCCACACCTGCCCCCACCACACATGCACACCCTGCCTGCTATTCATCTCTGTATTCCCAGCACTGGGCACAAAGCCTCTGCCAAGTACAAGTCCACAAAGCTGATCTGAACTGCTCAAGTCCCCCACCCCATGACCTGCCCCAGACTCCACCCATTTTCACACCCTCCATGCACCTCTCTCCCCTCTCTTTTTTTTAAAATTTTTATTTATTTATTTTATTTATTTATTTTTTTTACAGAGACAGGGAGTGAGTCAGAGAGAGGGATAGACAGGGACATACAGACAGGAACAGAGAGAGATGAGAAGCATCAATCATTAGTTTTCCTTTGCACGTTGCAACACCTTAGTTGTTCATTGATTGCTTTCTCATATGTGCCTTGACCGTGGGCCTTCAGCAGACCGAGTAACCCCTTGCTGGAGCCAGCGACCTTGGGTCCAAGCTGGTGAGCTTTTGCTCAAGCCAGATGAGCCCACGCTCAAACTGGCGACCTCGGGGCCTCGAACCTGGGTCCTCTGCATCCCAGTCCGATGCTCCATCCACTGCGCCATCGCCTGGTCAGGCCTCTCTCCCCTCTCTTATAGTCATGTAGCCATCACCTAGGAGCTGGGGCTGGTCCCCTTCCCCAAGTTGTCTCTCCCTCCCCTCACCCCCAAGCAGGGAGGAAAGGTTGGTCTATCTGTTGGGTCAGATTTTTGAAGATTGATGGAGCCTGTTTTCTGGTTAGCAGGATCATTATAATACAATCATAGTGTTGTTATTGAGAATTCAATAAGGTTTGTTGCCTGGCACATAGTAACTACCCAGTGAATCAGCTGTCATGATGACATTATTATTATTGAGTGTTATAGGAGGATGGAAAGGCCCGGCTAGGACTCTAATATGACACAGCTGTGCATTGGGATGGGGCGCTTGCTTAACTCATCACAGAGTGGTGCTTTGACATCCCATTTGTCACACATACTTGTTATACACTCTCTTGGGGAAAACACAAGATGAAGTATGATGATCAGACACGAATCCTGAATCTTGCCACGATGCCACATTAATACCATCAAACTGCACCTAAAGCCCTGGTAACAGATGTCCTCTCCTAAGGAACAAAAAGGTAAAAACAACCTGGCAGCTCCTCAAATGTCAAGAGAATCTATCTAGATCTTACAATCAAGGACTCTTCGGGATGTCAGAGCTGGTTGTGCCTTTAGAAGACTTTTATTCAGCCTTTGGTTTTACAGATGAGGAACTGAGGACCAGAAAAGAGATTGCCCAGAGTCACACAGTTGAACTACGTGGCAGAACCAGGAGTATTTTTAGGTGCCGCAACTTCTAATTCACTGCACATTTTTAGCTCTGGTCTGTCTTCCCACTGAACACTAGCTAGAACTCTCTCCAGCCCAGAGCACACATGGGACCTTCATTGACATTACTACTTTAGACAGTCATGACAACCCTGCAAGGCAGGTCTTACTGTTCACATTTAAAAGGTTCAGAAAGGTCTGCCAGATTTCAAAGTCCATGTTCTTGGCATGACAGTATGTTGACTCTAAGACCACTCATTATGGTTTGTTTAGGGCATCAGAGTTGCCATCATCGCTGAAAGGAGAAGAGGTAAATTCTACTTGATGAAACCAAAAGAGGCCCTAGGATCTCCTGCATGTTTGGTTGCCCTGTGGGAAACGTAGCAGCAAGCTGGAACGTAGGAGGCAGCGTGTGTGTGGCAAGCTGGGTAGCGTTATTAGGTTTCGGGCTTCCTGTGGCTTGGGTATTTGAACAATTCTGTGGGCTAAAAAAAAAAAAGAGTGTCATCCTTAGATGTTTGACTTTGGGGGTCTGTGGTAATTAAGTGTGTTGTATTGTAACCCAGAGTGTGAGAGTCCAACAGGGAAGAGGTTGGAGTATAGCCTTAGCAGAATGCCCATGAATGGGAATTGAGACGTTTTGGCCAGGATCTCAAAACTTGGTCAAGACAGCACTTGTGAAATACTAAATTACAGGATGACAGCTAGAGAGCAGCGGGTGGGACTAGGGTCTGTTTTAGAAGCAGAGCTGATGGGACTTACTAATGGATGTGCTGCATGTTGGCCATGAGGCAAAGTGAAGAATCCTGAATGAGCACGAACTTCCAGAAACAGAGGGCCAGCCCTCCAATCAAAAAAAAAAAATAGCCTGACCTGTGGTGGCGCAGTGGATAAAGCATCGACCTGGAAATGCTGAGGTCGCCGGTTCGAAACCCTGGGCTTGCCTGGTCAAGGCACATATGGGAGTTGATGCTTCCAGCTCCTCCCCCCTTCTCTCTCTCTCTGTCTCTCTCCTCTCTCTCTCCTCTCTAAAATGAATAAATAAAATAAAATAAAAATTTTAAAAAAATAAATAAATAAATAAATAAAGATATTTGATTAAAAAAATTTTTTTAAATTATTTATTGATTTTACAGAAGGGGGAGTGGAGCGAGAAGTATTAACTCATAGTTTCTGGGTTTTTTTTAAGATTTTATTTGTTCATTTTAGAGAGTAGGGGAAGAGAGAGAGAGAAGGGGGGAGGAGCAGGAAGCTTCAACTCCCATATGTGCCTTGACCAGGCAAGCCTGGGGTTTTGAACCAGTGACCTCAGGGTTCCAGGTTGACACTTTATCCACTGAGCCACCACAGGTCAGGCCATAGTTTCTTCACTTTAGTTGTTCATTGACTACTTGCTGTATGTGCCTGGACCGAGCAAGCCCAGGGTTTTGAACCAATGATCTCAGCATTCTAGGTCAAAGTTTTATCCGCTGTGCCACCACAGGTCAGGCTTGATAAAATTTTAAAAGCTTCTTCTTCAAAGCAATGAAGAGCTGACAAGATAACATGAAATGACTAGGGCAAGTTTGAAAGAACTAGAAGAACCCAGAGAGGAAAGCGATGGTGGAAGCCATTTTGTCCTGAGGCTGTTGAGCAGGAATAATACAGGGCAGGCACAAATAAACAAAAGCCATAATAAAAGGGGGGAGGGGAATCACAGCAGATGCTACAGTCAGAAAGAACATGATGAAAATTTTCGTGCCCAGTAAGTATATTTGAAACTTTAGGTGAACTGGACAAATTCCAAGAAAAATATAGCTCACCAATACTAACTTCAGAAAAAAAAAAAGTCACAACCACTTTAGAAAAGAGTTTGGCTTTTTCTGGGAAAGTTGAAAATAGATATACCCTGTGGCCAATAATTATAGTTCTAGGTATATACCTTAAACAAATTCATACATTTGTGTATCATAAAAAATGCACAAGAATATTTTTAGAAGCGCAAAAGCACAGTTCTTGACAGCTGAAAATTGGAAACAACCCAAATATCCATCAAGAGTAGAACATGGGCCCTGGCCGGTTGGCTCAGCGGTAGAGCGTCGGCCTGGCGTGTGGGGGACCCGGGTTCGATTCCCGGCCAGGGCACATAGGAGAAGTGCCCATTTGCTTCTCCATCCCACCCCCCTTCCTTCCTCTCTGTTTCTCTCTTCCCCTCCCACAGCCAAGGCTCCATTGGAACAAAGATGGCCCGGGTGCTGGGGATGGCTCCTTGGCCTCTGCCCCAGGCGCTAGAGTGGCTCTGGTTGGCAGAGCGATGCCCCGGAGGGGCAGAGCATCGCCCCCTGGTGGGCAGAACATCGCCCCTGGTGGGCGTGCCGGGTGGATCCCGGTCGGGCTCATGCAGGAGTCTGTCTGACTGTCTCTCCCCGTTTCCAGCTTCAGAAAAATACAAAAAAAAAAAAAAAGAGTAGAACATTGCATGTACATTACAGAGGAATAATATGCACCAATTAAAATGCATAAACAGTTACATAAACCACAGGGTGAGTATTATAATGTTGAAAGGAAGAATGAAGACACAAAACAATGTATTTAGTGGGACTCCATCAATATAAAGTTGAAATACAGGCAAACCTAAAATATTTATACATACAGTTGACTCCTTAAAACATGGAGGTTAGGGAAGTTGACCCCCACATACTCAAAGATCCACATATAACTTTTGACTCCCCTAAAAGTTGTAATAGGCTACTGTTGACTGGAAGCCTTACTGATAACATAAATGGTCAATTCACATGTTTTGTATGTTATATGGATTATATACTGTATTCTTGCAATAAAGTAAGCTAAAGAAAAGAAAATGTTATAAGAAAATCATTAGGGGCCTGACCTGTGGTGGCGTAGTGGATATAGTGTCGACCTGAAATGCTGAGGTCGCTGGTTCAAAACCCTGCACTTGCCTGGTCAAGGCACATATGAGAGTTGATGCTTCCTGCTCCTCCCCGCTTTCTCTCTCTCTCTCTCTCTCTCTCTCACTCTCCTCTCTAAAATGAATAAATTTATTTTTAAAATGCCAACTCTTTAACCTTAACAAAAAAGAAAATCATTAGGAAAATACATATACAGTTTTTTTATTGAAAAAATCATGAATAAGTGGACCCTGATAGTTCAATTCTGTTTTTCAGGTGTCAACTGTGTGTGTGTGTGTGTGTGTGTGTGTGTGTGTGTAGATAGATAGATAGATAGATAGATAGATAGATAGATAGATAGATAGATTTTTTATTTTTTTTAGCATCTACAAGAAACTTTTGAGGGCTGGCAATTGTGATATATTTCTTGGCCTGGATGGTAGTTACATGGGCGTCTATTTGTTAAATCAAGCATTTAGTTTTCTGTACTTTCTCTATACAATTTCTCTTTCTCAATATAAAAAAAGGGTTCAGAAGAATGGGCTAGGCCACTGGATGAAGAATGCTGCCAACTTCGGATTTGGAGATAGTTTCAGAAGAAGGGGTAAAATGGGACAAGGAGAATCCAGAAACAAGAGCTTCGTTTTGCCAGGTAGCTCATTGTGCCCATTGGACATTGACGAGGAGACCTGGAGGGTGCAGTTAGTATAGGATTTCGGAGGAGAACCCAGACTTCTGATCCCAGTTGAGTGGAAGAAGGTGTTTACAGCAGACATATCTGGCAAAGAACACATATTCAGAATTCATAAAGAACTCCTGCAAATGAATAAGGAAAAGACAGCCTTGTAGAAAAATGGACAAAAGACAAGCACACTAGGCTTTAATGTAAGAAATTACATAATTGGGCTATTTTATGGGAATGAAGTGGAATTCAGTGGCCTGGAATCTCCCTCATGGATTTAAGAGACTGGTCATTTCCAGGAAAGGACCTTAGATGCAAGAAATTGAAACACATTGTTGGTTAAGTTCCAGCCCAAAGTCAAGAGCTTAAAAAGTAATAATGAGCTTGACCAGGTGGCGGCACAGTGGATAGAGCATCGGACTGGGATGTGGAGGACCCACGTTCGAAACTCAGAGGTCACCGGCTTGAGGGCAGGCTCATCTGGCTTGAGCGTGGGCTCACCGGTGTGAGTGCAGGCTCTCCATATTGAGCAAGGGGTTGTTGGCTTGAGCATGGGATCATAGACATGACCCCATGGTTGCTGGCTCAAGCAAGCGGTCACTTGCTCTGCTGTAGCCCCCAGGTCAAGGCACATATGAAAAAGCAGTCAATGAACAACTAAGATGCCGCAGCGAAGAATTGATGCTTCTCATCTCCTTTCCTGTCTGTCTGTCCCTATCTGTCCCTCTCTCTATTAACAAAAAAGAAAGTAATGATGACATGGCCAATAGAATCTTACCATTAAATGGCTGGAAAGTCTACCCATGATTGTGCCTCTGTTGATCTTGAGTATCTTTGGTTGGTGTCCCAATACTCAGGGTTCAACCAAATGAAGTCACTCCACCAATGTCAGGGGCCTGAGTTTCTGCCGAGAACCTTCACTTTAAAGCAAGATAGTAATGTGCGTCCTCTTGATAGGGGTGAGAAATGTATGGGTGGTCCCACACATGTTTCTTTTAACATAACAAGAGTTAAGAAAGGGAATAATAATGTTGATATTTTTGTACCTAACTTGTGTTTACAGTTGTCATAATAAATTTTTTACTCATTGTTTTGTTTTTATGTTGTTCTGCTTGTTTATTTTTTAACCAGGTTTGAAGTAAGATCTAGGCATTAATTTTGTCTGATTTGATTTACAGAAGTTGTTTAAGTGCTTAGGAATAATTTGTTTGTCATATTTGTAAATCTCCCTTGTCAGATGTTTGAAGTGTTTGAATCAGATAAATTGAATTTGTAATTGTAGTTTGAAATATCTAAAGGAATTTGCTTAATTAAATGCATAAAGGGTGTTAAACGTTTATGGGGATTTAATCTATCAAATGTATAAGTTAATTGAATATGAATCAATGAATAAGTAAATATGATCTTGCTTTTATATAAAAACTACTAAAGTCATGAATAAAATATCAAGATCCATAAGTTGGAAGTAAAAGCTGAAGAAAGAACTAGGTTCTAAGATCTATAACTTTAATAAATTAAATATTGATTGAAATTTAAGTAATTGTAATGATACCCCTCTAGCTGAATTCTTATATCTGAATGGCTTACCAACAACAACAACAAAAAAAACACAAATGGTGTCCCCAAGCATACTAAACCAATAGAATATATGTGGTAATTCATACATGTGTGGTCACTGTTGGAAGCAGTTACGATGCACACAAGTCCAGGTGGGAGAAGGCAGCATGAGCAGCAGGTGAATCTTCGCTGTTCTCCCATAGGGATCAGGGGTTTTGCATGGTTATTTTCCATCCATTTACCTTGCTTATGACAGACGCCTGGCATCACTCCCAGCCCAGATCCAATCCAGGTGGACACGAGCATCCTTAACCTGACCCTCACCGGTTACTGACACTGTGGCATGTGATCACTGTGGCACAGAAGGTAAACCTCCTTCACATCCTACGTTGCATACATCAGTGTGCAAACCTACCCACTGCTCATTCGTGCAGCGTTAAATAATTGAGTGATTTAAAATAATAACATAGACTGACCAGGCGGTGGCACAGTGGATAGAGCATCAGACTGGGATGCAGAGGACCCAGGTTCGAAACCCCAAGGTCACTGGCTTGAGCATGGGCTCACCAGCTTGAGCATGGTGTCGCTGGCTTGAGCCCAAAGGTCACTCATTGGCTTGAAGCCCAAGGTTGCTGGCTTGAACACAAGGTACTGGCTTGAGCAAGAGCTTACTTGTCAGCTGGAGCCCCCTCAGTCAAAGCACATATGAGAAAGTAATCAATGATCAACTAAGGTGCCACAACAAAGAATTGATGCTTCTCATCTCTCTCTCCCTTCCTGTCTGTCTGTCTCTCTCTCTGTCTCACTCTGTATCTGTCACAATAATAATAATAATAACAGAAACATATATGAAAATAAAACATATATGAAAATAAAATAAACACATATGAAAATAAAATTAAAATAATAAAAAATAGTAAATAATAATTGTTATTGATTTCTGTTTAAATGCTTTATTTGAAGAAGAAATCCTTGAAAGATTGTATACGTGTTTTTGAGACATCTGAGCTGATCAGCTGGGAGTTTGGATGGGCCAGGAAAATAGAACAGTCTCCAAAGCGCTGCTTCCCAGCATGTCTTCAGGAACAGATGCGGTGCGATGAGACACGTGTACTTCCCTTCTGGGCAGGGAGCCCCCCTCGCACAGAGAAGGCAGCCTTCACTGCTCCCTTATCACTGGGACACTTTAATTTCCCATTTGTTTTTCATCTTTGCACATATAGATGCCCGGGAAATCTCAAGGGAGGAGGATTGATGAGGTAGAAGATATCCTCCATTCCTAGGTCACCATATTTATACCATGAAACTTCACCTCACCCTCCAATAAGACATTGATGAATGTCATTACAGACACCGAGGAATGATTCAGCTCTCCCTGCTCAAAGGAAGGGCTTTGGGTAGCTTTCTGAAGGCCAAGGTTCAGTTCGTAGAACGTTAACGCATGTCAGAACTGGTGCGGGTATTGATTGTCATCTCTTCTAACCCTTGAATTTTACAGTGTGGAAACCTGAGGATCTGAGGAAGAAATGAGGTCTCCCAGGGCACCCTATCAAAAAGCGCCGGCCCCAGACATCCAGTGCTGTTTCTCCTTGCTGCCCTCATTGTGTCTTACCCATAGCAGAAGGCTCCTGGCAATGGCTGGATGGCTCAGTTGGTTAGAGCATCAGCCCAATACGCAAAGGTTGTAGGTTGGATCCCCTATCAGGGCACATACAGGAACAGATTGATGTTTCTTTCTGTCTGTCTGTTTCTCCCTTCCTCTCTCTAAAATAAATAAATAAATAAATAAATAATTTTTAAAGGTTCCTCCTTCCTAGGTACTGTGCTGGGAGCTTCACGCACAGGATGGGCTCTGTTGTGGCCATTTGTCCAATAGGAAAGCTGAAGCACACAGACTGAGTAAGTAGCTGCCCGAGGACCCTAACCTGGTTCTGATGATGCTGACCCCTTTCCTCCTTCCATTATGTAGGTCTATTCACTACGATTTATTCAGGGCATGTGGGCAAGCTACCAAGAAGTGACTGACATAACAATGAAAGGAGAAGAGGTCACACTCCAGTTGACAAAGGAGGCTCTGTGGGCCTTGCTGTTAGACTTTCTTTTCCACTGCAGTAAGATGACTCAATGAGCTTTCGCTCCGAGCTGATGGGTCTAGAGCTGGGTCATCTGGGGAGTGTGAACCATTTTCAAGTTGATTTGTGGGGCTGAGAGGTATGAGCTTTGCTCTGTCTGGGGGCCGCAGCCAAGGAGAGTGGGTTTGATGGGAGCTCGGTGTGACCGTGGAGACCCTGAAACCCTGAGCAGCCCGGACACCGACACCCTTTGCCTCTGGAACAGACGCCCTGCTCCACTCTGAACCGAGAGATGGTCCTCCATTTTGAAACTTTTTTTTTGCTAGCTTTGGAAAAGTCTATGACTATGATTTAGGAAGTAGGGAGGACCTGTTTCTGGCTTAAGCAAATTCTCAACACCCAACTCTTGAAAATTCTATTCCCAAGTCTGGGGAAACTTCTATCCATAGCTCCGGAAAACCTCCATCTTAGATCTGGAAAATGCTCCCTCCTTGCATCTGGACAACACTTCTCGAACTCAGGCGAACACTTCAGTGCCAGCTCTGGAAATCGTTGACCCTGACCCTAGAAATCACTCCATTGCTTGCTCTGGACAGCACTGTGTCCTCAGCTGTAGGAAACACTCCCTTCATGACTATGAAAAACTGCTCTGCCCAGGGCTCCAGAAAGCGCAATATCAGAAAATCTCTCTGTCAGGACATCAGAATACCCACTGCCCGCAGCTGTGGGGAATTCTCCACCCCTAAATCCAAAGAGCTTTTCCTTCTAAGTCTTCAGGCCTCTGAGCCCAGTGGTGTGCTGGTAAATGTTTCACAACAGGCTCTTGGTGGGGGGAGTGGGCTGCTGATGGGCAGTGTTTGTCTATTTCCATGGTGTAAATACTCCCACCATGGCTCCGGTCAAGTTATCAATGTGAACTTGGGAGGAGATGCATACAATGCCTCATATACTGGCCCGGAGGAGCCGCTCCATCCCCTCTCACCTGAAATAGGCATGGCTCAGGGGCCTTAAAGGCTTCCAGGGCCTGGGTGTGGAGAACTCCAAGCGATACATGGGGCTTGCCTCATATCCCTTGATTTACAGTATCCCTCTCGAAAGCAATAACTTCTATTCTAAGATTTAAGGGGCCATAAAAAGGCAAAGAATGTCCTAAGACACTGACATTCTGACTGTCCTAGTATTTCCTGATATTATCTTAATGACCTCAATATCACATACATAATTCGGGTATTTCCTCCCATCTGGGAGGCCTAGAACTTGATCACTTGGGAGGTGAGGCTCACTTTCCAGCTGACTCATGATTGCAAACGGTCATTATTACAGGCAAGCTTCCCCCTCTGTCTGAGCAGAGAGGGTCCTTGGAGATGGGATGGGACAATGCATTTTGATGGGATATCAGGGTGAACTGGGATCCCCAGATGTTGCACAGAGCAGTTAGTATATCAGGGGAGGAGTGGGTCTGACTATAATGGAGACATCTGAGTCAAAGGCAGATTTACATCTACTAACCTCACAGTCTCATCAACCCTGGAGCGCCCGCCAGGAACACCGCCTGGTTTGGCAGAGAAAAAAAACCTGCGCCCTTGGGTTAAACAGAGATGCCCGCTTTGTACTAAGCAAAATACAATTCTATCCTTTTGTGCCCAGAAGACACCGTACCCGTGGACGTGAGACCCCACCCCAGCTCTGAATAACGCCCATCACCAGCTCTGGAGAATGTTCAGTCTGTTGATCTAGAAAGGCCGGCCCTGTCTCTGGAAAACCCATTCTTCCAGAAGAAGCCATAAACCTGACCTCAGAGGACTCCCCAACCTTGGCTCCAAGGACAGCCTGAGAGAGGCTTCATTCCCGCCGTTTGGTTTCTGCCTTTGGAGGGCTCTTTCTGACAAATGTAGGAAAAAGCACTTCGTAAAACTAAAAAGCTGGGCCTGGCGTGTGGCAGATGCTCAACAAACGTGTGTAGAATGAAGGAGTGGTCCTGGGAGATCTTTGCAAACTGCAATGCACAGCACGATCTTCAGATATTATTCTTACTGTGACTAAATAAAGCAGTTATCAGAGGTATTATGGGAAACTCCATATTTCTCCCTAATGAGATCTTTTTTCTTGTGAGCTCCCAACAGACGGGAAGCATAGGGACTGGCTCACAGTGGGCATCAATAAATGTTTGATAGATGAATGGACGCACGGATGGATAAATGAGGGATATATGGATGGATGAGTCTCTGTGTGTATGGTGAGTGAATGGAAAAGATGGATGAAGAGACGGACAGGTTTGCCTACTCATCAGCCACCTCCCTCTTCCCTTTCCTTCTTCCTTGCTAAATGAAGCCCAATTTTATTCAAGTCTTCTGCAGCTTAGGAGGAGACCAGGGCCCAAGGCAACTCATCTTATTTAGTGCAGGCCATCAGGGTGATTTTCCCTTGCCAGAAAGTGGTTTGGGAATAGCCATGTGATGTAATTCTGACCCCGAAGACATGAGAGAAAGCCCACTGGGGATCCTTCAGGAAAGTTTTCCTCATTAAAGGAACTCAAAGAGCCGGTGTTCTCTCTTCTGGCCTTTCAACACTGATGTGTGAAGATGAGATGTTTATAGATGCTGCAGCCAGAGGAGATAGGATGAAGACAAAAGCCCAGCATTCTGAGTACCACAGACCAAGGAAATAGGAAGAGCCTGGGGCCCTGAACCACTGAATTAACCAATGTGTGTAAGTGGGTGGATGGATGGATGAATGGATGGTTGGAGAGGTGATTGGTTGGGTGAGTGAACCATATGACTATATATGTATATTAACATATAAAGGACCACCAGTAGTACTACTGTCTCCCTGAAGAAAACTTAAGGTCAGACCTGTGTGAGGAGAGCTGAGCTTTTCCAACACTTTCCTCCAGGCCCTCACTCCTGCTGTCTATTCATGTGCCCTGGGCCCACCCATCAGGGCCAACACTTGCCTTCAGTATATGTCACCTGCCTGGAAGGGCAGGTGCCCACCTGACCCTTTTGTGCAAGGACTTACTCTGCCAGAGAGATGTTTGGTCCATGAAGAAGCTCGGGTGAGTGTAAAGGCAGCCTGGCACAGTGGGTTCAGACAATCCTGGGTCCAAATCTTGGCTCTGCTTCTTATGAACTATATGTCCCTGGGCCAGAGTCCTAGCCCCCTGAGCATCAGCCATTTCATCTACAAAAAGGGGACAGCAGTGCCACGTCAGGGCCGCGCTGAGTGAGGTGATCATGTGTGACAGTGCCCGGCACTATCTGTACCCCTCAGTAAGTCCCCAACAAATGCCAAGCCCTCCTGGGTTCTTCTAGCCAATTCAGCCATGGCCGGGCACGTGTGGGCTGTAACCGGACAGCACCCAACACAGAGATGCAAAGGAGCTCCAGGCAAAAGAGTAGCCTGTGCCCACTCCATCCACCCTGCTGTGCAAAGCTCTCTCAAGACATTGCTCCTTGGAGCCAGCACAGGGGTCATGGGAGGACCAGAGGAAACTGAACAAACCAAGATTGCTTCCTTCCCTCTTGTGCCACATGACCTCGCAGGATGTGTCGGTGACCCAGAGCCTCAGGAGCTGCAGCTTCAGAGCTGACAGTAGACAGCCAGCTCAGCAGGCGGTCTAAGTAAACAAAATCTTGCCTGACCAGACGGTGGCACAGTGGATAGTGCGTCGGACTGGGATGCGGAGGACCCAGGTTCAAGACCCTGAGGTCACCAACTTGGACCCAACCTGGGGGTTCGCAGGCACGTTTCCTCCTGGGGGAGGTCACCTCTTGTGAGATATGAAAGGGTTTTCCCAGCCTGTGTGAAAAGCCTGGACACGGAACCAGGCAGACAGGAGCCGCTGATGAGTCTCCGGTTCCCCTCCTTCCCCATGAAATGAGCAGCACAGAGAGCTTGTAGGAAGGAGCTAAGGCCCAGTAAGGGGAGCAGGCAGCCCCAAAGGCCCTGCAGGCCAGGAGCAGGGCGGAGCCAGACCTCACCTTGCCCAGATGCCCACCGGGTTGGCCTTTATTCCTGCAGTGGCTGGAATGCATCAGAGCCTAGACCATCCCAACTCCACGCAGTTCTCGTGAGACACTTCATAATCACACTTCATTCTGAGTTTGATAAATAAAGGTAATTGTGGGACAATTAGACTCTTCTCTTCCAACATCTTAATTAGAGCAAGATGCATGAGTCTTGCACGTCATTTTGCCTGGTGTGTTTGAGGCTTTTCATCGGGGCCCCTAATGCACTGTGGGAAGAGTGATGGCTCGAAGCCACTGCTGTGACATGCCAGGAAGCCAGCAGGTAGTTCCCATGTGGCCCCTGACTGATCACCATGGATGTCTCCTGTCACACGCTGGGAGGTCGCCAAGTAGATCATGGCCTTGTAACCACCGCTATCCATCACAGAGTTGTGGTACTTTCCACAGAGCCTGTGCAAGTGAGAAAGAAGCACATGACTTCAGGAATCTAAAGGTGGAAGTTCAGATCCCCACTCTGTTGTCAATTTGCTGTGTGACCCTGGGCAAATTGCTTAACCTCTCAGAGCTTCAGATGCCCCAAACAGAAGTGATCATCCTTAACACTATCAAATAAGGCAACATGTGTGACAATGCTTCCTAAAGGGCTAGGAAGTTATCACCCGTGAGCCACCAGCCTCTGTCCTCAAAACTGGCAAGACAAAACCCACCCAAAGAGAGGAAAGGACAAACGTAAATACAGACAGGTCCTTCTCTTGATGTCAACAGCTCAAAAGCGTGCACTATAATCCAGACGCACAGAAGAGAAGTCGGTGCAGCTCTCTGACACTTCGCACAGAGGACGCATCTTATGCTCCAACACCCATCCCATGGCGGTGGAGGGGGGCGAGAGGCACGTTCCTCGCCAATTAAATATGACTCTGTCCTCCTCCGTTTTCATATGGCCTCTCTGGAGTTAACTCATGTGCTTTGGGGTGAATGCTCAATGCTTCAGGGTTTCCCCCTTCCCACTTCTCCTCCAAATATGGCAGCCAGGGTAGACACGGGTGGGGGAAGCTGTCTGAGTTTCCTGGAGGCAGGGGGCTGAGGTCTCTCATCTGCGTATGGCTCTCCTGGTCCACATTGCCACCATTCAAGAAACGTGCTTCTCTAGACACTGGTCACAGTCTACACCAGGGGTAGTCAACCTTTTTATGCCTACCGCCCACTTTTGTATCTCTGTTAGTAGTAAAATTTTCTAACCCCCCACCAGTTCCACAGTAATGGTGATTTATAAAGTAGGGAAGTAACTTGACTTTATAAAATTTATAAAGCAGAGTTACAGCAAGTTAAATCATATAAGAATAATTACTTACCAAGTACTTTATGTCAGATTTTCACTAAGTTTGGCAGAATAAATAAAGATTTATTTATTTAACAAACAACAATTTATTTATAAAACAACTTACTATAGTTAAATCTATCTTTTTATTTATACTTTGGTTGCTCTGCTACCGCCCACCATGAAAGCTGGAATGCCCACTAGTGGGCGGTAGGGACCAGGTTGACTACCACTGGTCTACACTGTCATTGCTGGTGATGGAATCAGTCCCCCCTTCATTGCCATGGCCTAGGTATTCCCATTGTCCCTGGTTAATAGGTGCCCTTGTCTGCTGGTCTCTTGACCCTGAGGAGTTGGAATTCTGTACCTTCAGGTCACCCCACACAGGTCACAGGAACCCAGCCTTACCTAACTAGAGAACCCCTCCCACCAGTGTCATGTGCCCACCCCCATAACCTCACCTACAGCCCCGCGTTGGTAAGCGGCAAAGTAGACCATCAGCACTGATGTCCTAGTCTCTGTGGTCTAGCCTCATTCTTGCCATAGGCTGATGCCCAGTAGGGCAGGCCCCTGGGTCTCTCCATGGGACCCTGACTATGTCCTCACCCTGGTTCCTCCTCACCAGAACCCCTGTGATGCCAGACCCCCACTCCCTTTCCTCGTTTGGTAGGAGTTTCCCTCTCTTCATCTCCGCCACCCTCTCCACACTCCTCTTGTGATCTCAGAGGCAGCCCGGCTGGGCTCTTGATGTGCAAAGGGGACTTTGGGACGTAGAAAGCCTTTCCCCTCTTCTCAACAAAGCCTGGCTTTCAAGACCATTATCTGTCTAAGGACCGCAGGATTCTATTCAGTCAAAAGCTGAACATTCAATTCTTCCCTTTTGTATTTCTGATCCCTGATCCCATTCCTCTCTAAGAGCCTGCATGCCTCTGGCTGAAAAGGAAGAGAGACACATAAAAGCAGTTAAGAAACACACAGGTATGTTTAAAAATGGTATTATTCCTGTGACACCAGGCTCCCTGAATGTCAAAGAGAAAAGAGTTCTTGGAGAACCCTCCCCACCCACTCTAGAAACCCAGAGAGGGTAAAGATTGCTTTTGGCCACACAGCAAGGCCATGGCAGGGCAGGACCGGGAGAACATGAACCCATGCTCAAAGGCCCTTCCCCGCAGACAACTCCATTAGGGAAGGGGGTGCTGGAGACTTTCACCTCTCTGGCATCCTGTGTTTGAACACTTTTCAACTACCCTTTGAAGCAGGGGCCATCCCTCAGCCCAGGGTCTAGAACAGGGGCAGTCAACCTTTTTATACCTACCACCTACTTTTGTATCTCTGTCAGTAGTAAAATTTTCTAACTGCCCACCGGTTCCACAGTAATGGTGATTTATAAAGTAGGGAAGTAACTTGACTTTATAAAATTTATGAAGCAGAGTTACAGCAAGTTAAAGCGTATAAGAATAATTACTTACCAAGTACTTTATGTCGGATTTTCGCTAAGTTTGGCAGAATAACTCTTTTTTTGTGTGTATTTATATTTTTCTGAAGTTGGAAATGGGGAGGCAGTCAGATAGACTCCTGCATGCGCCTGACCAGGATCCACCTGGCATGCCCACCAGGGAGTGGTGCTCTGCCCATCTGGGGCGTTGCTCTGTTGCAACCAGAGCCATTCAAGCACCTGAGGCAGAGGCCATAGAGCCATCCCCAGCGCCCGGCCAACTTTGCTCCAATGGAGCCTTGGCTGCGGGAGGGGAAGAGAGAGACAGAGAGGAAGGAGAGGGGGAGGGGTGGAGAAGCAGATGGGTGCCTCTCCTATGTGCCCTGGCCGAGAATCAAACCCAGGACTCCTGCACGCCAGGCCGATGCTCTACCACTGAGCCAACCAGCCAGGGCCCAGAATAACTCTTTATAAAACAACTTACTATAGTTAAATCTATCTTTTATTTATACTTTGGTTGCTCCGCTACCGCCCACCATGAAAACTGGAACGCCCACTAGTGGGTGGTAGGGACCAGGTTGACTACCGCTGGTCTAGAACATATTGACAGGGACCACTCATCTCATGTCACACTGCTCCCGTGGGTTACACCACTGTCACGTTTTCCTTCTCGGTCACAGTGCGTTCCTCTATCCACGTGCACGAGGCCAGCTGCGCTCCCCCTGTCTGCACCTGTATTTGCCGGGCTGGTTGCTAGGGAATTGTCCCACCCTGCCAGCCCCCTCCTCCATGCAAGGTGTTCTGGGGCCTTTTCATTCCCATGCTTGCTGTCCACAGCTTGAGTCAACCATCATCTGGCTGACCTCAGTTTTCCCACCTTTAAAGAAGAGAGTGTGACAAGATGGTGGCTTTTAGACATCTTTTAGCAGTAGAAAAACAAAGCTGCTTACTTTTAAGCAAGGCACTGGAGTCCTCCCATACATATATACATATATATATATATATATATATATATATATATATATATATATATGTCGAGTAGTTTGGCAGGTCCTTCAAAACATAGATGCAACTCAAAATTTAAAAATCACTGAAATAGATATGTCCTCGGTATCCCTTCAACACTATCTTGATTAGAATTTAGGACTCAAAGAATCTAGACACAAATAAGTCAACAGTAGCAAAATTAGGAAGAAAAAACTGAACTGGCATTTAAATCCTCAGCATGTGGCTTTATCCTCAGACTTCTGGCCTCAGGATCACAAAGCGGCTTCTTCCACTCCAGCATCTGGTCTGTGCTCTGGGCAAAAGGAAAGGGACAAGTGAAGAGCTTAAAAAGCCCAGATCCATTGGGTGACCTCCCTTTAAAGACCCCTTCTGGAATCCCCACACAGTGAAGCTACTTGGATGTCATGGGCCAGACTGTTTCACATGGCGCCCCAATGCACTAGGGAGAACAGGAGAAGTAGTCTGGGTTCTCTAATTCGGGTCCCATGAGTCAAGATGAAGACGAGGGTCGTAGGCAACTGTGTCAGCCCCAGGAGGCCTGGGGCCAGTTCCGGCTTGCCATTAATGTGTGTGGTTTGGGACATGTCCCTTTACCACTCGAGGCCTCAATTTCCCCCATTTCAAAATAGGAAAATTGGGCCAGATCCACTACCTACTAGCTGTGGGACCTCTGCCTCAGTTTCTTCATCTATAAAAATAGAAGTAATCGTTGTGTCTACCCCATAGGGTTGTGAGGGTTGAGCAAGCTATTACGTGGCAGGTACACAGGTGAGCCTGACAGAAAGTCAGAGACCAAGATCTCTGACTGCCGCGGCTGCTACTGCTGAGCTTCTGAGAGTCACAAGCCTGGAGTTCTACTTCTGCCTGCCTCTGGCGCTGTGTGGCTAGAAGCATGTCCCTCACCCCCGGGTCTCAGCAGCCGTTCTATATAACGAGGGAGCGGGACTCTGACTTGGGCCCCAGCAGCTCTGAGAGTTGCTCTCAGAAACTAGCTGGATTGTTGACAGGACAGCAAACCCCTTCCGGGGCTGGGACAGGCAGAGGGGGTTCAGCTGGTTTCCTGTGGCCAGGGCGGTGACCTGGGCAGCGTGGACTTCCTGTTTCCCGGAGGAAATCCAGGGTCTGCCTTGTCCTAAACCGTCTCTGGGGCAGCCTTCCCTGCGTCAATCAGCTCTTCGGCCATCAGCAACAATGGCCCTTTGTCTCCGACTCTGCTGTCCCTAGCCTGAGTCTCACGCCCATCTTCCAGACGAGGAAACTATGGCACAGCAGCTGAGGTGATTTGCCCAAAGTCACGGGACTGGTGAGAAGGAAGGTTAGGATTAGAGCCCGAATCTTCTAAAAAAAAAACACGGGCCAGCTTCATCCACGGCTCTGAACACCAGATACATGTTCCCCTGGACCCTGAAAGAGCCCGGACCTCCACCGTTCAGTGGCCTGATGACCTACCTACAATGTGATTCTCAGGCCACTGCTGCCTCCCCCAGAGAGCTCCCTGAGGCACAAAGCTCGGGGTCCTCACTGGACCCCCTTTGTCTGCCTCTAGCATGCAAACAGTGAGCAGCTCCCCACCCCTGGACACAGAGACTCATGCTATAGAACCTGGACACCAACAACCACAAAACGAGGTAGCCAGGCTGCCATGCCACTGGCAGGGGCTTAGGAGCAAAGCAACCCCAGGTTCAAACACTGACCTTGGTACTTGGTGGCTCTGTGCCTTGGTCTGGTGACTTAACCTCTGTGAGCTCTAGTTTGCTCCTCTGCAAAATGGGGCTGCATTCCTTTCCTAGGCTTACTGTAAACAAATTTCTACAAACCCGGTGACTTGAAATGACAGCTGTTTATTCTCTCAGAGCTCTGGGGGCTCAAATCTGAGATCAAGTTGTCAGCAGGCTTGGTTTCTTCCCCGGGCTCAGAAGGACCGTCTATTTCACGCTTCTCCCCTAGCTTCCGGGGGTGGCCAGCTGTCCTTGGCATTCTTTGGCTATGGCAGCATCACTTTAGTCTCTGCCTCTTCTTCACACGGCTGTCTTCTCTGTGTGTGTGTGTGTGTGTGTGTCCCCAAATTTTTCTCTTTTTATAAGGACACCGGTCACTAGATTAGGGGCCCCCTCCTAATCTATTATGACTTCATTTTATCTTGACTACATCTGCAAAGAGCCTGTCTTCAAATAAAGTCACATTCACAGTAGCAGGGTTAGGACTTGAACTTATCTTTTGGGGGGGACACAATTCACAACAGGGCCATGAGTTAGTACTTAGTTTCTGGATTGTGGTGTAGATGGTATACGTGATTCATAGAACATGCCCGGCCCTGGCTCACAGGCAGTCCTCACACAGCTTATGCCTTTATTTCTACTTTGGTTCTTCCAGCCCAGCAAGCAGCTGTAGCTGTGACCATCAGCACCTGTGGGTCTGAAATCCTGACTTGTGCCCATCAAACTGTGCACTGATAATAATAGCAAGTGTCTATTGAGCACTTACTGTCTGCCAGTCACTCTCTATGCATGAAGTGAATATCATCACTCTGTCCTCATGATAGTTCTACGTGGTAGCAACTACTGCTACCTCTATTTTGCAATGGAAGTAACTTGCCTGAAGTCACTAGCTAGAAAGGCTGGACTCAAACCCACTGAGTCTAACTCACTTTACTATACAGCTTTCCTGCTTCCCAGACAGCAGACCCTGTGCTCAGGACCCACCAGCCACCTGTCGACTAGCCCACCTGCCTGCTTGGTTCTCCTCGTATCTCCACTACAACTTTCCCTAAGCATCCTCCCAAAGCAAGGGAGTTTGCATGGGCCCCTGGCCCTGGCCCTCCCGCTGCTGGGCTCCTGGCCCTGGCTGCACACACCACCTCTGGCCCAAGGCCGCCATGCAGCTGGCCCTTGGGGAGAGGCTGCATTTTACATGGTGCAGCCAGAGGAGGGCATGGTCCAGGTGGGAACACAGTGCAGCAATGGCGTGGAGCCTGGGAGGAGGGGGCAAGTGGAGTTACAGAATGGACCTTGAGGAGAGAGCAGCTGGAGGGCAGGTAGGAGGTCAGGCTGGGTCTTGGTGTGTGTGTGGAGGGGTGCAGGGGGACCCTGAAGGCCAAAATAAAGCATCTGGATGGGTTCTGGGGAGTGTTGTGTACCCAGGAGGGTATGGGCCAGGCTCAGGCAAGGTAGGGTGGCAGAGATAACCACCTCCAGAAAGAAAGCCGTCACCAGCTGGCTGCAGAAGTGCACACAGGCTGATGTTTCCAGCATGTGCCCCCTGCCACATGTGCACAAACCCCACACACACAGGCTGCCCCATCGCCAGGACAGTGCCCAGCCTGTCTGTCTTCCCTAGTCAGAAGAAGGGGGCAGGCGCAGAGGTGACCTGAGACAAGGGGGTCCTGTCCCCATTCTTGTCCTGAGCCAAGTCCCCAGGACAGTAATAGCTAAAATGATACCTACTGAGCACTTATCATGTGCCCAGTCCTGTTTTAAGCACTCTTTGTGGATTGATTTAACTCTAACAAGCAACCCTAAGAAGCAGGTGCTATTATCCCCATTTATAGATAAGAAAACTGAGGTTAAGAGACTTGCCAAGTAAGTGTTGGAGCTGGATGTGGAGCACACACCCAGGGCCAGAACCATCCCTATGCACCCGGGAGTGGCTGAGAGAGAGCCAGAGCAGGAAGTCTTGGGGATGGAAACAAGGGACAGGTTAGCTGTGACATCTGAGGGCTGGTCTCAAAGGCCAGGCAGGAAAACGGGCATCTCAGTGGAGGCCAGTGTGGGGTGACTACAATCCAGAGGGCATGGCCCCAGCCCCAGCTTCTGCCACTACAAAAAGCCCTGTCTCCCCAACCTAGACACAACCCCCAAATAGAGGTCCCCAAATGACTGAGATGACATTTTTGCTACACTCAGTGAAACAGGGGCTCAAAATATAAATGCAGGTCAGTGATAAAAAACAAAACGGGTTACATTTCTTATGAACTAATTCTGTGTCTTTATACCTGATATCCTACCAAACCCATTGTCTAGATGAGAAAACTGAGACTTAAAATAAGTAGTGAAATAATAATAATAATAATAAGTAGTGAAGATGTGCATGGAGGACTCCCAGGGTCCCGGGCTCTGAGCTCAGAGTTCTCTCAGTCCCGTTGGGGTAAATCTGAATGTATGGCAGGACAAACGGGACTTGATAATCTGATAGTTCCTGGGTTCAAATCCTGTCTCTGCCTCTTGGTTGCTGTGCAACCCTGGGCATATTGCCTCTATGAAACTCAATGTCCATGTCTGTAAGATGAAGCTAATAATAGTTTCCTTCCTTAATTCATCCCATATACATTTATTGAGCATCTACTATGTGCCAGGCACTGTGCTAAGAGCTGGGGATACAGCAGTAAATAAAGTGTTTGTAGTGTATCAGGATCCACCTAATAAATCACGGCCCTTCCTCCATCCCTGTGGGCATGCGCCGCAGCCTGCCTTAGGGCCCTGCCCTTCAGATAGAATAATATAAATACCAGTCTTGTGGTTCTAAGATGCTGTAACAGGAGACTGTGGTGCTCGAGGTGTGTTGCCTGAAAAGAAAGACAGCTGAGTGAGAACAGCAGTGGGGCCTCTCCAGGGCCCCACTGCCTATTTTCCAGAACTATTACCCTGCAGGGTGGGCCTGCTGTCTGCTGTCAGAGGTGTGGCCACAAGGGTGGGAATGGAAGGCACAGGGTGGGACCGGCTTCAGCCACTGCGGGGGCACAGGAAACATTCCGGGCTGGGGAGGGGAGCCCCAGGAATGCACTCCAGCCAGCCTGCCCCAGGCCAGGGCTCCCGTCTTTCTTCCAGAGGGTAGCCCAGGCAGGGCCAGCCCTAGGCAGGGTCACAGAAGGTCTCCAGACAAGCGTGTGTGTGTGTGTGTGTGTGTGTGTGTGTGTGTGTGTGTGTGTGTGTGTGTGTGTCTAGTGTGCCTGTTTCTGTATACCTGTGTCTCTGTGTATCTGTGTATGTTCAACTGTGCGCCTATGTATGTCTGTGTCTATACTTCTGTGTGGGTTTGGGTGTGTATTTGTGTGTGTACCTCAAGGTTACCAAGCACCAGAGGAGAGTGGCCCCCAGACTATCCTATATACAGTCACACTGAGGCAGTATTGGGTAAACAAGTGTTTTTTTTTTTAGGTTTGCTGCTTGTATCAGGGCAGCGCCAAGCGTGTACAGTCTATGGAAGGCTGCCATGCTTGCCCTCAGGGCCTCAGGGCGGCAGGTTGTAAATTGCAGATTGCCTTCCTGCTTGGGAGGGGCGGTTGTTTGCTATTGTTTGCTGGAGGAGGGTTTTTTCCCCAGCCTGTTTTTGGCTGAAGAGTGCAGAGGGAGAGTCCAGAGGGAGAGTCCAGAGGGCGAGTCTGGAGAATGAGTTTGGGCTCTGGAACCAGAGACCGAGGCAGGGCCTGGGAGCCCTGATTTCTGTCCGGCCTGTTGGGCTGGGGACTGCTGAGGCTGATGGGGTCCTGAGATGGGAGAAAGGAAAGCGGTCTTCCCTGCCTGTTTGCTTGGCCGCCTTTACGAGACTTTAAATAACAGGAATGGCCCAGCATCTTCTGGCTCCACGATTACTTTACCATCTGCCTGAATCCAATGGGAACCTGAACCTGCCTGGCCATGGCCACTGGCCTTACAGGCAGACACACAAAGTCCCCCTATAAAATCTCCACACAGACACACTAAACATGCAGTCTTCTACGCACATTGGTGAACATATATGCATAGTGTTGCAGTAATATAAGGTTATAGTAATTAAATATATAGAAATATAGAAAAATATGGAAGATATATAAAAATAATTAGGATATAATATTAAAAGCAATTAAGGAAATTAAATAAAGTTATGCCGTCTGGATAGGAATTAATATAATGTGTATAGATAAGATAAACAGACTCAGCCTTTCGCGCAGGGCTCAGTTAGTGTGTGTGTGAAGTTATATATAGATAAGAAGTGGCTTGATGTCATAACTCTGTGGGTTGACTTAGGAGGCTTCCCTAGGAACATCTTAAAAGTGGCTTGATGTAACATTTCATTAGATTAACATAAAAAGGGCTCCCTGCTAGGAACTCCCCAAAAGGTGGTTTGAGGTGATAAGCCTGTAGATTGACACCTGTTAGAAGGCAGGTTGAGGTGATAAGCCTGTAGATTGACACCTGTTAAAAGGTGTTGGCCAGTAAAGGTACTGAAGCTAAGGGGCCCTCTGCTGCAGTAGTCACCCAGACTCCAATGTTGACATTGATTGTCTCCATGCCTCTGACCAAGAACAGCTGAGAGGAACACACCGACTGGGCCCCCTTAAGCTGTACCCAGGCACGCCAAAAAGATTTGTGAGTAATAAACTGCCTGTGTGATTCTTGCAACTAACTTGTGTGTCAGTTGTGTTTTTCCTCCGGTGGCAGTTAGTGTCGGCACTGATAAGTAGAAGCCTCAAAGCCGCCTCAAGAGTAGTCTCGAAGAGGCTGCCAGCCCTGCTGATAAGCAGGAGTGTCCTCACTGCACAGGGAAGTCGAATCAGGGACGCCTGATCGACGTAGAGCTCAGGCTCTACTGGGACACAGAGACACATACGCATCACCACAGACACACAAAAAAACGTATCTTCACATAGAGATGTATACAGAGACACATGCAGACACCCAAGTGGTGGCAGGACTTGTAAGAGAACAGAGATTGGATTCAAAAGGCTCACAGCCTAAAGGGACACAGATATGTGGGTTCCTCACTGGAGCACAGGGTGAGCTGTGCCCAGACAGAGGCCAAAAACAAGAATACAGAACCCAGAAGAGGGAGCCACCAGCTCTGCCAGATTTGGGAGAAGTCAAGGAGGGCTTCTGAGAGGAAGTGGCATAATGTGCTTTATTTATTCTTTTTTTAGAGAGAGAGAGATACAGAGAGAGGAGGAGCAGGAAGCATCAACTTCCATATGTGCCTTGACCAGACAAGTGCAGGGTTTCAAACAGGCAACCTCAGCGTTCCAGGTCGATGCTTTATCCACTGCACCATCACAGGTCAGTCCCATAATGTGCTTTAGAAAGAGGAGCCTGGCATTTCTCAGTCCATTGGATCTCAGAGGAATTTATTTGATGCATTCCTTCCTAACAACTAAATAAGACACCAGGAGCCCAGAGACAGGACAAGGGGGTTGGGGTATATTAGGAGTGCGCCCCCTGCTTGGGGGGAGGCACAGAAAGATTGTACCTCAAACATCCATCAGCCTCTCTTGCATCAGGCCTCCCCACCCTCTTCCCCAGTTATTGTTTCACATCCTCCCATATGCTCCCCTCCCCCTCCACATCTGCAGCCATTACTGATTGCTCTTGTCCACTCAGAAACCCTGAGCCTAGTCTCCAGGTAACAGAAAAGTGCTTCCTTCCTTAAGTGTTTCTTTTTCTCCCCTCCTTCATGTGGGTGGCATATTCCCAGGACCCCAGCCCTTTGGCCCCAGGCTGGACAAGAGAGCCAGGCCTGGTCATCATAGCACCCATCCCCTTGACCACAGAGATACCACAGATAGGCAGGCGACCTCAGCCAGGTCTCCTGTCCTGGAATTTACATGTGGCTGCTGGAAGAAAAAGGTATCAGTGGAGCTAAAAGGATGCGACCCCAAGCAGCCTGAGGCCACGCCCACCTCCTGCCCCAGCTTGGAGAAAGGCTGTCTAAAATGGAAAAGAATGAGCTCAACAGAGAGAGGCAGAGTGGAGAAAATGGCGGCCCCAACAACTTTGTTAGAGCCTCCAACCCAGGTGTGTCCTTCCCCGAGTTGAGAGCCAGTCAAGTCCCCTTTTCACCTGTTCTGGTTGGGTCTCTGCAGCTAGAGGAGACCCGACTAGCACAGTCCCCCTCTCATTCTTTCTCCCATCTGTCCTTGTCCCATGACCATGTCCCACCCAGGTGCCCTCCCAACCATAGGCACTTCCCAATCCACCACTCACTCCTCCCTGAGCCTTCTGCTTCCCACTCTCAGCCCTGCATTACCAACCCTCCCCAGAGCAGCTGTCCTAGGGCTCCCATGGCAGCTGAAGGGCAGGTTCTACAGGACTGATTCCCAGGCCTGGCTGAGGAACCTGGCCCCCCCTCTGTTGGCAGGGCCATATAGAACAGGTCTGCTCTGGTCGGGCATACAGATCTCTGCCCGATTCAACGACATCAACCACCTCTCTGGTCTTCCTGACTCCCATCTCTCTCCCATCCAACCCATCTGCATTCTGCTGCCAGACAGATTGTCCAGAAATGCAAATCTAACAACATCACTACCCTCCCCAAAGAACTCTAACAGCTCTCTGTGTCCTGAGGATAATAGCCTTTAGCCTGGTTGTTAGCTAGTATGTAGGTTTACCTCCTAAGGCAGAGTCCTCAAATAACGCTGACTAAAATAGGAGAGAAGTTTATTTGTTCTTCATATAATAATTCACATATACACCTTCCAGGGGCTGGCTGGCACTCCTTGGCATCAGGGACACAGGTTCCTTCCGACTTGTTACTCTACAATTCCTGGGCTATTGCCCTTGTTCACATGTTGCAAGATAGGGCCGTGTTCACCTTCCAGGCAATGGGAAGGGTAGAAGGTAAAGGAGAGGGCACATCACTACTCTTTAAAGAAACAACCCTGAAACTGCCCACAAACTTCTGCGCCTATCCTATTGGTCACATTAATCACATGGCCCCACCTAGTTGCAAAGGATGCTAGGAAATGTAGTCTTACTTTCAAGCTGCCATGTTCATTACTGTGGAAGGGAAAGCAGATACTAGGGGACAGCCACAGCCTCTGCCACAGCCTGGCATCCAGGGCCCTTCACAGCCAGCTTTGTTTCGGTGCTTCGTATTTTGGTGCACGCTATGCACCTCTGCACACCCCTCCTTTTCTATCTTTGATTCTGGGAAGCCTTCCTGACCACCTGCCCCAGCCTGAATGAAGAGTCTCAGAGAGTCCGCTGATCGTACGGTATTGTACATAAAGGTCCGTCACCCACACTAGATTGGGAGCAACTCAGGGCAGAGACCACAATTGATTTGTTTCTGTGTCCCCTTGCCCAACACCAAGCCTGAAATGGGATGGGCATCAGGGAATACAGAACAAAAGAACAAAGGAATGGATGAGAAAGTGAACTATCTGAATTAGAAAATATTCACTGATAAATGATTGTTGATTGGCTGACTGATGACTGAACCTGGGAGGTGCCTCGCCTGCATGTTGGATGCTGGGCTGATCAGGCAGGTAAGACCTCCGTGGTGCCTCCACAGGTGCCACTCTCTCTGTGGCTGTCCAGCTCCTGCTCAGTGTTTGTGTCTCATCTTAAATGTCACTTCCTGAGAGAGGTCTTTCCCGACTCACCCTCCACTCCAATGGGGCTGTAGCCCCAAGGGCAGGCCCGTTCCGCTGTCCACAGGCCTCTGTCCTGCCCCTTGAGGTGCTCAGTCCCACTGTAAATAACTAATGGTCCCTGCGCTGATTTGTCCAGAGACTGAAAACTCCATGAGGAGGGTCTGTCTCTCTCGTCGTGTGACCGCGGGGTCTCCCGCAGTGCTTGACACAGCATCTGACCAGTGAAAGGTAAAATCAGTGAACCCGAACTCTTGAAGTGTATCCAAAGGGGTTGATGTTTGGGGCCCCTGTGGGTCAGAATAATGTTTGTGGCATAGGTGGGTAGGTGACAGTCTCAGCTTTGTATGGCAGGTAGCACCCAGACTCTGTATCCAGAGGTAGGCCTGACTGAGGGGTCAGTGGGGGACAAGGGACAAGAAGGAACCCACCCACAAGCCCTCCGTCACAGAGCCGTCAGCCCAGTCTGCTGTGGAGAGAGTCACAGTGTTTGGGAAGCACACCTTCATCTTCACTCCTGGATGGAGAGGGGGTCCACCGGAGGCAGAAGACCTTGTGACAAGGATGGTAACTTATTCAACTACTCTGTGCCTCAGTTTCCCCACTGTGGAGGGAAATACCTCAACCTTCCTGGTTGGGCTGTTGTGAAGCTGAAAGGGTTAATCCATGCACAGTGCCAGTTCAGGGCTCGTGCCACTGCAAATGTTCGTGGCTAACATGAATAAGAAGTAAAAAATACACGTGCTCTGGGCTCAGTCATAGGAGGATCCCAGTCCACCTTCACGGAGACTCAGTTTTCCCATTTGTAAAGTGGGGGTATCCATACCTAACCTGGGGCATGAAGAGATGCAGGGAGACAAGGATGTCGTGGGCGTGGTTTCATGCCTGGCACCAGGGGATCCTATCCCCTTCCCCCAAGAAGGACAGGAGACAGGCAGAGAATGCCAGCCTGCCTTGCCTACTGTAAGCACGAGAGGCCTGGGGAGGGGGAAGGCTGCCTGGTGAATAATCTTGTTAATGGTAATCATCACCCTGATGCTTGTTAATATAATAACACTGGGCTCTCAGCCTCGGCTTGGCTCAAAGCTACCTCCTCAGCGCCTCTCATCTCTGCCTGGCGGGGGGCTCCGTAAACACTCATTACACTCCAGTCCCCCGGGAGGCCACCAGCTATTCTGGGCACACAGCTCAACTCTGGGCGGCAGGCTCTGCTTTAACAAGCACCATCACACACACTCAGGCACGCATGTGCCCACACACATCCACACCCACAATTGTGCAGCACTTTCCAAGCTCCTCGCTGACCACTAATAATGATTGCTCACAATGATGAAGCCTTGCATTATAACAAGGATAGTAGATGCTTATTAAGCACTTCCCACCTGCCAGGCACTGGTCTAAGTGCCCTATTTGTATTAACTGTTCACTCTAAATGAGTGTTCCTGTTGTGTCTGTTTTGCAGCTGAGGAAAATGAGGTAGCTGCAGGTTACAGAACTCGTCCCAAATCACCGATCCATCGAGCAGATGAGCTGGGACCTGAGAACAGGGCACCTGCCCATCATGGCAGCTCAAAGAGCATTAGCTCAGTCAGTTCTCACGGTGATCCTGGATCCTCGTCTTCTTACCCAGTGCTCTAATGAGGAAATGGGCTCAGAGAAGTGATGTCATTTGCCTGGGAACACACAACAGAGACCTGAGTTCCATGGGCTGTCTGACTTCAGAGCCCACCATACCCTCCCCTGCAGTGGAAGCAGGAAGGACACCTTTCCTGTCTTAAAGATGTTGAAACAACCTGGCCAGGCGGTGATGCAGTGGATAGAGCATTGGCCTGGGATGCTGAGGACACAGGTTTGAAACCCCAAGGTCACTGACTTGAGTTTGGAATGGTAGACATGACTGCATGGTCTCTGGCTTGAGCCCAAAGTCACTGGCTTGAGCAAGGGGTCACTCGGTCTGCTGGAGCCCCCTGGTCAAGGCACATATGAGAAAGCAATCAATGAACAGCTAAGGTGCCGCAACTATGAGTTGATTCTTCTCATCTCTCTCCCTTCCTGTCTGTCCCTGTATATCCTTCTTTCTCTCTCCCTTAAAGAAATGGAGAAACTGGGGCCCAAAGAGAGTAGATGACTTGCCCAAGATCACACAGTGATTGATGCAGAGAGCCAGGAATAACCGAAAGGCCTAGAGGCCTGGGTACCTCTTCCCTGCCTTCCCCCCTTCCCCCCTCCAGTGAGCCTCTTGCTCAGAGATCTTTTTTTTTTTTTTTTTTTTTTTTTTGTATTTTTCTGAAGCTGGAAACGGGGAGAGACAGTCAGACAGACTCCCGCATGCGCCCGACCGGGATCCACCCGGCACGCCCACCAGGGGCGACGCTCTGCCCACCAGGTGGCGATGCTCTGTCGTGGGACCAGAGCCACTCTAGCGCCTGGGGCAGCGGCCAAGGAGCCATCCCCAGCGCCTGGGCCATCTTTGCTCCAATGGAGCCTTGGCTGCGGGAGGGGAAGAGAGAGACAGAGAGGAAGGGGGGGGGGGGGAGAAGCAAATGGGCGCTTCTCCTATGTGCCCTGGCCGAGAATCGAACCTGGGTCCCCCGCACGCCAGGCCAACGCTCTACCGCTGAGCCAACTGGCCAGGGCCTCAGAGATCTTATTTCAGACACAGAACCAGCTGACTCAGCCACAGGGGGATTCAGCATCAGAGGGCCTCAGCTTGCCTGGGGTTCCCTCCAGGCCACTGCCCTGTTATGCTACCACTTCCTGGCTGTGTGTCCCTGAGCAAGTCACATCCCCTCTCTAGGCCTGAGTCTCCTCAAAGCAGAGACAACTGACACTTAGGGAGCTCTTACAATATTCCAGGACTGTTCTATGTATTTGCCATGTAATATTTCATTTTATCTTCACCACACTTTAAAAGTCTTAAGATTTTGCTATCCTATAGGATTCTGTGATTTCAACAGGGTCTGTTGTGAAAGATTTCATGATCCTAAAAAGATTCCATTATTCTGAGATTTTCAGGTATTAGAAGGTTCCATCCATCAGTCTGTGGGTCACATGGTTAAAGGTTTTTATGAATTGCTGATTTGTTGAGCCTCAAGGGCAAGAAGCAATATGTCAGCTCTCAGCCAGTCTCGAAGGCCACCCATGTCCACCCCATGCCCCTTCCCATGTCCCTCCCTCAGCTATGACATCAGGACCAGCTGAAGTGGAACAACCTGTTTCTATGACACAGCCTTGAGTCCAAGACCAGCAGGGACCATGGAGGCCGCCTGAATGCTTGGTGGGTGACTTGCAAACAAAGGGCTCCTTGGACCCGCCTCCGCTGCCCCAGCCTGGCCTCACACACAATGGAAGGACCTTTACAGGCTGCACCCAGCACACCCCCTCCCTCAGCGAGAGACACCCAGCGATGCAGCTGTGTTCAGTCTCAAAGCAGCCCCGTCCCTGCTCAGAGGGCCCCAGCAAGGAGGTGGGGAGGAGGGAAGAGAAAGGCAGGCATCTCTGCTCTTTCTTAGCCACTAACCATTCCAACCTCTCTTCCTTTGCTTGTGCTATTCCCTTTCCTGACATATCCCTCTCCCTCTAGAGTCAAGGGCCAGCTCAAGTCCCACGTCCTCCAGGAAGACCTGCCTGGTTACTTTAACTCTCACTGATTTCCTTTTTCTCCAAACCATTGTTGCATGCCATTGGGTACTGTTGTGTGACTCAGTATTCCAAAATCTCCTTTCCTCTCCAGTCTTTCCTCCCTGCTACCACCAGAGTGATCTTTCTGGAACACAAGTATGACTTGTCACTCTTCTTTCTATATATCTTGAATCACGAGTGTGGCATTCAAAACTATTACCAGATGTAGCTCCACCCTTTCTGTTTGGCTTCCTTTCCTGTTTCAGATTCATGAATTAAGGCTTGGTCAGGTAAAGTGAAAATCTGCCTTCCAAACCTCATGGGCACCTGGGTAGCCCTTCTGAGGCTGGAGAAGATGGGACCCTGCCTTGATCCTACAACAGGTCCCTTCCCCTCCCCATTCTACACACACACACACACACACACACACACACACACCTCTCTGCCACCACCAAGCCCCCTCTGCCACCAGGAAGCCCAAGGGTTTGCAGCCCTAGTGTTCCCTAGTACCATGGACAGCGCCAAGGGGCCCTGCTCCAGGTGTTCCAAAAACCCACTATGTGTACATGCATGTGTGTCCTGGGGCATGCATGAATTTCGTGCAGCTGGCATTTGTTGAACACCAGCTGCATGCCCCATCCCTGCTAGGTGTTCTAGAAAACACCAGAGGGAAAGACATTGACATTGAATGTCACTGCCCCCAAGGAATTTAATCTGTTTGGGAAATGGATTGCCTCACCAATTCCTCACCTATCTCCCAGTAGGCTGCCAGAGCCATGTTTACAAACTACTAATCTGACCATCTCTCTCTCTAAAATGCTCCATAGCACTCCACCCCCTCGTTGCTTATACGGTAAACTGCAAACCATGTAGCATGACATTCCAAACCTGCTCTGAGCAGGCCGAGGCACCCTCCTGCCCTGGCCAGCCCTGGGGACCCAAACACTCCAGCCTCGCTTGACTTCCACCCATCCCCAAACATCCTGGGGTGCTTTATCACTCCCCCCCCCCTCATTTAGGGAATATTACTCCTCTTCTTTTCACAAAGAACTCCTATATAGCTTTCAAAAGTCAAATCAAGCCCGACCTGTGGTAGCACAGGTTGATAAAGCATTGACCTGGAACACTGAAGTCGATAGTTTGAAACCCTGGGCTTGCCTGGTCAAGGCACATATGGGAGTTGCTGCTTCCTGCTCCTCCCCACTTTTCTCTCTCTCTCTCTCTCTCTCTCTCTCCCTCCCCCTCTCTAAAATGAATAAACTTTTTAAAGTTTTTTTAAAAAGTCAAATCAAATATTTCCTCTTCCTGGAAGCCCTCACTGCTTTCTCCTCCATACTCCCAAAGGCCTTCTCCCCACCTATGTCACCTGGCATCATTGAAGTCTGACTTAAGTGCACCCCGCATTCAGATAGAAGTTAGCTAAACGGGACTGGGCCGAAGTGGTGGTTGCCAGAAGTGAGTGCTTTCTAAGAACTGTGGCTGATTAACCAGAATGCCAGTTAATACTCATATTTAACAACTTCGGATCTACTTGGAAACCTAAACATAATGCCAAAACTGTGATTTTTTTTTAAACTGTGCTTTTTGTGTCAGTTTTTCACTCTAGAAGCCTGTTTGCCTTGTCTTTGAGAAGAGAGAGCATTATGTAGACCATATGCCCAATAATTGCTGGAATGTGATTAACTAAAACAGCCTCTAATGGATCTAACACAGATGTGAGGATCAGCCCTGTTCCTTCCACGTCACAAGTACTCTCATGTATCTAATTCCATGTCTACCTCCCCCACCCCAGCCTGTGTGTCCCCTGAGGGCCAGGCTGTGTGTCTTTTATTTCTGTAGCCTTGGCACTTAGCCCAGTGACTGGCCCATGGAAGGCATCTATCACTATTGGGTGAATGGTTAAGAAATTAGAATGAATCACATGGGCTCCAGGACAGGTGGCCTGGGTTCCGATCCTCACTCTTCCACGTGTCAGCCATGTAATTTTAGACACATTGTAAAGAGGTCTGTTTTCTCATCTGTAAAGTGGGCATATTAATAGTAGGGGTTATTATGACATCTAAATGGAAAACCATATAAAGGACCAGGCATACAGCCTGGCCAATAAATGCCCAATAAGTGCCCAATAAATGCCCAGTAAGTGCCCAATAAATGTTCATCATTATTGTCATTACTGGTGGGTTGAATTGTGTGTTTTAAATAATTTTTTTTATTTTTTATTTATTCATTTTAGAAAGGAAAGAGAGACAGACAGACAGACAGACATAAAGGAGGAGCAGGAAGCATCAACTCCCATATGTGCCTTGACCAGGCAAGCCCAGGGTTTTGAACCAGCGACCTCAGTGTTTCTAGGTCAACACTTTATCCACTGCGCCACCACAGGTCAGGCGAATTGTGTGTTTTATACTTAAGCTCTTCGGAACTCAGAAAAAAGAAATCACCATGAAGTGGAATAGTTCAAGATGACTATTAGATAATATTTACTAAGTATTTTCTATGAACAATGTATTAATTTAAACTGCAGGACAATTCTATGAGAGGGGTACTATGATTTACCCCCATTTTATCCCCATAAAGATAAGAAAACAGAGGCACGAGAAGACAAGTGACTTTCTTGAAATTATTTTGCCAATAGTAAGAGGAGCCACAATTAAAACTAAAACAGTTTGGCCACAGCCTGTTTCTTAACTTGCATGCACACAGCTAACCTCAAGAAAGCTGGAGCCTGGCCCTGGCTGGTTGGCTCAGTGGTAGAGCGTCGGCCTGGCGTGCAGAAGTCCCGGGTTCGATTCCCAGCCAGGGCACACAGGAGAAGCGCCCATCTGCTTCTCCATTCCTCCCCCTCTCCTTCCTCTCTATCTCTCTCTTCCCCTCCCGCAGCCAAGGCTCCATTGGAGCAAAGATGGCCCGGGCGCTGGGGATGGCTCCTTGGCCTCTGCCCCAGGCGCTGGAGTGGCTCTGGTCGTAACAGAGAGACGCCCCGGAAGGGCAGAGCATCACCCCCTGGTGGGCAGAGCGTCGCCCCCTGGTGGGCGTGCCGGGTGGATCCCGGTCGGGCGCACACGGGAGTCTGTCTGACTGTCTCTCCCCGTTTCCAGCTTCAGAAAAATACAAAAAAAAAAAAAAAGAAAGAAAGAAAGCTGGAGCCTGAACTGGGCCTTGAAGGATAAACCACAATTCAGAGGCACCTGTGGTGGGAAGGACCAAGATCTTTAACACTGCCTGGGAGTTCCCAGAGGGCATGATGTTGGAGTAGGGCTTTGAAGCATCCATAAGAGTTTGCCAAGAGAAGAATGGAGGAAGAATCAAGGTTGACTGTACAGTTTTCTTGCCCAAAATTCAGTCTCCTCAAACTCTCTATGCCTCAGTTACCCCACCTGTAAACATGAGAGTAATAAGAGTACTTATTAGCTCACAGGGTTTTTGTAAAGATTCATTCATTAATCTACTTGGGCTCTCCTAACCAAATACTGTAGACTGGGCTTATTGGCTTAAATAAGAGATTTGTTTTCTCTCAGTTCTGGAGGCTGGAAATCGAGTTTGGTATTTCCAGCAAGACATGATAAAGGTCTGGACTTGGCTGGAGGCTTGAAAATGGGGGGAAATGACCAAATCCAATGTCCTTCAAAGCTGGAGGAGTGATCCCCAACCAACTTACCTCCTGGGACTGACGTGAACAGTGAGCAAGCCCGAGGAGTCCGTGGAATGTGCCCTGTAAGCTGTGGCACACTGTCCGCTGGGGACAGGCCGTCTCTGTCACTCTCCCTGGCCAAAAACAACCGCCCTGGGGGAGGGCAAGAGCTGGTGCCACATCACTCATCATGATTCATATGCATTCTTTCATCAGAGCCATTCCGGAATCAGTGTGTAAAGGGGAGGGGCCTGGCCCCATGAAGCTGCTGGCCGTCTGGACCTGGATGACATAAAGCCGGGGAGAATATGACACTGCAGGAGTCCATGGTAGGGATGGTGTGAGGGGAAGGAGATGGCACTTAAGAGTCAGAAACCCCAGCTCTGCATTTGCTAGAGGTGTGACCCCCGGCACTTCCCCAGATCCTGCAGGGAATAAATTTTCAAATTTAACTTAAAGTGGCTAGAATAAGATATGTGCCCACTACCCAACTTCTGCTAATATCAACTCACACACCATCTTACTACCTGTTTGCCCACCACTGCTCCCGTATCTGTAAGCCAATCCCAGACCCAGTACAGCTTCATCTGCAAAGATCTCAGTTGGTATAAATATAAAAACCCTTTGTAAAAAAACAGTAACTGCAAGGCCATTATGACCGCTAATAAATATTAGCAGTAATTCATTTATAAGAAATATTCACTCACCATTCAAATTTCCACTTGTATCATAATTAGCCTTTTTTTTTTCAGAATTCATGTGAACCAGGATTCAAATCGAGTTCCACATTGATTAGTTAACATGCCTTCTAAGCTTACCTATCCATTCCCTCTCCACTTCTCTCTTTTTTTCTTCCTTACAAGTTATTAGTTGAAGAAATTGGGTCGTCCATTCTTTAGAAGTATCCCACAGTGTGGCTTTTACTCATGGGGTCCGTGTTTTGTCTGTAAAATGGGGGTAATCACTCTTTCTGAGAATCAAATGAGATAATGTCAGTGAATGTGCATGGACAATTGGAAGGCACCCCTACCAGGGCATGGGTGAATATACCTTTGAGCATGTCAATACCCTGTTGCATCTGTTTTTCTGATGATGTAACTGAGGTTCAGAGAAGCTTAGTAACCTGCCCACACACACACAGCTAGCTAACAGTAGAGGGAGGAAATGGCATGGTGGATCTAAAAAGAACTTGATCTCCAGGCGGAGACCCAGGTTTAAATCCTACTGCCCCCCTTTCATAGCTTTATAGCCTCATGTTTCTGCTCTTTGAGTCTCGGTTTCTTCATTTGTGAAAAACGGCCAGAACCGTATGAGGCTGGAATGAGATACTAACACGGGAAGGGTGCCTGATAGTCAGTACCTCAACCCCACTGTTTCACAGCCCAGCCTCCTTTCTTGCTGAGTGTGGATAAGGCTCACGGCTCTGGCAGTGGTCACCCTGGACCCTCGGCCTGCCCCAGCCCACCCTCCACCGGCAGAGACAGGGTGGGCGGCCCTCGGGAGCTGAGCACGCTCTGTTCTTGGGGCAGCTTGGGCCGGCGGCTGTGACCTCTTGGGTTATGGAAAACAATCAGCTATTCTTTCTCCTTCCCCGTTTTGCAGTTCATCCCTTGGGCCCAGAGGGCTAGAGGGCACTCTTACTCCCAGCGGTGCCCACCCCATCTCTGCAGCCCATATGCCTACCTAACAAGCCTAAGCCTAAGTCAGAGTCCACACCAGAGCTGACACCAGTATTTTTATGTCTACTCAGACTCAGCGTCAGTTACTCACTCAGTAATTTACATAGCACCTACTCTATGCCAAGCACAGTTCTCAGCACTGTGCCTATGAGGCAGGTACTATTTTTGCTCCCATTTTACATTTGAGGAAACTGAGCACTGAGAGTTTGAATAACTCACTGATAGTCATGTAGCCAGTCAGTGGCAGAGGTGGAATTCAAATAAAAGTTTTGCCTGCGAAAAGACAGACACTACAAAGAGAGGAATTCAAGTCGAGCTGTCAGCTGCTGCATATGCCAGGCTTCAGGCTAGTTGCTCCATATATTATCTCATTTAAGCCTCAAAACGGCCTCCAAATATCAACCTTATTGTTAATCTTCGCATATGAGGAAGCTGAGGCTCAGAGAGGGAGGACATTGCACCTGTGTGCACACAGCTGGGTCCACCTGACTCCAAGCTCATGCTATTTCCAAGCAGAGAATAACATGGACGCATCGCTAGAATGCAGGTGAGGTGAAGGGGACCCTGAGGAGGGAGAGAGAACTTCAGGCTACAGGAACTCAGAGGAGGGTGGAATGATCTTCCAAAAGCTTCCTGGAAGACGGGTCCCTGAACTGTGTGGCAGTGAGGGGGCTTGGAGTGGTGACTGACAGTTAATAGTTATGAGACTCTGGTTACTGTCCATCTCCCTAATAGACTAAGTAAGTGCTCTGAGGGCAGGAGCCAGTCCAAAACACTCCTGGCACAGGGCGGGTACTCAAGAAACTTTAGTGAAGGAAGGGCGGCGGGATCTTCTACCAAATCCCGGGGACTTAGACTCCACCCCACCCCAGAACCACCAAAACCCTGTGTATCACATTTCAAAAGGAATAAATTTCTAGAGGAAATATTTGTGGGACATGGAGAGGTCTCTCTGGGAGGAGGGAGTTTGTGACCAGGACACTCATGCCTAGGGGCCAGCCCATGGGAAGAGGGCAGAGTCCGGCGTGTCCTCAGAGAAGAATGAGGACTGGAGAAGGGAAACACTGGAGAGGCAGACTGGCTGAAAATAAGGACTTCCCATCAGGTAGAGTGTCCACTGGTCCCAAGATGCATGAAGCCCCTGTCATTAGAGGTGTGCAAGCAGGGCAGGGGCATCCCCCGCTGAAGCCCTAAAGAAGGGATTGACACCAAGGGGCCCAGGGCTGGCTCAGAAGTCCTCCCAGTTCTCTGTCCCTTGTGATCCCAGGAAGTCAGTCTGTGTGTGGTTCTGGGCCATGGAACGCCTCCTGTCCTAGGTTCTGTTCTGTTCCGACACCATCATCCAAGACTGTGGGCTGAGGCTGTGCCAGGTACTGTCCTAAGTGTTCTTCTTCTGTAATTAGTGCCACATTCCATGTAGGGGATGTTGTTCACTGCTGTCCCATTTCACAGGTGAGAAAGTTGAGGCCCAGAAAGGCTAAGCAGCTCTTGCAGCCAGGGCTAGGAAATGCCACCTGGGCCTGAAACCATTCCACCTCACCGGTTTGATTCCAATATCCTGTGGTCCCCAGATTTGCTCTTTGTGGCCTGAAGCCACAGTTCTTCCCCTGGGTGTGGACCACAGAGCCCCCCACACCACCACAGCCTGGCTCCCACCCAACCACAGCCTCGCCACAGTCAGCTCCGTGGTTTCCTGAACAGTGTCAACCAGCAGAAGCTTTTATCATAATGGTTCCCACAAGGGGTTGCTGGTCAATTCTCCTTGCTTGGGTCTCAATTTCTTTTAAAGCAGATGATGTCGGACGTCCAAGGGGGACCGTGGGCTGCCCCGCCCCAAATGACTTTTCTGTTTGTCTCACACTCTGGTCACAGCACATCATTTCAGCTTAATTTTATTTCCTCTTATAAATGGGCACAGCACGGGAAGTGTTAAAAAAAACAAACAAACCAACAAACAAAAAAAAAAACAAAACAAAAAACCCCAACAGTTCCTTCACAAGGCTGGGACAGGGGAGCGCCCACAGCCGGGCAGGCGCCTCGGTCACTTTCCAGTCTCTTTCCTTCGCTTCTCCTTAAACTTTTGGCCATGAACTCAAGACAGGTGTGGTTAATAACAGGTTATGAGGAGAGGGTGGGGAGAGCCCGGGGCAGGGAAGGACAAACATCCCACCTCCCCCAGGACAGGTTCTTGGAGGGCTCTGTACAGGAGAAAAGACGCACAGGAGGGACAGTCAGTCTTCAGGGCTCTCCGGAGCCACGCTGCCTACAAAAAAATATGTACATGCATTCGCCACGCTGGGGCCAGGGGCACCGAGCTGCCTGCCAGGTGGGCACCTGGAGAATGCTGGGCCGTCAGCCCTCAGCCCTCAGTCAGCAACTCCAAGGCCCAGCCTCAGCATCTCTGTAAATCTGTACAGTTGTAAGCTTCTATTTACAGGCAGGAGGCCTGGGGGAGCAGGTCCAGGGTATTGGCTGTCAGAAAAAATTCAGAGACCCGAGGAGGAGGCAGCCACTCCTGCCCCAAGGGACAGAAATGGGCTTGCTCCCATGCCCAGGGCCCCCGCTGGAGGCCTGGACAGATGACTTTGCCAACCCTGGGAGGGTCCAGCCTGAGCACCCCAAGCCACTGCCCGCAACCCTGCCTGGTGCAGTCTTTCAGGAGAGGTACCCCTCTGGCCCCCTAGAGACAGAGCTTAGCTCCAGAAATCACAACTGGTGGTGGGCCTAACCTTCAATTCCCTAGCCTGCCCCCTGGCAGCCGACGCCCCAGACAGGCTGTCAACCACACAGCTCCCTCTCCTTTGGCATTGGCCATGCTTCCAGGAAGTGCCACTGGGATCTACCTGGGCAGACCCCGCACCCACATTGCACCTAAGAGATCTCCAGCTCGTCCTCTGAACCGACCTCTCTCTTGGATTACCTTGCCCAACTTGGGCTGGCCGGAGTGGATTTCAGCTGGTTGGACTGTTACACTTCATCAAGATAAAGCCTGGCTGGGTATTTGTCTCAGGTCCAGGACCCAGTGAACGAGGCCCTCGGCCCCTTCTCTCAAATGCTAAGGACACAGAGAAGAGGCTGGTGCCAAAAGGTGAAGCCCCAGGTGAGAAGCCAGCCCTCGGATGTGTGGAGTCGGGCCTGCTGGGGTCAGTCTGGACCACACAGGCTGCTCCAAGCCTGCTCCAGCCAGCCTAAGCCCGAGTCACGCATCCCGTGTTGCCCCCCACCCTCCACTGTGGGTTTCCTGCCTCAGTTCCAGCACCCCTGGGCACCTCGGGGGTCCAGGTCCTCTCTGCTCCATGCTCCCTGGTTTCTCAGCCTTGGCCTGCCCAGGCCTTCCCACCGAGCCGCTGCCCCAGGACAGCAACCCACCAGGGAGCAGGAGACAGGGAGGCTGGGATTGGTGTCCTCCACCCCCGTGTCCCAGCTCTTCAGCTCCAGGGGTGACTGAGGCCAGGCCACCTCCAACAGTTCCTGGGCCCCAGGATGTCTCTCCCTGTGCCTGTCCCCCTCCAAGGCGGGGAACGGCTGGGTTCCTCACAGCCTCGCAGCCCTGCTGAGAGGGGCTTCGGGGTCTGAAAGGTGAGCCCCAGCCTGGAAGGAGGGTGGTGGAAACACACAGGATGTGGAAGCCCCCCTGGAAACTCGCCCTTGCAGCCTGTCTATCCCAATCCTCACCCAGCAGAACTCTGTTGCCAGTGCATCTTGAAAAGAGAACAGAAATAAAACCTGGGTCCCTGGCTTTAATTTGGGTGGTGGGTGAGGGGTGGGGGTGTGAGCACCAGCCAACTACCAAGTCGAACCACACCCCCGGGCTTCAAGAGCCCCTGCTGAGCGCACCCTCCCCAAAGATTTGCAACCCCACATTTAACATAGCCACAGAAGTGTCCCTGCTTGCAAGGGTAAAGAAAGGGGAGGCAGGCTGGGGGCCTGTGACACCCCTGCCCCGCCCTGCTCTCGGTCCTCAGCCTAGGCAGTGCGTCCGGATTGGGGCTGCTTCCAGCTGCAGGTCCATCCGGCTGCAGCCAGGAAGACCGCCAAGTTGTTTGGCCAAATAAGCGGGCAAGGTGTCCACAGGGAAGGCCTGGGGAGGACCCCGGGGTAGGGCTGAGGTGGGCCTGGCGAGGCCAAGGGGAGAGGGTGCAGAGGGCCCGGCGGCAGGGCCCACCCTCACAGGCACTTTGGAGACTTGTGTCCTGGGAGGCAGAGTCAGCCCCTAGCTCAGAGGAGGAGGATGCGGGGAAACCAGGGGCTGGGCCGCATGCTCCCTCTTCACCTGGGACCTTTGGTCCTGGGACATCCAGGCCCCTTCCTCAGCCTGAGGCTACATCCCAGGAACCACCTGCCTTCCTCAGCAAGGCTCCTGGCTAGTGGGGGAACTGGCCCCAAACCAACTCTTTGCGGGCTACGGAGAGGAGGAAAGCCGGCCGGGGTGCAGTGCCCCGAGGGGGCATGTGGCAAGGTCCTCCCACACCGCACTTCACGGGAAAGGCAAGCGCCCGCCTGCCGTCCTCCAGGGTGAGTCGGTGCAGCCACGTGCGACTGTGCCGGACCCACGAGGGGCAGCGGCAATGCGGCTGGTGGGCGCTATGGTGAGGGACTGAGTACAACAGGGCACCTCAGGGGACCCAATATGGGCTGACCGCTTGGCTCGATTCCGCCCTCCCCAGTGAGCCTGAACGCTAGAGACCAGGAATGGTGCCGGACTGTGTGTGCTGGAGACGGAGGCAGTGAGGGGGGCAGGCCGCACCATCACCACTGGGTGACCAGGACCGGTGATTTGCATTGTCGTAAGCATGGGGGGGGGGGCGGCACGTGAGAAACACGAGAAGAAACATCTTTGGGAGAATGTGTGTGTCTGTGACACGTCTGGACTGGTAGGGTGATCAGGACTGCACATGATTTCGTCATTTCGTGCTTTTGTCTTTGGGTGTGGCAATATGTGTGACCTTGTGGGAGATGGTATCTTGCCGAGGCCCCTTGCAAGAGGGAGGTCTGAGCAGCCCAGCCCTTATCAGTGGCAGCCAGGGCACTCGTGGGAAGCCAATTTCTCAGGGACAGACTAGGACAGAGGTGAACCCTTTGGATGCATGTGCAGGGGATGGAGTGAGGGGACAGTGACCCCACAACCTGGGACAGGCCAGGACAAAACAGGCTGGCAACAAGGGACAGACTCTCACCCAGGTAGGGAGGGGCCCTGGGACAGAAGCAAGAGGTGGCAGTGTCTCAATTTCAAGGACAGAGCTTGTGAATGCTTGTCTCGGAAACTAGCCCAACTGCCTCTCTGCCCGTAAAGGAAGACCTCAACAAGCCCCGTGGAGCCAGGTTAGGGCTCAAGCCCAAATCAAGCTCCTTTCTTTCTCCCATCAGCCAATCAGGAGCTTCTCTGCTCCTGTCCATCTGACATAAGGTCCCAAAGCCACAGGCTGGTGGAGGGCAAGGGATGAGCTCATAAGGGCACAGTCGAGGGGAGATGGCAGTGCCTCCTGTGCCTTGGGGAAGATCTGTGTGAAGGTGGCAATCCAGGCAGACCTTGGGAGGGCAGGCAAAAGGTGACCAGGGGCCAGGCTCCCTCCCAGACCTGGTCCCAGGCCAGGGCTGGTGGGATGGGCTGGGACTGGGCAGAGGGGCAGTGCTGAGGCTCTGGGGAGGCACTGTGGCTCCGCTAGGCGTAGAACTCCTCCTGCTTGTCAGGCTTCTGGTACGTGACGCTCGCCTGCTTGGGCTCCTCCAGCGTGTAGCTGCCCTCATCCTTCTTCTTCATGCGGTAGATGAGCAGGGTGACCAGGAAGGCAGCGAAGAGGGCGCCCACCACCCCGCCCACAATCACAGCTGTGGAGGAAGAGGGCAGAGGTCACGGTCCAGAGGGGGTGGGGTGGGGGGTATGAGTAGGAGATAAGGGGAGGGTCTGGGGAAAAGGGGAAGGGCCCTGGGGGTGGGGGCAAGAGTGGGGAGAAGGCTGGGAGACGAGAAGATGAGACTGGAGTTGGAGCCAATTCTAATTGCTGCCATTTCCAGCAATTAACCCACCGAAGCTGCACCAGCTCAGGGGTGGTGCTACGTTCCCCATCCACTGTAAGGCCTCATCAGTGGGAAGATGCTCCAGTATTTTATATGCCATTAGGAAAGAGGTATGACAACTAAGGTCTGACCCCTCCCAACCAGAGGATATCACTAGATATGCACTGAGAATCAATTAAGGGCAAAACGATTGTCTCCACTTTGCAGCTGGTGAAAGGGGAGCCTAAGAGGTGAAGGGCTGCCCAAGGCCACCCTGCTCCTCCCTGTGAAGGGTTGGGACCTGGAGTCCAGGCTCCTCAGGAGACTCAGCCGGGGCAAGTCCTCAGTGACTGAGGTCGAGGGTGGGGGCAGACCAAGCCAACGAATGGGCTCAGAAATTAGGACCCAGGGGGTGAGGTCCAGGAGGGGTCAACCGTCATGGCCCAAGGAAGCAGGGGTCAAGGGCAGAGTCTGAAGAAGAGTCAGAGGGTGCTGAGGAAAACACTGGAGGAAACATTAAGTGAGAGCAAGACCCTGGGATGGGTGAAGGTCCAGGGAAGAATCAGAGGCTGGGTCCGGGGAAACTGGCCTCCTTGTAAGCTCACACCCAGGCCATCCTCCAGGGTTCCTGGAGGGCAAAGGCCTTAGCAGCTGCACTACCCTGAGCTCCGCTGGGGCCCGAGCCTCACCTACAAGCACCTCCTTCCGCTCCAGGATGCTCTTCTGAGGCAGCTGAGCCGCCGAGCTGCCCGAATCGATGGCATTGTCCAGGAGGCCAGGGCCTGGGCGGGCACCCTTGGGCAGTGACCCAGGTGGAGGTGACGGCTTAGTTGCAGGTCCACCCACAGCCACCACCTCATTGGCTGTGTCTGGCTGCGTAGTCTCTTCTTCTGGAAGTTCAAAGTCCCCGCTGGGCCCCCCACTCACTGGTACTTCTGGCTCATCCCGGAGAGTGGTCAGCAAGGACTCTGGAGTTGGGGTCTGTAGGGAGAATGGCATGAGGCCAGAAACCAGGCCCTGGCACCCCCTGCCACAGGGCAGACACACACACACACACACTCTCTCTCTCTCTCTCTCTCTCTCTATCTCAGTGGGCTAACACTTGTCAAGCACTCACTATGTGCCAGCCACTTTGCTAAGCACATTATGGGCATTTTCTCTCACAACATCTACACCTGTGTTTAACTGCCAGTCTGCCAGAAATTTTGTGCCAGTCCACAAAAGAATTAACCAGGCTGATGTATGAAATTATAGAAAAAGACCGAAAGAGGTAGTGTTACGCCCAACTTATAAAATAGGAAATAGACTCAGGGAGGTTAAGTGACTTGCCCAGGGTCACACAGCTAGTAAGCAGTAGAAGCAGAACTAAAATCCAGAGCTATCCAACTCCAGCATCTGTGTTTCTAACCATATACTGCACTGTCTCTGTTCTCACCTGGCCACACACTGTCCCCATCCCATCTCCATCACTTCCCCCTTAGCTACGTTGGGGGGTCCCTGTTAAGTTTCTCTTAGGGGACTGCTGGATACAACTGTTATATACTTGGGCCTGGTCCCCAGTCCACATGCCCGGGGCAGAGGTGAGTCCCTTAGCCTGGAGGTCAGTCCAAGAGCACAACTGCAGAATATGATGCCCCTTGGAGGCAGGTGTCCAGGGAAGCACCCAGTGACCACGAATCTGGATGGCTCGCACCACGTGGGGCAGGACCAGAGCAGGGATCGGGGCAGGGATACAGAGGGTGGGCACGGAGGGCCGGGCCTGGTGCCTAGGCTGAGAGGCAGTGTGCACAGGCTGCACCAGCAACCTGGTCCTGTCACTGTCTCCCCTTCCTGCTTAGCCGCGCACCTGCGAACCACGGCTGCCCAGCTGCTCAGAGGGGCGGGGCCTGCTGCTGCTGAGCTGACTGTGGAGTCAGGGGGCTGACGCCGACCCAAAGGCAGCTCCACCGTCTGCGGGCACTACTCTGTGAGGCTGGTTGCAAAGGGCTTTCGCAGCCCAACCAATGTCACCATGGACTCTCCTTGCCCGGCGTACCCAGCAAGGACCAGTCTACTCCCATCTCTGATCCCATCCATCCTCAGCATTCTGACATCTCCATCCTCTTCCCTTCAGTCCCCACCCTCCAGCCATGACCTCCCTCCCTCACCCCATCGCGCGCGCACACACATGCCCAAGCCTCTGGAGCCAACTGCCAGGTTCGATCCTGACTCTGCCATTGCTGGTTGTAAAGCCTGGGGACAGTGGCCCACCTGTAAAAGGACGAGGACCACGGTGCCATCACGGGGTGGCGTGAGGAGGGGGACAGCACAAGTAAAGTGTGTAGCACTGAGCCTGCCACCAACTACAAGCATTCCTCTGCCTGCCTGCCTGCTTGGCCGCCCTCAGACTAATAATAACAGCAATGATGATCACAACAGCAATACCAAAACGTCTGGTCTATTTGCTATCGCCAGGCATTAGCTTAAGCACTTTGGATAAGTCAAGGAACTTAATTCTCTCAACACTGTGACCTGCATTCTTATTTTCTCCCTTTCACAGATAAAGAAACAGAGATATAGAGGGGCTAGAAGGACAAGTGACTTCCTGAACTCCCATGGCTAAAAAGTGGCAGTGGAAGAATTCCAACCCAGGCTGCCTGGCCCGAGTCTGCGCTGTTAACACACAGGCCTGGCCCTGCCCCCACCAAGCCACATCCCCCAATTCCTTCCCAACACCCTCAGACCCAGCCTGATCCCTCCTCCATCTCCACCCATCTCGACCTCCATCATCATCCCGTGACTCTCAGCCAGCCTTGGCCCTCCAGCCACATGCCCCTCTCCCCACCCGGATCTGGCTCTTCTCCAGAACCTCCCGGGCCTCAGCCCTGCCCAGCTCATCCTCCCGCACTCCTGACCCCGACCCACCCTTCTCTGCCCTCACTCCCTGTCCTCGCCCGACCTGCTTACCTGAGCCACCTCGGTCGGTCCCGGGGCAGTGGTCCCCAGGGGCAGGGTGCTTTTCTCAGTGATGTCAGGCTCCTGGGTGGTAGCTGGCCTGGGAAGAGCCCTTGGCCTGGAGGTAGCTGTACTGACCAGCCTGGGTGTTGGGGCCTCTGTGTCCAAGACAGCTACTGTGGTCGGCGGTGAGGGTGCTGCGGGGGTGGTGGCCCAGGGCGTGGCTGCTGTGGTCAGTGGAAGGGGAAGAAGCCTCCGTAGGCCGGTGGTCCTTATGACAGAGGTGGTGGCCGTGGAAGGGGGTGCAGAAGGGATGCTAGGAGCGGCAGTGGCCACTGTGGCAGGCACCAAGGCCACAGTCGGGGCCCCTGTGGTTGTGGCAGTGGTTGCCATGGGAGTGGAGATGGTGGTGGCTCTCTGGCTGGGCTCTTCCGGGACCTCTGTCACCACTGGCAGGCTAGTGGCTGGCTCTGGGGTGGGACGCTCAGCGGGGAGCTCTTCGAATGGAGTGTCCACGGGCTGGACGTCCATGGTAGGCAGCACAGCAGGTGTGGTGGACACTGCCAGGGCCACGTCCGGGCTGAACCGTGTGGCCGTCTCAATGCCTGACTCCTGCTCGAAGTCTGAGGGGTGGGGGAGAGGACAGAGCTAGGGATCTGGGTGATGTGGGGGGCGTGATATGAGGATCCCAGGGAAGCAAAGGCCATCAAGATGGGGGGGCTCCCAACACTCACTCTTTGCACAATTTTCTCAAGACAAGATGGGGAAAGGAGGAAGGCACAGTTTGGCCAGAGGTTACCAGTTGGCTGAAGGCTGGTGGATGTTCCCCAACTCCTCTCTGTGGAGTCAGGGGGCTGACGCCGACCCAAAGGCAGCTCAAAAGAAGTCCCAAAGAAGTTCCTCCAGGGGACCATCTCTTCCAGGAAATCTCCCCTGACCATCCCAGCCCAGCCAGCCCAGAGCGTCTAACAGGCTGAATCCAGGCAGTGGTAACTAAGGGCCTACTGGCCGCAAATCTCGCTGGAGGCTGGAGGAGCCGGGAAGGGCGTCCGGGAACGGGCGGGGGTAGGGCACATTAAGTGCTCCTGGAGGCACAGGCGGAGGAGGGCAAGAGGTAAAAGGAGACCTTCCTATGAGGGAATGCGTGAGCAATCTGGAGGACTCAAACCAGGTCAAGTGAAGGGACTTGGGAGGAAATGAGGAGAGAAAAAGAGCCGCTGCACCCAGCACCTCGGGGGCCTGAACCGGGCAGAGGAGAAGTGATGAGTGGCCCAGAAGAAGGTTTGGGAGTAGATGCATGACTCATCAGAGAAAACTTGCAAGAAGCTTTAAAAATTGGGACAAAGTGAGGAGAAGAGAGACCAGGGGCTCTGAGTGGCTAGTTCTTCCCACTATCTCAGCAGATCTGCCCTGTCCTCACTGGGCTCAAATCTCAGCACATACCCCTGTGGAGAGCTCCCTCTCTGTGCCAGACCCTGATGTCTAAGCAGAAGCCCACCAGAGATTTTGAAAAAAAGGTATACTCATCACCATTCACAGTAAGAATTCAGACTCAGAGAGGGAAGGCAGCTAAAGGTGTCACAGCTGTTAAGGAGCAAAGCTGGCATTCGAACTCACACCACTCCATTGGCCTTTTATAGGGCCAGCCTCAGATCCAGTTGTCCCAGGCCCCACCCTTTCCATCAGTGCCCTAACCCTGTCCTGGGAATAGCTGACTGGACCTCAGGGGTTGAGTCAATCAAACGGTCTCTGCTAAGTTCCTCCAAGTGGTCAGAACAGCACTGAAAGCCGGGCACTGAGGGATGGCTATGTTGTTCCCACAATGGAGCCTGGAGGTCTGCAAGGAGACCCAAGCAGTGCACAGAGACAGAGACAGAGACAGAGACGACTGTGGGGAGCTGGGAGGCCTTAAGGCCCTGGTTCCATCCCCAGAAGGATGACTGGCCCTTCTCGCACTTGAGGTCCATGAGATACCCCTGCCTGACCGCCCCCCCCCCCCACTACCACTTGTGTGAGACACTGGAAGCAGACTGATGTTGTCGGCAAGACACCCACAAAGGAAGAAGGGGAGGTACTTACAGCCTGAGCCAGACCCCGAATACAGGTCGTCCAGCTCATCATCGGGGAAGGAGTCATCGTCCCCAGAGCCCTCAAGGTCCACAGGCCTCTCAAAGTTCTCACTGCGCCAGCGCTGAGTCTGGGGAGGGCAGAGACAGGCACAGGGCTCAGCACCCGAGGCCAGCAGCCTGGAGATGCCCAGAGAGGTGACAGACACACTCATGGACTGAGTAACAGTGGAAAGATGGCCTCCAGGTGGGCAGAGCCAGGGTGGCCCTAATTACCACTTCTTAACCACCCAGGGGCCTGGGTAACAGCCCCATCTTGCTGACGGCCACCAACAACAACCCCAGTCACTCCCTCACCCCCTGATTAGAACCAGTAGATGACAGAACCAGGTTTAGAGCCAGAATGCTGGATTTGAGTCCTGGCTTCATCATTTCCTAAATATGTGCCTTGGAGCAAGTTAGTTAGTCTTTCTGTGCCTCAGTTTACCCATTACTCATAGCACACCGCACCTGCCTTCGGGGTAACGTGCTAATACACGTGCAGTGCTGAACGCACCTGGCATGCACAGGTGCTTGGCACATGTCAGTATTACTCTTGGTGCGGCCAGCATCACAGACCCTCTTCCACAGAGGACAGAACTGAGGCCCAGGTTACCAGAGAGCATGTGATTGATATGATGAGATTCAGACTTGGCCTGGGACCCACAGTCTCACACCTTGAAATCTCAAAGGCAGGGCAATTAGTCCCATCAGACAGACATGGCGTTGGGGAGATCTGGGGCTCTGGAGAGTTTCCTGGGATAAAGGTGGAGCGCAGGAAGAGAAGGGAGTACAGGTTCCAGCCCTGGCCCTAGGTCCTCCCCAAAACAAGAAGTCAATCCCCCCCCCAAAGGATCTCCAAGGCAGTCAGCTCAGGGCCTGATGTTGCCTCAAGGGTCTCCAGGAAGTCAGGAGAGCTGAGAGGAGCTCCTTCCAGCCCCCAGCTCAGCAGACCCAAGACTCTTCCTATAGTCAGGACCTGGGAAGCCAAGGAGCTGTGGCTCCTGGGTCCAGACTGTCCCTTCTTACTGCAAACCTGGGCTGAGAGCCAGCACTGAGGACATCCAAGACAGGAGAGCAAACCCCCTGGGAGGGCCAGGAGGGGCCCTCCCTCCAGCCACACCTTGACCCTGATTCCAGACTGAGCCTAGCCATAGGCCCTGTCCCCTGAGAGCTCTCCAGAGGAAGGAAAGATTGACTTCTGGTGCTCAGGTCTGAAGATTAGCACTTGAGTCTTAAACAGAAATAAGGAGAGAAAGGCAGAAGGCACAGAATACACGAAGGCCCCCAGTGGGGAAGAGCAGCCTGTGCTCTCACAGCCGGCCCAGCGCGCCCCCGCCTCGCCCAGGGCCCCTCTGTACCTCTTCAATCACTGGGTTCCAGACACCCTGGCCCCTTTCTGTTTCCAGAACAAGACAGCTCTCTCCTGCCTTCTTTGCTCATGCTGTTCCCTCCACCTGGAACCCTCTTCCTTCCCGTCCCTTCGCCCTCCTGCTTTGATCTTTGAGAGCGTCTTGTGCTTCTGAATTCACACCTATCACTGCCACACGCTGTGTCTGCTCAGGTGTGCACTGTGCTCGCCCCACTCAACTACACCTCTATGGAGGCAGGACCGTGTCCGGCACATAGGAGGCATTCAGGAAACATCTGTGAAAGGAATGGAGCTGGAGTTGGAAGATGTGTCAGGGGTGGGACAGGGCAGGAGCGGAGGCGAGGGAAGCCCATCCCAGGAGGCTCAGTGTCCAGCGGGCGACCGTAGTTGCGGTGGCATCTGAGCATCTGTACTGTTTGGCGTGGAAGCCACGAAGGTACAGAGCGGGAGAGGGGCTGGATCAGCACTGTGTTCCGTGCTCAGCCTCGCACACCCCCGCCCCTGCCAGGCCCCTTTTCTGGAGTTCGTACAGAGCTGGAGAAAGGATCCCAATCCTGGCTTCCTGCCCCCAGCCTCGACCACCTGCTCCAAAGCCCTACCAAGGCCAGTCAGGGCAGGAGGCCAGGGCAGGGGGCCAGGAGACTCCCTCCCACCCCCACCCATGCCCCTGTTAACATACACATATGCGCACACGCACACACACACACACACACACAGTCTCAAAGTAATGAATTAATCAGTATTTACTTGCTACCAGTAAGTCATGGAGTGAAACAATTAGTGTAATTGCTCCCATGACTAATTGCTACGTCCTCCTCTGGTTTAAACATTCCAGGAGCTCAGAGCAGCCATGGTCCAACTTTCCTCAGCTCCCAGTTCCCATCTTCACCCCCAGTGCCCAGGAGAACCCCCCAGGACCTAGGGTGAGGAATCTAGAAGGCTCCCCGCACTGCCAGCCTCTATCCTCGGCCAGCTAAGCTGGAGTCCCTTGGAGACGCTGCTCAGTTCTTAGGCAAACTGCCTGAAGCCAGAACCTGCAGCTCCTGCCCAGGGCCACCCAGGATGGGGCCTAAGCAGGGACCAGGGCTCAGGGTGCGGGCCACCGTCTCTGTCTTTCAGTCCTTCCAGGCAGGACAGGGAGACCTTTAGCTAGGAGGACAGGGTCTAAGTCTGTGGTCCCTAGGGACTTTCAAACTGGGATAAACATGAGGGCCAAAATAAGGAGTCCTCATGATTCCAAGGGACAAGTGCTACACAGCAACCCCTAACACCCTGCTCCTAGAAAGGCCTACAGAAAACTCCAAAGACCCTCACCGCAAAGCCACACAGACCCTTGAAACGACACATCCAGAGACACAGAGAGAACATATACAGACACACCCTGACACACACTCACCTAAAGGCAGCCACAGAGAGGTACCGTGTGTCGGCGTGCCTTTGAGTGCAAACAGGTGCATGCATGTGGGCAGGCATGGGGCGGGAGTGCACGCTGTGCAGCTCTGAGGCTCAGTGACAAGCAAGAGCCTCTGTGAACCCATCAGCCTCCACTCAGGTAGCTCTCACCTAGATACTATTCATCCCCAGCTCAGTAGCCATTGACATGACAACCGTTACCATGACGACCATCTCCTCCATGCTAAGGACCAGGAGCTCCAGCTCCCCACAGAGAAGGGGGAGCAGGAGAGGGAGAGATCATGGAGGAACAGAGGGGATGACAAGGAGGGGGTAGGGCAGAGACATGGGAGGAAGAGGCAGGGACAGAGGAAAGCCAGGGGTCAGAGGGGCACGGGGGCGGGGGAGGACTTGCTGTATGAGAGAGAGAGAAGGTGAGAGTGGGAGGCGGAGGGAGAGAATTCTCTCACATCTTAATTTATCTTCACACTCATCAGACAAAGCTGGGGAAGGGGCCACCTCAGTGATTTTCCAAACGGGCATCCAAGAGACCATCTTCCCCCCAAATAAGCAGACGAGGTGGAGGGAGGGGTGGCCAATAGTTCAGTCACCCCTGAACTCGCCCTGGGTAGCTAAATGCTGGAACAACCTGAGACCTATGGGGGTGGGGTGGGGTGCAAAATGCCATCCTGCCCAGCAACCCCCAAGGTGGCTGAGTGCCAGCTGTATACCTCCCTGAGCCAGCTCGGGGGGCCAGGGCTCCATGGGGCCCTCCTCGGAACGTTGCAGGGTGCTGCTGGTGGCTGCAGCTCCCAGCAGGACAGAAAGGAGAAAGGAAAGAAGCAGGGTTGGGGAAGTGAGCTTGGGAGGCAGCAGGGAAAGCCTCAAAAGTCACAAAATGCCAGAGGAGGGGGGAGACAAACAGCCTTTGACCCCCAGATGACCTTATATTTGCATAATCCATGCATAATTTGCATAATTACCCATCCATTGCTTTAAAGGAGCATTGAATCGGAATGCCCCAGGACCCTTGGCCTTGCCCTGACCTCACTGCATCTGTTCAGGTAAACTCACACTCTCCTGTGCCTAATACACACACACACACACACACACACACACACACACACACGAGCATACTGCAGCTGACAATCCAGCGACATCCTCAGGCACACACAACCACACCCTACAAAAACACAGCTATACACACACACACCAATATACACACATAATTATAAGTAACATTTACTGACCCCAACCTTTGTGCCCACCTTAACTCACAGAGAGCGGAGCCTGGCACACGCCCTCACATGCTCACGCATTTACTACACCCCTAGCCACATGTGCACACACACGGACATACAGATGCACCCTGCTCTTCACCTAACACACCCGTGGATGCTGTACACAAACTTCAGCAAAATCTCATCACCACGAGTGGCACACACCTCGCCCGGCGCACAGACCATCTCTCCCCAAGTCCAAGCACATCACGGTGCACACATCCCCTCGGCAGGGACACTGTCGTGCTCTGACACAAAACTCCCAACTTGTAAACACCATTTTCCTGTTTGTGTCCCCCGCACCCACCGTGCACAGGCTCCAGGTGCAGGCGGGAGAGCACGCCCACTGCAGAAGCCCCTGAACCTCTGCTTCCCCACATCCCCAATCCTAGGCGCTGACACCTAACAGGAGGCTCCCTGAGCAGCCAGTGCAGGTCTAAGGCTCCCAGCAAAGCCACTGATGGGCTCAGGGCTGTTCTTGAGACCTCTGCCCACTGCTGCCGAGGGCCTTCCCCAGGTCAGGCACTGGAAGCACACGGCCTGCACTGCCTCCTTCAATCCACACAGCCTCCCAGAGTTTTATTATTCCCATTTCACAGATGCAGACACTGAGGCTAGAGTTTACAAATGAGACACAAACACATCCTCGGTCTTTAGAATTCTTGCCCAGGGTTGCCCCCAGCCCACTGTTCATCCAGGGCTCCTACAACCCATAATCCATCCCCCTACTCACTCCCTGCATGAGCTCAGCTCAGAACTACCCAGAGCCACACACACACACCCAATGTCCACGCACACCGTACACACACGAGCACATGGCAAACATACCACGTGCTCTCACACACTATTCCACCCACCCCATCTTACATACGGCCCCCTCTCAGATGCCCACCAACAAGCCCCTGATACCTGCACCCCCCAGTCCTCTGCACACACATGTACCACGCACATCAAAGGCACCTGTTCCCTTCTGGGTACATACAAGCACACATACCAGTGAGACAGGGCACCCTTCCCAATGGATGGACACGATCCTGCCATTTTTTCCCCACTGTCCCCTTACCACTATTCATCTTGAGCTGACCCACACAGCCTCACCCCAAAGAGGTACCTCCGTCTCCCACAGTGATCAGAGGGCCCCCTCACTCACCAGCCACCCCTACTGGATCCTCTCCATAGAGTTCCAGGTGAGGTGCACACAGCAGCTAGATGTCAGGTAAATCTCCTCGCGTCACAGACTCTCACTGAGTGTGGGGGACATGATCAAGGAGAAAGACAGGGCACCTCCCTCTGTCCTCAGCCTTTCACCAAAACCAGAAGTGTGGGGTCTCTCATGCTCAGCCCCCATCACCAGCCCTCCCCCATCACCAGCCTTCCCAGAGAAACAGGCTAGCACAGAGGTTAAGCCAAAGGAATTGGCACCTCCCTCACTACACACAGGAAAGCAGGAAAGCCACTGACTCTCTGGCATGTCAGTTTTCTCATCTGTAAAATGGGGATGATAATAATAGGATGTAGAATTGCTATGAAAATCAAATAAGATCACCCAGATACTTGACCTGAACACAGGACCCAACACCTAGAGCTTAACAAATAAATGTAGCTACGATTATTGTTAGTTATACGTTCATATTTCTATTGTTGTTATTTCCAAAGACTATTCTCATTTAAGTCTCACCATCCTTGTGAGGAAAATAGAATCAGGCTGATTATACCCATCCTGCAGATGAGGTTATAAATGCCCAGAGAGGTTATAAGGCATTGCCAAGGCCACCCAGCAGGGGAGAGAGCAGAGAGAGAAAAAGGGAGGTTGAATGAGGGGGGATAAAGGGGGAGTTACAGAAACAGACACATAAATTAGGTCACCTGGCAGGAGGCCAGGAGCCCAGCGCCCTGGTGCAGTGCTAATCATGCTGCAAAAGCTTAGAATAAAATTGAGTATAATTAATTCTGCCCAAGCTTTCCTCCCTGCATTAGCCAGACTCAGACACTACCCTTCTGGTGACTAGAGGCGATGTGAGCAGGGATGTGGGTATCAGCTTTCAATTCAGATAGTCTTGGGTTCAAGTTCAGCCCTGCTTATTTGCTGGGTGACTCTGAGAAAGTAACTTCACTTCTCTGAGCCTCTATCTGGTTAAATGGGGACAATAATTCATAGTCCACAGAGCTGTGAGAATCAAGGGAGATAATGCACTCCTGCTGCCCAGCCCCAGGGCAACACTCAGCAGCCGCTTTTTGGTATCACATGGCACGTTTCCCACCTCAGAGCGCAGCTTAAGGCTAAACCTTAAGGCCTGCATGATCACTGAGTTCAACTCTCTCTTCTTGCAGATGTGGAAACTGAGGCCCAGGGAGGGGAAAGAACTGCACTCTCCCGCCCCCTGATGAGTGGGGTCAGCAGTGGGGAATTACCACACCAAGTAGCACTGAGAGAGAGAAGTGATTTGTACAGACGCACACCAACTTAATGACCAGCTCCTAAAGGCAAAGTGGTCTGAGCAGAGCCCCCTGGGTCCCTGGAGACTTCGTCCCCACTGGTTCTGTCCCCAAAATGCCCCGAGTCCTGTGAGAACGCAGTGCCCCTCACGCTCACCGGCTCCAACCTGGAGACCCAGAGCGTGCCCGCAGGAATGTGGGCCGGGGCCAGGCTCTGGGCAGCAGGACAGCCAAGGGGGCTACACAATGGAGAGCCTGGACCCGGAAGGGGGAAGCCTCAGTCTCCAGCCCCTCCCCGTCCACAGCTGCCCTGGCTGGGAACCCAGGACCCTCCGTATTCACTTGCTGCTGGAGGGGGTGAGGGGCACGGAGTCTGCACCTGCTGGGGAAGTGGCCAGAGCCCAGTTCATGGAGAGCAGAGGGCTGGCCAGGGGCAGTGAGGAGGGCCAGAGGGCGCCCAGGTTGAACTTAACACACCACCCACCGAAGATCAACAAAGCCCAGACCCGCACGTGTGCTGACACACACTCCCTCCACTCTTATTCCGAACTCTCTCCCCCCTCCCCAGCTTCCACAGAGGAGCTCTGAGGACAGGACACCTCTCATCTCAGCAACGACTCTGCAAAGGACATCCTGGCAGAAGAACCCTCCCTACCCCACCCCTCAATTCCACCACCAGCTCCAGATTGCCCTCTCCACCACCTCCTCCACTACCAACCCCACCAGAGCACCCCTTCCCACAGGGCACCGCCCTCATCCATGCCCACTGGGGCCAGATGGGGGAGCAGACAACATCCCGGCTCGGGAGGCCACAGCCTCTGGAACCCAGACCAACACCCCCCTCCACCCTTCTCACTTCCGTTGTTGCCCCATTTGTAAAATGAAAAGTCGAGCCTGATGCTCTAAGGGTCTTTTTGATTCTGACACTCAGGGCATCTAAATATTCAGCCCTTGGGTCACAGAGACCCAGGGCCTTGTTATTTGTAAGGGAGAAAAAGTGGAAATAACCTACATTCCTAATAATAGGAACTATGTAGCCAAATAAGTTGGAGCACAACCCTAACCTGGAATACCATGCAGCTCTCAATAACTGGGTTGTCACAAATCCATACTATTAAATCAGGTATTTAAAAGACATATTTTTTAAAAATGTTAAAGGTATAAGTGCATAATAGAAGACTTTTATTTTTTACTTGTTTCCAAGGATAGTTGAGGACATGGGAAAATACACGTGCCAGCTGTCAGGCAGCAAACGGCAGGCTGTTCAGAAGGCCTGGCCAATGGTGCCGCCTCTTAACACCTGGGGGGCCTTGGGCAGGTACTTAACTCTCTCAGCCTTGGTGTTCCCGGTAAACAAAGATAATAAATAACACCCACCTCCTGGGGCTTACTGAAAAAGGTCCCACCTGCCCACACGTTAATGAGTTGCTTTGTAAATGTTAGCTATTGATACTATTATCACTGAGTTTTAAAAAGTAGGTTACAAAAAATATGTAACGAACTTGATCCTGCTTTAATGAACTCCCTACCAAAGTGAATTTCTAAGCACTGAATTCCATCTACTAGAGGCCCCCAGAGGCGCTGTCTGGGCCACGGGGCCACGGGCAGTTTTTCATTTCTTCCTCAGGACCTGTGCATTTTCCAAATGTTCCACAATAAGCTCACAGTCCTTTTATTATTAGGAACAGCACGTTTTTTTCTGAGCGCCCATCTCTGCCATCCTCGGTCGGTGACACTCCTGGTCCCCTTCGTTCTGCAGAGTCCCCACTGGGCCTGTTCCTGAGGAAACTCAGGAGCAAACAGAGGAAGAGGCAGAAAGGAAACGACACCCAACCTCTGAGGGAGCTGGCAGGGCCTGGGGCAGACGGGCTGGCAGGGCAGGGCCTCGCTGCCCTCCTCCCCAGGCATCGACACGGGGCCAGCCACCTCGGCCCATGGTACTCAGACACCTCACCAGCCTGCTGACTTCTCCCCTCAGCCCTATTCCTGGCCTTGCCATCCTGCCAGTCCCAGTGACGGTGCTGGCTGGCCACCTTAGAGCCACTCACACTGTCACCTACGCTTAGCCAGGGGGACAACCGTGCAACCCTGGGAAAAGCAGCCCCTCCTCAGCCCACGGCCGGGACCCCTCCCCCTGATCGCTCCATCAGTTCCCAGCCACCTGCTCTCTAACGTCACCCTCTCAGCCACCCTGACTCACACTGTTCATTTACTCCTGTCCCCAAGCGCGTGCCTGAGAGCAGGACCACCCACTGCGGTCCTACCCAGACTCAGCAGCCTCCTCCCCCGCTGCCCACCCCCTCTGCTCCTCTCACACTGAGCAGTCTGTGGTTCTGGGAATGCAGGCGCTGCCAGGCTCTCCATGTGCTGTTCCTGCTTCCAGGACGCCCTTCCCCATCTCTGCCTGGCTAGCACCTACTCGCCTGGTGAGTCGGTACAGGCTCTGTTTATTAAGCACCGGCTCTGCGTCCGGCACTATTCTAGGCACTCCGGGTCCCCTAATCAGCAAAGGAGGTATGTGCTCAGTCAGCCCAAGGAGCGCCTCCTCTGAGAGGCCTCCACACGCCCACCGCCTGCCTGGTCTGAATTAGGAGTCCCTTCTGGGGACTCTACCTCCACTGTGTTGTCATTTCCTGGGGGAAGTGGGGCCACCAACCATGCTCCCATCAGTCAGATGGGCCCCTTCTACCAAGTCTCACTGAACCTACTCCAGCAGCCTGAGATGCAAATACTACTGTCCCATCTACAGATGAGGATACCATGAAGCCACCAGTGGGGGCACAGCAGGATTTGAACCCTGCTGCATGCAGGCTCCCGGGTTGTGACACAACACCCATCTCATGGGGCTCTTTTCCAAAGGAGGTCTGGGCTGCTCCGTCCCTTACCCTGAACAACAGGTACAGCCAGCACAAGGGAGCACTCACTATGTGCTAGGCTCTTCATAGGCACATTGCCCCATTTCTCTTCAAACACCTTACCCATGAGGGGTTGTTATACCCATTTCTTAGATGGGCAAACCAAAGTTCAGAGAGGTAAAGCAACTGACCCAAAATTACACAGCAATGGGGCCAAATTTGAGCCCAGGGTTAGCTGAACCCTAAGGATCATGCTCTTTGTGTTGTAGTGCACACCTAGTCTCAGCCCTCCGCAGAAAGCTCCTCAAGGTGAGGCTAGCATCAGAGCCCGCAGAACCCCCCACCAGAGCCCTGCGCAGAAACAGACGGATGGGCAGACTGACTAAATGTCTGGGAATGAGCAGAAGAGAAGGATAACTCCTGCCCCCACAACAGGTGGTCTGGCAGCCCACCCACCACCCCATGACCCGGACTGAGCCTCCAGGCTCTGCAATCATCCCGTCAACAAACAGGCAAGGTCCTGCCCATTCCTGGGGCCCATAAACCTCCAAAGAACAACCCAGTGTGGGGCTAGGTATTCCAGTCCTCACTTCCAGAGATCCTGGTCAAGTCCCTTCATCTCGCTGGGCCTCAGTTTGCTCTCCTATGAAATGGGGATAATGATTCCCAGCACATGGAGACATCAGCTGTGATGTGCCCAGCAGTTACTGCGGTCAGTAGGTGCCAGGACGTGACACAGTGGCCCTACTCCAAACTCACCTTCCTGCCTAACCACCAAATCCACCCAAATTACCCCCCATATACCCTGTTACTCACTGTCAACCCAGGGTTGTCTCCTAGCTCACCACTGCCTGAAATTAGCTTGTTTATTTACTTGCCTAATGTCTGTCTCCCCCTCCAACAGCTCCTTGGGTAGTGACTGGGTCTACTGGGACCACTCCTGTGTCCCAAGGGTTCAGGATATTCGTGGGACACAGCCCCACAAATCAGTATTTGTTCGATATATACTATGAGTAGGATCACCCCCGATAGAACCACATCACCCACGTCTGCCCCTAGTCTGTGTGATTCTGGGCAGGGCCCTGTCCTCTGGCCTCAGGCTCTGCATGAATAAAACCAGGGGGTTGGACAAAGGTTCTCTCTGCTCCCTCCAAAATCCAACCAGGAGGACTCCAACTGAGCTGGGAGGAGGGAAGAAAAATTGAGACTGATCCCAACATATTTTTTTATAAAACAACTATGCAAATTATATGCAAAACATGCAGTTTAGCAGGCTCCCAGTAGAGCCTACAAATCTGGCCACTTTACAACTAGGCCTGGGCTGGGAGAAAAGTAGTATTCACTGAGCACCTACTAAGTGCCAGGCCCCTTGCTGAGGGAGCCAGGTGAAATGGGCCTCCTGACTCCCTAGAGAGGCCAGGCAGCATGCTGGAGGTCACAGAGAGCCTAGCTGGAGAGTCAGGATGGAGGTGATGTGGGCAAGGCAGGCAGATGTGGGGCCTGGTGGTAGAGAAGGGGCCGAGGGAAGACAGAAGCCCCAGTGCCATGTGTCTGGTTCCTATGCCCACAGGACCTCAGGGAAGACCAGCTCAAAGGGCAGAAGGATCCCAGGGGCCACCTGAAGCTGGGTGAGGGGGCTCCAGGGACCTTGCTAACCCTGGGGTTTCACTAGGCTGATCTCCAGCCCTCCTCCAGGAGCTGAACAGCTCCTGCTGGAATCAGCCCATGACAGGCCCAGTCCTTCCAGCTGTGCAGGGACGCACAACAGCTCCGATATCCTCTCCACAGCCTCCCCAGGCACAGGCCAGCATCACCCTGAGGTCACACAATATGCACACACTCTCCTGCAGCATCCCCACCTGTGTGTGTGTGTCCAGCCCAGCCTCTTCAGCTGTGGGGCCTTGGTTTCCTTCACCTTCTTGGTTGCTGGGTTATTTATAACAGAAGGTGGAGATGTGACTCCCCACCACCTACACGGAGCCATCCACTGGCTTCCGAGCTGCTCCGCTTCAAAGGATGGAACAAGCTAGATTCAGACCGTGAGAGCCATGGGCCTCCAGGGCCGCCACCACCACCATCGCCCAGATGGGAAACTGAAGCACAGAGCAAGAAATCATACAAAAAAAAACTGAGGAAGGGACTGGCAGAGCCCCCAGAAACCTTCCTGAGGCCACCCTTGCCTCCAGGGCCACCTCCAGCCCAAGATGACACTCTCTGAGATGCAGATGGGGGGTCAGGAAAGGAAGGGGACAGAAGGATGCCTAAACTCTCAGCATCACTCCTGGGAGACAGGCAAAGCCTTGTCAAATATAGATGTCCTATAAATACCTCCTGAGGGATGAATGGATGCAAGAATGAGTGTAATCAGAAAGTCAGAGAATAACAACTGCTGGTGAGGCTGCAGAGAAATCAGAACCCTCATGCACCACCGGCGGGGATGGAAAAGGTGCCGCCGCTTTGGAAAACAGTCTGGCAGTTCCTCAAAAGCTCGAACACGCAGTCACCACATGACTCAGCAATTCCACTCCGAGGGTGTCTATCCAAGAGGACTGAAAACATATGTCCACACATTTTTAGAAACAGCAGTATTATTCATGACAGCCAAAAAGTGAAAACCACCCACATGTTCATCAACTGATGGGTAAATAAAAGGTGGTATGTCCATACAATGGAATATTACTCAACAAAAGAGGAATGAAGTACTGATACATGCCGCCACGTGGATGAACCTGGAACACATACGCTAAGCGAAAGAAGCCAGGCACGAAGGACCACATGTTATATGATTCCATTAATATAAAACGTCCAAGATCGGCAAGTCCATAGACACAAAGTGAATCAGTGATTGCCTAGGGCTGGGGGGTTAGGGACAAGTAGAGAGAGACTGCTAATAGATATAGGGTTTTTTAGGAAGGTGATAAGAATGCATAAAATTGGTGATGTTTGCACAATTCCGTAAATACATTAAAAAACCATTTAACTATCTGCTTTTAGATGGGTGAATTGTATGGTATGTAAGATAAATCTCAACAAAGCTTTTGTTTAGGAAAAAAAGGAATGAATGTGAGATTGAGGTTCAGAGAGGGTGAGAAACTTGCCCAGGGTCACACAGTAGAACCTGGACTCAAATACCCAGCTGGGAAAGGAGGTGAAAGCTATCCCTGATCACCTCCTCTTCCATAGGAGTCTCCCCTAACCACACCCCAGGCGAACCTCCCCAGCCCCCCACCTCCAAAGGGCAAACATTGACTCTGTAGACCACAAGTGGGAGCGGCCCAACCCAGCAACCGCCTCCTCCGTGTTTGTCAAAGGCCACTTTGTCAGGTGGGACCACTGGAAGAGGGCAGGCTTGGCCCAGAATGACCCAAGAGAAGGGAGGCCATTCTAAACTCAGGCTGGCTGCCACCTCCATTCCTACACCCAGTGTCCCCAGCTCCAGCTCTCAGTGGTCCTGAAATGCCCCCACCCAGGCCCTCTGTCCCTGCCAGAGATGGGGCAGGATAGTGGTTGCAGGGCCCAGCAGTAAAGCATATCTGAATTTGAAGACAAATCTGTCCCCCCTGCCCACTGTGGCATCTGGGACATCCACGAGGACAGACACGTCCCTGGGGCCCACCCCTCGTCCCTTGTGCTGCTGCCACTTGGCTCCTGGGCACCAGCCTCCACCCAGCCCAGCTGGCAGCCTCAGAGCCCCGAGCCAGTTTCCGCTCTCTAGTTCTCTGCTCAGAGGCCCGTCTGTCCTGTGGGCTGGTCCAGGCCTCTGTCTGGCAGGTGCTCAGTACCCCAGAAACCCCAACTAGGCTGAACTCAGGTATGAAGCCTGTACCCTGTAGCCCCCTGCCTCCAGTCCACTACCTCAGCGACCTTCCCCGTCCCCGACTCAGCACTAAAAGGGAAAGAGGTGATCTCACAGAGTCTTACAGAGCAGACTTCAGGGCAGGAGCCACAAAGGATCCTGAGGAGGACTCCACAAGGACCCTCCAGCCCCTCAGTCCCAGCTGTGCGGTGGCGAGAAACAGAAAAACTCAGAGCCCCATATCCTCCCCCCTGACATCACCTCCCAGCCTCCTGCGGATCCAGCCAGCTCATCCTCAGCCCACCGCTTTTAAGCAGAGGCCTCCCCACTGAGCGCACAGAGAGGCCTCCAAACATCCAAAAGGGATCTAGGGAGCCTACGTGTCCTGGCCCCCATGTGCCCTGCAACCAGGGATGAGGCATGCCCTCTTCTCACATGTCACTTAAACATGGCTTTCCTGACCAAACCCTCCTTCAGGTCTCAGCCTGCAAGCAGGGTCAGAGGGAGGCTGCAGCCCTGAGCTCCTACCATCAAAGCCCCAGTCAACAGCTTGACCCCTCCTTGCAGGGAGCTCCAGCCTCAGGCCAGAGCAGAGCCCCAGGGAGGTCTGGATAAATGAGCCCCAAATGGAAGTGGAGCAAGCAGTGCTTGTGCGGGAAGAACCTGGATGGGAAAAGCAGGGCTCAATGCTAGACATCAGCAAGGGGCTGTGACAATCCCCAGCTCCCAGGACAAGGACAGGGGTGGTGATAATCACCTTTGTGGACAAGGCCTCTTGTCACCCCTTTCCCCATTATGATCAATACTGGTCACCAGCTCTGGGCACTGCAACATGCTGGACCCTGGGCCAAGTAAGCCCTGACCCTTGCAGTGACCCTGCAGTAAAACAGTTACCATCATGGCCCTGGCCGGTTGGCTCAGTGGTAGAGCGTCGGCCCGGCGTGCAGAAGTCCTAGGTTCAATTCCCGGCCAGGGCACACAGGAGAGGCACCCATTTGCTTCTCCACCCCTCCCCCTCTCCTTCCTCTCTGTCTTTCTCTTCCCCTCCCGCAGCGAGGCTCCATTGGAGCAAAGATGGCCCGGGCGCTGGGGATGGCTCTGTGGCCTCTGCCTCAGGCGCTAGAATGGCTCTGGACGCAACAGAGTGACGCCCTAGATGGGCAGAGCATCGCCCCCTGGTGGGCATGCCGGGTGGATCCCAGTCGGGTGCATGCGGGAGTCTGTCTGACCGCCTCCCCGTTTCCAGCTTCGGAAAAATGGGAAAAAAACAACAACAAAAAACAGTTACCATCCAGCTTCACAGAGGGGACACGTGCAGTGAGGAGCCCACGGCCACCCGGCTGACAAGCAGAGGTCGCAGCCAGCGCTCAAGTGGCGCAGAGGCCCACCCCACCCTCTTTCCACCACTTCTTACAGCCGCTCCTTACAGACACGCCTATAGTCCCTGTGCATTTCCAAATGTCCAGGTGGTGAGGCCTTCAACACACGGCTCAGGCCTCACTTTTTCCTGGAAGCTTCTCCATCCCAACCTTGCCCCAGGACCACAGCCCTCCCCGCTCAAGGCCCCCAATTCAGCATCTCCTTGGTTGGGCCTCACCCTCCCTCTTGGTCCACAAATGCTCTGGCCAGCAGCAGGGTGCCCAGAGATGGGAGTCCCCGGATGCTTCGTGCTGAAGGTTCTGACTCAGGGTCTGCCCTGGGCAGACGGTGAAATGAAGGGACTGCCTCCCCTGGCCTCTCTGACCCTGGCTGTCACCGTCCTCAGGGACACACAACCATACTGCCCTTCTCTTCCCCAGTGTGTCTCACCCAGGGTTTGGTAAGTTACATATAACTGAATCTCTGAAGGAACCCCAGTTTTGAAATTTGCAGTGTGCCTGGAGGTCAGGCAGAAGACAAAGCTCTGAGGGCCTCTGCACCCCCCGCCCCCACCTTAATCACTGCTAAGGAGGCAGATGACCAGCTGCCCCTCTGCCCTGGGCTCCCTAGATTCTAGGATTAAGAGCTGGGATTAAGGACGGACACATTCTGGGTAGCTTAGAGCCCCAGCAATGTGCGAGTGTGCGGTGGGTGTATACGGGCAGGCACGCAGGTGCACACGTGCAAGCACATCCAGGGGTTTCTGGGCATGCGAGCAGGTACATCTCTGTGTGTGTACACCTGCGGGTTGTCAGGTGAGCTTAAATGTCTGTGTGGGTCTAGGTATGTTCAGGTGAGAATAAGGGCTCTCTCTCTCTGTGACAGGTATGTGTGCGCCGGGGGAGTGTGTGTTTCCCTGTCTCGGTCTGCCCAAGCGGGCTCTGCTATGTATGCAGGCCTGTGTCTCCACATGTGTGCACAGGACAAGGCTGTGTGCTCAGGTCTGCGTGCTCCTTGTACACAAATGGGTCCGCAGGTGCGCTCATTTCTATATCTGCCTCAGGGGAGAGCGTCTGCCAACTTCCTCCACTATTCTCCTATCAGCTGCTAATACCCCCACCTGTGGGGGGCAAGCCACCTACAGCTGAAAAAGGGGAGAGTCAGCAATTTTGGGGACTCCTGAATCCCCCCAGCCCGGCCTCACTCCTGAGCCACTAAAACGGCTGAAGACAAAGAGAAGGCCACAGGTCCTTCCCCACACAGACACCCAGGGCCCGGTGCTTCAGCACAGACACGGCAGCAGCACGCATAAACCCAGCCCCTCACCCAAACCTAGACAGAAGCGTGGCCTTAAAGGGCTCCACACAGAAAACAGATCACCCTGGACTCGACCACAATCTCACAGACCATGCCCCAAACAGAGCTGGAACCCCTTCATCTGCAGCTGAGATTGTCCCCAAAAGCCTCCCCGCCTCACTACCTCACGTGGGAACAGGAGTCAGCCAAGCCACAGCTCAGCTCCCAGAGGCCCCCTGGGGGCCACAGCCCTGGGGGAGCTGTTCTGCCTCTCACCATGGGGGTGGGTGGGTGGGACCCTGAACAGCCAAGCACCCTCCGAGGGCTCCGTGTCCTCATGAAAACAGTAAGGTGAGGGGCTGACTTCCTGTGGCTTGGTGCCCTCGGAAGTACACTTCTGGAGGGGGGGATGGAGGGAATGAGGGGTTCTGGGCCCAGGAGGGCAAGGAATAAAGAAGAGACTCTCCAGCCCTGACCCTAACCACCCCTCAGCCCTCTAGGCCCCTGTCCCCCAGGACTCCTCAGGGCCCAGCCCCACTGAGTGACAGGCAGGGAGACGAGAGGTTCCCACCAGCCAGAGAGCATGTGAGGCAGAGGCCTCTGGGGACCAAAAAGAGAAGGGGGGAAGAAGGGGATGTGGGGGAGGGAGAGCCGGAAGCAGACAGAGGAGGAGGAGGTGGCAGGGGGGTTGTGGTGGGGAGGGAGATGGACTGCAGAGGGGAAGATCACTTGTAACCAAGCCTGAGTCTCTGAACCTCACAGTATGACCACCTTCAGCCTGACCTGTGGTGGCACAGTGGGTAAAGCGTCGACCTGGAATGCTGAGGTTGCCGGTTCAAAACCCTGGGCCTGCCTGGTCAAGGCACATATGGGAGTTGATGACCACCTTCCAGAAAGGTGGAGTCCAAAAGGGCCCAGTACAGCCTCGGCTAAAGGAGGCGGGAAGGCTGCGCCCCTCGAGCCCACTGCTCCCTGCTGCCAGCTTCCGCTCTCCTTCCTCTTCCTCAAGGTTGGGGGTCACAGGAGCAGGGGATGCGGGGGGGGGGGAGGACAAGGTGTGAGACGGGAGAACTAGAAGTCAAAAAGATTGAAAATGTGTGCAAGCATGCAAAAAAGGATACAATGTAGCAATGTCAGAATGTGTGAGGGCTGAACTGGGAAATGATGTAACTGGGGGAGTAGCTGCTGCAACAGTGTATCCAAGTGAGGGCTCCAAGGAGATAAGGATGTAACCCTGTGGGGAACCAGCCACTGTGGAGCAACTTAACGGAGTTCAGGCTTAGCACAGAATCCTGAGGTGCAGGGAAAAGGCCCTGCCTTGGAGGCCGGAGGGAAGGGGCTGAAGAAGGGCTCACTGTGCATGAGCAGAGGTCCGGAAAGGATCCTTGGAGGAGGATCTTTTCAAAACTCAGCCTGTGCTGAGTTTTGGAGGCTAAGGAGGAGTCCACAGGAGAAGGAAACAATCCAAGGGAGAGAAAGCAGCACGTGGTTAGACATGAAGGCAACAGAGACAGTGCACTGGGTGCCCAGGACATACCCAGGGGTCTCAGGTGGAAGCAGTGAGGGTTGGTCAGGGCAAAGGGATGTGGCTGGAGAACTACACTGAGTGAACTGATGGGAATCGATTTAGCACAGCATCATCTTGCAGCTGGCCCTCCAGTCTGGGCAGGACAGAGACCAGTAAAGAGAGGCAGTATGGCTCGAGAGACGGGGCCCTACCCAGGAGCCAGGAGACAAAGTTCTTAGTCCCAGATTAGCCACCAACTTGCTCTGTTACTTTTGCCATTGTACCTCTCTGAGCCTCAATTTCCCCATATATAAAATAAGAAGTCTGAACTACCAGATCTCAGAAGATTCCCCCCTATGACTAGAGATCACTCTTTTGGCCACAGTTTCCCCTCCAGGACGATGAACAAATTGTACAAGAGAGTTTCCAAGGGCCCTTCCAACTGAAAATGTCTTCAGTTCTCTGATCTTTCCCCAGCCTGGACTGTCCTCAGCCCATGGCCCAACCCACACAGAAAACATGCGACAGAGAATAGACCCAGGTGGAAGCCAAAAGCTCCCCAGGTTTGGGTCAGGGCCTCCCCACAGCAGCCACACGGGTTCAACAACACCTGATTGGCCTTAAATTCAACCTCTCAGGACAACACACTTTATAGTTTGCAACACATGAGGTAGCAGGGAGTAGTGCCTGTGTACCACATTGGACTCTAAGGCAAACTACTTGGGTTCAACTCCTAGTGAGTGTGCCACTTATTAGCTCTGTGACCTTGGACGAGTTAATTAACCTCTCAGTGCTTCAATGTCCTTTTTGTAAAATCAAGATAATAATGGTGCCTCCTCCTAAGGTTGTTGTAAGGATTGAGTCTTTCTATAAAAGACATTTGGCAGAGTACCTTGCATGTGGCAGGCACTCAACAGGCATAATTCAATTTTTTTTTTTCTATTTTTCTGAAGTTGGAAACGGGGAGGCAGTCAGACAGACTCCTGCATGCGCCCGACCGGGATCCACCTGGCACGCCCACCAGGGGGTGATGCTCTGCCCATCTGGGGCGTTGCTCTGTTGCAACCAGAGCCATTCTAGCACCTGAGGCAGAGGCCATAGAGCCATCCTCATTGCCCGGGCCAACTTTGCTCCAATGGAGCCTTGGCTGCAGGAGGGGAAGAGAGAGACAGAGAGGAAGGGGAGGGGGAGGGGTGGAGAAGCAGATGGGCACTTCTCCTGTGTGCCCTGACCGGGAATCGAACCCGGGACTCCTGCACGCCAGGTCGATGCTCTACCACTGAGCCAACCGGCCAGGGCCGGCATAATTCAATATTAATATTATTGTATCCATGCTCCTGTTGGCATCCCATGCCAGCCCCTCTTGGCAGCGGGACTGCCCCCATTTTACAGACCAGCATCTTCCACCTGGAGGAAGGAACCCAAAGCCTTAGTTTTGACTCAAAGCTCATCTTGTGAGCCACTGGGGTCTTTCAGGCCAAGGCCCGGTGGGGTTCAACCATTCAGCCCCAGAACACCCCACGACAGTGACAGGTGCCCAGTGAATGTCTTTTAAATGCAAGAAACAACACACTCTCATTCGAAACAGTGGCCCACTACAGCAATGGTTCCTTCACCCCAAGGGGAGCTGTGTTCTCACCTCTACCTATGGCCCCCCCTTCCCCTTGGGAATTGTTACTTTTAATCATACTCTAGTTCCCTAGTATACCATGACCTTCCCCATCTCTGAGCCTTTGTCTACCCTGGCCCCTCTGCCTATCAATGTGCTGTCATTCTTTAAGGCCTGGTCCAAAGGATGCCTCCTCCATGAAGTACTCCCTGATTTTCAGGAGCCAAAACCAAACTCCCATTCCTTTGACTCATGTCCTCAGTCACTCTCATGTGTTGGCTCCCTCACCTAATTGGGAGCTTCCTAAGGTTGGGGTACCAGGTTAAACCCCCTCAGGGTTCTTAGTGCTCAGCACACGCCAGACAGAGAAGGAGAATCAGCAAACAGAGGCTGAAGTGATTGGCAGATCAGCATTGGAGTAGGGACAAGGACTAGGTACTGGATCCCCTCCCCAGGGCTCCTCCTCTGGCCAGGAAACCAGACTCACAGCCCAGCCCCCAGTCGACCTGAATTTCACTGCTCATGTCCCAGAGGCTGGGAAGGAGGTGGTGCCCGGCATGACAGGCAAGGACAGGGGCACCCCCTCCCTGGCCCAAGAGGAACACAGACAGGCCATATGAAGGAAACAGGCCTCCCGTCCTCGCCCCATGCCCGACAAGCCTGTTCTCCCTTCCCAGCTGGGCTACCTCGGGTCAGGCCCTGCCCTCTCTGGCCCCAGGTCTTTCTGATAGTTCCTCAAACGCGAAGACTGGAAGGCGCCACTTTACAGAGGCAGAGCAGAGGCTCCGAGGGGAAATGCTGTCCACAGCCGCTGGACAAGCCAGGAGCAGACTCACCTCTGAGACACAAAATCCTCGGGAAAGTGTAACAATGAAAATAAGTAAAATAAAAGTAACATCCAGCAGCAGCTTCCTTTTAACCAGCCGCCAACTAGTGATCTGCCTGCACCTCCCCCCACACCACCCCTCACCGCAGCCCGGCGAGCGGGCCAGTACTGACCCACCGGACGGAGGAGGAGACTAAGGCTGCCTAAAAGAGTCGCTTGCCCAAGTTAACCCTGCTGGTTGGCAGAGCTGGGATTTGAACCTGTCTCAAGTGGGAGAAAGGGCTTCCCCTCCTTGCTGCTCTTCAGTGCCTCCCCCTGAAACCTCACACAGGCACAACACAACCTCCAAAACAAACACACGCAATAACCTGTACACCCAAAGCCCCCAGCACAGGGCTCTGCATACAGCAGGTGCCCAATAAGTGTCTGCAGAGTAGACAAATTAGTTCATCAAGAGACAGGCTCCCGTGCATGTGCATACAGCTATGTGACCCCTTGGGTGCCCGGTACCCCCGGGGGCTCCCAATGCCCCCAAACAACATGGCATGTAGGGCGGCACAGACCACAGCTGCTTGCTAACTGCCTCACCTTGGGCATGCTGCTTAACCTCTCGGGCCTCTGGGACCCCATCTGTAAAACAGAGTGACGATATCTACCTAACCTCCTAGGGCCTAAGTGTTGGCTGTTATCATCAGCATCGCCATCACCCCAAGACAGAGCATCTTAAGGGTAGAAACCAGGTCAAATTCAGCTGCAGAAATTCCCACCCCACCCTCAACAGCAGCCTGGCCCTGAGGAGGTGGCAGTAGATACAGTGGGTGAGTGAAGGGTAGAGACAGTCACAGGTACCCACAACCCAAGCCGTAGGCCCTGGACAAGGTGGCAGTTTATGGGTTCTGCCGGACACCCCAAGAAGCAAGGCTATCTTTCCCCTGTTCCCAGGATCACAGCCACTCAGCCCCCCAGGAGCCTCACCTGCTCAGTCCCCTTGTCACCCCCCCCCCAAGCTCAGTGCAAGGAGAGGGACTGGCCTAATGAGCCACCCTGGTGCCCACAGTCAAATTGGCAATCAGTTTGCTGCAATTAGATTTCCCAGATCCTGCTGGTGATTGATTCTAAATTACCCTTATTAAAGTCTAGGCTGGTGAGCAGGGCTGGGAAGCAGAGAGAGATGGGCGGGGGCCTGGCTGGCAGTGCAGGGGGTACAAAGAGCCCTGGGCTGAGGCTGACCCCAGGTAAAGCAAGCCCATGGCCCAGCCCAGAAGCAGGATGAAGGCCCTAATCAGCATTGTCACCCTTGCCCCGCCCCCATCTCAGAAAACTCTGGCCCTGAAAGGGGGGGGGGGAGTGATGACAAAGTCAGCAATGGGGAAAACAGCCCAGGATAGGTGCAAGGGCAACTGAACACCCGTTCCCCCTGCACCTGGCCACGTGAGCTCTGGCAGGTGGCATTAACATCTCCAAGCCTTTTTCTAAGTGAGGAGAATGCCACCAGCCTCCAAGTGGTCAGAAGCTCAATGCCTAAGGCTGGAGAACCAGGTCCAATTCTTGGGCAAGAGCGAGGCCATCTCCGGGCTCCAGCATTCCCCTCTGTGAGCCGGCAGGCTATGGGGCTGACCATCTCCCACCATCGAGCTCCTATGTGAACAACAGTCACCAAGCTCCTACACAGAACAGCAGTCACCTGCTCAGAGCCAGAGCAGGTGTGGTGAACGGAACACAGCCGAGGTGCAGCAGCTGGTAGGAAAATGGAAAGAACCTGGCATCACCATGTCCCGGGCTGATGCTGCAAACAGCAAGGCCTCTCTGGGGTTCCAGGACTAGAAGAACCCAAAGAGTCGTTGAGGCCAATCCTCTGACTCCAGCCTGGACTGCGGGCTGCCAGCAGCTCCGGAGAACCAACTTCCCTGTGAACTGTGCCCTACGAGACCCTGTCCGTTGCTCCCTCTAACCCAGCCCAAACCCTGCCCGCTCCAGCGGGAAGTCTTGGCCCAGTTCTCCCTCTGAGGGTGGCCCCCACCTGCAGGCTTCTGCTTTGGGTCATCGTGATCATTCAAACTTGCCTCCCACACTCTCCAAGGGAAAAATCTTGTCCCCCACCCCGAAAAGCAATTCCCAGTGTAAAACCAGGGGAGGGACAGGAACACAACAAAACTCTTAGCTCATTTTAAAGAAGAGGAGACTGGGGCTGTGAGAGGCTGAGTGAACTCGCCAAGATCACACAGCAAGAAACTGGCAGAACCAGGATTTCAACCCTGGTTCACTTGGCTCTAGAGTCCCTGCTTCTTCTACTACCTCAAGCTTCACCCTCAGGTTTGGAGAACCCAAAACAGACAGCAGCAAGGCCTGGGTGGGGACCAAGAGGCAGGAGGAAGGCAGACCTCAGCCAGCTGGGCATGGATGTTACAGAACCCTCTCCTCCGGGTATAAAAGGCCAGCTGTGCCCTCCACCCTCAGCAGCCAGGTAGGGAAGGGACCAGAGCATTTGTCCGGGGCTGTCCCAACCCCCATCACCAGCTGGGCCCTCAGCCATTGCTGCTCAGACTCCCCCTGTAATCACAGCTTCCTGTTTGTCGCTGAGAATAGGCCTGGTCAGTGGGGGAGGGGAGCGGCAGCCCCTCTGGCCAGGCCTCCTGGAATCTTGGGAGGCTGGGAGCCAAGGCAAGTGGGGGGGGGGGGGTGTCGGTAAACAAATATTTACAGGGCACTGGCCTGATGTTCCCAGGATGTGGTGGACCATTAGAGGGGACAGCAAGCCAAGCCAGGTGGTCAAGGACCAGCCCAGACCCTGCTCTCGACTGGGGTGGCAGTTGTGGTGGGTGGGAGCGAGGGGCTGGGCCTTGGGACAGTTTCTGGCTCTGGCTCCCCTGCTCCTCCAAGACACAAAATCACAGGGCTCCAAGCAGCTGGGCTAGAGCCCAGAGCCACAGCGCCTCTGTCCCACCCAGATGCGGTGGCCGAGTCTGGGCACTCAGACAGCAGGCTCGCCCCATGTGGCCACCTGGCACCTCCCACCCCACTTGTACACATCGTGGGTCCAGCAGGAATCTGCCAGCCTCACTCTGCCCCCCTCCCCAACCACCTCCACAGGAGAGCACAAAGCCCCGGTCTGGGCTCCAGAGCTCACAGTCCTGGCTTCCTTCTTTCCTTCCTTCACTCACTCGCTCACTCACTCATGCATTCATTCATTCATTCATTCAAACCCTTCAGTTCTGGCCCAGACACAAAGTTGGCCTTGGGAACTCAGCAAAGACCAGTCAGCCATAGAAGCTTCCCCAGGGAGCTCATGGTCTAGCAAGAAAGCATTCCGACACTTCTCCCGACTACTGTGTGACTTCCACTGTCACTCCTCCTCTCTGAGCCTCAGCCACTCAGGCCAGAGAGACCTTAGGTGCAGTGGGACCAGAGTGCAAGGATGGGCCAGCAGGGGTGCAACTCTGAGCTCCACACAACACCTGTCCAAGGGCCAGAGGGGCGAGAAGGCAGCCTGGCTACCACCTATGCAGAGAGGGAGCCCAGTGCTGGTGGCACCCAGGGCATGTCCAGGGAGAATGGTGTATACTTAGACCGCTCTCATCCTGAGGTTATAAACATTTCCCTCCCCTGTGCCATGATCGCATGGCCCAGACATGAGCAAACTGCCCCCCACGTTTTGTTGACAGCCCTGCACGATTTACGAAGTGTCCATCCCCCAGTGATGCTCACAAGAGCCCATCTAACAGATGACAGGGCCCTGTGAGGTGGTGGAGGAGCAGGGGCTCCAAGGGCAAGCCCCTTCCCCCACCTGGCATCACCCACATCCAAGGCTAAGGTGAGAATTACATGACAAAAGATATAGGACAACCCTGGTCCAGAGCCTGGCAAACAGCAGGCACCTAGAAAGCATGGTCATAATTGGGGTGGGGGGTGGAAAGGCCCCGGGAGGTAAAATAAGTTGCTGAGGTCACACAGCAAGAGTGGATGAAGTCAAGACTACGGCCCGGTTCTGTCAGCCCGCCAGGCCCCAGCTCAGTCCAGCTCAGCACTTTCTGGCTATGTGACCTTGAGGAAGTCATTTAACCTCTCTGTACCTCAGTTTCTTCCTCTGTAAAATGGGGGCTCTAATCGCTCCTGCCTCCAAAGCCTATTATGAGGATTAAGTAAGTGCTGGTTCTATTACTGAGCCCTCAGAGGTATGGAGGCCACGTCCCAAATCAAGCCGTCACCCATCAGGCTGGGCAGATGGAGACCACCACCTCCCATCCCCTGCTGCCTCAGTGGGCCCTGGCCTTCCGGAAGCCTATTGTAGGCCCTTCTAAAACGACCCATCCCTCTCCCCAAGGCCAGCAGCTTGGGGGGAAGGTCCCAGCTCCGATGGAGGGAGGCCCATACAGGACCTGGCTTCTGGAGGAAGCTCTGTGTTGCCATCTTCCTGCCTTCAGGACGTCCCTCTCACCCACCCCACTGCTGTTCTAGCATTTTCCAGAGCCCAGCCCAGAGCTGCTCTGCCCCAGGGCCACCCAGGGACCCCCAAGGACCCCATGCTCCAATCCATGAGGTGGAAGGAGCCATTTGTTTCCAAAAGTCCAAACTCCTTTTCTCCGGCACAGCTGACCCCACACCAAACCCTGACAACGAGGGGACAAGAAACACACTAGACTCGCAGCTGCAGGAGAGAGCCAGAGGCTCCAGGGTCCAGTCCCAGCGATACCACGATGCTGTCATAGCCCCAATACAATCCTAGTGGTCAAGTATTTGTTCCCAGGTGACAGATAAGAAAGCCAAGGGGTCAGGGCAAGCTACAGCTTGCTCAGTGTCACTTGGTGACAACTTTCCTGGCTTAGCTCCAGACACCCGCCTTGAGTCTCCAGGCTCCTCCTGGGAAGGCCCATCTCCTGAGGGCTCACGACACAGCAGGCCGGCGAGCGCAGCCTGCTCAAGGAGCTCATTTCTCATCACAACATCTCTGCGAGACTGGCCCTGTTACTGTCCCCATTTTACAGGTGAGGAAATTGAAACAAATCCCTTACCCAAAATCACACAGCAGGTGTCTGTCCCCAAAGCCCCTGCCACCTTGAGGGCTAACAGGCAGCAGGCCCCTGTGGTATCCCTGTGTCAGGCCCTGGCCTGGACGGCCTAGAGGTCCCCAACTTTTAATTTTTACAGTGAGAACAATCTGGCCCCGGGCAACCCAACATTCAGAGTCAACTGGAGTAGCTGGAGGGGAGGGGAGGGGAGGGGAGTCGGGAGCTCCTGGATGATTGAAACGGGGAGGGCAGGGAAGCAGCAGCCGCACCAGGCCTGGGGGTGGAGCCTCACAAGAATCCCCATGGTCCCTCCCCCTTGCACGCCCTACCACATAATGGAACCTTGGAAGAGAACAAGAAATCAACATTTGTTGAGTGCCTACTATGCACCAGGCATTGTGCTAAGAGCTTTACATATTAACCCCTTTTATTCTCGTAGTCTCCCAATTTTACAGAAGTGAAAACAAGACACAGAGAAGGTAAGTAACTTTCACAAGGTCACACAGGCACAAAGTAGTGAACTCCCATCACTGGGAGTATTCAAACAAGACTAAGGGGCACCGACCATCCTTTCCAGCCCTGAGCTTCTAAAAGAACACGTTTCAAAGTTCAAATTTCCAGGATTCCCCCTACTCTAAGCCTTTCTGAGTGGTGACTTAGTGGTGACAACAGCTGAGGTGGCCCTGAAGGTCGATGTCCCTCAAGTCAGTCACCTGGTCTCTCAGAAGAGAAGATGCACCGAAGCAGGTCCAGGAGACACACACACACCCCAACTCACAGTATAAATGAGATGTGCTATCCCCACTGAGGTCACTCAGAAAGCTACACACACACCCACCACCACCACCACCACCACCACCACCACCACACTCCCTTTCAAGTTGGTGGGCAGACCTAGGGGCCCATCTAGCCCCTCCCATGCCCTGAGCCAGCCACTCCCCATCCAAGTGTTATCCTCAGAGGACCCCACACGGAGGCCACTCTGGTCCAACTCAGTCCCTCCTCCTGCAGGCTTCGTCCTTTCCCCCTTTTCCTCTGGTGTGGCACTCCTGGCACTGGGCACCACCTATTAACTCTTTGCCTTCGAGGCCAGATGAGGCGATGCCCCTCCTCCACTACCTGACCCCAGGGAAGGTGGAAGGCCTGGAGAGAGACTCGACCCAACATCTGGAGCTGTATCCCTCCTCTCCTTCAAATCAAGCTCAGCCATACCAGCCTCCAGGCCCAGAGCCCCAGGGTTCTGCTCTACCTGCACGGGGTCTGAATCATACCTCACCTCGCCCGCAGATCCAGGGCACCCTGCCTCACTGAGGCCACCTGTGCACGGGGCCTGTCACCTGGTATGCTCTCAAGTCAATTCCTTCCACCACCTCCTGGGGAATGAATTATTAGCCTTGGTTTATGAATAAGGAACAGCTGCTCAGTGAGGGATTTGACTCGCCCAAGGTCACACAGCTTGAGATTCCTGCTGGATCTCCAAGTTGAAAACATTTTGTCCTGAGCTTTCCATTCATCTATGCACCAAGCATATCCTGAGCTGCTTCTGAGAATGAGCACACATATCCTCTCATTTAACCTGTGAGGAGGGTGTTATTAGCCCCACTTCACAGAGGGTAAACAGAGGCTCTGACAGGGGACATGATTTGTCAAAGGTCATACCACAAGCCAGTGGCAGGAGCGGGATTTGAACCCAAGGCCATGTTGTTTCCAAGACTGATTTCAAAGACGGTCTTCCAGAAGTGTAGCTTAGAAAGCGACCCAGCTGCTAGAAGGGGCTGGGTCTCTGTCCCTCCCAGGGACCTCTTCCGTTCACCCCATCTGGGGCAGAACTGGGGCTGAAGCATCCAGCCACCATGCAGATACTTTGCCTGGCATTCCACACTCCCCTACCCCTGACTCACAGCCCCTAAATGGGGACGACTGGTAAGGACCCATTTGTCCAAGAAGCAACCTCTGAGCCCTGCCTGTCCTCCCATCTTCCAGGCCGGCCGATTGAGCCTCCCGTACCCACGGGCAGCTGCCTGAGAGGCCTGGGAACATTTCAGCAGAGGTCCTGGAAGGAACCAAGGAGGTTGAGCCTAGACGCCCTCAGCTCAGTCCCAGTCTAGGCTTCAGACAGGTACCCACGGGGGGACTTTCTTGGCACCTGAGTCCCTCAAAGTGGGGAGGTGGCCCTTCCTTCACCCTCCTTCTCCTGCTTCCCCTGTTGGAGCCGGGACAGAGCTCAAACCCACAACTGCTGCTGCTACAGTCACTCAAAGGGACACTCAGGAGTCATCTCACACATAAGCCCTTACTTTTACCCACACACACTCGGCCCCTCAGGGGTACATGCCCCATGCACAGTCACCCATGCACCTGCATGCACATGCACATATGCACACACTCCCATAGGTCCAAACACATGCCCACCACAGTCTCCCACACACACACACTCAGCCCTGCAGGCACACACAGCCATGGCCAACAGTCACCCAGCCCAGTCACTGTACACACCATGCACAATGGGTCACCCTCACACGACCGAACACACAGGTAGGAGGATATGGTGGCACTCACCCGTCCCCTTCACCCATACACACACCTCCAGTCCCAGCACCCTTCACTGAAGTGGACGTGGACACACACACACACACACACACACAGTCACCCTCACTCACCCCCTCAGGTCACCTTCACACAAGTCACCCTCCATGCCTCCCCTTCTCTGGGCCCCCACCGCCCTCATTTAACCGACCCTGGAATTAAATGCACACCTTCCCACAGAAGGGACAGATTCGGTGCCCTAAAAGTGGCCGCGGTCTGGGCACACCCACGAGCAAAATCCACGTTTACTCCATACCCAAGACACACCCAGCCCTGGCCCCGCGCCCGGCGACCCCCAGCCCACCTGAGGCCCTCTCCGCTCCCCTCACCCAGGGCAGGGGACTCCTCTCCGCCCGCGGGGAGGCAGATTCCCGGAGCCACCGGGAAGGGGGGAGCAGTGCTGGCTCCCGCCGGACCTCCCTCTGGGGAGGGGTCGCGAAAGGAAAGGGAATGAGCCCCCAGAAGGCAACCGGTGGCGGGGATGGCCTTCCCGCATCGATGCCACCCCGGGGGTGTCCACGGGGATGGTCCAGGGACGCAGTGGGGGAGGGGACGGGACGGCGAGGGGGTCCGGCGCGCGTCACTCACCCCCGCGGCGCGCCCGGCCAGCAGCAGCAGCAGCAGTGGCGGCAGCAGCAGCCCGCGGGCCCCGGGCCCGGCCACAACCCCGCTCCCAGCGCCTGCCCCGTGGGCGGCCCCGGCGCGGTGCGGTGGCCCCGGCTTCATGGCGGCGGCGGCGGGCGCCTTTGTTCCCGAGGCGCGGCGCGCGGAGCGGCTGCTCGGCGGCGGCACGGCCCGGCAGCTGGACCGACGCGCGGCTGGCTCGGGGCTCCCGGCTCGGCGGCCCGGCTCCGCCTCGCGGCTCCGCGCCCACAGCCGCCGCGCCCGCAGGAAGCGTGCGCCGCCACCGCCGCCGCCGCCGGGCCGCCCCCAGCGCGGGCGGGGCGGGAGGAGGGGCGGGGCGGGGTCGAGCGCGCCCCCCGCCCAGTGATCCCCGCCCCCTGCGCCCCCTGCCCGGTCTGCACCCCTGGCCTACCGCCGCGTGGGTCCCAGCTCCTCGCCTAGAGCCCGCGCGCCCTTACACCGGCCGTCCCCGCCGCAGTAAGGTCAGCGGGACAGCGCGCTCAGCCGGCTGCTGTGCGACCTGGGACGAGGTCCCTGTCTCGCTGAGCCTTGATCTGGAGAATGAGGATCTCTCAAAACGCGCCTTCTCGGGCTCTCCTTAGGGAAGGAAAGGATCCCGTGTGGGAATGCGGGGGAGGGGGAACGGGCCTGGCTCCTTTGAGGGTCTGAGTAGATAGGTCGCATTTGTGTGATCATTAATAACCTCTCCCTAAGAGCACCGTACACATGGCTCTTCCAGGACCTAACTCACCCCAAAGCCAGGTCATCCAAGCCCACTGGGCATTGATGTCTCCAGGACAGATATGGGCTGAGTGACCTCAGATTAGGTGCTGCCCTTTCTAAACTTCAGTCTCCCTTCTGCACCTGCGGGCTGTTGACTTCTGGGCCCTGTCACTTGATCTGCAGAAGAAAAGCTGAACAGACCTAGAGTGGTGCTGCTTCCCCACCAGCTGTGTGACACTGGGCAAGCAGCCCCACCTCTCTGAGACTCAGATTCCTCAGGTAGACTGGAGACCACCCCACCCCCACCCCCGTGCAGATGGTGTAAGAAGCATGTCCCAGAGTGGCCGTCTTTTTACCCTGCATGGTCATCAGGCATATGTCTCCATGCCCATCTGTTGTATGATGCACTTTACTTATTCATTCGAGTTGCCCGCTACTGTGTCCCCAATTCTAGCACAGAGACTGGCACATAGTGGACGCTCAACACAAATGTGTTGACTCAACGAGTGTGTTTCCCATTCCCCTGAGCTCACCCCACCCAGGTGTTTTGGGAGAAGAATGAGTGAATATTTATTGAACCCTAGGCATGTGCCAGGTGTAGCACCAAGTCCTTTGTGTGGGTTTTCTGGTTTCATTCTCTCAGCAACTCCATGAAGTAGGTGAGGTCAGTATCTCCACTTCCTTCATGAGAAACTGAGGCCCTGAGGGGGAGGTTATTTGCTAAAGACAGCAGGCTGGAAGTCTCTGCTCTCAGCCTCCCCTCTCCCCACGCCCCTGCACCCAGTACAGGCCCTGCCAGCAGGAAATAGGAACTAAATTGAGCTGAATCTGGAACAATTCCTTGAGGAATAGGGAACTGAAACCAGGACAAATGGAGCCGAGAGGGGAGTATGCCAGGGTGGGCCTGGAGGGACAGACTCTGGGGCACCAGCTGTGGTTTGGGGTGTCAGGGGACCCGGACTTGTTCTAAGGGGCCCTCGGAAGGAGGTCCAGAGGACAAACAGCTCAGCATAAGGTGGAGCTGAATTAGCAGATGTTCCTTGGAAGGAAGTGTCCCTAAAGGCTATGTAAGGTCAGGCCAACCACCCTTTGGCAGAGATCCTGGAGAGGAAGGGAGGAAAACTTTCCAACTCTGATATTTAAAATTCTCGAGGAATTCTGAGGTTCCAGCCTTTGGAAATTTGATTCTGAATTTTTTTTTTAGGAATTCTGACCCACAGGCACCTCGGGAAAATGGATGGAAAGGGGCTGACAGGGCCCAGTATGTGGGGAGCTGATTCTAGTTGAAGCAGCACAGTTTGGAACTGAAAAGCTCTGTTTTAGGGTTGGGCAAATACTTGGGTTCAAACCCCAGTTCTGCCAGTTATGAGCTGTGTGACAGTGGATGAATAACTTTACCTCTCTGAGCCTGTTTCCAACTGTAATATGGGAATAATGACCACATGGGGTTCATTCATTCATTCTCTAATTATCAACTGAGTGCCTATGTGTGCCAGGCCCAAAGCAAGATGCCAACTTTTGAAGATTAAATGGGCTCTTCCCTGCCATTGTCCTGGGGGTTCAGTAAAGGTGGCTGGGATGATGCTTATAAATGAAGGAACCTGGATGTAAGAATAATCACCTCCCAGAGGGGCTGCCACAGACTTAGGGAATAGACTGGCTCTGAGGAGCTCCCAAAAGGCAGAGTTAGGGCCAAATGTCAACTCAGTGTAAGGAAAAACTGGAATAGTTGGAGCTGGTCAGAGATGGCAGTGGCTACAGTAGAAGGTAGTGAGCACTGTCTTGGCAGGTATGCAAGGCTCAGAAAATTAGCTATCAAGAAGGCCATTAGGACAGTCTCCCTGCACAAGGTGGGCAGTGAGCACTGCCCATTTTTAGGGGTCCCTGCCTGTCCTGAGACTTCTGGGAGCAGTAGCCACTCTTCCCTGACAGAGGAGAGATGGTGTAGAGAGAATCTTCGGGCTGGGCAGGCTAGGAGCGCCACCTGCTGTTCCTCAAAGATACTGCTCACAGCCAGAACCAACTCAGATCTGAGCCCCTGAGAGTCTCATTCTGCCCCTCACCCCTCTACGCCAGCTCTCCTTGGGTTTCACAGATGCACACATTCACCAGCACTCCAGAATTCATACAGTCACCCTCCCCCATGGCTACTTGGGCATCCCAACCACGTGCTGGCATCTCAGGACCTCCGTTCACCTGTAGTCATCGCCCATACAGGCATGCCCTTCTCCTAGCACAACTCCCCTGCCTACTTGGTGCCTCAGGGGAACCTTCCTGACCCCCTTGAGCTGGGCTGGTCCCACCCCTGCCCAGAACCTTAGACAAGCCCCATCCATGCACTCCCCACCCTGCTGATTTTCGTATCTTCTGTCTGTCTCCCCAGAAGTGTGAGCACAGCATCCCCAAAGGGCAATAATCGCAGGACTCAAGCAGAGCTGACGGTATGACAGACCAGGTCACCAGACGTTAGGAGACGTGCCCAAGGTCACACAGCTGGTGAGCTGAGATCCTGACCCAGACTCTTCACTCTTACACTAATGCCAGGTCTAGAGGTGTGTCAGGAAGCATTTGATGAATGAGTTTGAGTCAGTGATGGGGTTCACACTGTCATGGGGACACAGCGAACCCACAGACATATTCAGATGAACCTGGAACCCAGAGAACAGGCAACAGGCACCCCTAGCCACCATGCCTCACCTCCCACCCCACACCGTCAGACCTTTCTCTGCCCTGGTGGGCCTCCTGGCTCTAACTGGCGGGGAAAGGGGCCAGGGAAGCCTCAGCCAGCATCTCTGAGCTCCATGCCTGAGACCCTTATGTAGAGTTACATCTGCAGGCTTGGCACACAGTAGGCACTCAGGAATTGTTACCTGACTCCACCTGCCCCCAGAGGTTTGGCTCAGCAGACTGGCTCTTTGGAACTCAACACTGCCATTCAATGGTGGGAACCAGGGCCTGCTGAGGGCTCCCTCTGCGCCAGGCGCTGTTGTGGCACTCACCAGAAACACTCTCATTCGTCCCTGCCACAGTCCTGCGAGTTGGAAACAACAAACACACTTGCCTCCCAGGGCTGTTGCGTTGAGCACCAGATGAGCTAAGGCTCAGGCACCCTTTGAGCAGAGCCTGCCTGGCACACGGTAAGCGCAACACAGGGGTTCGCTCTTATTCATCCTAGTTTATAGTTGGGGAAACTGGGGCTCTGAAAAGCAGGGTGACTTGCCACAGGTTACATAGCTCACTGGGACCATCCATCCCTTCTGGGCACAGAGGGACATTGTGATCCTAACCGGCCCTCAGCTCAAGGTAATTACAAGCCTTGGAGATGAGTCCCTGTCTCGCCAGGGTCCCCCACCTCCACCCCGCTCCCTCCCAGCTGCCGTCTGCCTCCATCACAACTTCCAGTGTTGCTCAAGATTCAGGGTGGAGGCCAGAGCTGGGTGCGCTTCCGAGAAAGTCTGAGTGAAGGCAATCTTGAGGTCAGTGACCCCAAAACTCAGGAACGGAAAGAGGATTCTGGCAAGAGGGCTCCTGATCTAGAGCCCACAGAGGGAACTTGGGGAGACTCAGGCTGCGTCAGCAAGTAGGGGCAAGTGGCTGGGGCTGCTGCGGACCAGGACTTGGCCTCCATCTGTGGGGAGCCCCTGCCCACCCTGACTGTGTGAGGGTCTCTCAGGGCCAAGCCGCAGGCTTGTCCGGAGCCCCCCTGTGTACCAGCAAGTCCTTTCAGAATGGGTGACTTCCCCTGAACACAGAACTGCCAGGCATGGGCTCAGAATTTGAACCCAGACCTCTCCTAGGTTTGTGAACTGGAGATTTGCAAACTGTGGTCCCAAATGTTTCCCCAGAGGCTCCTCAGGCCAGGCGTGGGTGAGAGGAAAGGGGCAAGTCAGATTCCCTTTGAGCTGAGTGACCTGTGAGCACAGAGCAAGGCTGGGCTGGGCTGGCTTTGGAGGAGGGAGCAGAGGCTGCAGGGAGGCAGGAATCTTTGTCTAGGTTGGGCCAGGCCCAGTGGCGGGGAAGGGGAAGGGGCCTCGGGGAAGAGGGGAGAGCAGGGCTCTGGCACCTCAAGCTGAGTATGATTAAAAATAGGAGTGGGTCCCACAGAGTTGGGACCCAGTTTGAGGGCATCACAAATACAGAACTAGGAACAAGGCCTTGGATGGGGGGGGGGGGGGCAGGGATGCTACACAGGTGTGGGGCCTTGAAGCTTAACCTTCATTAATTTTACTGTAATTTGCCTCTGAATGGGAGCCCACAGCCCAGCCATATTATAACATCATATTCTACCCTCAACTGAGACCAGCGAAGTCCTAGGGCGGTGGAGAGAGGGTGGGGAGGAGCGGGATGGGGGCTTGGACTGGGCAGGGTGAGCCTCCTGCGTGGGTTTCCAATCCCCAGAAACCAGCAAGTCCTGCCGGAAACCCAAGCAGGACTTGCTGGTACACAGGGGGGCTCCGGACAACTTGGCCCTGTGAGACCCTCACACAGTCAGGGTGGGCAGGGGCTCCCCACAGATGGAGGCCAAGTCCTGGTCCGCAGCAGCCCCAGCCACTTACCCCTACTTGCTGACGCAGCCTGAGTCTCCCCAAGTTCCCTCTGTGGGCTCTAGATCAGGAGCCCTCTTGCCAGAATCCTCTTTCTGTTGCTGAGTTTTGGGGTCTCTGACCTCAAGATCGCCTTCACTCAGACTTTCTCAGAAGCGCACTCTGAGGGGTTCAGTGTCACAGAGAGAGTCTAGCAAGACTTCAGGGTGGTGGTGACATCTCCACTAAGCCATGACAGGCAGGACTAGGAGAGTGGGTGCTCTGAAGGGGTCACCTGCGGAGTCCTGCTGGGGAAGGTGGGAGCCTCTGGGGACTGGAAACCCAGGAGGTAGGCTCCGGATATCAGAGACCTGGAGGAGGGACTTGTTCACTCTAACCTAATGGACAGAGCAGGTGGGGCCTTGTGTGGCTCTCCACACTTCATCCACTCCACCTGCCCATTTCATGAGAAAACTGAGGCCCCCAAAAGGGGAAGAGAGGTTAAGGTCACACTGTACACGACAGAACATGGACACTTTGCTCTTGTCTTGGGGGCTTTCTCTCACCCACCCCCTTCCTCTAGACCAGGGGTCTCAAACTCAACTCAGCATGTGGGCCGCAGAGCAAGATCACAGCCATTCGGCGGGCCGCACTAGGTCTACAAAAGGCAACTGTTACGCAACACTTTTCTCACTGCAGTTGAAAACAAAAAAAAAAATCAGTACAACAAGCACAATCGTACATGCAGTTTACTCAGTGTCACAAAACGACCAGAAACTGTAGTTCACATCACAACTGCTGTTAACTAAGCTAATATCTAGCTAGGATGCTAGAGAAATGAAAAATACAAGTAGGCCCCTAGGCTCACTTAATTTTATCCAAAATATTTTGAACTTCGTGGATTAGTCTGCGGGCCGCACAAAATTGTTCGGCGGGCCGCATGCGGCCCGTGGGCCGCGAGTTTGAGACCCCTGCTCTAGACCAATTGCCCTATTGTTGGGCAAAACTCAGGGTAAAACCTACCCTTCTACCAAGGCCCTCATTCCACTCTCCCCTGGGGCTGCCCATTCTGGCCAGTTCAAGGTCACAGGAATAGGAAATGGCTGTGTGGGGGGTGGGGGAACCCAGATCCAGGGGTGAGTGTTCACATCTGCCCTCTTCCCTGGGGGGGGGCAACAGGGATATGGGGGGGGGGGTAGAGAGAGAAGGAGAGGGAAAGAGAGAGGAGAGGGACAGGGAGGAGGGCACTGCCATTCCAGAAGCCAATCCACTAACCCATCCCCCTCTCCCCGTTCCTGGGAATAAATTGCACACTTGGAATCATTTTCCTGGAAGAAAAAAAATGCCTTTCTGCAAATATATTTTCTTTCTCATCTTCATGCTGGGGCTGGAGCAGCCCTGCTGGTGACAACCAAAGAAGGGGTACAGGAGAGTGACCTGGGGGCTCGGGGAGAGATGGTAGGAGGGTTGGGGAGGCGCCCCGTCCCCCGAGGCCATGGAAGCAGAGGAGCACCTGCCACTGAGATATTGAATGTGTCACGTGGGCTCATTTGGGGTTTTTGAGATTTGTAGAGACCAGCATTCAAACCTCACTCACCCTCCAGGTATCGAGCGCCTGCTATGGGCCGGGCAGGGGCAGATCTAGGTGCCCAGGAAGCAGGCGCCCCAGGGCAGGAGACAAGCTGTACTCATGTGGCACAGGTCCCTACTCTATCCCTCACCATCTGCGTGACCCTGAGCTGGTGACTTCTCTCGTCCTGGGCCTCCTCTCCTCCTCTGTAAACAGATCAGACCTGGAGGTGAAATGTAATTCCCAGCACCTTGCAGGCGGCCCTGGGACAGGGCCTGGCCGAGGGCAACAGCAGGGAGGGACTCTGCTAGCATGAGCTCTGAGGAGAGGCCTGAGGGACTCTGGAGTCAAATCCTGTGCCTGCCGCTTCCTGGCCAATGACCTGGAACTACTTTCCTCCCACTGACATTGGAGTGAGTGACCATTCCCCCATCCCAGGGTCTGAGGGAGGTAAACCAAGTGACACAGGGCAGGCAGCACTCAGCTCAGGGCAAGACCCACAGTCACACCCCGATTGGCCATTATTTTCCATTCATTCCCTGCTTGGGACGCTGCAGGTGGGTGGGTCAAGGCACTCGCCACTAAGACAGAGGCTGAGGCACCGCTGGGACAGGATGGCTATGGCCTGCTGGGAGTCCCAGGTCCAGCCTCACCAGTGACCTGCCCCTACCCTGGGCTCCGAGGAACACCCAGAGTTTCCCAGAGTTCTGGCAAGGGGCAGTTGGTGAGGGTGGGGGTGCCGGGCCAGACACAGGCTCTCCAAGGTCAACATGGACTGGAACAGCAAACACCCCACAGAAACGGGGTGAGAAACGGGCCTTCTGATCTACCTGGACAGGCCTGGGCTATCCGAGCGTTGCCTTTGACCCACCATTACCTCTGGTAAATCACTGATAAATCACTGATTTCTCAGTTTCCCCAAATGTCAACTGGAGTGGTAGCCCAGTCCCGCTGCCCTCACAGGGCTACTAGTATGAGGTCAGATGGTTGGGGCTGAGGAGGACAGTCCCATGCCTCTGTTATACACAGCGTTTGTGCTGTGTATTTGTTATTGTTGCATAACAAGTTACCCCCAAACACAGCAGCTTAAAACAACAGTAAACATGGAGGACTTCACCCAGCTTCTGCGGGGCAGGAGTTCGGGAACAGCTGAGCCGGGTGGTTCTGCTGGGGAAGGGGGGAACCCTCCCGAGGCTGGAGTCAGGATGTCAGCCAGTCATTAAAGGCTGTGGGGTGGGGTGGCAATCTCTGCTTCCAGGATGGCAACGATGAGTGGCAAGTTAATGCTGGCTGACAGCGGGAGGCCTCAGTTCCTCCCCAGTGGACCTCCCCACATTTTGTCCTGGAACATGGTCTGGTGATCCTAGAGAGAGCAAGCTGGTGCTCGTGTCTCGTGTGGCCTAGCCTCGGAAGTCACACTCCTCCCTTCCACAGTCTCCCCTTGTTTCCGGGTAGCCCCAGTCCACACACAGGAGGGTGAGAACACCGGGAGGTGGGGCCCCCTTGGAGGGCCAGTGCCACGTGGTAATCATTTAGTGCATCCGCTTTCGTGCTGAAAAGTTTGCAGGATGAGTTAAAAAGTCACCCTGGTGAAAATTCTAAGGGTCCCAGCATAGCCGGGGAAAAGGAAAAGCAATAATAATAATAATAATAATAATAATAATAATATAATAAGAACTCCTATTTTTGGCTTACTATTTTCCCAGTCTCATGCAGCTGCTTCCAATGTGCCCTGTGAAATAAAGGTCACATGGGGCCAGTGAACTGGGATTTGAAGCTAGGCAGCTATTCGTCATACAAAGCTTGGTGTTTGAAAGCTATGGTGCATAAGCTAGGGATGTGGCCTCACAAAGAGGCACCAGGAACTCAGGTCACATTAACAGAGGCATGGGACTGTCCTCCTCAGCCCCAACCATCTGACCTCATACTAGTAGCCCTGTGAGGGCAGCGGGACTGGGCTACCACTCCAGTTGACATTTGGGGAAACTGAGAAATCAGTGATTTATCAGTGATTTACCAGAGGTAATGGTGGGTCAAAGGCAACGCTAGGGCCTGTGAGGCAGATGAGTGACCACACCCTGCCATCCCAAGCCAGACTGAGTGACTAGCCCTACATGCCCAGGTGCATCTGGGGAGGAAGAAGGGGGAAAGCTTAGTCTTAGGGCAGATGCCGGACCTCTGGTCTCTGGGAAAGCCTTCGCATCCCTGACCTGGGCTCTTTGAGCCTTTAAGCCTGTACTTCCAGTCATTTATTTAGGCAGCAACACCCTCGTGTGGCTATAGCTGGTAACTACATGAAGTCACCGGTCTCCTCTCCTGAAATGCTCCAATCTCGGGTACCTCATGCATCTCTGGAAACCCAACTCCAAAAGGGAGGCCAGTTATTGCTGGGGCTGGTGGAAGCTGGAAAGAGTGAGATGACATGGATACAGCACTGAACTTGGGAGTCAGGACCCTTCAGATAAAATCCTTACTTGGATAATGATTCATTGTGTGGCTTGAGTCTCAAATTTCTCATCAGTAGAATAGACTGGATAACCTCTACCTTCCCTAGCTCTGCCCGGTTTTCGCGAGGACCAAAGGGGTCACAGCCGCAAATGTGCTCTGTAAAGCACTATGACCAGGGAAAGGATGGTTACATAAACCGTGAGGGGTCCGTCCTGAAGGGACTCTGTCAGAGAGTCCCAAGAATGCAGGCACTGTTATCAATTTGGTGGCAGCCCAGAACATCACGTCCTTGAGCAGACTTGGTAGCAGTGGGTAATGGCAGCCAGTCCAGTGAGGAAGTGGAGGCTGAGCTGGGTTCAGCCTGCTCCATGGAACTCAATCCTGCAGAGGAGGGGGGGTCTGCGTTAAGGGGAAAAGCCGCAGGCCCCGAGTTGGTCTGAACCGAACTTGCATGAGAACTCAGAACCCTGAACCAGTTGCCACTTCTGTGGGATGGGGATAAGCCACCAGGCTCCTTGAAGGGCTCTCGTGAAGGAGGAAAGAACATGGAAGATCCACCTCTCTAGGTGCTGGCACCGAGGCAGTTCAGGATGACTTTTTGTAAACTTCTTCACATACTGGACGAGGACTGTTTTGTTCACCAAAGCCTGTGCAGAGCCATTGGATGAATGATGCTAAAAGTAAAACATAAATACCATTTATGATACCAGTGTGCCGGGTACCGTGCTCTACTTGGTAATTTCATCCTCACAAACTCTGACGTAGGTACTATTATTTCCCTCATTTCAGAGAAGGAAACCTGGCCTCAGGAAAGATGATCCAGGTAATAAAAGGCAAGTGAAATTAAAACCTGTATTTAGCCGACTGAAAAGCCTCCCCAGGCTTCAAAGACACAGGCTTGAAATAGGAGGGATGAGGGGGTGATCATATTTCTAACCGAGTATCTTGCTTTGTTACCACTTGAAAAAAAAAACCCACAAAAGCAAAACATTTCATTAAATGCTAAGAGTATTAAGGAGATAAACACCCGAGTGTAAGTATATATAACAGTCCAGATGGAAAAGAAGAAAGCCAACACAGGAGTGCCTACTGTGCGCCAGGCACTTGACATTAACAATTCTATCCTGCCACAGCTCTAGGAGGTGTGACTCCATCTTGCAGAGGAAACAAGCTCAAACAGGCTCTGCCAAGGCCGAAAGACAGTAGGCAAATGGGAAAGAAACCCAAGCCCCCACTGTGCCCACTGCCTCTGTAAGCATCTAGCAAAGCCACTATGGAGTAGCCAGGCCTTTCCAAGACGTGATGTGAGAACCACTCCGCAAAGTACTTTCACCTTCGACCCATCCCCAGCAGTTTGGTTAAAGGTGATACACTCAAGTGCACAGAGTGGTGGGACCCATATTTGAACCCAGTCTGATTCCAGGGCCACAGTTCACAGGCCCCAGCATGCTCTCTGGTGGGCCCACAACCACTACCTCAGCCACTGCAATCAGGTTCCGAACTCGGAAGCTGCTATCTCAACTTCCTTTCCCTCCCTTATTCCTGGGAGGTCAGGGCCTGCTGGTGACCGTCCCTGATCCTTGGGAGTGGGGACCACGCAGTTCTCTTCTGCAACTGCCCTGAGGTTCCACTTTCAGGTGTGAGGTCGTGTGGCTCCCACCTGTCCTCCAACTCCATAGTTGCCAACACAGACCAATGTTTCAGTGGCAGTTTTGCCAAAGCAGCTCCTGGAGAAATGTCCTGAAGAAGGGAAGGTGGGTGTCCTCAGGCAGAGGTGGCAGTCACCTTAGTGACTTAGAGCTTCCTGTACTAAAAGCTGGAAGAGGTCCTCAAGTGGAATAAGATGAGCAAGTGAGGAGACTGGGCAGCCTGGGCTGGCCTCGGGGTGTGGGCAGGCTGAGCACAGGAACAGTGCAGAGGAAAGGGGCTCAGCAGGGGAGGCATGGCAGGCTGGGCAGCCAACCAGGTGCTTCCCGACAGCCCTGCCTCAGAAAGCTGCCCCAACACTTAACTTACCTGGGTGACACTTATTGGTAATTGACTGCATTCTCATCTAGACCCCAGGCTCACAAATGCTGGGGAAGCCAGGAAGGGGCAGTGACAATCATCAGGAGAGAACAGGGCAAACCGCAGGGCACAGGCTTTTTGACAAGGCTCCCTGTGATTAGTGTGCTGACTCCGGGTCCAGGGAGGCAAATATTCTATTTTTCAATAGAAGATGGGAATTTCAATTAATGTGGACTGTCTTGATTTTGAAAGCACTGGGCAGGCTGAACCCTACATCTTTGGGTCAAATTTGGCCAAAGAAGCAGTTTGACACCCCATCCCTATTTCAATTCTCTTCCCTCCTACCCCACATCTTCTCAAAACAAAAAACGAGCAGAAAGAAAGAGGCACAAAGAAAGAAAGGGCTGCTGTCCTGGGGCACTATATTGGGGGAAATAAAGTTAAAGCACAAACTCAGATCCCAAAGTTCTGTATTTTTCAAAATAAAGATCACACGTTGTTTAGAGACAATCTACACAAGAGTTACAAAAAATAGTTGCCCAGGCATAAGCATACACAGGTTTGTTAATTATACACATATGGTTACAAGTGTGCTTGCAAAAAAGTTCATTGGAAATATACACAAGGCTCTGGAAATGTACACCGTGTAGTGTTACAATTCTATATTCAAACAAGGAAATTTGACAGTATGTTACATTCACTTACAAGTAGACAAAATGCAAAATACAGTTCATCTTCTGTACAAAAAGGAAGGGCGATTCACACTTTACAAGGTGAGGGGACTCTGATTGTAAGGAAAGCTAGGGCAGGGCTGAACTTTGCACGTCCTTTTGACTGTCACAAAATAAGCAAAACATTACTTTTAGGATTAAAAAAAAAACACTACTGTGAACTGAATCATCTTGAATAACATTTAGAAAGGAGCTCACTACAGTCTGACTAGGTGACAAATAAAACCAAGCTATTTTTTTTCTTTTTAAACATATAACTAGGCTGTATAAAGAACATGTATTCCTTCAAAAGAAAAAATTTACTTCTGGTTGAAATTACAATTTACAATATACAACACTATATGCTACGACCATAAAAGGTGTGAATATACACTGAATGCACAGGGCTGGCGAGTTCTCTTTTCTTACCAAAAAACGTGTTTATGTTGATTCAAACTTCTCCACATTTACATTACAGGTATACAAATGTACAATTGTACAATCAAAAGTATGTTCGACTACTAGGGTACATTATAGATACAGATTAGACATCAAAACAAGAAAATACTACAAATTTGTATATATGCAAAGTCTACACCAAGTATACACTATATATTTATAGAAGCAAGACCAAAAGCAGAGTTGGATTTTTTTTTCTCATGCTAAATAATCAAGATTTTGCCTTTCAATGTTAACAGAAAAAATCCAACAGGCAGTAAACAATTACCCCTGCCCGGCCTTGAAAGACATTCTGGGAGCTCATGTCTCCTCATCACAAAACAGACTGCACCATCTTCTTCAGCATAATAGTCTCCAAAAAAGGCAATTTTTAGAAGTTTCATAAACTTAATGTCATAAAATGAAGCTTTAGCAACTGTGAAACAATTTTCATTTTATATATATATATATTTTATAAACAGCGTTAAATGCCAGTTTGGGGCCATTTAACTAAAATTCAAACTTCTCAGGTTTTTTTGTTTGTTTTCCTTTTTTACTAAAATGAGGTGGGAAAGAGCTATTTGCAAAACTTGCCAGCAAGGCAAATGAGTTAAAAACCTTTTTTCTTTTTTTTTTTTTAACTTTTTTTGTTAAACCAACCACCCTGAAAGTTTCCACATGTGGAAAATAGATACAACATTGAACAAAATATGTGGCCTCCCATGTACATTGGTTACCTATGTACAAGTATCCTATACACTGGTAAAACAACAGGGCAATTAGTCAATTAAAAAAAATAATTAGTACATGTTATGCGTAATAAAATTAAATTTACAAAGGCTTTTCCATTTGTGAAGTTGATTCCTTTTTTTGGAGAGGGTAATCCTGGCGATACCATTTACCCATTTCAGATTCTACACTACATTTCTGGTTACTGGCTAGATTTACCAGTTAGCCAGTGAGGTCAGTGGGAATGAGGGGACAGGGGTGACACTGCCTCAGATTATACCATTTGGAGGGCCACAGATGGGCCCTAAGTCGACGCCATTCTTCATGTAGTACTTCTCCAGCTTGGCCAGGATGTGCTTGCCATAGGTATACTTGCGGAGAGTCGCGATGTGGGGCCGGATCTGGGGAGGAAGCACAGTGTGTCACTCACCTGGAAACGGTGGGCAGGCTCCCGGTTGCTCCCAGGCACCGCGGAGCCTGTCAAGACTGCACAGCCCACAGCAATACCTTCCACTGGGACAGCCAAATCCCCTCATTCTAGAGCTGTACTGACCCCACAGATGAGGGGAGGAGCTCCTATCCTGAACTCCGAGGGCTCTGGAGTGGAGGCTGGATGGCCACAGACCACGCCCAGGACAGAGTGTGGAGAAGCTCACCCCGACTGCTGATCACACTGTCACCCCACTACACAGAGCCCTGAGGCACGCTCTCAGCCCTTCTGGCCTCTCACAGCCCTTCTTGCCCCACACTTGGCACCTGAGCTCTCCTAAGAGACGGAGTTTCAAGACACCACTGATCCTAAGCTTACCACCTGACCCTGTACTCCGGTTCACAGAGGACCACAGAAAGCTGCAATGACAATAAAAATGACTCACATGAGCCAGGCTTGTTCATTAAGCCTCCTAAGGGACATGTGATTATCTCCATTTTACTGATGAAAAAGACAAAGGCACAGTGGTGAGGTCGCTCATCCAGTCAAATGGCTCGGAAGGGTTAACACAGGTATAGGAGAGCAGCAGTCTGGCTGCACCAGCCACCATTTCTCCCTGCTGTGCTCTCAGGGCTTGGCCTACTGCCCCGTCTCACTCTGCACCCCTCCAAGCCACGCTAGGCTCCGCTGGGCCGCACGCTCCGCCATCCTCCCTCCCTGTGCAGATCCCCTTAGAGAAGTCCTGTGCACCCTAGACAACCAGACAGATGCTCCCAGTCTGGAGGCCCCTTCCTCTTCTGTGAGCTCATGGAGTTTCTACATCCGTCAGCTACGGCATGTGACAGTGTGTCCACAAGTGCTGCTGACCCAGGCACCGCTCCACACCGACGGTGAAGGATGCAGCGGTCCCCCCCGCCCACACTAGCACTTGCACTCAGCACCCCACACGAGCTCTCTGGGTTGAGAGCTCTGTGAGGACAACAGTGTCTGTGTCCTCACAGGAAGGAAGGGTCATGTGGCCCTAGAAACAGCACTGCACTCCACATCAGCTGTGACATCCTCGCCTACAAGCCTATGAGGGAAATACATGTTTGTTTTTGAAATTTATTAATAGTCCTTGGCTCAAATTCTGAGCTGTACGACCCAGACACGTGCCTAACCTCCTTAAACTCGCCCGTAAAAAGGAGTGCAGCACAACTACACTTCCACTTGGGTTGTGTGAGGGCTGTGTGCACGGCTGTTCTCAGCAGTACCAGAAATCCAACCGCGGGCTCTTCACAGTCCTTCCTGGGGCTGGCGGGCTGAGGACCCTACCACCGAGCCTTTACACCGCTCTTCCTCGGGACAGACACACTGACCACCCCTGTGTACACACGTGCATAACACCCTGGCGCTCTATTTTTACTCGATTTGATGGAGGTGAAGTGTGATCACCTGCTCTGCTCTCAACGTCTCCTCTTGCTAAAAAGGACACAGCCTAGCGGTGAAAGAGCTAAAAGCTCTTAGATTTTTAGATTCTTAGGACTCAACTCCCTGAACTAACCAATTCCTAAGCCCCATTCTCTTTGCTTCTCTTCAGTCCCAATGCCACCACCAGCTCCTGGCTCAGCTATTTCAACAGCCTCCCCCCAGTCTCCTGGCTGCCTCACCTGCTTCCCATGCTCCATGCTCCTCACCAGCCAGGACAGTTCCCTGAAATGAACCCTGACAGCCTGGTCCCGCCCTGAAGAGCCTGCTGCACTTCTACCACACCACACTCCCTTCCGCTGCCAAACCTTCACACCAGCTCTCCCCTGGGTTCCCAGGGCTTTATGCAAACGGCATTCTCCGGCGGAACTTTCTCTGTCCCCCACATTAGAGAGGCGTCTGCCAGCATTCTGACATGGCCCTCCCCAGTCTGTCCCTGGCCTCACTGTAACCATTTGTGTATAATAATACTGTGGTGCAGCCCTGTTGAAAGGAGGGCTTACTACAGAGTAAGTGTGCTTACAGAGAGTATCTGTTGGATGGCTGAATGAACACGCTTTAAACTTTAGCATATCTATGAGCCTCACAACATAAGGATTTCGGACTCCAAATGCCACAGCCAACACCAATGAGGTGTATCATTTGCTTTGAACTGGAGGTGGTAGGTGCCTCGTCTGGCTCAGAACTCGAGTCCATAACAAAGATTCTCATTACCGAATTTTGTTCTCAGTGAGGGCAAGTGGTTCATCACTGCCAGACCAAGGCCGTCCCCTCCACTGAGAAGGGCTGAGTTCAGAGCCCAAAGGCTAAGCGTCCAGATCAGAAGTACCACGAGACTCACAGCACAAACACAGCTGCAGCACACCGGCTTGGGGCTTGATTGGGCTTCCTGGGCCCTGTGGTCCCTGTGGGGCTGGTTGGGACTCACTGGACCTGCTGTGACAGAAGCCGTGGGCCTCAGCAGGTGCTGTCTGGGTCGGGTCGCATTCACAGAACCCAACACTTCAGGTGGCTGCCCCTTTTCTCCTGTCTGACTCCTCTTTAGCCTGGTCTTCTCCTTCTGCAAAGCCTCCGCTCAAAGACTCGAGGGATGCACTCTCACCACCCTTCCCATGGCTCTCCCCGCACTGTGCTCTGTGGGCAGGGACCAGCCTCAGTCCTCTCTGTGCTGGTGACTGACACTGAGTGGGCATCAGGTCAGTGCGCCCGGCCAGCCACTGCACTGGGCAGGCACTCATTCAGTAAATGGTGGTGGGGTGAATGAATAAGAGGGAGGAGGGAGAAAAGGAAACAAGGCAAGCAGGTTGATTTGTTGGACTGAGAAGCTGGTCTCCTAGGAGAAAATGGATAAAAGCATGGCCTGGAGATCAGGGAGGGAAATTCCTCTCAAGGACTGAGTGTAAGGCTCGTTCACAACAGTGAGCTCTTGGTAAAGGAGAGTGGCAAATATGGGACAATGGCCACACTAGATAAAAGGAAAAGGGAGCACAGCATAAGACATAGTCCAGTGACAAATTCTATAAAGAGAAGCATGCTGTCCACCCTCCTCTGCATTTCAGAAATATGCAGAACCCAAGGCCTGCACTCTCTCTCTGACTGAGGTGTGCCCAGCCTGGCCTACCTTATGCATGACAATCTTTCGCTGGGCTGGCTCTGCCACATCGATCATCTTCTGGACCACGTAGTTGGCGTACTGGTCCTTCATCATGGTGTATAAGGCACTGTGGGGACCATCGTTCATGGTGCATACCTCATCGATAAGCACAGCACGCTCTGTACGGGAGGCATGGGTGACACACTTCTCCACAACATTGCTGTAATGAGACAAATCCAAGGGCAACTCTTAGAAAAGGGGACCAAGTGCTTGTCCAGCCTCTGCCCTGACCTCAGCTACAGCAGAAAGAGATCTTAACGTTTCTGGAACATTGATTCAGCTACTGTGTGGCTCCGAGACTCTCCATCTTTGCCATCTGTGGCTTCCAATGGAAACCGTGGCCAAGACCAGGTCATGAGGGATAATAGAGCCAACTCTCTAATAGATGTGGGTAACAAGTCCAGGTAAGTGAGGAAACTTAGACACAAGGTTCACAACACTGATTAGTAGCCGAACTACTCAATGAACATAATTTCAACATGAATCAAAATCTATCTTCACTTCTTGGGAATACTGAGGGTAGAAACAAGTTTTACTTATGTCCATCTCCCCAGGCTCAAGCTCAGAGCTCAGCACTTCAAAGAGGCTCTATAGACATACTGAGTGGAGGAACATAACAAATCTGGTGAGCTAACCTATCACATCCAGTTCAAACAGCTTCTCACAACTGATACAGTAATATAGAAAAACATTTTCTGCACCTTCCTTCTATAATGATGCAATTCTAGCATGAGTCAAAGGCGTGGCACTGTGGAAATTAATCTCCTAACAGCCACTGGCTTCTCCCTTAGCAAAAAAGGGACTTAAGATACTACTGGTGCCTGACCAGGTGGTGGTGCAGTGGATAGAGTGTTGGACTGGGATGCAGAGGACCCAGGTTTGAGACCCCGAGGTCACCAACTTGAGTGCGGGCTCATCTGACGTGAGCAAAAAAGCTCAGCAGCTTGGACCCAAGGTCGCTGGCTCGAGCAAGGGGTTACTCAGTCTGCTGAAGGCCCACGGTCAAGGCACATATGAGAAAGCAATCAATGAACAACTAAGGTGTTGCAACGAAAAACTGGTGATTGATGCTTCTCATCTCTCTCCGTTCCTGTCTGTCTGTCCCTGTCTATCCCTCTCTCTGACTCTCTCTCCGTCCCTGTAAAAAAAAAAAAAAAAAAAGATACTCTGGGCAGGTTCAGAGAGCACCAAGCCAGACACAATCTCCAAGTGTTCGGACAAAGGACTCAACACATTTCATGACTGCTTGGTGGGTGTATCTTCATCCACACCAGGCCTACTTTTCCTACAAAGTGATGAGGATGATAACATGACTTTCTGCTAAATGGATTGGGGACAGGAAACACATTCTTCTGGGCAGAGGACTCAATCCTCAGCACTGTCTTTCAAGAAAGCAGGCAGGGAGATCAGCTACCACTATGGGATCCTACTTGGCCGAGGGCTTCCACCTTAATACAAAATTGAGATCATTTCAGTCTTTAAAATTTATTCTAGTATTTCTGAAACAGCAGTTCCCAACCCATTTGTGGGGATAAAATCAACTTAGTGATTTGTGAACAGCTTTATTTAAAAAAATGGAACATAGTGGTATCAGAATCAATCATGGGCAAAATAGCTTCAATTACATGTGTGCGCATGTGCCTGTGCATGCAGAGTCGATGAAAAAGTTACTTTGTATTCTGAGTCACCACCAAAAATGTCAGAACAGTACTACTTTATTTTTTGGTTTATTCTTATTGACCTCTTTCCAATTTTAATCGTTCTTTCTACTATTATTTCTAATTTGTTCTTAAGGACATACAGTGAATTTTATTTCAGATGATATTTTTCTATTCTAGAATTTCCATTTTATTCTTCTTATAATAAATTCATTACCAGCATATTTTCCTTTATGTATTTCAGTATAACTGAAATCGCTACTTTAAAAGCCTACTTTACTACCTCCAACATCTCAGTGGTCTGGGTGGGGTTTTTGGTTGTTTCTGTTTTTTCGTTTTCTATTTTTCTTTCTTGTTAAGTACAGGTCACATTTTCCTGTTATCTAGACACAGAAAATGATATACTGAAGAAACTGAGTTCTGACTATGACCCTCCCAAACCCCGTTTCTACTGTAGCTAAGGTGACTGACTCAGACTGCAAACCTTTCCTGTGCAATAGGCAGCAGGTAAAACTTTGGTGCATTTTTTCAGCCCTAGTTGGGCTGCCTGGAGTGGGTCCCATACCAATGTGATTTTAGGGTCAACCAGATATTTGGGAAGGTTAAATACAGGCCCCGCCCTCCATGGTTCTCTTCCTTTCCTTGGCATTCTGTCATGTTCATTATGCCAGGAGTGTCCCAAACTCTGCCTTCTGGAACACTGGAGATTTTCTAGCCTAACTTAGGAGCCCAGCCTGGAGCAGACTGGGAAGGGCCTACAGGCTAAAACCATTAAAAATAGAAAATTTTCTAATTACAGTCAACAATACTATATTATAAACTTCAAAGCTGCTAAGAGACTAGATCATAACGTTTCTCAACATAAAAAAGATAATTATGCGACATAATAAAGGTGTTAGCTAATGCAACTAGAAATCACAGTGCAATTTACAAATGTACAATATCAAACCAACACACTGTACACCTAAAAGATGTACACTGTTATATGTAAACTGTATCTCAATACAATAAAAAATCTAAGTGGGGGGAGAGCAATTTCCCCAGTGAAACTACCTTCTCCCAAGTATCAACAGTCCCCCTCTTGGTCACTCTCTAATGCCTTCAGATAGTTTGCTGGCTTTTTGTCCACAATTTATAATTGTTCTCCGTGGGACAGGAGAGCCCACAGTAGTTACTTGGTCATTACCTGACCACAAGTCTACTATAATATTAACACTGATGCTATATCCTAGAGTGAGATATTAAATACAATGAATAAAAAAGTAAACAGGACAAGTAAGTGACCCAAAGAAGAGACGTAAGAGATTCTGACCCCTGGTCCCTGGTCCTGGGTAGAAACAAACAAATGAAAAGCAACGTAAGGTCTAAGAGATGACCTGTGATATGATCAGGCTATTGAGACAATAGACTTATGGGGGCTTTTATTTATTATCTCCATTTTCCATGCTACAATGTTATAAGATTATGTGAACTAAAACAATTTAAAACATCAAGATTATATGAGTCACACATGCCCTGAAATTTATTCTAAAAAACAGAGAAGAAAAATATTCCAAAAACACAAAGTATTCTCTTATGTGTACGGTAGGACATGCAGATCTATTAGAAGACTATACCTCTAACCTACTGGAGGGCCATCAATTTCTTCTCCACCTGCCACTACTTAGAAGTTACCTAAAACATCTTTCACAACCTGCAAACACCTAGTGCATTCCTGAGCTGGAACAATATGAAGACTGAAAAAGAGATTCTAAGAACACAGAGTCCTAGACACAGAAACATACACTGCCTCTTCATTCAGGAGCCAAGTAGGAAACTGAGTAAAGAATATTCCACAATTCCAAAAAAATAAGTTAATGAAATGTTCAGTTTATCAAAGTACAAAACCTACTTTTTTTTTAATAAGAAGTTCATTTATGTATCTGTGAACAGATGGGCTGAGACCCTAGTGGCATTAATCAAAAGTTTTATTCTTGGCCCTGGCCGGTTGGCTCAGTGGTGGAGCGTCGGCCTGGCGTGCGGGGAACCCGGGTTCGATTCCCGGCCAGGGCACATAGGAGAAGCGCCCATTTGCTTCTCCGCCCCTCCCCTTCCTCTCTGTCTCTCTCTTCCCCTCCTGCAGCCAAGGCTCCATTGGAGCAAGGATGGCCCGGGCACTGGGGATGGCTCCTTGGCCTCTGTCCCAGGCGCTGGAGTGGCTCTGGTAGCGGCAGAGCGACGCCCCGGAGAGGCAGAGCATCGCCCCCTGGTGGGCAGAGTGTCGCCCCTGGTGGGCGTGCCAGGTGGATCCCGGTCGGGCACATGCGGGAGTCTGTCTGGCTGTCTCTCCCCGTTTCCAGCTTCAGAAAAATACAAAAAAAAAAAAAAGAAAAAAAAGTTTTATTCTTTAGAAATATATTCCCAGGTTTCAGCCTGATCAGGCAGTGGCACAGTGGATATAGCATCAGACTGGGATGCAGAGGGCCCAGGTTCAAGACCCCGAGGTCGCCAGCTTGAGCGCGGGCTCATCTGGCTTGAGCAAAAAGCTCACCAGCTTGGACCCAGGGTTGCTGGCTCAAACAAGGGGTTACTCGGTCTGCTGAAGGCCCACGGTCAAGGCACATATGAGAAAGCAATCAATGAACAACTAAGGTGTCGCAACGAAAAACTGATGGTTGATGCTTCTCATCTCTCTCTGTTCCTGTCTGTCTGTCCCTATCTATCCCTCTCTCTGACTTTCTCTCTCTGTCCCTGTAAAAAAAAAACCCAAAAAACCAAACACACACACACACACACACACAAAGAAATACATTCCTAGGTTTCAAAGGGGCTGGCTCTAGGGAAATGAGGAGCTGACAAAGGGACTTATGTCTTATACTTCATAGTAGAATTATTTGACTTTTCTAACAATGTGTACTTTAAGAAAAATTTATTTTTAGAAAGAATGTAAATTTTTTCTTTTTCTCTAGTCTAAAAATACTACTTAATCCTTTCTTCTGGAAAACAGTCTAGGTAATTCAAACCCTGTACCTTGCAAATTTATGCTGACTCAATACAAGTACATTGCCGCGAATTTCTGCTACAATTTTACTTTTATCCTCAGGACGACCATGCTCCAAAACATGCTGGATCACGTAATTTCCATACTGATCCTGTTTGAGAAACAGCAGAAGATACAAAATTCAAATAAAAATGAGTTCAATGGGCTGCCTAAATCCTTATATCTAATCAACACCTATCTTTCTAAAGCACTATAATGGCTTACCTGAATACCAATGAACACATAAGAATTTTAAAAATAGGTAATAACAGTTTCCCTATGATTACAAAACAGGAACACATTACTTCTAGACAATGAAATATTTCCATATATATATTTATGCCCAACCAAAGGTCCTAGTTAAGTTCTTCATAAAATATACACAAAAAATTAGGCCTCCTCTCATTAGGGAAATAAAAAAGGAGGCAAAAGAAGGTAGGTGAGACCAGAGATACCTTTCTCTCAAAAGAATTGTATAAATGATTCACTGTACTATCTACAACAAAGAAAAACTGGAAACAAAGTTTATGTTCAACAAAAAAGACAATGCCTAATTAAATAACAGCAAAAACATATAATGGATATACTTATTCATCTAAAGTGAAAGATTCTTTGAGAAAATAAATGTAAGGAATTCCAGAGGCAAAAATATTTGTAGGATATAAAAAATTAAGAGCACACCAGTAAAATATTTTTATGTCAAATGTGTTGTTTGCTTCTGGATGGTAGGATTACGAATTTCTTTTGTTTGGTTGTTACTTTCTGCATTTTCAAAGTTCTCCCACCATGGATATTTAATACATTTACAATATCACACTTCCCACCAGAAAAACAACACTAACAAAAAAGATTGCTTCAGGACATCTTCGGGCCTTTTTAAAGTCTAAGCATTTTGAAATAGAAATAAATTCTGGTTTAAAATAATATTTCCGTATAACATACTACATATAGAAATTGGTCAAATGGTTAGCATGAGTGGGAGAAACTTTTAGTGGTAGCTGCAAGAGAAAGTATGAAAGCTAGAGAGAAAACAACTAATCTGCTTTGTTCGTTTGAAAGGACGGAACATCCCAGAGAGCTTAAACGGCCTGCCCCAGGTGAGAGCCGGTCCAGGTCCACAGCAGGGCGCTGGTAGGCATATGTCTTCACTCCAAGGCCAGGCTCTACGCATTACCCATATTCACAAAACACACAGCAGGCTGGTCTAAGTGAAAACCTGCCCCAAAGCTTCAGTGGGCATTTTAAACACATGAACATTAACCTCTACTGGAACAGATACCTGTGCTGAGAAAACACACAAGCTCTGGGCCTGCACGAGCCCACAGGTGTTTGCAGTTACTCTACTGGCAACTCCACTACCTGTACAAGTTGCTCTGTGTGCTGGTGCAGCTCCTCTAAAATAGGGAGTGTCTGGTCAGGAAGGCAGTGCTCCAGGATCCTCTGAATCACTCGGCAGCCGTAAGGATGCGTGGACAAAGCAAATACCTAAGGGCAGACAAACATAAGTAAGAAAGCCAAAATGACAGCTGCCACTCTGAATGTTTCAGACTGTTAATATTCATTGTCCCACTGATCTTCACAATGACGAGAGACAGGCATGGGCATTCTCTGCATATAGATTAGAAAACTGAAGCTCCTCGAAGTTTACATAATGTGCCAACCGTCCTACAGACAGTAAACGACAGAGCCAGAATAGAATTTTCCAGTCAGACTCAAAAGCACACACTATAAATATGACATTCAGTCTCTCTACAAATAACAAGGAGTGTATATACATGCACATATAAATCCATTTCTTAACTGTTCTAGAAATTCACAGATGTACATAAATTCAGAGCTGAAAAGGGTTTTTCCAAGAAGCCTAGAAAGGAACAGAACCAGTCAAGGTCCTGAAAACCACACTAATTTAAGAGTCCATTGTGTCAAAGGACAGGAGCAAAAACAAACAGAAAAAGGGCTCTGAACAAATGCTGAGGGCCCTCACATAATCACAAAGTGAGGTCTGAACGGTCTGAACTGTGCTGGGGTGTTCTTTAGCAATATGCAAGAGAAGCTCTTTTGTTGGGTCTGGAGCAAAATGAGACACAGGTTTCAGGTCCAGACTGCCTCATTTTAATTCTGCCCTTGCCAGCCAGGTGACTTGGACCAGCCCACACCTCAGATCTATTGTAATAATGACAATAATGGTAAGAACAGTAACGACAGCTAACACTTATTAGATGTTTACCAAGTGTAGTTATTGCACTAAGCGCTTTATATAAGGTTTTATGTATGTACCTTCATGAGTATAACTACATACTTTAATATTGTGTATGAGCCTTTGCAGTTTACTCTGTATAGCTATACAGTATAATACTGTATAGCTATACAGTATAATAAGTATACAGGTTTTTATTAAAACATTTTTTGTCCAATCCTCTGTTAATGGACATCTGGATTAGTCTTTTCCTATTAGAACAATGCTGCTTTAAACATGTTTAGATATGCCTCGCGATGTACATCTGCAGATGTTTCACCTAGTCTACGCCTAGGCCAGAAATGCTAGATCACTAGATCACAGAAAATGTAAGTGTTGATCTTGAAAGATGATACTACTTTCCCAAGTGGTTGTGCTAACAATAGCTATTCCCACCAGCAACGGGTTACATCCCACATTCCTGCCAATACATACCAACCAGTGGGCAGAAAATGGCCTATCATTTGTGGCCTTATGCTGCATTTTCCTGATTACCAAAACGGCGTTGTTTTTTCATATATTGACTGGCAAGTTGTGTTTCTTCTACCTACCCATGCTCTGGGCCCACTTTCTCATTAATTTCTATTCTTCTCTTTGATCATGGAAGTTCTTTATTACTCTGGTTATCAATTCTTTGTCATTTTCATCTTGAAAATATTCTCTCTCGTTTGGTTGCTCAATCCTTTTACTTTATCTATTATGTATTTTGAAAAATATAAGAACTTAATTTTAAAGTAAAAAGACCTCCTCTTTTTTTTCCTTTCATTAACTCAGAAAACCCCTTTACCTCCCTGGATTAAACTGAGCAAACCCCAAACCAAAACCTAAACTCTAAAATCCCATTTTGATCTCGGCTTAGCCATACACATGACTACACCTGAAAATCTGTTTATTTCCCCTTCTTTTCTCCCTTTTCTGAAAAAAAAAAAATTCACATACCCAAGAAGATATGTTTTAATGTTTTATTCTCTTGTCCTACCTAGCTTAGGAGTGCTGTGAGTTTTTCTTTTTTTGGTGTAAGAAATTAATGACCACAGCAAATTAAAGGTCAAATCTAGAAAAACTATGGTATAAGAAAACTTTTCTTTCCTCACCGGATAGCTTTTGGTAAGAGCATCGTCCCAAAGGGCAGGGGTTGTTGGTTCGATCCCCGGTCAGGGCACATATAAGAACAGATAGATGTTCCTGTCTCTCTCTCCTCCCCCTACCTCTTTTTCTAAAATCAATAAAATAAACATTAAAAAAAAGAAAGAAAAAAAGACCTCATGCCTGGCCAAATGGCTCGGTTGGTTAGGCATCTTCCTGATAGGCAAAGGATGCTGATTCAATGTTCAGTCAAGGCACATACAGAAACAGATCAATGTTTCTGTCTCTTTCCCCGCCTTCCTCTCTCTCTAGAATAATAAAGTTTAAGAAAAAAAAAAAAAGCAAAATAACCTCTTCTGGGAGGCTGGTGCTAAGAGCTTCAGGCTCTTATGACATAGAGCTAATAGGAAAAAAACAGAAGCTATCTCTGGTGGCACTGCCACTTAATAGCACTCAAATCAACCTGATCACTACCCCACCCAAAAAACAATTTAACAGGAAAGCACCATATTATTTTAAACACACGTTTGGCATGTGACCTGCAATATTAGTTCTGTAAATGACTTGCGTTCTAAAACATGATCAAAACAACTCTCTGCTAACAATGGAAATACCCATCAGTTTTGTTTTTCTTATGTCTTTCCTAAGTCACTTACCTGTCCCTTAAACGCATCAATGATAAACTGCAAGGACTGAGGCTGAACACATTCAATGCATTTCTGAACCACGTGATTGCCATTCTGGTCTTTCACACACTTCAGGACATGGCCATCTAGTTCTCGAACCATCTCATTCTATTGGAAAAGAAAAGAAAGCACCACCAGAATCACAGCGAGCAAACATCTGGACAACCAATGTTCTCCTTACTGATCACAAAAGCACTGAGCAGGGAGGAAATCCATGACAAAGAAAGTGGGACAACTCAGCTGTGGCATTACAGCAATAATTGATGACTAGAGTTTTTCCACATGTTAGCAAACTTCCTGTAGCAGCAACCAGTCTAAAAACAACTATTCAAACTTGCAGAAGACTTCTGGGAGATTAAAAATGTAGACATCTTCAAAGAGAATGGAGTCTACATCGAGTATAGCTTATTAGAGAATTTTACATGCAATTCAACATGTTTTTATTATGACAACCCTGTAAGGTACATATTATTAATAATAATAGTTGTTCTAGAGCTCACTGTAAGCTTAACATGCTTTGATTTAATGACTCCTCATAACAATCCTATGAAGTGGACACTATAACAGATAAGGAAACCAAGACAGACAAATTAAATGACTTGTTAAAACCCAGACCTAGACTGCCAAAATTCTAACCCAAGCAATATGGCTCCTGTGTGAAGATGGCAGTGTGGATCAGTAACCCAACTGTCCATTAGATTATTATTCTCCACAACCCCCTCCACCCAAATACAAAGAAATTGAATCTGAAAGGGATTACATAATGTATGTATTTAAAACTCCAGATAGTGACCAAATCAGAATTCTTGCCCAGGTCTGTGATTCTAACATGACATTTCCACCAGGCTACAGTGATGTCAGCAGAAACTGTTCTTCCAGTTAATTAATGAAAAATGTTCAAACTTGGGGAATACAGGAGAAAGTCAGACATTGAGGGCTATGTATGTATTTAGGCATGAGTGGTGATGAGAAGTGTATAGGAAATGTGATAATGAGATTTTGACTAGACTTTCCCAAATTTCAAAATGCAAAATGCAATAAACTCAGGAAAGTCTCCTACAACAATTAATCAAATCAGAAAAGCATAATTTATTCTGAAAATATAATTATGGGAATGATAGGAAGGAAATGATGCCTGTATAAAGGAAAGGAACACTTATAATCAAAATGAAGGGAGGTGGTTTCCTTAAATATTTTTTTGACCCAAAGAAACCATAGAGATGAGTTCATTTTACCTAAAATAATTAACTTCTATCTAGAAAACAGTAAATTATCCACAGCAGGAGGAGTAGTTTAGGCCCAGAACAATATATCACAGAGAAACGAGACCAGAAAAAGATGTACAGAAATTAAGGTAGAAAAAACAACAGTGGAAAGGGAAGGGAGGTAGAAAACTACCACAATGTTGCGATCCAATCAGAAAACAACAAAATCTGAAAAGTTGGAGACGAAACTCAACAAGTTATCACAATCATGGAAGAGGGCAAAGATGGAAAAAATACCTGGGAAACTATAATATTCCTGATTCTCTTCCAGTAAATGGGCATTATGATAAAAAATAACAAAACAAAAACAAAGCAGGAAGAAACTTCCATGTTCAAAAAACCCCAGAAAATTAAAAAGGAAAGATTTAACCATGAAATTTTGATCCCTGAAAATCCCAGGTATAATTAAAACTCATATTAATTTGAGCATTAGAGGAAAACTAAAAGCAGTAGCCTCACCCGGATTCTATATAATTACTCACATACAACAGCACTGCAGCACCTCCAGCACTGAGCACTGAACGAACTGACTCTGAACCTACTGCGCATCTCCAAAATTCCTGCTGCCTCGCCAGCCTCCTGACCACTTATCTATGAGCCTCACAACATAAGGATTTCAGACTCCAAATGCCACAGCCAACACCAATGAGGTGTATCATTTGCTTTGAACTGGAGGTGGTAGGTGCCTCGTCTGGCTCAGAACTCGAGTCCATAACAAAGATTCTCATTACCGAACTTTGTTCTCAGTGAGGGCAAGTGGCTCATCACTGCCAGACCAAGGCCGTCCCCTCCACTGAGAAGGGCTGAGTTCAGAGCCCAAAGGCTGAGCGTCCAGATCAGAAGTACCACGAGACTCACAGCACAAACACAGCTGCAGCACACCGGCTTGGGGCTTGATTGGGCTTCCTGGGCCCTGTGGTCCCTGTGGGGCTGGTTGGGACTCACTGGACCTGCTGTGACAGAAGCCGTGGGCCTCAGCAGGTGCTGTCTGGGTCGGGTCGCATTCACAGAACCCAACACTTCAGGTGGCTGCCCCTTTTCTCCTGTCTGACTCCTCTTTAGCCTGGTCTTCTCCTTCTGCAAAGCCTCCGCTCCAAGACTCGGGGCATGCGCTCTCACCACCCTTCCCATGGCTCTCCCCGCACTGTGCTCTGTGGGCAGGGACCAGTCTCAGTCCTCTCTGTGCTGGTGACTGACACTGAGTGGGCATCAGGTCAATGCGCCCGGCCAGCCACTGCACTGGGCAGGCACTCATTCAGTAAATGGTGGTGGGGTGAGTAAGTAACAGAGGGCAAGTAAAGGAAAATGGAAGATAGATTGATTTGATTTGTTGAAATAGTCAACAAAGTGACAATTTATTAGTATTTTACATCTTTCTACTACTGCCAAACAAAAATTCTACTTGTACCTACTAAAGACTAGTTGTTGTTGAAAAGTGTTTGAAACCACTGGATTTTTAAAAAATTTTATTTATTTATTTTTTAGAGACAGAGTGAGTCAGAGAGAGAGAGACAGGGACAGACAGGAACAGAGAGAGATGAGAAGCATCAATCATTAGTTTTTCATTGCACGATGCAACACCTCAGTTGTTCATTGATTGCTTTCTCATATGTGCCTTGACTGCGGGCCTTCAGCAGACCGAGTAACCCCTTGCTGGAGCCAGCGACCTTGGGTTCAAGCTGGTGGGCTTTTGCTCAAACCAGATGAGCCTGCGCTCAAGCTGGCGACCTTGGGGTCTCGAACCTGGATCCTCTGCATCCCAGTCTGACGTTCTATCCACTGCGCCACTGCCTGGTCAGGCTTTTTGGGGGTTTTTTTGTTTGTTTTGTTTGGGTTTTTTTTTGTATTTTTCCAGAGTGAGAAGTAAGGAGAGGGGGCAGACAGACCAACTCTCCCTTGTGCCTGACCAGGATCCACCTGGCACGCCCACCAGGGGGCGATGCTCTACCCATCAGGGGCGTTGCTCTTGGAGCCATTCTAGCACCTGAGGTAGAGGCCATGGAGCTGTCCTCAGTGCCCGGGCCAACTTGCTCCAATGGAGCCTTGGCTGCGGGAGGCGAAGAGAGAGACAGAGAGGAAGGAGAGGGGGAGGGGTGGAGAAGCAGGTGGGCGCTTCTCCTGTGTGCCCTGGCCGGGAATCAAACCTGGGACTTCCACACGCCGGCCAATGCTCTACCACTGAGCCAATCAATCAGGGCCAAAACCACTGGTTTTAACACAAGACGCTTGCTTGATCTACTATGAATTTACAAACTGCACAGTTCATGCTTGCCATGCACAGACAAGAACAAAATAAAAGTGTAAAAGAAAATTAAAAGCTGACAAATTTACAACTACATGTACCACAAAGAAACATCAAACACCAAGAGAAAAGATAAAGGGGAAACTTACAATTACCTGCTGGTCTGAGGGAATAAATTCAAGAGCTTTCTGGATAACACGGCAGCCATACATCTGCAGTGCCAATGACAGGACATGACCTCGAATCCGTTCTGCCAAAGCCAGCTTCTGTTCAAGGCTGCCAAACTAGACACAATATGTGGGTGAGCACCATGACTTAGGTGGAAGGGAAGAAACCAGAGAAAGTGCAGCACTCATTGCTCTGTACCAGCCGTGGCTTACCTTTTAGCCTAGCCATCTACGATTAAACCTTTTGTTTAAAAAGCTTTTGTTTCTTCAAGAGAATAGTTCTCAGTCTCAGATTATGAGCAACTGTTTTTAATGTTAAAAAATTTCTCGGCTACCAACAATGGTAGTTTCACTAGAAATATCTGTTAAATCCATGCAATTCCTCAAAGCTGTCATTAATTAATACTATGAAATAAATATATACTCAATTAATTACAAGAGCATTTATGTTTACTCTAAAACAATAATACATATGGGAGACACAGTTTAATAGGGCTTTAGACAATATCTGGGGAAAATTCAAGGACTGCTTACAGCAAATCAACAGCACTTCAGGTGTCTGAGGTCCACGAATTAAAAAATTCTTTCATTTACACCAGTGGTAGTCAACCTGGTCCCTACTGCCCACTAGTGGGTGTTCCAGCTTTCATGGTGGGTGGTAGCGGAGCAACCAAAGTATAAATAAAAAGATAGATTTAACTATAGTAAGTTGTTTTATAAAGATTTATTCTGCCAAACTTAGTGAAAATCCAACATAAAGTACTTGGTAAGTAATTATTATTATATGCTTTAACTTGCCTGTAACTCTGCTTTATAAATTTTATAAAGTAAAGTTACTTCCCTATTTTATAAATCACCATTACTGTGGAACTGGTGGGCGGCTAGAAAATTTTACTACTAACAAAGATACAAAAGTGGGCGGTAGGTATAAAAAGGTCGACTACCACTGATCTACATGAAGTTTCAGCCAAAGCACATATGGGCACACCGTTTTTGCATTAGTGTTCTGTATCATTCCATGACCTGATATTATCTATTATACAAGGCAACGGAATCAGGGGTAAAAGTAGAACCAAGAGATAAGGCTCCACATTGTTAAAACACTTCCTAGAAAGATTTTCCATACCTGGCTTTTTGAGTTTTGTTTGAATAGCATAATCACAAGACTGAAGAGACTTTATGCACAACCCACTCATTTTCTAGACAAGGGAACTAAGGTCCAGGGACTTTCTCTAAGTCAAATTTCTCTAGCTTGTCCCAAATCATACATCTATAATCCACTGTTCATTCAGCCACCACTAGTTGCATTATCTCTGCAACTGGAGATCTCTTTTATTTTCTACCTGTGACAAAAATCACAGTGAAAGATATCCTAAATGTTTAAGTTGGTTTCTTACTCTACAGCTGGGTAATTCACTGTCAAGTCTTTATGAGAAAAAAGCTAGGAAGATTTTTATAGGCTATGAGTGAGCCATTTTAAAATTTTTCACGCAAATCAAAGTAAGTTATAAGAAGTTGACACATTTCTTTGTTTTGAGACAGGTACTGTACAGTTCCAGCACTTTCCCCCTGTATATAATCCTTCACCTCAATGATTCATTCCTCTCTGGATTTATAGCTTGGGGCTGTTGATCCTAGGGGACCACAGCTACTCTGACAAGCCAAGAATCCCACCTTCCTGACAGTTTAGTAAGGGAACCGACACTAATCCAACAATCTCATTATGCCTTTCCAAAGACAGTTTATAACAAAAGTGGACATTATTCACATTAATGGAGGAATACTAAGGATTCAAGGCCAAAGGATGACCCAAAAAGCAATTAACAATCCTCATGACTGTACTTTATGATGAAAGTACTAGAATTAGTGTTCAAAGATAATTCTCTAAGAAACCTTACAAAACTTTTTAATTTTCAGAATACTTTATTGTGTGTGGTCTTTCTAAAATTGTAAGAATTATTTCTTCCAAAAATGGTACGTTTAGTGCAAGAATTATAACAATCAGAAATAATGTACTGAATCCTAAATGGGGGCAATGGTTCTCCCAAAGACATTTCTAAAATAAACTTGGTATCATCTGCTTGGGTATTTAAATGATACACTGCTGCAAATGAATAGGAAATCTTTTAAAAATTCTTTTAAAAGACCACACACACTTCATTTTGAGGACTGGAATCAGATTGCAATTCTAAAAACAGCTAATGAAAATCAAAATGCTCTGGAGAATCTCTAAAGTCAAAGCATAGAAAGAACAAAGGCTTACTTCAAAGAACTTCTGAATGACGTAATTTCCAAATACATCCACCATTAGCTGGTAGGCGGCCTGGAGGATTTCATTGAAGACTAGCTGGCGCTCAGCTGGTGTGGCCCGCTCTAGCTTCAGCTGAATGAATCTGGAGTACAATGTAAAAAGGGCAACCGCAGCATTTTAGGAAGACATGGAAATAAACAAGAACTAGCTCAATTTATATAATGTATCCATTGTGAAACTATACATATGTGTATGTTTACACAGGCATAGGTACATGTGGGTATGCCAACACACAACTGTGTTATTTAAATGAATCCCTTGAGCTCACTTAATTGAAGAATTTCTAAAAAGAAAAAAAAATGCTTATAGTGTTAAGTATAACCTAACTTAACTGAACTTTAAAAATACTTATGGTTTAGTAAATTTCATTACAGTAGGATTTCTTTTATGTACATGTGGATTTGAGAGGGAGAGGAAAATGGGCGACATAAAAAGTGGGAGGGAGAAGGCGGGCCTACCACAAGGAGAAACCTGACTTTGTGCTTTCAGAAATTAGTTCCACGTTAAGAGGCTCAAAGCTTATGGTCCTTACTATATTTTTTACCTCATATCTACATGAAGAAATATACACTAACCATGTGGAACAGTTGTTATAAATGTCTGTAGGATGTTCTGAAAGCTACTAAGTTTGCCTTTATTGGTTCAGGTCACTATCAGAAATATGTTGTCTCTCAGTCTGGGTCTAGAGCAGGGGTCTCAAACTCAACTCAGCATGTGGGCCGTAGAGCAAGATCACAGCCATTCGGCAGGCCGCACTAGGTCTACAAAAGGCAACTGTTACGCAACACTTTTCTCACTGCAGTTGAAAACAAAAAAAAAATCAGTACAACAAGCACAATCGTACATGCAGTTTACTCAGTGTCACAAAACGACCAGAAACTGTAGTTCGCATCACAACTGCTGTTAACTAAGCTAATATCTAGCTAGGATGCTAGAGAAATGAAAAATACAAGTAGGCCCCTAGGCTTACTTAATTTTATCCAAAATATTTTGAACTTTGTGGATTAGTCTGCGGGCCGCATGCGGCCCGCGGGCTGCAAGTTTGAGACCCCTGGTCTAGAGAATCCAAATATGAGAAATCCTTAAGCAGTAGCAAGCTTGCAGAACTTAGTGTGAAAGCAGGTTCTCTAAAAGCTGTTTCAGTGGGAATAGTCAGAGAGAAGGAAAAATGGAGGCAAACGGGAAGGAAGGAAGGGTAATATCATAATTACGCTTTCTCCCCAGGACCAGGGTCCCCTTCTGTGAAGCCAACTAGACTAGTCAAACAGGGAGGGGTAACCCAAGCTAAATTCTGTTTTGTAATAGCTTCTTGTCTCTCAACTTTATGAAAACTTTCACTTCTACAGAATCAAACATGGAAAAGTGGTGAAGTTGTCTTACTCCTGAGCAGTGGAAATCCAAACTTATATCTGCATAATTCTTAATAGGGATTAAAGTAGTAAACGTGTGATATATGTCTTTGTGTTAGTGTTTGTTACCTAAATTATAGCCATTCCGTGAGGTTCTCATGAACTAGGAACACCAGGCTGATCTTTCAGAAAGGTAAAAAAGGTTGTTTAAAAAATAAAAAAAGGTTTGTTTTAATATAAACATGTGTCCCCAATTTCTAAATAGCTCTTTTCAATCACCTATGCATCTGGTGATCCCCACCATCCATATTTCTTTAAAATAATGGGAAGTATACTAAGAAGCAAACTATTTTAATTACATGGTGGCAATCTGCTTAGCGTATACCTTATCTGAGGCGGTAATTTAAGGCATTAAGATTGCAATTACCACCTGACCAGTGATGGCACAGTGGAGAGACTGTTGACCTGGGATGCTGAGGTCCCAGGTTTGAAATCCAGAGATCATGGCTTGAGCCCAAGGTCGCTGGCTAGGCTGGACCCATCAAGGCATGTACGAGAAGCAATAAATGAACTAAAGTGACACAACTACAAGTTGATGCTCCCTATCCCCCCCCCCCCCCCGGCATTTCTTTAAAAAAAAAAAAAATGAAAAGAAAAAGATTTCAGTTACCTTAAGTGCCAAAGGCAAGTGCTCACCTGGACCCATGTTGGTCTTGAGAAAATTCCATGATATGCCCAGCAATTTCCCGCAGTTGTAAATTGGGGTACCGGTTATTTCGAAAATCTTCCAAAAGCCTGCTCCTACCAGAGGGCATGACATCAGACATTCCATAGCGCAAACGGGAGGAAGAGAAAAGGGTGCTGCTGGGGCTGAAGAGGCTGGAGGCACTGCTCGCACTGCGGTACTTGGCTTCAGCGCCTGGCGCAGCAGAGATGTATCTTCCACTGCCATTCGTGAGCCCTCCTGTTGGTCACAGAACAGGAGAACTCAAGACTCATTCTTAAGGAGCTCTGTTCAAGACTGGAAAGAGCATCCCACACATCAAAGTCTGTCATTTCTGACTCCTTTTCAATTCTGTTGCTTTTGTATTAAGATTCAATTCTATTAGTGCCACAACTTTCACAAGGGCAATTCAGCAAGCTGAAAAGAAACTTCTGCACAAACAATATCAGAGGAATGCTTTTAACCACCTAGAGGATACTGCAGGAGAAACGGAGCAATAGTTAGTGTAGCCATTAAGTAAAATAACTAGAAAACTGCCTGCGGAGTTACAGCGCCTGAGCACCAAGGAATCAGAAAGCACAGAATGCATGGAGATTTCAATGGTTTTCCACTCTGAGCACTGTGGAGATTCCTGCTGTTAGAGAATAATCCCTGCTCCCATCTGAAACCTTCCCTTGAAAGAAGATCAGGGATCTCAGATTCAACTGTTTAATAAAAGGAGCTCCCATCCCATAAAAACTTTGAAGAAATGGTTTTGCCGCTAAATAGAAGTCTAAGAATCACTAAGGCACCCCAGGCCAAGGACTACATGTAAAGGGTAGAAAAAAAGGACATATGCTTTAAATAGGAAGGTTTTCAAGTTCTTTATCAGGAACGGGCAGCTCCTAACAACTTCTGTTGAGACAGAGCCTGAAATGATTGCAGTGTAACAACTAACTTTCATGCCACTGACATTGCTCCTGTGACATTGCTGCTGTGATGACAAGGGAACAGTAACTGTGAATTTCCTGACAGATAAAATAAAGGTAAGATAAAAAGGCTAATCAAAATGTAAAGCAGAGTAATAAGCTACAACAATGAGTATATATTCTCAATATTCTTATATATTTTTTACAATAGATTTTTTTAAACTATAAAAAAAAGTGAAGACTTTTTTTTGTTTTCTTCCAAACTCCTTTAACAAAAAGGCAAAGTAGATAATAGAGCTAATCCAAAAAAAGTGTGTAGGTGAGTAACCATTCAGGATCCGTCAGAAAAGTCACCTAAGGTGAACTGCGTCATGAGCTTTAATGAATGTCTGATCAGGACACATCAATGACAGCTATCAAAAATATGCCCAGCTTGGACTTCTCCACAGAACTCCAGGGCTCAGTTTCAAAGGACTGGGTCTCAATGAAAATGATGAAACCAACAGGAAAAAGCTCAATGTTAAAATTTGTGCAACATTTGCTGAGCATTTGACTGAAGCCAGGCTCTACGATAGAAGCATTTTATATTTACTTTCTAGTAAATTCTCACTGACATTTTGGGAAAGTTTTTAATTCCCATTTATGTAACAGAAAATTAAGGCCCAAAGAGGTGTAATGCTCATCCAAAGACACAACTTATTATGGCCAGAACTGTCAGTACTCTTGACTCCGGATTTAGTGCCCCTGCTACCACAACTCATTTTCAGACTCAGCTGTATCAAATTTCCTTATTCTAAAGGACAGTTATTCTTGTCAAATTCCACAATATTTTTAATTCAAATGGAAGAGAGGGGGTTTATAAAAAAAGAATATAGTGGCCATATGGCTATTCTTTATTCTATTTCAGAAAGAATTCCTTCTTCCCTGATGTGAGATTGGGGAAAATGGGCAAATAGATGGTAATCAAGTGGGTAACAAGTACTGGGAAGCGTGATAGCAGCAAGGAACATGCTTAAGGAGAAGGAACGGCATGAACATACGTTCTGAAAATAATTTCAAGGTATTTTAACAACCTTGGTCACTGATAAAAGCACTTAGGGAAAAGTAACAAATCAACAGGGAAACAGAACCACATTCCTAAAGCGCCCAACACACATCCTTATAAAATGGAAGGCAGCCAGGTCCTTTGTGACAAAGTTGAATGACAGGAACCAATCCAGAACACTGCCCTACGTGCACCAATATGATCCAATGGATATACTTAATGTTTAAAAGCCACAAATGCCTGGATTTTCTGTTAGTGTGGCCAATAGCCCACTGATTAATCCCTTGCACTGGATTCAGTGGCTGGGGTATCATGAGTAAAGCCTACAATGAAGATTTACACATTTTTCCTGAGGTTTTGATTTTGAGCTCCGGTCTCCTTGAATGCCAGACAGCATACACATACACAGCTTTTTTTTACTGAAAAAGTAAACAAATCTGAAACAGAACAGAAAATTTTCCCAGGTCCTACATTATAAAGGGCAGACTCCAAGTTCACAGGCATATTTGCTTGAGCCAACTAATTTTTCTCTAAACATTAAACCAATACTTAAAGTAGATTTTTGCTTAAAATTGTAGTTTGCTGGTTATTTATGAAAAGGTATCTACCTAGCAAATAGTAGCCATCAGTAGGTAGCTCCTTTAGATGAGGAAGGAACATGCAGAAAGTGTTTTCCAGTTCATGATGGTTTACACAATTACATACTCTTACACCGAAACTACTATATCTCCAGAGGTGGGCCCTAAATGTTTGAATTTGCAATCCCTGTTTTAAAAGGATCATTTCATACAGGGCTTCAAAGGGAACCTCACAGTGATCTCATAAAATTTTCCACAGTATTTTCACTGGTGCATTTCACAGAGCCATGTCCCATGACAATATTCCAGATATTAAGGGCTTAAATGTGTTAAATTAGTATATATGAATTTCCAGTTCCACACATAAAAAGCTTAGAAGTCACCACTCCACCCTAACAACAGGTATAAAACTAAATAGACTGAAAAATCAGCAAGTCCTCTTCGATCCATTAAAGAGAGAACACAGAGCAAACCACTGCCCTCAAGATTGGAGAGACAGAGAGATGACTAAAGGTCACATCACAGCTTATCAGAACAGGAACCTGAACAACCACCTCTGCCAGAACCAGTACTGAATAGGAAAACCTGCACTGTAACTGATGAACTACTAGAGGCTCAGTGTGAGAAATCCTGAGTTAAAACTCTAGGGGAGCCCTGGCCAAATAGCTCAGTTGGTTACAGCATCATCCCAAAGTGCAAAGGTTGCTGGTTCGATCCCTAATCGTGGCACATACAGGAACAGATCAATACCGCCTCCCCAAAACCAATAAATAAATAAATAAAAATTTAAATGGCCCTGGGCAGCAGGCTCAGGGGATAAAGCATTAGCCCAGTATATGGGTTTGATTCCTGATTAGGACACACAAGAGAAACGACCATCTGCTTCACTTCCCCCCTCTCTCCTCTTCTCCCTCTTCACCACTCACAGCCAGTAGCTCAACTGGTTCGAACATTGGCCCTGGGCACTAAGGATAGCTCAGTTGGTCCAAGTGTCAGCCTCAGGTGCTAAAAACAGCTCAGTTGATTTGATCATCGGCTCCGGACAGGGGCTGCTGGGTGGATCTCTGTTGGGGCACATGCAGGAGTCTATCTCCCTTTCTCACTTAAAAAGAAAAACAAAAACTGCCAGGGAAACCCAGTCAGATAGGGAAAAGGAGACTGCAAGCACAATAAATATCAGAGAAAAATTTCCTCAGGCTTTGAGCAGGGTAAAGAGAAAAGAAACAATTTTGAAATATGCCATGGTACTCCTTCCTTGACTAACAAAGCTTGCCCTCTGGGAAAACTAGTTAACCACACCCTAACGTACATGGTTATTATCAGACTAACTGACCTTGGGGAAGGGAAACATGTAACTCTAGCCTACTCAAATCATCCTGCCCCACCAAAAGGGGGAGTTGAAGATGACTAAGAAACACTTGTGAAGCTGACAGTCCAGAGGCAAAGGCTCACTGAACAAATGAGATATGGATCATAGGACGCCCCGTGGACACCTCATCACCGCATTACTAAAAGCCTATTTACAACAGTTCTTTTCACCCAGTATATCATGCCTGGCTATTTAAAAAAGCATGGCATACCAAAGGCAAACAAACAATTTGAAGATAAAAAGCAAGCAGCAGAAATACACATGGCAAGAATGGCAAGGATGCTGGAATTATCAGACCTGGACTGTAAAGCAACTATGATTAATATGTTAAAGACTCTAGTAGATAAAGCAAACAGTATGCAAGAACAGATGGGCAATGTTAGCAAAGAGATGGAAATCCTAAGAAAGAACCAAAAAGAAATGCTACAGATGAAAAACAACAACACTGTAACCAAATGAAGAATGCCTTCACAAGACACAGATGAGACAAAGATTCTCTGAACTGAAGGATATATCAATAAAATCCTCAAAGACCAAAATGGAAACAACACACACACACCAGTACAGAATATCAAGGACTGTGAGAAAACTACAAAAGGTAGAACATGTGATGGTAATATCAGAAAAACAAGAAAGAAAAAATGAACAGAAGTATCTAAAACAGTAATGACTAAGAAACTCTCCAAATTAATTTCAGATACCAAACCACAGATCCAGGATGCTCAGGAAACAGCAAACAGGATAAATGCCAGAAAACTACAGGTAGGCATATCGTCTTCAAATTACAGAAAATCAAAGATAAAGAAAAGTCATAAAAGAAGCCAAAGGGGAGGCCCTGGCTGATTGGCTCCATAGTAGAACATCGGCTAGGCGTGAGATGTTCCAGGTTTGATTCCTGGTCAGGGCACACAGGAGAAGCGACCATCTGCTCTCCACCCCTCCCCCAGCCCAGCCCAGCCCAGCCCTCACAGCCTTTGGCTCAATTAGTTCAAGTATCTTGGCCCCGGGCACTGATGATGGCTCCATGGAGCCTCCATCTGAGGCACTAAAAATAGCTTGATTGTGAGCATGGCCCAAGATAGGGGTTGCTAGGTGGATCCCAGCTGGGGTGCATGTGGGAGTCTATCCCCCATCCTCTCACTTGGAAAAAGAAGAAAAAACAAAAAAAAAGAAGCCAGAGGGGGTTAAAACTTACTTGAAGAGAAAGAAAGATAAGAATTACATCACACTTCTCAGAAAAAATGCAAGCAAGAAGAGAGAGGAGTCAAATATTTAAAGTGTTGAGGGGGAAAGAAAATCCTACCAACCCAGAATTCCATACCCTGCAGAATTATTGTTAAAAGGTGAAGAAATGCTTTTTCAAATAAACAAAAATTGAAGAAATTTGTTTCTTCTAGAATTGTCTTGCAAGAAATGTTAAAAGTTCTTTAGAGGAGGGAAATAGTAGGTCTGAAACTCTAACCTATATAAATAAAGGATAAGCATCAATAAAACTTAATGTAATAAAAATAAAAATTTTATTTCTCTTATTCTAAATAGGTCTGACAAGTTTGTTCAAAATATTAATAGCAACAATGGATTCAATTATGTATATTTGTATCACACATATGCTTACATGTAAGTGAAATAAATTACAGAAATGGATGGAGAAATTAGGATTATTTTCTTATTTTAAGGTAACTGTACTATATACAAAGTAGGACAACCTTATTTGAAAGTAGCCCTGGATTAGTTGTAAATGTATAATGTAAACTCTAGGGCAACCACTAATAAAAGTTTTTAAAAATAAAGTATAACTGATATGTTAAGAAAGGAGAAAATGTGAAGTCATATAAATGCTCAATCAAACCACAAAAGACATAAAAAGAGTAAAAGACAAGAATAGGATAAAAAACAAAGTAACAAATAGAAAATAGTAACAAATATGGTAGACATGAATTCAACTACATCAATTATTTGAATGTTAATGATCTAAATACATCAACTGAAAGCGATCGTCAAAGTGGATCACAAAACACACCCCATCTATATGCTGTCTATAAGAAACACACTTTAAAAATAAACACAGATTTAGCCTGACCTGCAGTGGCGCAGTGGGTTAAAGGGTCAACCTGGAACGCGGAGGTCACTGGTTCAAAACCCCAGGCTTGCCTGATCAAGGCACATATGGGAGTTGATGCTTTCTGCTCCCCCCCCCTTCTATCTCTCCATCTCTTTCTATCCTCTCTCTAAAAAATGAATAAAATCTAAAATAAAAATAAACTAGCCTTTTAAATAAATAAATACAGATTTAAAGTAAATGGACAGACAAAAATATACTCTGCTAAATTAGTATGTACTTCAGTTGTCTTATACAAGGATATGGAAAGGTTTTCTGCCAGTGGCCAGCTGGTATTCCACCCTCTTGCTATGTGGAATGTTGACATTCATTTGCCTTTTATACTTACAGATCTAACAGATGCCTAATGGACAAAACCTTATCTTCTCTGAAAATTTACCAAGGCCACAAACATCTGGCTCTATATTTATACAGTCAGAGGCAATATTGGTCACCAAAATGTTCTTTTTTTTTTTTCTTCTTTTTTTTTTTTTTTTTACAGAGACAGAGAGTCAGAGAGAGGGATAGATAGGGATAGTTAGACAGGAACGGAGAGAGATGAGAAGCATCAATCATCAGTTTTTTGTTGCAACACCTTAGTTGTTCATTGATTGCTTTCTCATATGTACCTTGACCGCGGGCCTTCAGAAAACCGAGTAACCCCTTGCTCGAGCCAGCAACCTTAGGTCCAAGCTGGTGAGCCTTGCTCAAACCAGATGAGCCCACACTCAAGCTGGCAACCTCCGGGTCTCGAACCTGGGTCCTTTGCATCTCAGTCCGACACTCTATCCACTGCACCACCGCCTGGTGAGGCCAAAATGTTTTTCTCAGTTCACTCCCCTAATACCACAGCCAGGCAGCCCTAAATTAAAATCAGCCTAAAATTAATTGTCTTTAGTGTATAATACTGAGCCCAAAGTAAGTTCATTTTCACATGGTTAGTTTTACAGATGACAAGTCAGTTTCAGAGAACCAGTGAGAAATCACAAAATACTCATTTCTATTCAGAATGGAGAAATACCTGAAGGCACATACAAGACTAGCGTACACCCTGAAATTAACGCAAGTCATTGAACAATAAATTAGAAACATCTGCAGGGACACAGACAACCGTTTGGTGTTTGAACTTTTCTTTAAGGACTAAGGACACATATAACCTTGAATTTAGATGACAGAAAGAACCAATTTTAAGAAAATACAAATTCTATCATGGTAATAAAGCTAACTGCCTGTATTTTTTCATGCTGGACAGATTATGAATTTTTGAGCTCATTTTTGCCATATTTCAACACTGTGGTAATCAACAATCACAATCCTTTTCTCTCAGGGTACATGAAAAAGGCTGGGTGTTGCTATTGTGTATATAAAAATATTTATCTGCTACTTCTTGATCCTTAGAATTTAAAAATGATACAATCTGGGAATTAAGGAGAAAACCAAAAGCATGAAGAAGCATTTCAGGAAACAGGCAGGGGATAGACACAAGATGGAGAAACCTACCAGTAGGCAGAACATGAAACCATTAAAATAAGAATCAGACTTTGGGGCACTTAGCCACATCCCTTACTTTTTTTTTTCTTTTTCCGAAGCTGGAAATGGGGAGAGACAGTCAGACAGACTCCCGCATGCGCCCGACCGGGATCCACCCGGCACGCCCACCAGGGGCACGCTCTGCCCACCAGGGGGCGATGCTCTGGCCCTCCGGGGCGTCGCTCTGCCGCGACCAGAGCCACTCTAGCGCCTGGGGCAGAGGCCAAGGAGCCATCCCCAGCGCCCGGGCCATCTTTGCTCCAATGGAGCCCTGGCTGCGGGAGGGGAAGAGAGAGACAGAGAAGAAGGGGGGGGGATAGAGAAGCAAATGGGCGCTTCTCCTATGTGCCCTGGCCGGAAATCGAACCCGGGTCCCCCGCACACCAGGCTGACACTCTACCGCTAAGCCAACCAGCCAGGGCCCCCTTACTTTTCTTGTTGAGTTTATTAGAGATGCACACTTTAGGTATAGATGAAGGCCTAAAGGCCTCATCTAACCAACATTTAAACCAAAAATAAGGGTTACAGATCTAGTTGTTATTAATATTATTAAATAATAGTAATTATGAAAACAATACTCTTAAATTGAGAAATACACATATAGCAATACATATATGTATAATACATATTTGTATATATAGAAATACAAATATAGTAAACCAAACAAAATAAATACTTGCAACATCTGCCTTGCCTGGAGTCATAAGAAATGTATCTGTATTACTAAACGTGTGTGTGCAGTTATGTAGGAGAAAGAAGGGAGACTGAGACAGTGGAAGATTCTACATTTTTTAAATTACCACCCTGTGCCAAAAAATTTGACAATTTAGATGAAATGGACCAATTCCTAAAAAGTCACAAATTAACAAAATTAACTTAAGAAATAGAAATCTGAACCTATAAGATGTAAAGAAATTAGTAATTAAAAAATTTTCCCACTAGTAAACACCCAGTCTAGGATGGCATTACTTTTGAATTTTGTAATGCCATCCTAGACTGGCATTAGAAGAAATAATACTAATACTTTACAAACTCTTCCAGAAAATAGAACCTATTTCCAACCTTTGTTATAAAGTCATTATTACCATAACAAGTCAAACAAAGATATCATAAGAAAGGGAAAGAATAGATATCCTTCATGAATACAGATGCAAAAATCCTCAACCAAAATTCTAACAAATCAAATCCAACAAAATCATTGTGGGATTTATCCCTGGAATGCACTGTTGGATTAATATCCAAAAAACAATCAATGTTAACATACCGTATTCATAAAATGAAGGATAAAAACCACATGACCATCAATAAACACAGAAAAAGCATTTAACAAAATCCAAAACCCATTTATGACAAAATTTTTAAACTTGGAATACAAGGGGACTGAATCTAATCAAAGGCACCTATGAAAACTTACTGTGATCACACTTAAAAGAGGAGCACTTTATCCTCAAGATCAGGAACAAGGCAGAGGTGTGCTCTCATTCACTCTCTTTACACAGTATTAGAGGTTCTAAACAGTGAAACCAGGCAAGAAAAAGAAATAAAAGGCATCAAGATTGGAAAACTGTCTTTATTCACAGGTGACATGATCCTATATATAGAAAATCCTAAGGAATCTACCCATAGCTATCAGAACTAATAAACAAGTATAACAAATATGCAGAATACAAGCTCAATATACAAAAATCAATTATATTTCTATAAGCAAGAAACAATCCAAAAGTAAAACTAGAACACAATAGCAAAAAATAAAAAATATATAAGAACAAATTTAACAAAAGATAAAGTAAACTTGTGCACTGAACATTTCAGAACACTTTTTTTTTTTTAAGCATAGGGGTGGGGAGAGGGAGACAGATGAGAATCATCAACCTGTAGTTGCAGCACTTCAGTTTTTCATTGATTGCTTTTCACAGGTGCCTTGGCAGGAGGTGTTGGAGGGGGACAGCATAGCTCCAGACGAGCCAGTGACCCCTTGCTCAAGCCAGCAACCTCGGGGTTTTCAACCTGGGACCTCAGCATCCCAGGCCAACGTTCTATCCACTGCGCCACCACTAGTCAGGCTGAACATTTCAGAACTATGCTGGGGAAAATGATGCATGCAAAATGATGGACCATCACCTCACATAATACACTAATTTAACTGAAAATGGATCGTATACTCAAATATGAGAATAAAACTTTTAGAAAACACTTGAAAATCTTTTAAAGACCCTGAGTTGGCCAAAGATTTCTATATCAGAAAACACGATAAACTGGAACTCATCAAAATTTAAAATTATCGCACTTCCAGGGGCACCATTTAAAAAATGAAAAGACAAGCAAATGACCAGAAGACAACATACGCAAAACTTTTATCTGGCAAATGACTTGTATCTAGAATATATAAAGAACTCTTAAAGCTCAATAATAAAAAGATAAACAACCTGAATCAAAAAATGGGCAAAAAATATGAGCAGACATTTCACCAAAGATATATAAACAGTTAATAAGCATGTGAAAAGATGCTCAACATCATTAGTCAGTAGGGAAATGGAACTTAAAACTACAATGACATTCCATTTCAAGCCACTAGAATGGCTACATATTATAAATAAGAACAAATATTGGTGAGGATGTAGAGAAAATGAAATCCTCATACACTGCTTGTGAGAATGTAAAATGGTACACTAACCTGGAAAACACTTTGGCAGCTTCTCAAAAAAATTAACATAACAACATACAATTCAGCGACACTATACTCTTTAAGGATATGAAAGCATGGTTCACAGAAAGGCTTGCATACAAATGTTCATAGCAGCAAAATTTCTAGTAGCCAATAACCATAACCAACAAACATCCTTTAACTGTGAGTGTTTAGACAAAATGTGAACTAGCATAAAGTTGAAGACAATTCAGCAATAGAATGGAACAAACTACTGATACACATTACATCAAGGATGAAATCTCAGAAAGAAATGACAGAAGCCAAACGAAAGAGATCACATAATTAACTGTACGGTTCTATTTCTAAGAAATGTCCAGAAAAGGCAAATTTAAAAACAGAAAGTAGTTCAGTGGTGTGAATGAAGATTAACTATAAATGGTCACAAGGAATCTACTGAGAGGATGAAAATACCGGGACTCTAAAACTGATTTAGAATGGTTGCACTACAGAAAGTTACTAAAAATCATTGAATAATACACTTGAAATGAGTGAGTTTTATAATATATTTTTATGGTGAGACAGAACTAGAGTTGTTTTAAAAAGTTTGGTTTTTAAATAATAGGTCATGAAAAAAGCATAGAAGAGGTTTTTTGTTTTGTTTTGTTTTGTTTTACAGGGACAGAGAGTCAGAGAATCAGAGAGAGGGACAGATAGGGACAGACAGGAACAGAGAGAGAGATGAGAAGCATCAATCATCAGTTTTTTGTTGCGACACCTTAGTTATCATTGATTGCCCTCTCATATGTGCCTTGACTGCGGGCCTTCAACAGACCGAGTAACCCCCTGCTTGAGTCAGCGACCTTGGGTCCAAGCCAGTGAGCTTTTTGCTCAAACCAGATGAGCCCGCGCTCAAGCTGGAGACCTCGGGGTCTCGAACCTGAGTCCTTCCGCATCCCAGTCTGATGCTCTATCCACTGCACCACTGCCTGGTCAGGCATGGAAGAGTCTTAGGTAGGCATTCAACAAGTGATTGTTGAATAAATAATGAGAACAAAATAACTAAGCAGGTCACTGATGTTTCTTAAGAGTATCCTAACATATGTCTGACTACTAGGAGGAAGTGTGAAAATGAGAGAGCACGGAGGAAAGATCCACACTGGGACAACAAGATATAGGTTGTAATGTGCATTCAAACACTTACTGGCTGTGTGGAATTATGCAAGTCAGAAACCATGCTGAGTTTAAGTTTCCCTGTGTAGAATGGTGTTTTGATATTTAACACAATGAATGAACACAATGAATAAATGTTTAGTAGTATGGTTGTCAGTGATCCAAGGCTGATGGCTGGTGGCAGCAGTGAAGGACTATTACTAGAAGCTATATTAGGTATGATCCAATATATAATTGGTAAAGAAGTGGTTAAGTGTCTTGAACCAAAATGTCTTTAGGGCCTTTGTATGGACACTGCTAGAAACCAAGTATCACACCTCTGTGTAAGACTAAAGCATACAAGAACCCTTTTCTAAAGGAGACAGAGCTTAGGCAAAGCTCCCAGTAGTCGGCAAACTCACTATTCAACAGAGCCAAGTATCAACAGTACAATGATTGAAATTTCTTTTGAGAGCCAAAAATTTTAAACTTAAACTATATAGGTAGGTGCAGTGCTTATCAAGGTAGCGCCCGCATGTGGTATTTTGTGGAAGAGCCATACTCAAGGGGCCAAAGAGCCGCATGTGGCTCGCAAGCTGCGGTATGCCAATCACTGCTCTAGCCAATCAAGAAACAAAGTTTCTCAAGAATGACATGTATGATTTCACAGTACATGCAGCAAACAATGCAAGCCCAATGCAAAAACATACAACTAAATTGCTTAAGTAAGATAAAATTCTTAAAGGGGAAGATATGAACACTTTATTTTTTAAAAAAACAAACAAGTAGAAGGCAAGAGCTTTCTTTTGAAAGAAAAACAATTTAAGAAAAAAATAACTTGTACCAACAGTTACTTCCTACTTCACAGGGGAAGCAGGCATTAAGAATCAGAAAGAATTTCATTCAACTGCTAATACACTGGAAAGAGGAAAGGTACCCTGCACACAAGTAATGTTTCCAGCTCCATTTCCCATTACCAAGAGCCTCAGCATTTGGTTCAGGGGTTGACAAGCTGCAGCCCACAGGGCAAATCTGGCCTGCCACCTATTTTTGTAAATCAAGCTTTATTTTCAACAAACAGCAGCATCGAATATTCACTACAGAGATCATCTGACCTTGCAGACTTAGCATGTGTTAAGTACTTAGTAAGAGCTGACATTGTTCAAGTGTTTAAAACAAGGAATTAAAAGATAGGATTACTGCATCTGATAATACACCAGTTTAAAAGACAGCCTGGGCACATAGTGTGACAGGATATACACTGAAAACTGCTGCTCCGGAGTAAAAAAAAGTTTGTGGCCCTGGCCGGGTGGCTCAATAGAGCGAGCATAATCCCAACAATGCACTGAGGTCGCAGGTTCAATTCCTGTCAGGGCACACACGAGAAGCAACCAGAAAGTGCAGAACTAAATGGAATTAAATGGAGCAATGAGCTGATGGTTTTCTCTCTCCCTCTCTCCCCTTTTGTCTCTCTCAAATCAATAAAAAAATTAAAATAATAATTTTAAAAGTAAGGTTTGATACTAAGTCTGTTCAGATATGAGAAGACCTAAGCAAGGTATTTAGGTTGTTTCCTCATTTCTGTATCTTAGGCATAATACCACATGAACAGCACCCAAAACCTTTAAAAGAATCAGGTAATACAGTAAACACTCAAAAACTGTTAGCTGCTCTGTCTACATGCTAAATTGGTCTTTCATCTCTCCCTTAGAATTCTGCCTTAACCCTCAGTCTTTAAAGCCAGGCATTCTGTCACTAGTAAACACTGTTGTGCAATGTCCCCCATCCCCTGAGCTACATGATATGGACTCAGCAATCTGGAATGTCTCTACAACTTTTCTAAAGTAATGTCCATATATAACCTACGACAATGAATTCTGCAACTATCCAGTTCTTATATGAAATTTCAGGATATATATACACACACAAATGAATATGTACTTACACAGATACATAGTATTGTCTCAAAACTCAGCTCTCAAATTCAGAGATGGCATGATTAGTTCTCCAATAACTATATTATCTTATACCCTTCAAGCCTTATTTTATTTTTATAAAGCATTTCCAAGTCTTTGTCTTCCCTAATGAAAGCACAGTATTCATTTATAGTCAGTCCTCATTTCTGAGTCCAGAAAGCCATTTTTAATCTTGCTGGTTCAAAAGTGAAAAAAAGTCCACGTAAACTAAAGACTCCGGATGATAATGATGTGTGAATCAATTGTACAAATAAACGTACCACTCTGGTTTGGGGATACTGATTATGGAGAAGGTTATGTATGCATTTATGGGGCCGAGGGTACAGGGGAAATCTTTGTACTTTCCCCTTAGTTTTGCTAAGAACTTATAAGTGCTCTAAAAATTAAAGCCTTGATTAAAAAAATAATAATTAAAAAAACAAAACAATCTTCTAGACCAGGGGTCCCCAAACTTTTTACACAGGGGGCCAGTATACTGTCCCTCAGACCATTGGGAGGGCCACCACATGCAGTGTTCCTCTCACTGACCACCAATGAAAGAGGTGCCCCTTCCGGAAGTGCGGAGGGGGGCCAGATAAATGGCCTCAGGGAGCCGCATGCGGCCTGCGGGCCATAGTTTGGGGATGCTTGTTCTAGACAAAGTGGCCATATATAATAATTTTTCCCAGACAGTCCTGATTTAGGCCTGTCATCACAGAATAATAAGTACAAGCACTCCCATTCACTTTTTCAAGTGTTCTGGGCTGCAAAGTGCAGAGGTTGCTGGTTCGATCCCCGGTTAGGGCACAGAGAGGAACAGAGTGATGTTCCTTTCTCTCTCCCTCCCACTCTTGCTAAAATAAATAAAATGGTGTTGTTTTTCTTTAAAGTATTCTGGGCTGCATGATAAATTTTATGGTTGATCTACTTGTATGCCTCAACTTTCCCCATTAAAAAAAATAACAGTACTTCAAAATCCAAACCTGATAAATAACGGGGAAGGGAGTATACATCATCTTTGATGTCTTCAAAGATTTAGAAATTTGTCACCTACAGTGATAATACAAATGTCTACATTCTTACAGTTTGCTGCTTAAGGAGTTTCTTTATCCACCTCATTTCCTAGGATCTAGATGGTAACATCTTTAATCCTATACAGTCAGTAGGGAAATATACACCAAAAACATGTAATTGGGAAATATTTATCTATTCTCATTAGCATGCTATAGAGTTTAGGAAAATATATTTTTAAGAATCTGGCAAAATTTTAAAAATAAAATGCTTAATGGAAAAACTAAGATTAAATGTATACATGGGGGAGTCTGAAAAATAAGGCAAAATAATAATCATTGTGACATTTCAGTGGTAATAATAGGTGTATATATTCTTTTTCTTTATGTCTGTTTTCCTGCTTTACTTAAAATGAACCTGTACTGTGTTTATAATGAAAGACTCTCACATGTAGTCAAAGAACAAGATGTCCGCACTAAAGCTAAAGTGAATATACAGGGGATGTACCCAAATGGTAAGAAATCCAAAACTGCTATGCTGTCTAGGTACACCCTAAATAACATGAGGTACTAGAGGAAGGCACAGACCAACCAGGACACTTCCAGGATAAAGGGATTGTCCTTTGCTTATGCAAAGTACTTCTACTGGCATCAGTGGCAAGAGATTATTCTAGAGTTCAAGGTGGTGTTAGAGTAATGGTTCTTACCCAGGTTTAAGCTTGAAGAGGATCCATGTGAAGAGAGGGAAGGAGGTGGTGTCTGTGAATGTCCTGGTCCCTGACTAGGGAGAGGCATGCCCACGGGTCCAGGAGAGGAGGAAAAGCTAAGGCCGTTATAAAAACTGTGTCCAATGGGGGTCAAGCTGCTCGATGTCCTCTTATAAAGGTCACTGCTGCCAGTCAGGGAGTCACGGCGGGAGCCACTGCCAGTGTTGGAGTTTGCAACTAAAATGGAATTAAAACAATGCAGATAAGAACAGGCCTGTTCTTTGAAGAACAAGCCCAGTGACCTGTTCCTAACATTTTGATCCAGACTCCTTACCACCGCAAATTTGTCAGCAGAGACAGCCTAACTGTTCAAGTGGCAGTTCTAGGGGCAGGTAAGGTAAGAAAGAGGACATGGCTCAGGTTAACATGAAACTTTTGTTCAAACCATCACACATATGCTAAATTTACCTTCCTTTTGTGTCATATATTATGGGGTGGGAGTGGGTTAAAAAGCTCTGACGGCCACATAAGCTATGAAAAGGTGAAAGAAAATGGGCTAAAAAAGAATGCCTTTCATCAACCCGAAGGTTCTAGTAGAAAAATGGAATACAGAAAACAGATTTGCAAATGGGGTATTGCCCCATACACAACACTTACATATGAAAGCCTGTTTTCTCAATTGGTTTGTTCAAATCAAGAGTTATAGACCCCAATTTAAGATACCTTCTCTCAAACATGCCCTTCTATGTTGACATATCACACTGTTTTACAAACACTAATTATCTCATTGTTTACCTTACTACTTTCCTGCTTTTTAACTCCCATCAAAACATTAAAACTACCTTGATCTAATTTTCTTCCTCCCACTTTTCCTTAATATCCACTTTAATTCTTCTCAAAAGACTGCAGAAAACTCAAGACACTTTAAGGCCTGCAGATTGTGGAGTCCACCACCCTATGAGCTTTGGTAACTTGTCCTCCCTGTCTTTAACATCCACACTTGTAGGCTTCTCTCCACGGTCTCCCCTATGCCAGCAAAAATCTCCCTGGTTTCCTAATCCCTGTAACAAATCGACTATGATGTAAGTAAGCAGTAACAGAAGTGTAAACCTGAAATAGGCCCCAACTGTACATCCTGATTTTAAGAGTCCATCATCTCAAAGATATATATGGCTGGATTCCTAGGGGGCTCGGTCCAGATCTGCCTGTGGTATCTCTGTCCAGGATTCCATGCATTGTCAGTGTTCCAAAAAAATTGTAAAAATAATTAAAATTCAGTTTTAACAGCACATCAGTCTGATTTCTACCTGCTGTTCCAAACCCTCCAAGGGCTGATCCTAGGGTGGCGCCGAGGGAGCTGCTACTTCCGAAGCCCAAAGATGTGTTGGCAGGCTGGGCAGAGCCCTGGGAGAAGAGGGAACTGCTCTGGGAATTGCTGCTTAGAGAGTTGTTGCCATAGAAAGAGCTGGACGCCAGGTTGTTATTGGGCTGCTGCTGGGGCTGGGGCTGAGGCTGCTGGGTTCCTAAAGGGCGAAATGGTCCATTTGTTGTTCCAGCAAGACCACCGGCTGCTCCATTTGCTGAAGCTGCAGCCGCTGCAACAGCTGCAAAGAAGAAAGAGAACCATCTAATAAAAGGGATTGGCCACATTTCCAAACTACATTGTAACCCTTTCTGAAAATATTTTAATTCTACTGTAACTTTTCAAACTAGACACAAACCTTATAAATAACTATACAGATTTGCCTTTGATTCTTTCATTTGAAGCTTTTATTTTCTAGTTCTACTTTCAATTTGAAGTCCAATAATACCATTGGAGCAACTTCACCATGTTGGTAGCTTTCAAGAGGATGTAGTTTAAAATAGGTTCTGAATATCAAGTACGTCCATTTTAAATATAAGTACTTCCCAAAACTCATGTTTCGCAAATATCTATGTTAAAGACATTTTTTAAAAACAATGCCAGCCGCCCTGGCCGGTTGGCTCAGCGGTAGAGCGTCGGCCTAGCGTGCGAAGGACCCGGGTTCGATTCCCGGCCAGGGCACACAGGAGAAGCGCCCATTTGCTTCTCCACCCCTCCGCCGCGCTTTCCTCTCTGTCTCTCTCTTCCCCTCCCGCAGCCAAGGCTCCATTGGAGCAAAGATGGCCCGGGCGCTGGGGATGGCTCTGTGGCCTCTGCCTCAGGCGCTAGAGTGGCTCTGGTCGCAATATGGCGACGCCCAGGATGGGCAGAGCATCGCCCCCTGGTGGGCAGAGCGTCGCCCCTGGTGGGCATGCCAGGTGGATCCCGATCGGGCGCATGCGGGAGTCTGTCTGACTGTCTCTCCCTGTTTCCAGCTTCAGAAAAATGGAAAAACAAAAACAAAAAAAACAATGCCAGCCATATACTAAAGTCTCTCAAATTCCCAAGACATTTAAACATGTTGCTCTCTTCTGTATCTTCCCACTGTTATTCCTAATTAAACCTATATAGGTTAAAGTAAAAGCCTTTTACCCCCAAAACAAAATGTATTGTTCTGTCACATCTACTACTCCTCTCCCACCTACCCACTCCCTTGCCTCCTGCAAAAACAAACAAAAAGGATAAACCAAAAAATATCTACATTATTTTATTTTATTTGTATTTATTTATTTATAAATAAATAAAAGACAGAAAGAGTCAGAGAGAGGGATAGACAGGAACGGAGAGATGAGAAGCATTAATCATTAGTTTTTTGTTATGCGTTGCGACTCCTTAGTTGTTCATTGATTGCTTTCTCATATGTGCCTTGACTGCGGGCCTTCAGCAGACTGAGTAACCCTTTGCTGGAGCCAGCAACCCTGGGTCCAAGCTGGTGAGCTTTTTGCTCAAGCCAGATGAGCCTGCGCTCAAGCTGGCGACCTCGGGGTCTCGAACCTGGGTCCTTCCACATCCCAGTCCAACGCTCTATCCACTGCGCCACCACCTGGTCAGTCTATCTACATTATTTTAAAATAATGACATGGATTTCTGTGTAACTAACCCTGGATTTCCGCCACTGGTACCATTTCAAATGAGTAATCTAACTTCCTATGTTTGCAGTGGAATGGGTCCTTGCTACTAACCAACAGATACATGCCATCAGCAAAATCAGAATCTATCGATGTCATTTGTTGCTTCTGATTCTCTTTGAAATATTACAAAATTGCAATATTGAGAACTGTCAAATAAAGTGCATTTCAACATATTTTAAGAATGTCATTCATCCACCCTTTTAGGTCTCCAACATCAGCTCACCCGCTTGTGCAGCTGAGGAACTAATGATGACTGGGGCGGGAGCTACAAGTCGTACAGGAGCGCCAAGACCATTTCTCGCTCCTGCATTCACCACAAGGGCACCAGTTTGGTCATAGTAAGCAGCAGGAGCCAATACCGGATAACCTAGAAATAAAAGCCAACATATTGTGAGTATATATAAAACTAACAAATGTCACCTACATACCAACATACTGTAAAAAGGTTCTGGGGATAGACAGACCTAGATATATATGCTGGCACCAACAGACAGCCATATGACCCTGAATCTCTGGTTACCTATTTCATCATCTATAAAATGATGATAGTAATAATACCTGTCCTCATATAGTTCTTGTGAAGATTAAGCTAAAAGATGAAAGATTTAGCATGATATCTGGCACAGTAAGAACAGTGTTATCACCCACTAGGTGTTAGAAAGGTATTTGACATGATAGAGAATACCTATATTCGTTCAGTGCTAGGGTTCTCAGCAGCAATCATACACTGATAATTCTTGACTACGCAAATAACAGAGGGTACAAGTGATTACAAAAATCATAGTACTTCCAAAACATAATAATCTAACACAAATATGTTGCAAGTTAGCAACAAAAACATAGACAAGATTTGACTGATAGGATCTTTTAATGTCATGAGATGGGATTTCCAAAATCTTATTGGGCTATAAAGAAATTACAGATGACTTCTTAAAAAAACATAGATGCTTAGTAACAAAACAAATAATACAAATTAAATTTACTCACTAATTTCATAAATGAATCTGTTAATTTGGCTATGCTCCATGGTCATTAAGGATCCACAAAACAGGTCTCATAAGGACTTGTTTCAAAGGAATAACCTCAAACTACATCCAGTCCATGCAAAGAATAGGACCAGGTGATGGTGAGCCAAAAATAACATATATTCAAGATATATGGCAATCATGGGAAGGCAGCTACAAAGCACCTCTACTATTGGTTCAGAAGAAATCCTAGAAATGTAAGAGATGATGACCCTATCAAGAAACACCAGGGATTTCTTCCTAATAATGCTGTTTAAAAACGTCATTGTAAATACTAAATAAAGCCTTGGAGTAAAGCTAAAGTGACTAGGCTACTCCTTCCAACCCTACTGCTAATAGAGAAAACAGATCATCACCAACCAAAACAGCATATTCTAAAAAATGTGTGGAGATGTGCATGTCTCCACCATATAGAATGAGGACTGGCTCAGAACAATTAGGTGCTCTCATCAATGAACTGCGGTCTAAGTGAGGGCAAGTATATGTCATCCTTGCCAGTCCTTAAATCATGACAAGCCTGAGCAAGCTAAAGCTAAAAGCACTGCCCACTCTCTTCTGACTCTCCCAACAAGCAGACTTTCTCCCTTAGACAATTAAGAACAACAATGCAGCCTCACCTGGCATGCCTGCAGCCAGTCCTTGTCCAAAAGCAAGAGCAGAATTCACTGCTGCAGCCGCCACTAGTGGATCTGTTTGCTGTCCCTGCTGATTCTGATTTGGGGTCAAAGGACGCTGGCTGGCTCCTCCACGGAGAACCTGAGAGACAAAAATAAACCAACTATTTTCTTCTCATTAGATATATCTAAGACCAGGAGTCCCCAAACTGTGGCCCCCTGAGGCCATTTATCCAGCCCCCGCCACACTTCCGGAAGGGGCACCTCTTTCATTGGTGGTCAGTAAGAGGAGCATAGTTCCCATTGAAATACTGGTCAGTTTGTTGATTTAAATTTACTTGTTCTTTATTTTAAATATTGTATTTGTTCCCATTTTGTTTTTTTACTTTAAAATAAGATATGTGCAGTGTGCATAGGGATTTGTTCATAGTTTTTTTTATAGTTCGGCCCTCTGGCCCTGGCCGGTTGGCTCAGCGGTAGAGCGTCGGCCTGGCGTGCGGGGGACCCGGGTTCAATTCCCGACCAGGGCACATAGGAGAGGCGCCCATTTGCTTCTCCACCCCCACCCCCTCCTTCCTCTCTGTCTCTCTCTTCCCCTCCCGCAGCCAGGGCTTCATTGGAGCAAAGATGGCCCAGGCGGCGCTGGGGATGGCTCCTTGGCCTCTGCCCCAGGTGCTACAGTGGCTCTGGTCGAGGCAAAGCGACGCCCTGGAGGGGCAGAGCATCGCCCCCTGGTGGGCAGAGCGTGGCCCCTGGTGGGCGTGCCAGGTGGATCCTGGTCGGGCGCATGCGGGAGTCTGTCTGACTGTCTCTCCCCATTTCCAGCTTCAGAAAAATACCAAAATATATATATATAGTTCGGCCCTCTAACAGTCTGAGGGACAGTGAACTGGCCCCCTGTGTAAAAAGTTTGGGGACCCCTGTCTAAGACCCATCATGCACTTACTGGGTCAATTTTCCTTAAAATTAAATTTATTGAAGTGACATTGGTTAATAAAATTACATAGGTTTCAAGTGTACAATTCTATGATACATCACCTGTATATTACATTGTGTGCTCAAAACTCAAGTCAAATTTTCCAATATCATATATAATGACCACTTTTACCCTTGAGTACTCTCCTCCCCCCCTTCCCTCTGGTAACTATTGTACTGTTGTTCATGTTGGGTTGGCTTTTAAGAACTGATGGTTGTAAAAAAAAATTTCCTATAATGGTATTATATGGCATGACTATTAGGATAAAAATTCAATTAGCATTTCATATAGTGAAATTCATTCTACCATTCTTAAACATATCGCCTTGGCCCTCACCAGATGACTCAGTATTAGAGGGTCGGCCCAGCATGTGGATGTCCCAGGTTTGATTCCCAATTAGGGTACTCAGGAAAAGCAACCATCTGCTTCTCCACCCCTGCCCCTTCTTTCTCTCTCTCTCTCTCTCTCTCATTCTTCTCCCACCCACACCCCTCAGTTATCCTCCCGCAGCCATGGGTCAATTGGTTCAAGTGCATCGGTACTGGGCGCTGAAGATGGCTCCATGGAGCCTCTGCCTCAGGTACTAAAAATAGCTTGGTTGTAAGTATAGCCCCAGATGGGCAGACCATCGGCCCCAGACGGCAGTTGCCGGGTGGATCCCGGTGGGGTGCATATGGGAGTCTGTCTATCTCCCCTATCTTGGAAAAGAAGAACAAAATAAAAAATATATTGCCTTTATAAAGCAGACAAAAGCATATAAAAGTGATGATTCATTCATTAATCAAACACTTTCAATGCTTATCATTTGACAGGTACTAGGAATAAAGCAAAAGAATAAGACAAAAGCCCTGCCCTCTTGGAGCCTTTGGTCTTTCTTTATAAGACAGACAATAAGCAGAAACTCTATAATATCATGTCCCTGGCTCTGACAAAAAGTGAGTATGATGGAGTGCGGAGTGAGGATTTAGGTAAAATGAACAATGATAACTTACCCTCAAAATTAAGATAAAATATCTGCAACCACACAAACACACACACACACACACACACACACAGCACACTATATTTTCTTTATAGAATATGAAAACATCTTCTCTACCCTACAAAACTATTCCCATTCATCAAGACCCAAATGAGCTCACCAGATTTGATTTTGGAGGCTTCTGATCTGACTATTTCTATTTCTCCTCTCATAAATTCCACATACACACAGCAATCTAAATGGAGATATTAGTCAAGAACATTGACAGCTCAGTGCAGAATACCAGCTCTGCCACTGTAATGAAGGATCTACTACTTTCTTTTTAAGAAACAGATCTCAAGATGCTGGTAATCACTCTTATTTTGAATACTTTGAAGAATCTATTCCACAAGATCTTTATACCATAGCAAGTAAAAATGCAAAACCCACAGACCAAAGCTAAAATTATCAAAGTATATAAAAAATACACTTTGCAATGTTTTCAAAGGTTCTTCTCAGATCACTTTCACTATCACTCTGCTATTTTTAACAGATGTGTGGTCAAGAACCTGGGTACAGATTATTCTTGGTACCATTTGGTAAAAAATGTAAGACAAATATCACTAGCAAACAACTAAATATTTATTAAATGAGCATAAGTTGAATAACACTGTCCAATTAGCAATAAGAGACATGAAGACATTTCATTTCCCTATCTATAAAAATAGAATAATTTATCTTGCAGATTTGTTAAAAGTATGAGAATTAATGTCTGCAAGGCACAACAATACCTAGTATCCAGGAGCTAATCAGTAACCAACAACTAATTCTATCAAAATATTAGGCAATTTATTTCTGTCTGTGACCTAAAGAATCTACCCCAACTTTATAAGAAGGAGTACTTCAACCTACATAGATAAAAAATGTAGCATAGGTGAGTGTTTGGGCAAATACTTAGAAGATACCTAACCAATAACCCAGAAGAGCCTCACTCTAGGAAAAGTGAACAGCTCGTACACAGAGCAAATACGAATACTTCAAAACTACTGAAGAACTAGTAAAACATCAATGCAAGCATCATTCTCATTGGGCACAATAAACTAGGTTTATGTTTGGTTGGGCATTGTACAAAAGGTCAAGGGACAAGGGAATGAACAAGGTACCTCAAGAAAAAGGCAGCCCTGATTACTGAATCCTGTTTTAATGAGGAGAGCAACATGCGTCTTTTGGTACACTCTGTAGAAATCTAAGTAGTACCTTCTTGATAAATCAAAGTTAAGTCAACTGCCAATATTCATATATTTTAATTCCATCAATAGGTACTGAATCTGGGTTTAATGGTAATAAATTACAAAATCTCACAAGTAACATTTTAACATTTAATAAAATCATTTAAAATGTCTGAAAATCTATTTATAAAACACTATCCAAGAAAGGAGTTAGTTTATTACATATCTTAAATATACAAAAGCTGTTTAATTCAAACTTCAAAGGTACTGATTTAAACTGTTGAAATTCACCAATATCTAATAAGAAAGTAGATAGTCAATGGGGCATTGCACTTACTAATTATTCATCCTTCTATCGTTCACCATGCTTGTTAGAATCAACATCTACACTCTCCCCAATCTAGAGAGTTCAGAAACCACTCTAAATTTTCTCTCAAAATGCAATATTCAACATCAAATCACCTCCAAGTTTACCACCTGTGTTTTGTTGTTGTTGTTGTTGTTGTTGTTGTTTGTATTTTTCTGAAGCTGGAAACGGGGAGAGACAGTCAGACAGACTCCCACATGTGTCCGACCAGGATCCACCCAGCACGCCCACCAGGGGTGACACTCTGCCCACCAGGGGTTGATGCTCTGCCCCTGGGGGGGGGGGTGTCGCTCTGCCGCGACCAGAGCCACTCTAGCACCTGGGGCAGAGGCCAAGGAGCCATCCCCAGCGCCCGGGCCATCTTTGCTCCAATGGAGCCTTGGCTGCGGGAGGGGAAGAGAGAGACAGAGAGGAAGGAGGGGGTGGGGGTGGAGAAGCAAATGGGCGCTTCTCCTATGTGCCCTGGCCGGGAATCGAACCCGGGACTTCTGCACAACAGGCCGACGCTCTACCACTGAGCCAACCGGCCAGGGCTGCCTGTGCTTTTTATTCAATCCAACACCTAGGATTCTTCTGTTTGTTTGGTTTTTTTAACAAGTATTTTGAAACAGAAGATAAAAGTTTCATCAGGTGTCAAAGGAACCTTCAAAAGGATTAAAAAAGAAATCATAGAGGTCAGATGGAATGGACAGAAAGTCACTGATTCTGCTGCAAGTCCAGCAATTAGATTTGGAACAGTTAATGTGCCTAGAACACAACACATGCCTTCCAATAAAACATAAGGTCCAAAAGGCCAAAAACAAAGTTCATAAAGAACCCTTCACTTCAATGACTATGACAAAAGAAAAATCATATTTTCTGAAAATAAATAAAACCAAAACTGACAAAAATAACACAAGGACTAAATTATGGCTGATTATTAAAAATTAATGCTAATAACTTTTTCATAGTAAGATATGTAATTGTAGATGACAGAAACCTCTGAAATGCAAATGAGTACCATGCTCATTTTATAGCTAAGGAATCTATATTCAGAGAAATTATGCAACCTGTCCTAGTTGCAATCAGTTAGTGGCAGAACAAAGACCAGATTGGGGGTTTTACATAACTCGAGATATCACAGTATGGTCAGAAAACAGCACAGATTGTGAAATTATAGACTTGTGTTTAAGTCTTAACAACTTCATATTTGTGTCCCCCTAGGCACACAAATTCCAGCTCCTTGATGTCATGATGGAAAGTCATATACTCTATAGAATCAGAGTAATTTTAAAAAATTTTTTTATGTAGAGCACTTAGCTTGAAACAGAAAGCTTTCAATGAGAACTACTCATTACTTATCTTTGTTGTTCACTCCATTAGAGTTCATTTTAAAACATGGCAATTACTTTAGTCTTTCAAATCCACAAGGATTTGGCAGCCATTAAAACACAAAGAACATCACACAAATAAAGACAGACTGTCTACAAAGAGTAGCTATTAAGAAAAATTCATTAATAGGGATCACCTATTCTGTTGACAGATTATCTGAATACCCTTACATACTTGGCACTAGAATTCTATCTACTGCAAAGAAGATCATACATTAGCTTCTCAAAAAATTACCTTACTGTAAAATTACTGGCCCAAGACAAACTAGCTGGAATTTCAAAACCTATGTTTTTCCTACAATTTTGTGGAACCTAAAAAAATAAATATACTCTCTTTGAGACTGATAAACAGCAAAAGATTCTTGTTTGGATTATGTCATCTAAACATATATGAATAAACATGGTGTTTCACCTCAAAAGACAACTTTAATTTGACAATGCATATCAAAAGCCTAAATAATTTTATTTGCTTGAGAAGAAATTCCACTTCTAAAAATCCTGTCCTTGATAATAATCTGCAAAGGACCTGTGCAAAGGATATTTATCAGTCTTATTTATGACACCAAAATATTGCTAAGTTAAATATCAAATAATAATGGACTGGTCAAAATAAAGTATGGAACATTCTTTGATAGATTTAAATATAGCTACTAAATGTTATTAAAACAAACCTTAAGTAACATAAAAGCAGGAAGCAAACCATGTGAACAAAATAATCCCAATTTTATAAAAAATTAATTAACTGATGCTAAAATGACAGATACCAAGGATAATACTGGTTTCCTCTGACAAAAAAATGATTATCCTTTTTTTTAAAGTTTTCCAATTCACCACAATATTCAGCAATAGATGTTACTCTAGTAAGCAAGAGAAAATGGCCTGTTTAAAAAAAAAAGACATACTTAGTTTTGCATTTAATTATCCTTTCCCAGTTTGATTTAAAAATTCTTATTGGCCCTGTGGCCAGTGGATATAGCCGGCCTGGATGTCTGGGTTTCAATTCCCTGTCAGGGCACACAAGAGAAGCAATCATCTGCTTTTCTCCCCACCTTCCCTCTCCCATGCAAGTGGTTGATTGGTTCAAGCATCAGCCCCAGGCGTTAAGGATAGCTCAGTTGATTTGAGCATCAACCCAAGAGGGGAGAGTTGCTGGGTGGATCCCGGTTGGGGTACATGCGGGCATCTATCTCCCCTCCTCTCACTTAACCAAAAAAAAAAAAAAAAGCTCTTATTACTATAAGTTAAATCATATATACTGTAATAGTTTTAAGATTTATATCCAACCCAAGAGACATTATAAATAAGCAGTCTTAGGAATCAGTACCTCCCCTTTGGTGGCAAGCTACTTGAAAGAGAGCCAGAAGTGATCTGAGAATGGTGCTTGGCAGAAAGAAAATTTACTATCAGTATGATCCTCACTTTGCACTTGCTAACCATGTACCCTTAACTGGACAATTCTCTAAACAGTTTTCTCATAGTTAATTGTATGATAATTATTGTTAGACTGACCAGGAACCTGATTCATAAAAGGCATTCATTAAGCACAGCTAAATCTGAGCCTCAACTCAAATACAAACAGGAGAATGGATGAGGGAACTCATCCATTCACAGCACTTCTCTACTTGCACCAACACTATCTTTTAATTATATATAGCTAAAATCTGCACTTAAAAGGGATAAATTTTGTTAATACATACCTGCTGCTGCCCTTGCTGAGCCTGGGGGGTGGTCTGCTGATTAGCAGAGTTTGTTGCTGCAGCAGCGGCAGCAGCTTGCTGCTGGAAAAGGCTGGCAGGGTAGACGCCCCAGGGAGTTACTCCATAATACTGGTGAGGGACCACAGCAGGGCCTACAAATAGCAAAGGAAGAGAAGAAAAGTTTAATAAGACTCACCTCAGGTTTCCAAAGAAACCCCTGCCAGCAGATCCTACTGTAAAATATTAATTTAAGAATATACTGATTTGTTCTAGCTAATCTTTAATTCCAGTTTTTTTAATAGAAAATATATATACATGATCCTCACACCAAAATCTTCTAAAGTCAGTAATATACTCTATCCCTAGAGAAAGAAGCTAGTGAAGAATGAAACACAGGAGATATTGAAAGGGAGCATTACTGTTAGAAGTAGGAAGGGGTGGTTTAAGAATACATGGAGGGCCTGAACAGGTGGTGGTGCAGCGGATAGAGTGTTGACCTGGGTCACTGAGGACCCGGGTTTGAAACCCTGAGGTTGCCGGCTTGAGTGTGGGATCAGAGACATGATCCCATGATTGCTGGCTTGAGGGTCACTGGCTCAGCTGGAACCTTCCTCCCACCTCAGTCAAGGCATGTATGAGAATGCAATCAATGAACAACTAAAGTGCAACAACTACAAGTTGATGCTTCTCTTCTTTCTCCTTTCCTGTCTGTCGCAAAACAAAACACAAAACAAAAAAAGAATACATGGAGTATTAGCCTTGGTCAGAAAGAAGGGAAAGGCATACTTTTCCCTGACAAAGACTATAGAAAAGATATAAACAAAGTTGGTTGTTAGAAGGGAAATAAATGGAGAGTTTGTTTCCTTAAAGTGATGGAAAAGAACAAAAATTAAATTATACCTTGTTTGCTATGGGAAGGATGGCACCTGAAGTGATTAACAGGACAGAAATTAACTTCAGAAGCAAGAAAATGCATAGCCTTCTGACAACAAAGTCCAGTCTATCCACTGAAGCTCCACTGATCAATTTTCAAGAGGCTCTGTTTTTGTATTTTTATCTTTAAAGTCACAAAAGTCATTCAACACAACTAAATTCAGACATTGATACATAAAATTTTAAACAAGTCAAAACTGAAAACAAATAGCATAATGGGTGGTGGCACAGTAGATAGAGCATTGACCAGGGACACTGAGGTCCCTGGTTTGAAACCCCAAGGTTGTGGGCTTGAGCACAGGCTCGCCAGTTTAAGCACGGGACCATAGACATAATCCCAAGGTTGATGGCTCGAGCAAGAGGTCACTAGTTCGGCTGTAGCCCCCTGGTCAAGGCATGTATGAGAAGCAATCAATGAACAACTAAGGCGCCGCAACTATGAGTTGATGATTCTCATCTCTCCTCATTCTCTCTCTAATCAACTAAAAAAAAACCCTGAAAATAAAGACAAAAAATATAACAGACCTGCCCAGTACCCAAAATACAACTAGACTTTCTGCTTTACACTATCTGTTCACCTTCTTTCACAAGTTACAGCTGTAGTCTTACACACAAATTAGACAACAGAGAGGTAACAGGGCTATACAGACAGAAACCTCGGGGTGGCAGAATTGAAACCACAGAATCTTCTGAAGCTAGTAGCAAGAAACATCAAGGGTGCATACTTGCCAACCAAGAAAAAGACTCAAAGCCAGCTCCTCAAATCTGCTGAAACATATCTAAAATTAGAACTTTCCTAAGAAAAAGGGTTTAAAATTTACAACTTGATTAATAACCACACCTTACAATGGAGTTTCAAAGAGCTATTTCAAATACAGTGTCCATAAAGTCATGGTGCAATTTTGACCGGTCACAGGAAAGCAACAAAAGACGATAGAAATGTGAAATCTGCACCAAATAAAAGGAAAACCCTCCTAGTTTCTTTTTTTCTTTTTTTTTCTTTTTTTTTTCTTTAGAGAGGAGAGGTAGAGAGAGGAGAGACAGAGAGAGAGAAGGAGGGGAGGAGCTGGAAGCATCAACTCCCATATGTGCCTTGACCAGGCAAGCGCCCCCCAGGGTTTCGAACCGGCGACCTCAGCATTTCCAGGTCAACGCTTTATCCACTGCGCCACCACAGGTCAGGCCCCTCCTAGTTTCTGTAGGATGATGTGGCAGCATGTGCGCATACGCAGATGATGATGTAACACCGTGTATACAGCGGAGCAGCCCACGGCCATGCCAGTCGAGATGTGGACGGTACAGAGGAAAGTTCAGTGTGTTCTGTGGCTCACTAAATTTGAATCCGTGACCAAAGTGCAACATAAATACCGGTGCATTTATAACAAAGCGCCACCACATAGGAATAACATTACTCGGTGGGATAAGCAGTTGAAGGAAACCGGCAGTTTGGTGGAGAAACCCCATTCTGGTAGGCCATCAGTCAGTGACGAATCTGTAGAGGCTATACGGGATAGCTACCTAAGGAGCCCTAAAACATCTGTGCGTGAGCCCACATCTAACTGCACTGAATAGGTATGAAACTGGGAGAGTTTTCCTTTTATTTGGTGCAGATTTCACATTTCTATCATCTTTTATTGCTTTCCTGTGACCAGTCAAAAGTGCACCAGGACTTTATGGACACACTGTACAGCTATGCTGACATTAACCCTATAGCAACATATACATACTTCATTAATAGTCGAAATAAATTGGCACATGTTTTCTCTTCCCCATTTTAAGCTTCTAAAACACAGTAAGTCAAATTATATGACTGTCCAATGTTGCTCTGAAGTTTCTAACTTGGCATTTTCTGTACCTGTTGGCTTAGCCAAAATCAGGAAGCGCGGTTTCTAAGGGTGACCCTGTGAAACACTACACACATCTGCCTACGAAAGCTGTTACAAATGAGCTATATTATTACACTAAGCAAATGAGTTAAAATATTTTTATCAGAACCTAAATCATTTAAAAAAATCATACCTCCAAGTTAAAGAGAGTAGTTGGCCTCCAAACTCATCTGGCTAGTGTTTATAAAAGAGGACTAGTCTTGGGCATTTAAAGAAAAAACTGAAGGACAAAACACAGCAAAGATCCTATCTGTGCCCTAGTTTCCTCACATGCAAAACAGAAATAATAGGTGTTAGGGTATTGCCACAACTACCTTAAAAGGTTAGGCTGCAACCTGCAATGACATTCCCAAGGTTTCCCCAAAAGCCAGCAAAGCAAACCTCTATCGGGCACAGACTGCTGTTACCATAAATATCTAAACTATCCTTCACGTTGTCTTTAACTGAATTCCTGCTACTTTGCCCATCTTGTGGCCTATGACTGAGTTTAGGAAAATATCCCAGGGTACATCAGTACTTGAGCTCCTTCAAATACCAAGGTGGGGCAGGGGAACTATACTACATGTTTCCACCACAACCCATACCAAAATGTGAACAATTCTAAAGGAAATAATATAAACTTCTATACTGTATTTTAGCTCAAAATTTCAAATCACATGCTATATAATAAGTGAAATTGTATAATATTTAGTCATTATTAATATGACTTGGAGGGATCTGTCCCCAAAAGAATATTTACTTCAGAAGACATTTAGTTTGTCCTAATGTTGAATTCAATCTACCGTACATTTATGACCCCACTCTGATGACAGCAACTATGGCACAAATAACAAAAGTGCCTGACTTTGAAAGAGTTCAGACTCAAAGGAAAAAAACTAAAATAAAAACCACTTACATATACATCCACAAGCAAATAAATGCAAAAACAATAATCAGTAATAGAGAAAGAATAGGGAATGTTTATCAAAGGAAGGCTTTCTAGAGGTAGCAATGCAAGCTAAGGAGCTTCCCAAGCAAAGAATGGGAAAAGAGTTTACTTGGAAGATTACAGTATCCAAAGATACTGAGACCTAAACCAGCATGGGATTTACGAGGATCTACAATCAGATTAGCTTTGCTAGAATGTATAAGGTGAGCCAGTGGCTGCCAATGTGGAGGGCAGAAAGTGTTGCCTATGTAAAGACATCAATATACATGTCACAGAAAGAGATCCCTACACATAACAGGTCCCAATCCTCAATAATCCACAGAATGTCAAGGCATCTCATTAAAAATACAGACTCCAAAGAACAACAAACCACCAACACCACCACCCAAATGGGTTATAATGATCAGCCATGTTTGATAATAACCGCTGTATGCTACATTAAGGTAGATAAGACAGAAAGTAACAAAGGGTTCAGGCAGAAGGGTGAAGGGATATAATTTGTGTCTGAGAGTTTTTTTCTTTTTGAAACAATTCTGGGAGGTGGGGCAAAGCAAGGAAATAAAGAATATATAAGAGAGAATAGCTGCCAAGTCTAGCTAGGTCAAGTATGTAAGGACCTGGAGTGTGATAGCCTAAAGCAAGGGTCCCCAAACAACGGCCTGCGGGCGCATGTGGCCCCCTGAGGCCATTTATCTGGCCCCACTACACTTCCGGAAGGGGCACCTCTTTCATTGGTGGTCAGTGAGAGGAGCATAGTTCCCATTGAAATACTGGTCAGTTTGTTGATTTAAATTTACTTGTTCTCTATTTTAAATATTGTATTTGTTCCCGTTTTGTTTTTTTACTTTAAAATAAGATATGTGCAGTGTGCATAGGGATTTGTTCATAGTTTTTTTTATAGTCCGTCCCTCCAACGGTCTGAGGGACAGTGAACTGGCCTCCTGTGTAAAAAGTTTGGGGACCACTGGCCTAGAGGTAACAAGAGGACCTGGGCAAAAGAAGAAATTCCCCAAAATCTGTATGAGCAACTGGTGGCTTCATGGATCAAAACTACCCATACAGGAGGGAGCTGGTTAGTTTGCCTTTGGACACGTTCAAGTCTGAGGATACAGCTAAGGAGAGCTACCCAGCTGGTAGGTAGGTGGCATTGGAGGTCAGGAGAGAATCCCTCACTGGAGACATGAACTTGTGAAAGAATAGAGAACACATGCCCAGTTCAAATGACTTTCAGCAGGTGAGAAAAATTCCACATGCAATAGAATGTCTCACCGAGAGTCGCTGCTGCAGCCAATCCAGCCGTGTAGGGGTCCGTCCCTGGGGGAGCGGCGCTGATGATGTATGGATTGGGGACAAATGCAGCGGGAGCTAAACCTGCTGAAAACACACCTGTCAGTGAAAACAAATTTGACTAAAACTGCAGCCCTACCAAACAGCTACACAGTTTGGCTATTCATTCCAGGTTGTAGGTGAGGAAAAAAAGAGAAAAGGTAGGATTGTTTGAGACTAAAGAAAAACTTTTAAATAACAATCTCTATACTAAAGGCTGTGGTGACATTTATCTTTTGTCTTTTTTTTTTTACTTTTGCTAAAAAATTACAATTAAAACTGTTATGCAGCTTTAAATTCAGCACAATTTCTAAAAGATGATTAAAATTTTAACAGGCTAAAATAGAGCAATTTAAAAGACTTTGTAATGGGATGAAGGGAAGGATTTATCTCCATTTATAACAATTTTCCAAACAGTTTTCCTTAATGTTTGGGTATTTATAAAGAAAACTCACTCCCCAGAAGTATAAAATATCAGACAGACCCAGGTGAGGCCTCTATGCCTGGTTTTACTACATCCAGGTTGGAAGTCCTTCCCTCCACAGTATGTCGCACACAGTCTGTGACTGGCAGTCTCCTTTCTACTCCATCACATCATTTTGACACATTAAAGAAAACAAAAACAATTGCTACTTGTACTTGTTTATACTACAGCATTTTGTGTCAGAGACTTTACAAAGGTTGGGGCAGGGGATGTCAAGGCACAAAAATATGCAGGGCAAAACAATTGCTACAGAAGAAGGGCAACACTACTTTAAATATCAGTTATTATATAGCAATACTTTTTAAAAGATACACTTGCTGCTAAGAAAATGAATTTATAGGTACTACTCGCTACTTAATTAGAAAGTTGATATATATTCACAGTCTATACAACCCAAACATGGACAAAACTATTGTTATGTAATCAATTTCATCCCATCTTACCAAGAGAGTTGATGCTAGTCACCACTGTAGTAAATTCTTTAAATCCTGAAAGAGCTGAGGTAGAGCAGTAATAGCTGGATACTAAGAAATCTTATGAGTTGAGGTCTAGAAGGTGTGCCAAAAATAAAGAATGTAGCTAGAGACAACTGGACAGGAGGGAAAAGCCAGTTACGTTGAAGGCTTTCTCTGCACTTTTATAATCAGCCTGCCGGTCTCACAGAGCCCAGGCCCTAGAATGGCGGCCACCCTGATCAAGGAGCTCTAGGTGTGAGGACTTACCGATGTGAGGCTGATGAGCAGCCGCTAGGGCATATTGCTGCTGCTGGGCGGCTGTCAGCTGCTGGACAGCGAGCGCATTAGGCCTTTGGAACAGCTGAGGTAAGAAAGAGACATGGTGAGGTTAGAGAAACTGTTTCCCGAATAATTTTAAAATCTCTGAATAAAAATTTTTGACATGCCCCATTGAAGCATGATACTTGAAACAAAAAGGTTCTCCATTCATATGGTATAATGAGCCAAAGTTCTGTTTTTCTCTCTTTACCTCAATTTGGTGCAACCAGTTTCCAGGTGCAGACTATACCTCACAGATTGTATATACCCGAACCACACCCACCCACAAATACCCTAGGGGTTGTCAGGAGGTCTGAGGGGCCCGCCTAATTCAAGGCACACAAAAATTGAACAAAGGTACTACAAAATGACTTCCCATGCCACCCCTAGTGCTGTTATCTCCCTTCAGTTCTTTTCAGACACCCACGAAAACTCTGAATTAATCCTCACCTACTCACATTTTGGAAAGGAAAATTGGCTTATTATAATAGAGTAAACTAAACAGCCCAATTTTTGAGTTCCCAGAATACCTATTCTTTATATGTAGGAACAGAAGTATAAGCTCTACTAATAAAACCTGGATTATAAACTCAGACCTAGCACACTTCTTAGTTCCAAAGTAAAGAAAGTAGTTCAAAACAATCTTAATACAGAGTAAATCATTCACTCATTCATTCTAACAATATTTATGAAACAAATAATACCTACTAGGCACTGTGCAAGGAACTAGGGCTATAACAATAAAATGCTCCTACGTTTAGTATGAATAATATTGGTACACATCAACTTCACCTCTTACTTCTCTTTCTATATATTTATCTTTCTAAAAGCCAGAGGAAAACTTAAGTCTTTGTTTTTACAATATGAATATAAAAAATAATCATGTAGAGATTTCAAAAATACTTCATTTCTTTTCTAAGTTTGAAGAAAAGAAAAACTTCATTTATGATGCTGGTAAAAAGATAACACTACTAGCCCTGGCCAGTTGGCTCAGTGGTAGAGAGTCGGCCTGGCGTGCAGGAGTCCTGGGTTCGATTCCCGGCCAGGGCACACAGGAGAAGCGCCCATCTGCTTCTCCACTCCTCCCCCTCTCCTTCCTCTCTGTCTCTCTCTTCCCCTCCTGCAGCCAAGGCTCCACTGGAGCAAAGCTGGTCTGGGCGCTGAGGATGGCTCTATGGCCTCTGCCTCAGGTGCTGGAATGGCTCTGGTTGCAACAGAGCAAATGCCCAGGTGGGCGGAGCATCGCCCCCTGGTGGGCATGCCGGGTGGATCCCAGTCAGGCGCATGCGGGAGTCTGTCTGTCTGACTGCTTCCCCGTTTCCAACTTCAGAAAATAAACAAAAAAAAGGATAACACTACTTTATAGGCACTGATTAAATATCAAGTCTTCAAAAGAAATACTGGACTATATTGACAAACATATCAAAACAACTGTTCACTTCCAGGAAGGGAGCTGATCAACACTATGAGATTAACTGTGATCTTGGGATTTCTGCCAAGTTGGTTTCATACTTTTGCTTTATCTAAAGGACAATCTCACAGAACTCCTACCAACAGGAGGCAGTCCACCCAAGAGGGACAGCCAAGTGGCAGAAAACAAGTAAAATTGATGAAAGTGTATTTTTAATATTTTTCAGGGTTATAAAAATATCCCACAGTTCTACTAAATATCTACTATCTCTTCAATAGGTCTCTAGAATTTTCCTAACCTAAAACGTCTTTGAAATATTTAACATCTCAGACATTCTTCACAGTTAATTTCTTCCTTCTACTCTACTGTAAATAAAATAATTCATTTCATTCAACAAACATTTTTTGAGTACATTATTAGCTAGATGCTGTGCCATGGGAAATAAAGATGGCCCATTTAGAATATCTTGAAATTCTCATAATTTATTAACCAAGAACAATACTCCAATGCCATTCATATGACTTCTCCTTGCTTCATGTTTTTAACATTACATGTAACTCATCATATATATGTGTGCTATATCTATAAATATACATACAAATAAACTGTGTGAATACTATAAAATAATTCTGCATAACGTGAGTTTGTGGTTCTAACCAGCAAGTTACCACACTTTGAGAGTAGGAAACATTACTTTTAACTAAAAAATAAAGACCCTACAAGAACTCCCATATATCCTACATTTCAGAGTTAATTAGCATCTCAGTGATTATGGTGACTAGAGAAGGAATTATTTTTTGAGTGTATTTAGCAGTAAACAATTAACAAAAGTACATTATGCATCTACAGCAGGCAGAGCTGATTATAGATTACAGTAATTCTGGCAATTCTCTTTATGTAAATGGTCTAATATTAAGTAGAAGCACAGGGTATTAAAAACAAAATTAGGTAATTGGCAACTGATGGATTCCAATGGATTCTGAAAATCTCATACAAATGCCATCTGCTGGAAAGCACTGAGCTCTGTAAACATTTTCATGATTTCACAAAGCAAGATAATCATAACTGAGAAACACAATACTGTGAGATTGAGAGAAAATGCTTATTTTAAGGTCAGTATAATGATAAATGTGCCACTACTGATTACAATTTACGTAGGCAGAATTCATAAGCTATTCAAGAGACTGAATACAGAGGAAAATATACATTAACTATTTCAATATTTAGGAACTACACAAGCAAGCTGGTTTGACTCCCTTCTCTACCACTACACGACCTTATAAAAGAGACCCTCACATGTTTTTATTCAAAAAAATAATCTGGGCAGTCAAAACACCCAAGATAGTGACTGATATACACCTGGCATCTTATAAAATACAGCCACTACTATTTACAGTTGTTATCAATAATTGACATAAAAACGTTTCAGAATATGGAATAATATTAATATCTAAATATAGAATTAGTAAATGTAAAAGACTTCTGCCCCCCTAAATAAAATATACTCCCAGCCCTGGCTTTTTACCAGTTTATGGCTATATAGATAGTGGATAGGGATAAGAGCAAACTCTGGGCCAGAAAGCCTGGATTCACTTCTCAGCTCCACCACTGACTTCCTATATGACTTTGGGCAAGACTATCTCTCTGTGCCTCGCTCTCCTCCTCTCTCTAATAGAGACAACAAAAAACTCTTAAGGTTGTTGTATTAAAATACACGTAAAGCGCTTAAAACAGTCTTTTTATGTGTGATGCTCTTGCTGATTAATGGGAAGAGCGCCCCCCACAGACAGTGCTTCCGTGAGTTACCTCCTACAGCACCTCTCCCAACAAGGCAGCCCAGGATGAGGAAGAAAGAGGGCAGTCTTCAGGGTCAATGTTCAAGTCAAACTCCACTAAGTTCATAGGCACTAACAGCTCTCTCAGCAGGTCACAAAGATAACAGGGGAAAAACACTTTTTTGTTTATTTAATGAGTACTTTTTACAGTACAGTATTTCCATGTCGAAAGACTATGACTGCAGTTGAATTTGAAGGTGAGACAACTTCACATAGCCAAAGGCTTTGCATTTCTAGTAGTAGCTCCAAAGGAAACAGCCTAGAGTTAGAAACCAAAACATCTATGCTTTCATAGCTTATAGAATATGACTTTCCGTCGGCCTAGCGTGCGGAGGACCCGGGTTCGATTCCCGGCCAGGGCACACAGGAGAAGCGCCCATTTGCTTCTCCACCCCTCCGCCGCGCTTTCCTCTCTGTCTCTCTCTTCCCCTCCCGCAGCCAAGGCTCCATTGGAGCAGAGATGGCCCGGGCGCTGGGGATGGCTCTGTGGCCTCTGCCTCAGGCGCTAGAGTGGCTCTGGTCGCAGTATGGCAACCCCCAGGATGGGCAGAGCATCGCCCCCTGGTGGGCAGAGCGTCGCCCCTGGTAGGCGTGCCGGGTGGATCCCGGTCGGGCGCATGCGGGAGTCTGTCTGACTGTCTCTCCCCGTTTCCAGCTTCAGAAAAATGAAAAAAAAAAAAAAAAAGAATATGACTTTCAGGATGTCTTTTAGTATCATGATGTCTTGATTTTCTTATGTGTAAAAATATAATAGCTGCCCTACCTCAAGAGGCTGTTGTCACGATTCATAGAGAAAAGCCCTTCAAAACACTGAAAGTATTATTACATCAATGGTGGGACTATAAATTTTTAATAAAGTATATATTGTACATGAAACTTGTAAAAGTTTGCTACTTTTTAAAACTTCCAGATAAAAGCCCATTTTTGACTAGGTTATTTGAACAACTGCTTAACACTTAGCCAGATTAAATAACCAAGTAATGATTACAATGATTTCTGGTTTAACAGGTACAACAAACCATGCTACTGAATTTTTATAAAGAAGTAACTTCTTGGCCCTGGCCAACTCAGTGGATAGAGCATCAACCCAGTGTATGGACATCCTGTGTTTAACTACCAGTCAGGACACACAGGAAAAGCAACCATCTATCTGCTTCTCTTCCCCTTTCTCTCCCTCTTCCCCCCACTGCAACCAGTGCTCCCTTGGTTCCAGCATGGCCTACGGCACTGAGGATAGTTCCTAGGTCCCAGCAACCAATTGTGCTAAAAATAGCTCAGGGAACATGATCCCAAGCCCCAGGACCCAGACAGGGGCTGCATGGTGGATCAGTAGGGGCACATGCAGGAGTCCGTCTATCCCCCTCTTCTCACTTAAAAAAAAAAAAAAAGAAAGAACTTCTTTACATTTCTTTAATAGACGAAGAATTTCATTCCATAAAAAAGATTTTCTAAATAAGGTGGGAAAAATAAAACACATCTTTCCTCTAAGTAAATTAATATATATTGAAGAAAATCACATTGTAAAATTTCAACAAGTAACAACAAAGGTTAGCTTCAATCGACCAGATTGCTAGCTAACGTGAGCATACAAACAGTGACTAGACACATGACATTAATAAAACAATCCTCTCATTTGTAAATTGAAAAGAAGGCCAAGAATCTTAAATTCCTATGTTAAAACTATGCACACATTTGGCCTCATAAGAATAACATTTTTAATCACTACCACACTTTTAAAAACAATGCATGCCAATTTCCTCTCCCTTCTGACTACGGCTGTGAAGGAATAAATACAGTATTTCAATTATAACTTTCAGAGTATTTTTCCTTTGTTAGAATTCATGCTTAAGAGGTAAGAGTTTTAGTACATCAGTATAAATTTTGTATAACAAGGTAAATTAGGTTATTTTACATTAACTGAATTCTAAATAAAGAATATCAGTAATTAACCTATTAATCTATACTGACATAATCCTGGCTTTGATTTCTGCTATAGAAGATTATAATTTAAAGAAACCTAGTAATAATTTTCTAAAATATATTTATGAAAATATAAGAGTTGTATAACTCTTTACTAGAGTAAAAAATATTGTTCAAGCACAACAAAAAAAATGACACCAAGCACTATTTGTGAACTGTTTGCTGTATTTTCCAGGAGAAGACAATAAGGGGAAAATGTGAGGAAAAGAAGAATACTCCAGAAATATCACTGAGCATTTCAAACTACTCTGAATTAGGGCTTTTTAACCCAGCTCTTTGTTCTCAGGATAAGTAAAATTATTATTTATTTTCAAAAATTTAGCATGTCGGGGTCCTATACTACAATCTGCCTCTTAATTTGGAGTTAACCCTCAAGGACTCCTACCAGGACAACTTTGGCAAATGGATGTTACTCATATACCTTCATTTGGCAAACAGTCCTATGTCCACGTTACAGTGGATACATATTCTGGATTTATAGTAACCTCTGTCAGAACAGGAAAGGCTGCTAAGCATGTTATAGCTGACTGTCTGTATGCATTGTTCTATTATTGGATTTCCTAAACTGGTTAAACTGAAAATGCTCCTACATATGGAGCAAAAGCATTTACTGTATTTTGTCATGCTTACAATCTTTAAAGTTTTTTAAATCTTTAAAGTATTATTAAAGTGTACCCAGCAAATATTTTAAGGTCAATTTAAAAAAATTTAAAAGGGGGTAGTCATATCTTGGAACTCCTACGGGTCTACCATATCATGCTTTTTACTTAAAAAAATTTAAATTTCTTTTGAATGCTGATGAACAGGAGATGCCAAATCTTTCTCGCCTGCAAACTACTACCTTCTTTATTTGATCCAGCTAATAACACTGTTTTGTCTTTTTCCAAATAGCTCCAGATATATGAAAAAGATTTATATAGGCGGATGGGGATCCTCAAACCCCTCAGCGAGATCTGAGCATGGTTTTTAAGATACCTAGAGGTAGAAAAAGCCCAACAGAGATCAGGGGAACTACCAGCTTTTAGGATACGCCCTGAAAGGCTCCAATGCCCCAAAGGGGTCTCATAAGATGCCATCTGGGTCCTGCTTCAATAGTGGAAAGGAAGGTCATTGAGCTAAAGCCTGCCAGACTTACATGCCTCTGCTGTGAGGAAACAGGGACACTGGAAGGTAGGCTTCCCCCTCGCTCCTCTAAGGGAGGGTTCAGTCTCTTCCAGCCCTGCTCCAGCCAACTATGACCTAACCTTGCCCAGAATGCTGGGGTTTGCCACTGAAGGCTGAAGGTGCCCAGGGCCGTCAGCCCCATCTACGACACTATAGACGAGCCTAGGGTATTTCTTCCAAGAAGCAGGTAAACTGATCTCATTTGCACAAGGGCCACTTTAACTATGTCCTGCCTGAATAGTCAGGTTTTTTATTCCTCCCTCAAAGATCTCTGTTGTGGGTGTTGATAGTCCTATTTTCTGCTGCTTTGTTTAATATATAGTGTTTCCTTTATTCTTCCTACCTCAATGCCCCACTCATATTTCAGGCTGGGACCTACTTCTAATTTAGAGCTCTCTTTCCCCCTTTTGCCAACTTCTATTATGAATCTACCTTTGCCACCCAGCTTAGTGTATCCCAAGGTTCTCTTTACCTAGCCATAGTCGTAGAGCTCCAGGGAAAAGCACCCTGGTCTCATCTCTCCAGGCAGAGGAGAACAGAAGCTCCATATCCACACATGCTGCAGATGGCTTTTCCAGTCTACCTGAATCATTACCAGCTAGAAGCAGCAGTCATTGGGACTCGGACGTGAACTGCAAAGTATACAATTGTGACAATTCCAGTGCCATGCAGACTTTTCCTGGATGTGGACTTTTCCTGGACTCCTGCTCCTTGTGACAGCTCCTAACAGACTGAACTGGGGTTAGGTTGCATTTTTCAGGGATTTGGCATGGTGTTGGGGCCAACTTGGACTTGGTGAACATGTTAAGGACACTACTCTTTTATGGATTCTTGCTGTATTGGCCAAGAATTTGCTTAAAGGCTTTAATCACTGTAAAAAAAAAATAGAAGACTAGATAAAGAAGATGTGGCACATATATACCATGGTATACTATTCAGCCATAAGAAATGATGACTTCGGATCACTTACAACAAAATGGTGGGATCTTGATAACATTATACTGAGTGAAATAAGTAAATAAGAAAAAAACAAGAACTGCAGGATTCCATACATTGGTAGGACATAAAAACGAGACTAAGAGACATGGACAAGAGTTTGGTGGTTATGGGGGGGCGGGGGGAGGGAAGGAGGGAGAGGGGGAGGGGTGGAGGAGGGGCACAAAGAAGACTAGATAGAAGGTGGCCGCGGACAATCTGACTTTGGGTGATGGGTATGCAACAGAACTGAATGACAAGATAACCTGGACATGTTTCCTTTGAATATATGTACCCTGATTTATTGATGTCACCCCATTAAAATAAAATTTTATTTATAAAAAAAAAATTAAGCATGTCCTTCAATTATGATAAGCAAACCATATTAACATATGTGACTTGACCTAATCACCAATAGAAATCACATATTTTCATGTTACTTTGTGATTGTTAGACATCTGAAAAGCTTGTTAGCATTCATTAAGGTAGTACACCTTTTCTGTGCACTATATAATAAAGCATACCCATGATTAAATTTGTTGTTAAATACTTTTATAGATATTTTCATATAATTAGTTTCCTGTCTAACCTTTACACTCTCCATCTTAAAACATTATTCTGAGAATTCAATCCACAGATCTCACTGCTAAGGGGTTCACAACACAGAAAAAGGAATCCCTGCTCTAAATAAACCTAGAAAGGTTAAATTTATGATGAAAAGTAACTAAATAAGTACCATTAAGTTTGGAATGAACAAAATTTAAATGATTTTTTCTGTATTTTGAGTCTGCTCTATATTATATATCTCAATATAAGCAGACATGAACAGTTTTATGAAACCAACTTACTATACCCAATCAAAACCCTGATTTACCGGAAATAAGTCACAAGAAGGAATTATTTCATCAATTTCCAAACCAGATCCCCTCGTAAAATCACAAATAAAGCTACCCTACCAATTATAGCAAATAACTCAAAACCAAAAAAATAGCCTTAGTCTTAGATTCTTGTTTAAAAAGCGCCAAAATAAAAGAGCAGAATGTACAAAAAAATATGGGCCATACTGATGCCTGGTTCAATGCTCACAATCATTGTCTGGGACACAGGCCTGGCTCTCAAGGCCTGTGACCTGGACTCAGTAGCAGATATCCATCTCCTTTCCCCTTTCCATGTACCTACTGCTCTGGTCAGCCTATAACCACACCACAGTCATTTCCATCTCTACACCTTGACTCCTTTAACTGCAGCAATATACACTCCACCTGTCTTTTAAACTAGATCTATGCAACCTTGGTTCTCATCGAGCCCTCCCTCATCTGACAGCATTCCTGCACAAAGAACTGCTACAGTTCCTCAACTGTTCCACAACTGTATCATGTATGATGGCCTTCTGATGAATGCTAGTTCTGTCCACTGTAGGCAAAACCTAAGGTTCCTGGAAGGACACTATCATCAACAGTTAACTGATTAATGTAGGTATAAGAATATCTGAAACTGTTACTAAACTAACACTCGGAACAAAAAAACTAAAACATAATAATTAAGTCATTCCTTCTTAAAATATCCTGTCATTGCCTAGAAAACAGCACACACAGCAAAGTCGGTAAGACACAACACTATCTATGCAATCTCACTTTTTTCAGCCTCAACTATCCTGTGACTGCTTCTAAATTACCTACCAAACACATATCTGTTAATTTCTAATTTGAAGCCTTTAACTTTACCATTTCCTCCACTGTAATTTTTATTCTTTTCCTGATATAAGCAATTCTTCCAAAGCCCAGCTCAAGATTCACTTCCTTTGGCCCTGCATTTGGACATCCTGGGTTCAACTCCAGTCAGGGCACACAAGAGAAGTGACCATATGCTTCTCTCTTTCTCTCCCTCTCTTATTCTCTTGCAGCCAGTGGCTTGACTGGTTCAAGCATCGGCCCAAGGTGCTGAGGATAGTTTGGTTGGTCCAAGTGTCAGCCTTAGGCACTGAAGATAGCTCAGTTGATTCAAGCATCGGCCGCAGAAGGGGATTGCCAGGTGGGTCCTAATTGGGGCACATGCAGGAGTCTCTCTACCTCCCCTCCTCTCACTTTAAAAAATATTTACTTCTTTTAGCCCTGGCCAGGTAGCTCAGTTGGTTAGAGCATCGTCCCCATAAACCAAGGTTGTGGGTTCGACTGCTGGTCAGGGCACATATAAGAATCAACCAATGAATGCATAGATAGTGGAACAATAAATCAATGTTTCTCTCTCAAAATAAGTAAATAAAAAGATTCACCTCTTTCATATGTCCTTCCTTCCCCAGAGAACAGAGTATGTTCTCCCTTGTCTAAGGTTCTAGGACACGGGCCTGAATGAGCTTATCACCTGTTATCAAGTACTTCCTTGCACTATTCAAATGACCAAATGATTCACAATAACTAAACCAGGGGTCCCCAAACTATGGCCCGTGGGCCACATGCGGCCCCCTGAGGCCATTTATCTGGCCCCTGCTACACTTCTGGAAGGGGCACCTCTTTCATTGGTGGTCAGTGAGAGGAGCATAGTTCCCATTGAAATACTGGTCAGTTTGTTGATTTAAATTTACTTGTTCTCTATTTTAAATATTGTATTTGTTCCCGTTTTGTTTTTTTACTTTAAAATAAGATATGTGCAGTGTGCATAGGGATTTGTTCATAGTTTTTTTTATAGTCTGGCCCTCCGATGGTCTAAGGGACAGTGAACTGGCCCCCTGTGTAAAAAGTTTGGGGACCCCTGAACTAAACTGAGACCATTCCATTCATGAAACATATGCTTGGCTAGAGGTAAGAACAAAAAAGTGAACCGGTTTATAATATGCAGTCCACAGATCTGTGATGTCCTTAAAAGTTATACAAAAAATTTGTTATCAAAGGAATTATGTACATTTTTTTTTATAAGAGAACCATGGTTTTTGATCACATAGCAATAAAGCGCTATTAAAAAGGTTAAATAGCCTGACCAGGTGGTGGCGCAGTGGATAGTCGGACCGGGATGTGGAGGACCCAGGTTCAAGACCCCGAGGTCACCAGTTTGAGTGCGGGCTCATCTGCTTTGAGCAAAGCTCACCAGCTTGGACCAAGGTCGCTGGCTTGAGCAAAGGGTTACTCGGTCTGCTGTGGCCCCACACATATGAGAAAGCAATCAAGGAACAACTAAAGTGTCACAACGAAAAACTGATGATTGATGCTTCTCATCTCTCTCCATTCCTGTCTGGCTGTCCCTATCTATCCCTCTCTCTGTCTCTGTAAAAAAAAAAAAAAAAAAAAAAAAAAGATTAAATACTGATCCAGGAGATAAATTTCTTAAATTTTATACAGATCTAGTTATCTGTATGAGACACAAGCTAATGGGTTAGATCTAGAAAGACTCATATACTAGAATATATGCTAGGCTTCAAAGTGGCCTCTAGACCTCTTAGAAGGCTAATTTCAAATTTTAGTTTTGGGAAGCATATTAACTTTGAGAAATGTTCTGAGATAGTATAAAAAGGGAAAAGGTTTCTTCAAAACTTGGTCTGCTAAAACAAAGCAGAGGACACTGAGAGGACAAGACCCAAACCTTACCCCCCAAGGAGCTTATAATCTAGCAAGAGCTATAAAAAAAAAAAAAATCACGACCCAAAGAAGAACAAGGTGACTCCTTCTCTAAAACAAAATACAATACACTACAGAGTTTAAAGGAGACAGACCTGAAAATTTTTTGATTTGGAGATTAAGGTAGGTAATAGCACTGCACCTTAAAGAATGAGGAACGATTTAATTAGTAGAAATGGAAAGGGGAATAAAATATAATGAAAAGCAAAAAGGTAAAAAAGGAGGGATAAAATGTAAGAACACACACTATTTCCAATAGAAAAATGATCCTTCCTTCTTAACAACTACTGGCTTTTAGGTAGGAGCCTTTGGGAAGTTAAAAGGTTTTTAAGGTATTTGGGAGTCTAGAGTCAAAGGTTCCCATGCATGCTATTTGAATCCCCAGAATGAGAATGTGTAAAACGATCTACTCAATAAAGCAAGAATTACGGGCCCTTGGGATAAGCAACAATGATATGATATGATGGCGGTACCTCTGTGTAACAACACCCTTTATTGCAACAACCAAAACATGTATAAAAGGAACCAGAACCCAACAACAGTTAAACTTTCAAAATAATAATGTTCACTTTCAAAAACTGCTGAAATGGGATTCATGATGAAGGCACCATAGGTTTTATAAAATTGAGCAGGTATTGTGTTTGATATAATCATGCTAAACTACTTCTGGGTGCACGAAACTATATTTCTGTTTAAGTTCTAATTACCCAGCCCTGCAAATATTTTGTAAAAAATTGAAACCAGAGATCAATAAATCAAAAGAGAATCCCAATTCTGATTATGAAGTAAAGAACAACTAAATGAAAGATAATCAGATTTTCACTCATCAGGTTGGAGACAAGTATTTCTTAAATAACAAGCAAAAAGGTAAGATTGGGAATAGAAGCTAAGAACCCAAAATGGCCACAGTTCTTAGGAAAAATTCAGAACAAAAAAAGTAAAAAAATTCAGATAAAACTTCTTGATATTAAGTTAAAGGATCTGATTAGGAATGGCCTGCACTCACAAACCTAAATTTAGATAAAGAAATTGCCAAATTAATTTTCTAAGCTGGACAAGTTGAAGTCTACACAATAATATCATTTCCCTATATTTGCTGGTGTGGCACAAAATATTCTGTAGTGTATCTTCAGCATCTGAACTAATTTCTGGCTTCACAAAAAAGTGCTGTTTTGAGGATTCCCATTGTAAAAAAGGGGGGGGGCAAAACCACAAAAGACGATTATTTCTTATAAAGACAGTAAGAAACATAGAAAGCTAATTCTTATGGAGAAGTGGGCAGAGCTAATGGAAAGTACAGGAAGAATAATGTACACCTTCAGTTTATTCTCTCTAAAAGAAGAGTCTAGAAATAAATCTAACATACCAATCTGATATGAGCACAGAGCATATGCACATCATATGCTCTGTGGGGGATTTCATTTTGTAAACTTCATATGATTAACCTCATTATCCAGTCTTCTATTAATCAAAACTTATTTAAAATCAGCTATTTATAACAACAACTAAAGGAAAAGGATGGTACAACTGATCTCAAAAGATCACAGCCAATATCCACATAGACTAAACTTCAAAATGAGATATAAATCTTTCAAACCTATAAATTTAATTTATGTTCCAGTCCAAAATTAAGGCCAATCAAAAATTCATGGCCCATCAAATGGCTTCCAGCCATAGGGGAAGTCATGGTACTTAACAAAATCAGGAAGCTACCAGTCTCCTTTTAATAATTCAGACAACTAATTTTCCTTTAAAAAAATTTCAAGACTCAGTAAACCCTAAAGTTAGTTGTACAATGCCTTCAAACCCAGAAGGCACACATGCAGTATTTTCCAGAGATTTATGAATAAAGGAGCCAAGTAATTTCACTGTAGATTTTATGTTGAGTGATATGTATTTTCCCCTTAATGACATTCTCTTTTGAATGGTTCTAACTTTCAAAGTGCAGTAACTCACTTATTTATAAGATATAACTAGCCTGGCCTATGGTGGCACAGCAGACAAAGCGTTGACCTGGAACGCTGAGGTCACAAGTTTAAAATTCTGGTCTTGCCTGGTCAAGGTACAGTTAAGGTATGTAGGAGAAGCAACTACTACGAACTGATGCTTCCTGTTTCTCTCTCTCTCTCCCCTCTCTCTCTCTAATACCTCATTACATAAAATCTTTAGAGGAGAATGTTTAAAAGAATAAAAAAGATATAACTAATAAGATGATCTAGCACTAGACTCTTGACAATGGTAGATAACAGAGTTTGTACTATTTTAAAAGGAAAACAAACCAACAGCATCATAATCACATTACTCTTCAGAGAGATTAAGTTAGTATCCAAGACAATTGTGTTACAAGAGGCACAGGCCTCAACCTCGCCCACTCTCCAGGCTAGGGGGAGAGGAGCCACAGGAAATACTCATAGAGGAACGTGGTCTCTTGCCAAGAACAAGAGAATCAGCTTCCTGAGGGGAAGATACTGAGGCTCAGTAAACCCACACGTCTGCTGGACTAAGGAAGGCTGGCTATTAACAGCTTAAAATAAAGCCACCCTCCTCCCATTCCCCCATTCTTAGTTACTTAATAATGTGCTGGCTAGAAGGAGAATAGAGAGAGTGACAGAGACACACACAGTACCTGTTGTTGAGAATTGTAGTCAAAAAGTCCCACAGTTGCTGCTGCTGAGTCCACAGGTACCTGCGTGCCTGAATAATCAAACTGAAGAGGCTCCATGCCCACATGTTCCATGGGGTCCAAGGGGACACTCTGGGACTCCATGTTAGAGAAATCCTCCACAGGCTTGGCACCATTGGTGCTGGTCAGCTGGGCTAAGCCCTCAGAACCATTCTGGTTTGGACCCAGAAGATCCACTTCATTAGCAGAGTTCTGGCAATTACCAGGGGTACGGCTAAACAGAGAAAGTAAAGGGCATTAAACCTTATTTTGAGCGGGAAGGGACACTACAGCAACCTAAGTTTAAGGACAATGTCCATACATAGCTTATTATCAACAGTACTTAGTTTCCACAAAACAACCAAGACCATTTACGGTGCTTCCATGTTACAGCCTATAAAATGACTCTTTGCTTGCCTTCCCACCACGACCCACACATTAAATTTACACTTACTACTATTATTCACAATTTCTTTAACAAGGGATTCAGATTTGAGGAACACTGGGTGAACTGAAAAAATCGCTACCTGTAGCATCCATGAAAACAGAGATCCAAAATGCAGATAGCAAAATATGCTCCCCAAAATCAACATCTTTTTAAACATAGAAAAATGGAAAAATAATTCCTAAAGGTTAAGTTCCACATCTGAGAATGATTCTCTTTAAAAAATAAAAAATTATTTTTTGTATTATCTGGATATATTGGCCAATGCTAAAACTGTCTTCCCTTCTAACAAACCAGAAGCAGCCGACCATTACAAAATAATACCAAAAAAATTTTTTTCCCATTTTCTACCATACCCCTTGGCTAAGGAGATAACTCTAAGAACTAAAAATAATATGAAGATATGATTTATCATCCAAACCAGGACACTTCTAAGAGCAAAAAAGGGCACTATTAACAAATCTCCTGGGACACAGTACTGCCCTGGGTTTCCCAGGACACAAGATCACTCTATGTAAAAGGACTGCAGGACTACGAGTCCAAATTAGACTAATACAGAATACTATTATAATCTAGTCAGGAGTGTAGACTATGTTCTATGCACTTCATCTCTAAAAGAAATCCTATAACTGGTACAAATTAAATCTATTGTTATGTTCCTTGACATGCATAAGCCTTACCACCACCACCTACCCTGAAGTCAAATACCAGAAAACCCTGCTATAGGCTGCTTGAAATTCAGGATGGAGAGGCTACTCAAACTCATCTGAAAGAACTGAGCTAACTCTTTATATCTCTGTGCTTCAAATTTCTTGGAAGGATTAATTCATTATTTACAAGATACTAAAACTAGATAAGAAATATCAAACAATTGAACACCTTTACAATGATCCAAAAAAAATTTTTTTTTTAAGTTTGGTAGATGTTAGGATTAGATATACGTGTACGGTTAGACATACACATATTAGCTTTCAACTAACTTAAAACTACTCAAAATTATAGTCTCTATCTGTACATTGCTGGCTGAGAATTTTTAGATTTTTAAAAGTATACACCATCACTAAAGGTTACTTAAATAAATGAAGAACACTTGTCAAATCATTTTTAATACCATGTATATTAAATTATAGGTTAAAACTGCAAATTAATCATGACCAGAGATGGAATGAGAGGCATCCAAGGAAGGGGTGTGTTTCGGAAAAGTCATTTAAGCTGCATCTCTGGTTCATCAAAATGAGAAAAATGAGACCTGACCACCTACTTCAAAGTGAGCTTGAGAGTCTCAAATAAGTTCTCAGCTGTTTTCCCATCTACTCTAACATGCCAGAGAGATATGACAAATTGCCATTAGTAACATGGTTTCTCCCAGGACAGTGACTTGGGAGAAACTTGGGGAATGTTCCAAGGTACCCATTTCAGGTAACTTTGATATTTGAGAATCATGAAATGCTCTTTATGGGACCAATCTGCAAATTATAAAGCCCTATATAAATGCAAAATCTGTTGTTTTGGCAAAATACCAGTCATTGACAGTTCTTAGAAAATTCCACCTTACTTGTTTATTTATAATCTTTGTAGTATGGCCTACACTAGACTGAATTCTTAAAAAGGACACATAAGGAGGGAAAAAGAAAACTAAAATCAAAATAAAACTAAATCAAAATAAAAATCCACAGCCCCCATTAAAAAATCAGAAGTGTAAAACATACAAACCTAAAATCTTTGACGTCTGCGTCAATCCCATTCTGCACTGGTAAACCATTGGTCTTGTCCATCACATCACCCTCCTCCTTCAAATCTCCTAGCTTATCTCCATCAAACGTACCCTTGTTCTTCTTTTCACTTTTGTCGTTTTCATCACTGTCTGCATCCCTTGGGCCCTGTTTAAAAAATAGCTTCAGCTTCACTAATCATCAACTAATGATAGGGCAACCACTGTGAACACCAGACTACACTAGATGCTATTAGAACAAGATAGTGTCTGTACCCTTATTGAGACATTACAACTAATTAACAGACAACACAGAGGCAGGAACACTGCAGAAAGTCTTGCCAAATGTGGGAGACAGACAGACATTTATTTATGTTACAGAGTTTAGGACAGTCGTACCATGCCCAATGTCCCACCATCCCATTTTCTTTCCTTTCTACCAAAAGCCTGGCCAAAACTTTATATCTCTGGGTTCCACTTCTCAAATCTAATTCTGTGTAACAGCATGTTCTAAGAAGCTCAAGGGATGGCAGCTAATAGTATAACTGGAAAAGTGCTAAATGTACCAAAAAAAAAAATCTGTTTCACCACTGCCTATGTAGTAAACTCCTCCCTTACTTCTGAATATTGAGCTAAGTGTCCAACATCATTTCAATTAAACTTCTGTTATGTCAGCATATATGCCCTACCAATTTGCACTCCCCCCACCCCTCAGATCCACCCTATACCTCATATTTCATTGCATCACTAATTCACCAATTACCTTTAACTTTAACTTTTTAAATCCTTCATAACATGTTAAATCTAGCTGTGAAATTCTTTCACCATAAGTGTTTCTCTGTTGTCATCTTTTTTCTGCATCTGCCTGTCCCTCACCCAGATTATTTTGAGACTACATGGAAGCACGTTTCGTTGAATCACACATTGAATCACTATGCAACAGAATTTAGCTCTGAAGTGTTTCAAACTATGAATAATGAAAGACTGGACCTAAAAGAATTGATGTGGTGCCAAGCATGCTGATATCCTGTTTTCTAAGGAAATTAAATCTGTCTCCTCTTACTAACACCCTAAGTTAAGACCTGAACATATAAAACAAATGTGCCTTGATTTCCAAAAGGGGGGAAAGATTTAATATTGTGACTTGACGTGGTATACAGCTTGGCACAATCTTACCGAAGGGTAAACTAACTCTTGTTTTTGTCAAAGTAGAGAGAGGCAACCTCACTTGCTCCCACCACCGACTTCTGTTTTAATGAAGAAAGAAATATATCTAGATCAAATTAAAGCTCCTGGTAAAAGGCAAAATCCAATCAGAAGAAGGTAAGAGCTGCTGCACAGCATTTCCAGTCACACAACCAAAACTGGGGAGAGATCAATAATGGAGGCTGAAGGAGCGGATACTCGGTTGTGAACGGGTAGGCCTACAAATGCAAAATTTTTAAAAAGTGCTCTCAGAGTAGTCTTAAAGACCTCTGGCCCAGACAGGGGGGGCTCATGTACCTCAACATGCTTAGACCTTTCAACTACCAGTTCAGAGCCCATTGTGCTTTCAAAATCATTCTCTGTTCAATTGCAAAACAGGAAAAGAAAGATGTCATGGCTAATATGAACAAAGAAACATATAGAAGAGGGAACTTGAAAGGATACACAACTTAGTTTCATGTGGCATCAAGATGATAAATTACAGTTTTGGCAGCCATTGAGATGTGACTTTCACAGCAGAATCTTCAAAGTGTAAGATTGTTAGTGGTTCAAAGGAGTGAATGACAACCAATTGGGCACCACACTGAGATCCCAAAACAGAGATAAAAATATGACAGGATTCTGAAGACAGAAAGATGTTTCAAAATGTCCAGAGACAACAGCTCTCTCCTACTACAAAGGTAAAATTTATCTTTGAAAATGAAATTTCATGAAGATGAACATTTATGACATACTTTTCTGTACTTCGGTCATATTCCAATACTAAGTCTACTTAAGAGGAAAGAGTTCACTGTGTATTTTTTTTTTCATATCCCCAGCATTAAACACAGTGCCTTGTAGAAGTTTAAAAACTATGACAAAGAAAACTGAATACTCGGCCTGACCTGTGGTGGCGCAGTGGATAAAGTGTCGACCTGGAACACTGAGGTCGCCGGTTCAAAACCCTGGGCTTGCCTGGTCAAGGCTCATATGGGAGTTGATGCTGCCTGCTCCCTCCCCCTTCCTTCTCTCTCTCTCTAAAAATTAATAAATAAGTTTTTAAAAAATTTAAAAAAAGAGAGAACTGAATGATCAAAAAAATTCCTGTAAAACTGAACTGCTAAAAGAAAGCTCCTCCCACTGTCTTTATCATTAGATAAGAATCCTGGAGGTGGACACAGCCTGAGCAGGTGGTGGCGCGGTGGATAGAGCATCGTACTGGGACGCAGAGGACTCAGGTTCAAAACACTGAGGTCACCAGCTTGAGCGTGGGTTCATCTGGTTTGAGCAAAGCTCACCAGCTTGAGCGTTAAGGTTGCTGGCTTGGCTTGAGCAAGGGGTAACTTGCTCTGCTGTAGCCCCCAATTCAAGGCACATATGAGAAAGCAATCAATGAACAACTGAGGTGCCAAAATGAAGAACTGATGCTTCTCATCTCTCTCCCTTCCTGTCTGTCTGGTCCCTACCTATCCCTCTCTCTGTCTCTCCGTCTCTGTCACAAAAAAGAAAGAATCCAGGAGGTGGACACAGATAACAAACAACTCCAAGTGAATTAGATACCATCAATGTCAATAATAGATAGAATATTAGAAGGATCATCCAATCAACACACCTAATACATCTTCCACAAGATACTGGCTCAGGAAGAGCAGTTTTACTCCAATTTCTCACAAGTCCAAGGCTGTGCAAAAATGGGAAGACAATGGTATGAAATAGTAGGAAGTTTCACCAACAAGCAAGAAATCTGGTGACACAGAGATTCACCAAATCAATGCTCTGGTTATCTTTCTTTCCTCAGTGACCCTTTACAAGGGCTTGCTGAGAAGCTGCTCAGCCAGCTGGAAGCCAACTGCTCTGACCTGGAAACTTGGCCACTGATACTTACATTCTCAATTATACTGCCAAAGGCCAGGCTTGCAAAGGTAATCCCGGGGTGGGCTGCTTTTCACCAATAGTATACAGTCCATTCAAGTAAAATATAGCTACCTGGTTTTCTACTATGAATAGGTTATTAAAGCCTCAGCAGAAGAGGAGTTTCCTTCTATTTGAAAGTGGGGGCTCAAAGGAAGACTTCATTTCTTGATGTGGATGCATGGATATATTTATTTTGCAAAAATTCATGACGATGAACATTTATGACTAATGTACTTTTCTATATGTAGGTCACATTCCAATAATAAGTCTACTTAAAACGAAAAGAGTTCTGTAAATCATCAACTGCCTTAAATGAAAATAGTTGACAGGAAGTCTGATTTCTGAATGGTAACAAGAGTCAAAAGTCTATTAAGAGAATACAGGGTTCAGGATCACAAAAATGGTCTCTAAGAAATGTAAAGGCCCTACACAGAGGAGGGGTATAAATGGAGTGGTACATTTTATGGAATTTAAAAACTGACTTTTAAATATTTGAGATAAGGTATCCATAACTACATGGTATTTAAGAAAGTACTGACTCAGATTGCAGAGTCTATATTCTATCTTAAGGCTAACACTGGTCACAGGACTTTGGGCAGGTTATTAAATGTGCACCTTAATTTTCTCATTTCCAAAACAGGGATAATTTTGTTTAAAACAGACTAGTTACAAACATCAATGAAATAATAAATGTACGAAAGTTTTATAAAGTATAAATTATTTTATGCAAAGGTTATATATTAGCAAAAGCTTTGCACTAGGACAGTATTTCTTACGTAATAGTATCTATATTAAGATTAAAATTTTAAATGCCTCAATTAAGTACTTTAACTCTAATATAAGTGTACAGTCAATCTGACCCTACCAGGGACACTGTCATTTTCACAATGTAATGGCTCTATGATTAGTGTTGGGTATCACAATCCTTCTAAAATTTACAAGTGTCTGGGCTTGCTCCCAGAGATTCTGACTTAATTGGTTTGTACAGGTTCCCACAAATGTTATAAACAGTTCTCCAGAAACACCAATAAACAGTCAGAATTGAGAACCACTGTAATTAAATCCAATATAAAATCATAAAGGCAGAATTTTTGTTTTGCTTTTTTGTTACACATCACCTAGTACATAATAGTACTTGAAACATCTATTAGCTAAAGGAGAGAAAAAACAAAAAAGGAGTAATAGCATCTTTTTATTGAGTGTTTCAATGTTAACCTAAACCTGCAGTACTCAAATACAGGCTTCAGTGAGTGTTCAAAATGCAAGTGGCCAAGCCCAATCAAAATCTCAAGAGTGGGGCCAAGAAGAGTTCTGTGAGACCCCAGCTCTCCAGAGGCAGAGAAATATGTTCCACTGCTAGATATTAAAGAATCGAGAGCAGACAGACAGAAGAACCATACTTTGTAGAGATCATAGTACATCCACTTATGGTTCAGCTTCCTCAAAAGCCTGATATAACAGGAGGAATATTTTAGAGAATATCTTTTAATCATGAGTGACGAAAGAGAAATGAGAATTTAATTTCTTCTCCTATTGTAGTGATCCTACCACCAAGTCCAAATGGAAGAAGTTACATTCAATGAAATTAGTAATTTTCCTCCCCTTTCTAAAAAGGAATATTTAACATATCTGTTTGACACACTGAGTCCAGAAACCACAACATTAACTAAAAAAGTGGCTTCTCCTGTATATACTTGTCTGTTTTTTACAAAAAACTGAAATGTCGATTTCCCTTCAAGTTTAGCAGTGTAGTCCTGGCCAGCTTGCTCAGTGGATAAAGTGTCATCCCAGTGCACCAAAATGTCACGGGTTCGATCTCTAGTCAGGCCAGTACAAGAAGCAATCAATGCATGCACAACTAAATGGAATAACTAAGGGAACAATGATTTGGTTCATCCCCCACTCTCCTCTTTCTCTCTTTCTTCCCTCCTCCCTTTCTCTCAAACAACTGGAAAATTTTTTTAAATATATATTAAAGTTCAGTTTATTACTCCACCAGTAATGAAAAAGTTTTAATATTAAAAAATAAGTAAAAGTTTGAAATTACTAGCCACGTGAATTCCTCTTTTAAAATAACATATTACCTATTGTGAGGAACTCAACTAGTAAGCAAGCAGTATGGCGTAACAGAAAGCAATTACACTGAAGAACTGAAATTAGAACAAAGTTTGAATCCAGGTGTCATCACTTCCCTTCCAAGCCTCATTTTTTTTCATCTATAAATTCATAGGGCCAAAAGTTACCTCAAAGGGCTGTTTCAAGGATTAAGTAAGGCAATTCATTTAAATGCAATTCTTTAAAAAATATATTCTTAGCACTATTTTATCCAACTTTCATTTTTTACCACTACCTTCTTTAAACACACCCATCCTTACCTCTACTACCCCGGAGTTTCAAAATCCTAAACCTCTCATGTCTTCCCCCCAGAAAGAAACTGCTATAACTCTAATTTTTAGACTCTTTGTCCCACTGATTCTTCTGAGATATGTGTACAGAATCTAGCCACCACCAACTGCATTTCATCAAATCTGAGACACCATCAATTTATGAGACATATGATCATTTTATGTGCTGCTAAAGGAAATCACTGGCAATTAAACTATGACAACTATCATTTGGAAAATGTACCCCACCTTCAAAATGAACAAAGTAAGGTGTGTACTTTAGAAAGAGTGGAACTCAAAATATCCCAGGCACTGCTTATATGATCACCAAATTCCTGGTACGCAGAAAGCAAAAAATAGCATTTCCTTCTGCTGTGCAACCACCAAATACAGGAGAAAAAAAGAAAACAGACCTTAACTGTGCAGAATAGTATTTGCTATTACAGAAATAAAAACCAAAAATAGGTTTTCTACAAGTGTTTTTTTTTTAACTTTTTATCTAGTCCGTGTCTAAGAGCTTGACACAACACAGCAAAGTATAGCGTGTAGATTGTTTCCTCAAGGGAAGCTCATATCTGAAGGAACTCCACCCTGTAAATAAAAGTTTCTGAATTTGAACCGTATCTGTCTGGTAATTTAGACTTTGATCCATTGCTTTCTGGTAATTTAGACTCCCAAGAAAATTATGTCTTATATTTGTATTTATCAGACTTTAAGGTACATACAAAATCACCTTAAAGTCTTGTCAAAAATGCAGGTTTTGGCCCTGGCTGGTTTGCTCAGTGTTAGAGCATCGGCCTGGCGTGTGGAAGTCCCGGGTTCGATTCCCGGCCAGTGCACACAGGAGAGGCGCCCATCTGCTTCTCCATCCCTCCCTCTCTCCTTTCTCTCTGTCTCTCTCTTCCCCTCCCGCAGCCTAAGCTCTATTGGAGCAAAGATGGCCCTGGCGCTGGGGATGGCTCTATGGCCTCTGGCCCAGGCGCTAGAGTGGCTCTGGTCGCAACAGAGCGATGTCCCGGATGGGCAGAGCATCGCCTCCTGTTGGGCGTGCCGGGTGGATCCCGGTCGGGCGCATGCCAGGTGCATGTGGGAGTCTGTTCGTTTCCAGCTTCAGAAAAATACCAAAAAAAAAAAAAAATGCAGGTTTTGATTCAATAGGTCTGGGGTAGATTCTGAATTTCTAAAAAGCTCCCAAGTGACAACAATTGTTATTGGCCCAAGGACTCTGAGGAGCAAGATTTTATAAGGCTTATAAATAAAGCATTTCCATATAGTATATTACCTAGCCATATGAATTATTATGGGGGAGGGCTTTGTTCCCATTTTGCAGACAAGGAAATTAAGATCCAGTTGAGACATAAATCCTTGACTTTTATCTGCATTACACTACGCAAAGTTTTTAAAGAAAATAAAGTACCACTGGTTACCTAAAATAAATGCAGCGAAAACTAGAAAAGCAAGTCATCAAATTTTATGACCCAACCCAGCAAATATTTTAAGGCCAATTTAAAAAAATTTAAAAGGGGGTAGTCATATCCTGGAACTCCTACGGGTCTACCATATCATGCTTTTTACTTAAAAAATTTAAATTTCTTTTGAATGCTGATGAACAGGAGACGCCAAATCTTTCTCGCCTACAAACTACTACCTTCTTTATTTGATCCAGCTAATAACACTGTTTTGTCTTTTTCCAAATAGCTCCAGATATATGAAAAAGATTTATATAGGCGGATGGGGATCCTCAAACCCCTCAGCGAGATCTGAGCATGGCTTTTAAGATACCTAGAGGCAGAAAAAGCCCAACAGAGATCAGGGGAACTACCAGCTTTTAGGATACGCCCTGAAAGGCTCCAATGCCCCAAAGGGGTCTCATAAGATGCCATCTGGGTCCTGCTTCAATAGTGGAAAGGAAGGTCATTGAGCTAAAGCCTGCCAGACTTACATGCCTCTGCTGTGAGGAAACAGGGACACTGGAAGGTAGGCTTCCCCCTCGCTCCTCTAAGGGAGGGTTCAGTCTCTTCCAGCCCTGCTCCAGCCAACTATGACCTAACCTTGCCCAGAATGCTGGGGTTTGCCACTGAAGGCTGAAGGTGCCCAGGGCCGTCAGCCCCATCTACGACACTATAGACGAGCCTAGGGTATTTCTTCCAAGAAGCAGGTAAACTGATCTCATTTGCACAAGGGCCACTTTAACTATGTCCTGCCTGAATAGTCAGGTTTTTTATTCCTCCCTCAAAGATCTCTGTTGTGGGTGTTGATAGTCCTATTTTCTGCTGCTTTGTTTAATATATAGTGTTTCCTTTATTCTTTCTACCTCAATGCCCCACTCATATTTCAGGCTGGGACCTACTCCTAATTTAGAGCTCTCTTTCTTCCTTTTGCCAACTTCTATTATGAATCTACCTTTGCCACCCAGCTTAGTGTATCCCAAGGTTCTCTTTACCAAGCCACAGTCGCAGAGCTCCAGGGAAAAGCACCCTGGTCTCATCTCTTCAGGCAGAGGAGAACAGAAGCTCTATATCCACGAATGCTGCAAATGGCTTTTCCAGTCTACCTAAATCATTACCAGCTAGCAGCAGCAGTCATTGGGACTCGGACGTGAACTGCAAAGTATACAATTGTGACAATTCCAGTGCCATGCAGACTTTTCCTGGATGTGGACTTTTCCTGGACTCCTGCTCCTTGTGACAGCTCCTAACAGACTGAACTGGGGTTGGGTTGCATTTTTCAGGGATTTGGCATGGTGTTGGGGCCAACTTGGACTTGGTGAACATGTTAAGGACACTACTCTTTTATGGATTCTTACTGTATTGGCCAAGAGTTTGCTTAAAGGCTTTAATCACTGTAAAAAAAAAAATAAATAGAAGACTAAAGAATATGTGGCACCAAAAAAAAAAAATTTTATGACCCAAATGAACTGCTCCAAGTGTGTATGCCCCCTCCAGGGCAGGAGACAACCAGTCTGCACAGACAAGCACAAAGGCCTTCCCAAGATGTATTTCTAAAAATCTTTCTTCCAACATTAGGGTAGTCTTCACCCTAATCAAAGTTTACAGTGGTCTTTCTCGTTTCCCTGGGCACCGTAAACCAGAAAGACAGAAAGATAGAAAGTTCTGACTGGCTATAACTTCAATCTACTTGAAGACCAGCTGGTATTTAAAAAAAAAAACAAACAAAAAAAACTAATAGCAGGATCCTTAGGCAATTTGGCAATTTCACACAGTGACCTCAAAATGCAGTAGTTACATGTGATTTCATAACCATTCTGAACCATACTGAGGTTTTTCTTGGGGAGGGTGTGCTTATTCTAGGAATAAATAAAAGATACAAAAAAGAAAATAAATAAAATTAACTAAAAACAAAAGACTTAACCCTGAGTTAACTGGTATTCTATGGTTTCCTATTCTGAAAACTGCTACCCTGAAGTTTCTGGTTCCTATGTGGAATACTACTAAAAATTTACAATGGGCACTAAGAACAAAATACTGCTGTAGAATTCTTATTGTTAACCTCCAAGTACTCTTCGCACAGAAGCCAAAACTACTAAACTGATTTTTGTATAATCAAAACAAACTTTAAAAAGATAGACAAAGAGTAGCCTGACCTGTGGTGGCACAGTGGATAAAGCGTCAACCTGGAAATGCTGAGGTCGCCGGTTCGAAACCCTGGGCTTGCCTGGTCAAGGCACATATGGGAGTTGATGCTTCCAGCTCCTCCCCCCTGTCTCTCTCTGTCTCCCTCTCTCTCTCTCTCTCTCTCCCTCTCTCTCCTCTCTAAAATGAATAAATAAAATAAAAAATTAAAATAAAAAAAAAATTAACATTTGTTAGAAGAAAAAAAAAAGCTAGACAAAGAATTAAATACCTACATTCAAGCTGTAACCGGGAAAACAACTTGACCGAAAATGAAAAGCCACTGCACAATGAGTCGATTACTTTGGCTCTAACCCTCCTTTAACTTAAAATTTAATCAGAGTCGGATTTTCTGTTTTCAGTATCTGAGAATGACCCCTTGGTACTTGTTTTGAGGTCTACATTCATTATGTCACCAGAGACGATGTTTTCAACTCCAAGGGATTAAAATGAGCCTTCTCCATGGCTCACTGGGTAATGCTGGAGCAGCGACTCACAGTCAAGATTTCTACCTGAGTGCTCTGACCCACAAACCACCAATTACCCACCCTGTAGTACAATTAGCTATAAGAAGCAAATATTCTAGCTTCTTGGCCTCTGAACTCTAACTTTGAAGGACAGACCAGGTTTTCTTTAAAAAAAAAAAAAAAAAAGCTCACCTTTTCCAAGAAGATGCATACAAATCATGACAACCAAAAAGTAATTCAGGTTTCCATGACGAGAACTTTGGTCAGGTGTCATCCTAACCAACAGGCAGAGCAAAGCCAGGTTAGGTATAAGATCCGCAGAATACAACCACAAAGCGATAAGGCAGTTCACTGATCCTCAGGCCTCCATCTGCTAATACTAAATATGCCAATGTAGTAGCTTGATGTCACTGACCAGTCCTCCTGTATCACCCTTTAGATCACACCCACATCAAAATATGGAATAATATTTTATTACCCACAGCCTTCCTTTCCTTTTGAAAAGAAGTTGGACCACAGATGTGAAGAATTTTCATTTCTCTTTATGCAAACGTCAGAAGCTCAATAAATTATCTGATTGTTAGAGTTCAATTTCCTGACCTGTCCTGAGGTCTTAATTTCTGGTGACAATACTGTAAGAGCTAAAAATCACCAGTCTCCCAAGACAAGGATTTGAAAATTGCTTTTATAGGTACAAATACAAGCCACACTGCAAAAGATAGAGCTTTTTCATTAGGTTAACCAATGAAACAATTGTTTAAAAAGATTTGATCCCAGTCTTTTCTCTTTCTCCTCATTCCGATTATTTTTCTGCCTCCTGCAAACTTCACAGTAACCCTGGCACACGTCCCCTTAGATAATGCACAAGGATTAGAAACTGGTCACACATGTAAGAGTCCAGCTCACCATACTAACAACTTCCCTACACACAATATAACATTTCTCCTAGAGTAAATAACTGCAAGTTTTAGGCAGAAATTAAAAGGCAGCACTTCTTATGAGGAATCTGTACTCATGAGATAGGAAAGTATGAGGACAAAAAGGAGGTAATCTGGGGACACGGTGAAAGAAGAGAAGCAGCACCATGCTTCCCACGGGACAACAGGCAAACGATCATTTTTGCCTGATCCCATTCTCCCCCCCGCCAAAGTGTAGATCCTGTTCTTCTTAAGCAGCCTCTTGGGAAGGTTCAAATAAAAGAAGTCTTTTCCTATCTGATGCTAAAGCCACTAAACCTGACCTATGCCTTTACAGGGTCAAAAGACCCAAAAACAGCCTGGCCTGTGGTGGCACAGTGGATAAAGCGTTGACCTGGAATGCTGAGGCTGCCAGGTCAAAGCCCTGGGCTTGCCCGGTCAAGGCACGTACAGGAAGCAACTACTGCAAGTTGATGCTTCCCACTTCTCCCCGTTCTTTCTCTCTCTTTAAAAAAAAAACAAAACAAAAGAACGAGCAGATCAGCTTTGGAATGCCTACTGTTCAAGATTATGACAGAAGTTCCAATTTAGTTCCTTAATCTTCCTGAGGGTTGTTTTAGAAGATCCTCTTCTGGTTGAATTCCTCATACCAAACTTATAGGTGTGGAGCTGGGAGAAATCCAAATCAGTCTCTTAGAAAAGTTCATTTCACCATTTCACCTGACCAGTGGATGCAGTGTCGACCTGGGACACTGAGGTACCAGCCTCAAAATCCCAAGGTTGTTGGCTTGAGCGCAGGCTCATCTGGCTTGAGCATGGAATCACAGACATGACTGCATGGTCACTGGCTTGAGCAAGGGGTCACTGGCTCGGCTGAAGACCCCTAGTCAAGGCACATATGAGAAGCAATCAATGAACAACTAATTGCCGCAACTACAAGTCGATGCTTCTCATCTCTCTCCCTCCTGTCTCTCTGTACCGGTCTTTCTCTCTTTAAAAAAAAAGTTCATTTCACCTCATTTTTTTTCTGGTGGAATTAAAAGCTCTGGCCACATCAAGTGTCAATGACAGCTGAAGCATCACCTTAGACATGCCTAAAATAAAACTAACTTCATGTGGACCTGTTCTTTTCATGCCAACCAAGTCAACAATCATTTATTTACTGTTCAGTAACATATTAAAATATTGTACTTGACACCTGAAGAAGCTGCATTAGAAATGAACTACAGTTACTCTAAAGAAGTTTCAAGAGAAATGGGGGAAACAGGACCAAGACCAGGGGTCCCCAAACTATGGCCGCGGGCCGCATGCGGCCCCCTGAGGCCATTTATCTGGCCCCCGCTGCACTTCCAGAAGGGGCACCTCTTTCATTGGTGGTCAGTGAGAGGAGCACAGGATGCATCAAGTTGATACTTCCCACTTCTCCCCCCTCTTTCTCTCTCTTTAAAAAACAAAACAAAAAAACGAGCAGATCAGCTTTGGAATGCCTACTGTTCAAGATTATGACAGACACCACAACGTGTGGCGTTGCTCACATACAGTACTACTTCCGGTGATGTGGGATGCATGCGTCACAGCTCCGGAAGTGCGTCATATCACTTGTTACAGCTAGCAGTGACAAATATGGAACCGGACATTGACCATCTCATTAGCCAAAAGCAGGCCCATAGTTCCCATTGAAATACTGGTCAGTTTGTTGATTTAAATTTACTTGTTCTTTATTTTAAATATTGTATTTGTTCTCGTTTTGTTTTTTTTACTTTAAAATAAGATATTTGCAGTGTGCATAGGGATTTGTTCATAGTTGTTTTTTTTAATAGTCTGGCCCTCCAACGGTCTGAGGGACAGTGAACTGGCCCCCTGTGTAAAAAGCTTGGGGACCCTTGACCAAAACTCTTGACACCTAGCAACAGATGTGACAACAAATGCTCTAAGATAAAGTTATGGAGGAAAAAAATAGTATGTTTTGAGGGGGAAAAAAGGTCTTTTAAATGACTGCCAACAAGTAGTAGTAGCCCAAAACGACTTCAGAGAGAAAGAGCTTTGAAAAGGTACAAAACAAACTAAGCTGGGAAAGAAAAGAGAAGACAGAGGGTGCCTCTCATGGCCTCCTAGCAGCGACCTGAACACAGAACACTAAGTAAGGAAGACTCCCATGTCTTCATCTTAAGATTTCTGGATCTAAAAGTCGATGCTGTAAGGAAGGATTAGTTCTATAAAAGATTATCACAGATGCTTGAGGACGACTGCTTACTTGAAAGGGAAGAAGCTGTACACAGAGAAGCTGCTTTGGCTAAAATTTTGCATCAGAGAGGTCAGTGGTGATGAATTTGAAAAAAGTTATAGATATTATTAACAGAAATTCTGATTTCCTGACAGGCTGGGTATGAGAGGCAAAGCTGTTAAAAGGGGAAGGATCATTCCATAAAGCCTAGCTAGCAAATCAAGAATGATCCTACATAGCTGATCCATTTTAAGGGTTCTTCAGTATGACAAATCAGCTCTCTAATCTACTCACTACTGATACCCCAGTTTCAGCTTTCTTGTTTTAAATTCCTACTTTTTACTTCTTTTTGTTTTAAACTAAAAATGGTGTTTTCTGGTAGATCAATGTACTGAGATCCAGATTTCAGTTCCTAGCTCACATTACTATCAATGTGTCCCCCAAAAATCATTTCTCTATTTTTCAAAGTTTAGTTTACATCTCCTACTAATTTCAATAAAAGTGTTTTATAATACCTTCTAATAATGCCAGGAATATCTAAGGAAACTAAACAGGCATGTTTTTGTTTTAGGGGATTAAAAAAAAGAGATATAGGAACAAGTTTCTCAAACCAACTTACAAATCCTCCTTTTCTTAGACAGGAATCGCCCGGGGATGAGCTCAAAACATACTCCACCATGCTAACGCCTAGTCCCCCACTCTCCGACCGCGGGGACAGTACAGAATTGACCTCACTGTTCACATGGAAACTCTGACCAGGTCTTCTCTGCACCATGATTGGCTGGGAAACTGAATGATCTACAAAAAAGATACACAAGCATGATACAGTGCAGCCAGAGGCTCAAACAAATTATGAGTGACGTCTCATGGATAAACCAATGACTGGGAATCAGGAAACCTGCCATGGTCAGTTGAAGCAAAACCTATTGTGTTTTTCCCTAAGTATAATATTCTAAATACCTAAGGAAACGGAACACACCCCTCATATATCCAGGATAGGAGAGCAATACAGCAGTTCACATAACTGGTTTATCTAGCTAACTGGGTAAATTAATGTTTACCCCTTTCATGTAGAACTTCTTTTTAATATATTTTATTGGTTATATTATGAAAACAAAATATGGTTTCGCTGCCCTTTTTAAAAACAACGTAAGTTGATCTTTTCTGATGACTCGCTGTTACAATATCTGAGGTTCCATTTTTACACTGTGCTGTAACAGCACACCAGCTTTTGGGTTTACTGTCTCCTTCCCTCCGAGAGCTGTCATTTCTTTCTGCTGTCAGTATGTCACTCTACAAGTTCTCCCCATCCCTCTTCATGGGTAGTCTGTCAGAAAAGCATCCGTGCCCAGTGACTCGATTTGGCTCCAACCACATTCATAGATAGATCATCCCATACATGTTACACAGGGGCAAGGAGAGGAAAAAGAAACATGACCAAATGGCAGGCATGGATTTTCTAATTCCAAGTATACTGACAGCAGTACAGAGCAGAAGTTATGGCTGAAGTTATGGTCGTTTCAAATAAGACCACTCCCCTATAGCTAGCACTTCAATAAAATATTGAAGATTTGATTTTGTGTTAATTATATTTTAATAAAATACATCATATAAGCTCCTTCGTGGCAGTTACACTACAGGACAGGACACTACTTGACATGCTATGTCACTGATTAAAATTCATGACTTGCCAACTGCTGAGGAAAGGAGCTCTAAGACAGGCATAAATCACAGTACAGATGCTAGATCTAGATTACCTGATGTTCCCCAGGCACTGTCTCGCCATTGATCACCCAGGAATATTCCTTTTGGTCCATCTTTGCTGGATTCATCTGTTTCCCAAAACTTTTTACCTGGCAAGAGCTGCTGCAAATTAAAAATAATAGACGCTTTTAAAGAATTCATAAAGGATGAAAGTACAGCAGTCAACACTTTCTTTTAGACAAGGGTACTGAAGATGCTCACGTGCCCTGAAGGTCTTTAATCACAGTGTTCTAGCTACACAGCTTGTGGCCAGAGCACTAGAGTACATTTGGCAAAAGTCAGAAAGGCCTAAGGCAAGGGGGAGGAGGGGCTGCACAGATCCATCACAATAGAGGCTCAACTTAAATATCTAAATTATTCTCTTAACTTATGCAAAGATTTTTAAGGGGAGGGGGGGCCTAATATAGACCTATTAGCTAACTGCTTCCTATGAAGTCTCTTACTGAAAAAAAGAAAGGTACCCAGAACTACTAAAACACTTCTGCCTATGTGTGTATTAACTGACTATACAAAATTACTCAAGCTAGAGCCTAAACTGAACTCAAGACCCCACCTATGAAATGCTAAAGGCAAATCCAGAGATTCTGTTAACCAAGACACTGTCATCACCAAGAAATAAAAAGCAAAAACAAAAATATACTTCCCAACCATATCATTAACCTATTCCAAGACTTTGGAAAGACAGAACAACAGTCTTTCCCCATTACTGGAAAGGAAATAAAATCTCCTAATCTCAATTAACTTTAACAATACCCAGTAATCCCATAAAAATTACTTCACAAAACATTGAATGCTTCATAGAAATGCAGGCATCACTGGACCTAAACCAATGAGAACTTGAAGCTAGCTTCAACCAAAGAAATGCAAAGTGCCCTGCAAGCAAAAACAAGACAGTTTTGCACAAGATCAAAGCATTCTGACCAGAGTTACAAAATAAAATTCTACTAGAATGCCATCATTCTTCATTCTGGTCATCAGCTTTACTTAAAATGTCCCTCTTTATTTCCTCTATGTTTTCATCTCAGCCGCTACCAGTCAGACAAGAAACTCAGGTGTTTGAGACAGTACCTAATCACTGCTTTTGAGCATAAAAGAGCACACCTGGAGAGTTCAATTTCTCAGAGGAACAGACACCAGGAAGCACAAAACATTTGCTCTCCTTGACAATAAATGTTTTCCTTTCTACTTTAAAACCTATAACCCAGTGATAATGAAGGAATAACGCAACTTTGCCCTCACTAAAATAAATCTCGACTTTCTGAACCTAAAGTTTAAGTTTCTCAGCATAATTTTAATCTAGTTCTACACATCTATCTAATAGATATGGGTTACTACCTGGACCAAAGCAGTTTCCCACGTATTTTTCTTGCCAGGCCCTAATTTATTTTCTAATCCAACAAGATCATGACAGAATACAGATTTTGGTCTGGCATTTAATTACACAGAAGCATAGGTTTACTTGAAGATGAGCAGTCAATTCCTAGCGAGCCTCTCTGGTTCAATCTCAGAGGGAAACAAGGAGACAGTGAGTCTGTTAACTTGAGATTTGAGAAGGCAGGGGAGGAAGAGACGGGAGAAAGATCCCAGACCATAGGTAACTAGTGGAATAAGGAAGCCCTGGACCAAACAACTTTGATGTGTCCTAGGACAAATGACAGAACTGCCCAGAGCTTCATTCTCTTTGTACTGATAAAAAAGATATTTTTTCAAGTGGTTGCAATGATTGGAAGTATTATTGATGAGTGCCCAACAAAATGCCTACATAGTGTAGTAGGTTCTCAATAAATGTATTCAATGGTATCACACCAAGGTAAAATAGCTATAAATCACAGAAGGGACACTGAAAATGAATGTAAATATTCAAGGACAATTAAAAAATTCTTGTTTTGAACAACTTCTTTTAGTCTCAAAAATGTCCTCTCACAAGACTACAAACAGAATTTATTTCCCTATTGGTTGTCCCCTTTCCAACTAACATTCTGATTTTTTTCCTGTATTTTGTAAAGAGTATGAGCAAACAGGAGTCTGCATCAACTGTACCACAAGAAAGAATGTCAGTACAAGGTACATGTCACTTATTGGTTAACTTTATTCTCCAATTAACAGTGGAAAGAAAGCAAAGGTGATAAAAAATATTCATTATAGTACTCATCCCTCTCCACACAAATTGGAAAATCTTTATTCAGAGCTCAAGGAAAAGCTTACAAGTACCAGCCTTTATGTGCAAAAAAATACCTATAATCTATCCATATTACCCCGGCCAGATAGCTCGATTGGTTAAAGCAGTGGTGGTCAACCTGGTCCCTACCGCCCACTAGTGGGCGTTCCAGCTTTCATGGTGGGCGGTAGCGGAGCAACCATAGTATAAATAAAAAGATAGATTTAACTATAGTAAGTTGTTTTATAAAGATTTATTCTGCCAAACTTAGTGAAAATCCAACATAAAGTACTTGGTAAGTAATTATTATTATATGCTTTAACTTGCTGTAACTCTGCTTTACAAATTTTATAAAGTAAAGTTACTTCCCTACTTTATAAATCACCATCACTGTGGAACCGGTGGGCGGTTAGAAAATGTTACTACTAACAGAGATACAAAAGCAGGCGGTAGGTATAAAACGGTTGACTACCCCTGGGTTAAAGCATTATCCAGAAAAGCAGAGGTTACCAGTTCAACCCCCGCTCAGGGCACATACAGAAACAGAACAATGTTCCTGCCTTCCTCTCTCCCTAAAATCAATAAAAAATAAACATTTTTAAAAATCTGTCCATATTTGTCAAATTCCTTACTGAAAGCACCAGTCCTTGAACTCAAGGCTTCAAAAGTGACTTCCAGAATCCTGTCCTCTTTAACTGCAGCAAGATAGACTGTCGTAGCACGCAAAGCCAACAAGAGCAGGTGAACATACAATATAAGCAAGGCTGTTTCCGAGGCCAAATTCTCTCAAAACGAAACAACTATACAACATGGAGAAAGGTGCTAAAAAGTGAAATTCTACTTCGAAATAGTAATAAATGCAACAAGTCTCATAGGAGTAGGAGTACATGCAAAAAACTCAAGACCCTAGTTAGAAACCAAGAGGCCAAATCTCCCAGTATTAAAATTGGTATAGGCCCTGACCAAGTGGCACAGTGGGCAGAGTCCCAGTGAACTGAGTGAGTTCAAGGGCTCAATTGCCAGTCAGGGCATGTAGGAGAAACAACCAATGACTACACAACTAATGGAACAACTAGGTGGAACAAGTTAATGTTTCTCTTACCCTCCTTTTCTTCTGCCCTCCCTCCCCCTCTCAAATCAATGGAAAATTTCTTTTAAAATCGGTATAAATATAAATCCTAAGTACATGCTAGAAGCAGCTTCAAATGTACTAAAACTCCATATGTTTTAGCAGAGTAGCATCAAGATCAATTAACTATTATCAATGATAATAGCAGGGACTGAAAAGGCAAGTCTGTAAAAGGAAGAAAAAGGAGAGAAGGAAGAAATGGAGAGAGAGAGAGAGAGAGAGGCGCAGCATGCTGATTCTGGAAGGAAAAAAAGGTAGAAACTATGAGTTGCAAGAGTGCCTTGCAAATAGAGAAAAAAAGGAAAGTACTGCACCAAAGTACTTGAGGAAAGACAGAAGCAAACACAGTCCTCTTCCAAGTCTCTGTATCTTACACAGAACCTAGTATTTCTTTCTTTTACCAAAACATACCTCTTTCCACTCCTGTTGAGTAGTAAGCTGCATCTGAAATGGTAGGTAACTCCTCTGGTTCTCGTGCCCTTATGTAATCCCCTTCCCCTGAGTGTGGGCTAAACCTAGTGACTTGCTTCTAAGGAATAACACAAGGCAAAAGTAATGGGTTGTCACTCTCAAGATTGTTATAAAAACTGATTGATTAATGTCGTCCCATTAAAATAAAAAAAGATTGTTATAAAAACTCTTTCTTCTTGTCCTGTCTCTTGCCCCCTTGTTCTCATCTCAATTGCCTGCTCCCTTTGATGAAGCTAGCTAGCTGCTGTGTTGTAGAACCACAAGAGGTCACTGGACACCAATTCATTAGGAATTGAGGCCCTCAGTCCAACTTAATCCTGACATCAACCACATGAGTAAGCCTGCTTCCCCAACTCAACTTTGAGATGACTACAGCCCCAGCTGAAATCTTGACTGCTGCTTGCAAGGGACCCTGAAATAGAGGTTCTTGCAAAGCCATGACTGGGTTCTTGACCTCCAGAGCTATGGAACTTAAAACCATGGTGTTTTAAGCCACTAAATTTTGGGGTAATTTTTCATGTAGCAATAGGTAACCAATAGAGTTATAAATCCATGGGGCCCTTTCTTATATTCAAAATACTTCTTTAAGAGTTTGATTTCAAGAAGCACTTCTTGTTCCGTTTCTAATATCTAAAATCCAAAAACTTTTGAACCTGGAAAAAATTACGTCCACTCCAGTTCTCTCCTATTCCTATAGCCCTTACTGAAAAACAACTGGCTTTTTCTCACAGCCAGTGGCTTGACTGGTTTGAGCGTCAGCCCGGGTACTGAAGATAGCTCAGTTGATCCGAGAGTCAGCCTCAGACACTGAGGATAGCTCACTTGATTGGAGCACTGGCCCCAGACAGGGGTTGCTGGATGGATCCTGGTTGGATGCATGCGAAAGTCGAATCTCCCTTTCTCTCACTTAAAAAAAAATTAAAAATTAGCTCTTTTAAATTCTTCAAAAACAAATCAACTTAGTTAGACATGTTAAGCTTACTGGAAATTATTAGCAGCCACATATTCAAGATCAACTAAAATACATTACTGTTCAAATCTGATCATATTAAAAGGAGCTATACCAGTGGTTGGCAAACCACAGCTCGTGAGCCACATGCGGCTCTTTGGCCCCTTGAGTGTGGCTCTTCCACAAAATACCACGTGCGGGCACAAAGGCCAGCATAGGAGTACCCTAATTAAGTTAATAACAATGTACCTACCTATATAGTTTAAGTTTTAAAAATTTGGATCTCAAAAGAAATTTTAATTGTTGTACTGTTGATATTTGGCTCTGTTGACTAAGGAGTTTGCCGACCAGAGCTACACTATACTGAATTATAAAACAAAGTGATATTAAGTATCTAATTGTTTCAAATTCGACAGCAACCTTTCTGGAGGTAACATCATCCACAACACTGGCCAAAACATCCTGGGGTTCACCAACCCACTGGCATAAATCCCAAGAGTTGCCAAACCTTCACTTAAACCACATCAAAATTAAATCACCAGAAATAGAAGTGTGACTAGTAGATGAAAAGATAGTTACCGCTTGCCCCTATCAAGAACTTGGAAATACTGTTCTTTGACAGGACAAAGAAAGAACAGATCACAGCAGGAGCTTAAAATATTCCCTTTTAGGCCTGACCTGTGGTGGCTCAGGAGATTAAACGTTGACCTGGAATGCTGAGGTTGCCAGTTCAAAACCCCAGTCTTGCCTGGTCAAGGCACATATGGGAGTTGATGCTTCCTGTTCCTCCTTCCCTTCTCTCTCTCTCTCTTCTCTAAAATAAACAAACTTTTTTAAAAAGAAAAAAAAAAAAAAACCTTCCCTTTTAAAAAATATTAGGCAATAAGAGAATTAAAAGATTTGACAATTCTAAAGGAAGATAACAGGAATTACGAATTGGTTCAACAAAAGCAAAGGAGACTCAGCAAGTCGGATGTAAGCAGTATTATCCAGTTGGCTTGTTTGTGCATGATGCACAAACAAGTCTATCCTTATAAAAAGCAAGTAATGCATCGGACTAGGTAGTAACTTGACTATGACAGCCACTAAAAACATACAAGTAACTTCTGACTCAGACTCTGCTTGCCAAGCAAACTTTTTATAAGAATTTGGCTTCTTCCTATAGTCAAGCATGTGCTGATCACCGGATGCAATTAACCTGTACACTGAAAAGTTATTATTTCTCCTTATAAATCAGTAAACTACATTATGGTTTTTGTACATTACTCTCCTGTGGTTCTGGTTAGTATGGGTTAGTTTCATAATCTAATCATCTCGATTAGTGGTCACGCCTACAAAGCTGAAGAAAAGGACTCAGGAAAGCCTAAATCCTCTCCAGCAACGCAATAGGGCTTGTACTTTTCCTTGTATTACCCCAAGGTATCCCTGATTACCCCTATAATGATGTCTGTTCTCAAGTCTTTGGAAGGAAACACACACACACACACACACACACACACACACACACTATCATCCTAGCTTGAACTATATAGGTGTGTAAAAGACAAAACTTAAGAGACCTGACTAGTGGTGGTGCAGTGGATAGAGCTTCAACCTGGGACACTAAAAGCCAGGTTTAAAACCCCAAGATTGTAGGCTTGATCACGGGGCAGCCGGATTGAGCATGGTATCATCGACATGACCCCATGGTTGCTGGCTTGAAGTCCAATGTCCCTGGCTTGAATAAGGGGTCACTGGCTTGTCTGGAGTCTCCTAGTCAAGGCAATATGAGAAGCATTCAATGAACAACTTAAGTGCCGTGACGACGTGTTGATTTTTCTCATCTTACTCCCTTCCTGTCTCTCTTGTTCTCTCGCTCTAAAACTTAAAATAGCCCTGGATGGTTGCTTAGTGGTAGAGCATCAGCCGGACGTGTAGAAGTCCGGGGTTCAATTCTCAGGACACACAGGAGAAGTGACCATCAACTTCTCTACCCCTCCCTCTTTCCTTTCTCTTTTTCACACACAGTCTCTCTCTCTCTCTCTCTCTCTCTCTCTCTCCCCATCCCTCCTGTAGCCATGGTTCAAGCAAGTTGCCCAGGTACTAAGGAGGAATCCATGGGTCCCCTCAGGTGCTAAAATATATTGCTTGGCTGCCAAGCAACGGAGCAGTGGCCCCAGCTGGGCAGAGTATCGCCTGGTAGGGGGCTTGCCTACTCTCACATGGTCAGGGCACATGTGAGAGTCTGTCTCTCTGCTTCCCCACCTCTCACTTAATAAAAATAACAAACAAACAAATAAATAAGTAAAGGGGGGAAAAAAGAGCAGAAAAAGATCTAAAGAAGAAATCAAGCAAGCATATTCCTGATGCTTCTGGCGAACTAAACAGAAATCAAGCCCTGGTTTACAAATTCTGTTATTCACTTGGGAAACCTCTAAATTTTTATTGGAAACACCTTTTTATATTGTCATCTAAAAAAGGGCAATACGTATGTACACAAAGCCACACTTACATAATCAATCACCTCATTAATGCCTGACCGGTGGTGGCGCAGTGGATAGTATCAACAGGGAATGCTGAGGTCCCAGGTTTGAAACCTTAATGTCACAGGCTCAAAAGTAAGCTTCTCAGCTTGAACGCAGGATCATCAACATGATCCCAAAATTGCTGGTTTGAACAAGGTGTCACTGGCTTGGCTTGACCCCCCCACCCCCATCAAGGCATATACAAGAAGTAATCAACGAACAACTAAAATGAAGCATCTACAAGTTGATGCTTCTCTCTCCCCACTATCTCTCTCAAAATCAATAAAAAAAATCATCACATTAACCCCTAAGGCCCTTTAAACAGAGGTGGAGACATTAAACGGCTAAGAATGTCAAGAAGCCCTAGGCTTATTTTAAGGCATAATGTAGCGGTAAAACACATAAATGCTCTGATATCAAAAAATAAAAACTGGTTTTAAATGCCATATGTGATTTTAACCCCTGTATGCCCCAGTTTTCTCAGCTATAAAATGACCTATTACGAACATTAAATGAGACAGTGTATTAAGTACAGTGTTGCAGAGTAACCACTCAAAGAATTACCTACTATTATTATTATTTAAGAACTTAAATAATACTGACAACACTAATGACTAGCCAATGAAATGCCCCCATGTGCCCAGCTAGTAGATATGAGCACAGCATCACCCAGCCCACTTCAGTGCAAATCCCATAGAATTAAGAGCCCGAACAAAACACTAGCTTTGCAGAAACTAAACGCTAGAATGATTATTAAGGACTGGGCTTGTTTGACCATACTACCACTAATATTCGCAGGGAAGTACCAATAAAGTTTCCTGGTGGTCTCAACAGGAGACCAACAGTGTGTAAATGCACACACTCCAACAAGTACTCTGTACTCAAGAGGAATAAAATATGAGGTCACTGCTGATATACTCAACGCAGGCTGCATAAAGCTGTCTCTCAGAGCAGAAATGTGGCCTCTTAAGGAGTACTATTATTCACAGGAATGCTACAGCCCTGAAAGCTTGATCAAGTTTGATCATGTTATCTGGCAATGCAGACTTCCAACATAAATTTAGTTTCATTGGAATGTAGCTAGTGCTAAAGTCAAATACTGATATTTTAACTAGCTGGTAAGATACAGCCCCTCTCCCATTTTTCTAACCTCTTAGTAAATATCTCATTACATTAAAAGAATTTGACATTAACTCATAAAAAGGACCACTGTGGCCTGACCAGGCGGTGGCGCAGTGGATAGAGCGTCGGAGTGGGATTCCGAGGACCCAGGTTCAAGACCCCGAGGTCGCCAGCTTGAGCATGGGCTCATCTGGTTTGAGCAAGAGCCCACGAGCTTGAACCCAAGGTCGCTGGCTCCAGCAAGGGGTTGCTCGGTCTGCTGGAGGCCCACGGTCAAGGCACATATGAGAAAGCAATCAATGAACAACTAAGGTGTTGCAACGCGCAATGAAAAACTAATTATTGATGCTTCTCATCTCTCTCCGTTCCTGTCTGTCTGTCCCTATCTATCCCTCTCTCTGACTCACTCTCTGTCTCTGTAAAAAAAAAAAAAGAGGACCACTGTGAATGGACTGAAATTCACTGTGCTAGTCAGAGCTCTGATACATGAAAATTTCCAGAAATCCCTTATCAAGATCTTAATGTCCTTAGGAGGATTTACCTAGCCCTTCATACAACAGAGGGTTATTGTGAAATCAAGTGAGACAGTATACAAAGTGCTTTCACAAATTCTATGAACTATACATATATAATAATAAATTTTAACAAAAAACAGTGTAAGTCTAAATCAGTATCTTTTACAAGGCTTAAAGAAAAAGGTTTTATCCATTCATTGCTACAATTATTTTGGAGAACTGTCTTTATATCAGAAAATATATACATTAGGAGTTATGTTCATTCCTGAGAATTTATCTCATGACCAAAAAAAGAAGAGAAATCAAAAGAAAAAAACTCTACATTCGACATATAACAGCAAGAAAGCTGGGCGCAAACTAAATGTTTAATAAGGTAGCTGTTAAGTACTACAACAATGTAAGCTAACACAAAATAGCCATAATGACTATATGCAATATTTACAAAATAACATTAAATGTTAAAAGTAAAATACAAATGTAAAGACTGCTTCTTCAGGTACATCCTTCCCTTTTGGATCAAGATTGGAAAGAAAAATTAAAACTGAAATCTGTACTTGTTGGTGTGGTGGGATTATGGATGACTTGTTACATAATATACTTTTATTATGTATTTAGAACTGGATTTCCAATAAATAAAAATTGAGATTATATGGGAGTACAAAATTCACTACAAATAATGCATTTTCTCTTAAGCAGACACATATCCTTTCATAATTTTAAACAAAAGTGAGTGGCAATTTTAAGGGAAGAAAAACATTTTTAAGAGCGCATAATGTGTTTCAAATATTTTTAAGTAGAAAATAATGTCCAATCCACTTTTAAAACTATAGTTTAAATAAGGAATGTTCGAAATTTTCAAGTTTAATCACAAGCCAGTTATTGTTTTAATTAAACTAAAGTATATAAATACACAAATTAAAAGGACGGTATTTTGGTTCTCACCTTCACTTTCAGTTTAGGAAATCTGACCTAAATTCTCACTTCCCATTTATTTATCTACTACTTAAGGAACTATCCTACCTTTTCTTTTTTTAAAGATTTTATTTTATTTTACAGAGAGAGGAGGGGGTGGAGAACAACAAATATCAACTCATAGTTGCTTCACCTTACTGGTTCATTACGTGCTTGTGATATGTGCCTTGACTGGGCAAACCCAGGGTCTCGAACTGGCAACCTCAGTATTCCAGGTCGACACTGTATCCCACTGCACCACCACAGGTCAGGCTCCTGCCTTCTTTTTAATCAGCTACTCAATACTTATATGTAAAGATCATTTTTAAATATTGTAACATTTTGTTCTATTTCATTTAACTCCAATCACAAAAAAAAAAAAACTGTTAAGAATCAACATCTGCTATAATTTTTTAATATTTCTCTACTAGGTGGCATTACAACCTGACATCTAGTAATTACTTCTTAAAATTTTTAGCAAGATGGTTACTACTGCAAACAAATGTCAATGTTAATGGGATCTTAACTAAATATCTCTTTTGGCTGAAATAAATTATATCCCTCCAAAAAAAGGAAGTTTCATTTTTCTGCATAATTATAATTATGCAGTATATAAAATTAACAGATTTTTAAAAAATATTTTGCCAAGTTATTAAGTACTTTTCATAAGCACTGTTAATAACTGTATCTAACGTCCTTTAACAACATTCCCAGCAGTAAGGATGAAATCACACAAATCACTTAAGCTTGGAGACAGTAGGAGGTAATTTGATCTTTTCTCCCACATTTGGAAGATTACTTTACTGGCTACTAAAAAAATTTCTAAGTTTCAGCATCTCCATGTAAAAAGAAAAGCATTACTTGACCTGCATGAACCACTACTAGAATAATGAATGTAGTAAAAGATTTCTTTGCCCTTAAAAATTAAAAAGAAAAACCTACCAGGAAGCAAACTGATACAGTTACAAAGCATTTTAAGATAAACATACTAATAGTGTGGTACAGACTAAACTTCATAACCCACCACAGATGAAGAAAGGAATATCTGGGAACCTGGGATACGACTGATCAAGGAATGCTTTAATGGGGAGTGGGGGGGGGGTTAAGAGTAAGAAGACAGTGAAAAGGACTTTCAACAAACAGCAAATATACAAATGAAAGCAAGTGGGGCAGGTGTTCACCAGTAAGAAAGACCCTGGCACTGACATAGAAGAACAAGGAGAGGGTGAAAAAAGCCCAACTAGTCCAGTGAGGTTTCATGGAGCATCAAGAAGTTGGGCTCTAATCCAACAGAGAGTAACATCATAAAAACTAACTTTAAAAGATTAATCTGTCCTGACCTGTGGTGGTGCAGTGGACAAAGTGTCGACCTGGAATGCTGAGGTCGCCAGTTCAAAATCCTGGGATTGCCCGGTCAAGGCACATATGGGAGTTGAAGTTTTCTGCTCCTCCCCCTTCTCTCTCTCTCTCCTCCCCCCTCTCCTCTAAAATGAATAAATAAATAAAAATAATTAAAAGATTAATCTGACATTTCTCCATAAAATGGGGTGAGGGAAAGCTTAAGACTGCTGGAAGGCTAAGCAAAGAGGTCACTACACTAATCTAGACAAGATAAAGAACTTGTAGAAATGTGGGCAAAAAAGATACAAACTGCTGCTTAGATGTCTCTCTCTGTTTTAAAAATCATTAAAAACTAAAGCTATGTAGTTTCAAAAGTGAAGACTCATCACTTTCACGAAGCAAGTCTACCACCAAAGTTCTTTTAATCAGGAGTCTATTCTGAGTACAAAGGCTAGATGAAAACAGGATACAAATATAAATATATGGTATTGCAAGTTTAAGTTTAAGAATCCAATGGGCCTGACCAGGTGGTAGCACAGTGGATAGAGCGTCGGACTGAGATGCGGAGGACCCAGGTTTGAGACCCCGAGGTCGGCAGCTTGAGCGCGGGCTCATCTGGTTTGAGCAAAAGCTCACCAGCTTGGACCCAAGGTTGCTGGCTCGAGCAAGGGGTTACTTGGTCTGCTGAAGGCCCGCGGTCAAGGCACATATGAGAAAGCAATCAATGAACAACTAAGGTGTCGTAACTCGCAACGAAAAACTAATGATTAATGCTTCTCATCTCTCCGTTCCTGTCTGTCTGTCCCTATCCCTCTCTCTGTCTCTGTTAAAAAAAAAAAAAAGAATCCCATGGTAAAGTTTTAAGGTTGTCCTGAGGATTCACTGTGGGTTGCTGGGGAACAGTAAGAGTAAAAAAAAGCAATCAAACAGAAAGAAAAATTTAGTAGCTCTTAAATTTTTGGACAACCACAAATTAGAATTGCAAACAGTCCTTCAATTGACTATTACTGTTGCAATGCATTCTCTTCAAAGGAGCACAGAGGCTTCCCAGTGTTCTTTACAAAACAAAGAACACAATCACTGTTAACACCTTCATCCTTTAAAAAAACACACAAAAAAAACATTGGCTGTACTTTCATAAAGCTTGCGCTTCAAAAAAAAATTTAAAGTTACTGTTAGCACTTCAATCTCCATTTTATTTTGTGATAAAATAACCTGGGGCAAGCTCCACATTCCCCACTGCTGAACCCACTGAAAGTAAACTTTTCTTTATACTTTCCTGCTTCGGGTTATTGGAACACAGCCAAAAGAAACTTCTTTTCTCTTTCTTCACAAAACTTGATAGACTGACAGTAAACTATGATCAAAAAATTAAGAAATGCCCAAAGTTACCCAGACTTTTCCAGCAGGGTATAGAAAAAGCATGTAAGGGCCCTGGCCGGTTGGCTCAGTGGTAGAGCGTCGGCCTGGCGTGCGGGAGTCCTGGGTTCTATTCCAGGCCAGGGCACACAGGAGAAGTGCTCATCTGCTTCTCTACCCCTCCCCCTCTCCTTCCTCTCTGTCTCTCTCTTCCCCTCCCACAGCCAAGGCTCCATTGGAGCAAAGATGGCCCTGGCGCTGGGGATGGTCCGTGGCCTCTGCCTCAGGCGCTAGGATGGCTCTGGATGCAACAGAGCAACGCCCCAGAGGGGCAGAGCATCACCCCCTGGTGGGCATGCCGGGTGGATCCCGTTCGGGCGCATGGGGAGTCTGTCTGACTGCCTCCCCGTTTCCAGCTTCGGAAAAATGCAAAAAAAGAAAAAGCATGTAAAGAAACAGAGGACTATGTCACCTCTGCAAGTTACCTATAAATAAGGTCATTTGTTTTTAAATACTATATGTATAAACTGTGTGGTTTTATCTAGATTCTAGAACATAACTACATTCATGTTATACTAAACGTTATATCTAAATGTTAATAATGTGATTCTCACTGAGTACCCGAGAGCCCAGTGCACAAAAGATAAGTCTCTACATTACTTAAGAAACCTATACAGCTCATTAATAAAACCATAAAAACATCTAGAGTGCTTCATGATCTACCCTCCTCATAACCCCAAAGTGGGAAGCAAATAGCTCAATTAAGAAAGGAGAAAAAGGTCCTTTGCCATCTCCACAACCTAGTCAGCCTCAGAGTATTTTTAATTATTAAAATAACAAGACAAGGATCTCAGTAGGCCATATATGGACAAGTTCCCCTTTTCATGCATTCCAGGAGATGAATATTTCATGGATATGGCTACTATATACAGGGAAAACCAATACAGAAAATAAACTAATTCTACATGCTTTGTTAAGAGAACCACAGAATTTATTAATTAACCAAGAGACAATGAGTTAAACTTTGGTGTTCTGGTTCCTCATCAATAAAATCACAGTGTACAAGAATTACACGCAACATAGTTTAATACATGCTTAAACAAGAAATACAACAAAATTTCAGTTCTCTAAATACCATTGTGTCTGGCTATGTATATATAATGAGGATATTTCCATGCCCCAGCAAATGGCCCAGAGAAAGTGTCCTACTGATCTGGTTACAACTATATTAAACAAAAATAATTCTCTAATAGCTCAAAAATATAAAAATTTTCAGAGATGGATGAATAAATGCTTTTCAGTTGTAACTGTTCCTCATCTTCCCCTTCATAACCCCATATCCCTGAGGGTGGAAAAGTATTCAGAACAGAGAATACAGGCAATAAATATTTACTGAATTGAACTGTGGTCCCTTGAGGGGAGGGCAATACCCCCCCCTTCTGAAGTAAAAGAGAAAGTAAAGAAGCATATATGCTTAGAAAAAAGTATTTACTGGTATAAGATTCATTCAAAACAATGTAATAGGCAGTCACTGTTTGTTTACAAAGTACATTATTAGCTGATCCTTCTTCCCTCAACAAACTCAAGTTCAAGAAAATAGTTACCCAAATCACTGTGTATAAAATAAATTAGGACCAAAAAGACAATACAAATAACTTGCTACTTTGGCCTCCATAGCTTCTGGTTGGTGAGAGCAAGAAAGCTTTTCTAGAGATGATAATTAGGGCTAGACTTTGAATAGTGGGTAGACCCTGGACATACAGAAACAAACAACAGAAAAATTCAGAATTTGGATACAGATCTATCTGGGTTCAACAGCCGGCTCAGGATCATGTCAACCTAACCCCTTTTTGTCTGATCTGTAATATTGAAGGACCACTGTGAAGACTGTAATGTATCTGAAGTGATTAGCACAGTATCTGGAAAAATCAAACATGCTCAATATATTGCACCTATTATTATTTGAGCCTAATGAAAATTTAAATCAATCCAATATCTTGACACTTATGAACTTAGCTGGAGTTACCTGACCTTAAGATTCATTTTCTTCATGTAAAAAAAAATAAAAAGGTACTAATATCTCACAAAAACCTGTTCGGATTCACATAGGTAATGAAATCAATGCCAAAGTATATTGAAAGTGTTAATGTTTTATTGTAGTTATTTAGTTGGATTAGCCTCATATAAAGCATAATTACGTGGATTTAAAGAATAAAAATGTTTTCACCAAAGGAAGATCAAAGAGGAGAAATTAAATGAAGACAGATTAAGCAGTATGTGGATCAGCTATATCCTACTTCAAAGGAGCATGTTTTGCTGCATTTGAACATTCCAGGACAGTTCAACATACACGGTGGTAGATCTGCCTACTCTGCCCAGGGCAGGACAGAAGACAGATACTGACATGAGTGGGGTTCCACAAAGGTCTCAAAGTGACAAGACAGAACTGGGAAGCAGGCTCCAAATGTCATTTTCACCCACATTCTCAAGGTTATAAAATACCTTCCTCTTATCTTTGTTCTTCAAAATGCACAATCCCAATCCCAAAACTATTATGATATCGCAAGAATTTTAAGAATTTTCCCAAACAAGACTCATGAAGAGGTCACTATACCTCTAACACAGTCACTAATCTAATACAGGAAAGTTATTATTAACTATAATTACATTTCCCCAGGTCCCTTGGCCTGGCTACCTATATTTTCTTTAAAGTATACATTTCATTTTAATAGCAAGGTGTCAAAATCACCCAACAGACAGTGTTAATACAAAGTTATGGAACCAGGCAGCTTCTACTAAAAGCTACATTTTTTTTAAAATGGGGTTTCACTACACTGCTTGGCCAGATAATTTTATATTAATCTACTACAGGCAATATTAATTTTTCCTCCCTTTTGCAAGAAAGGTTACATGTTCTTGCTGGCAGATATATCTCCTTTCCAAAATTGAATCCATTTTGGAGTTGACTTAGTTACTATCATGAGACTCTAATTGCAAGGAATTGACAGTGTGGGGTAGGGCTGTGTATACCAGAAGTACTTTTGGCTACCCATAGCCTCCAATTCTGTTTGCCAGGATGGAAAGATGTGGAAAAAAAATTAAGACTTGGCATCCACATTAGGCTCTCCCCTTTCCTTGACTTCAGAACCACCCACAAGCCCTAATGGACAGACACTTCAATGTCTTTGGGAGCTGTAGACCAGTGAATGAGTCACTTAGAGAACCCAATGAAAAGTTCCTGAATCTCTACTGTATCATGAAGGCAAATATAGAAAGACATCTTTCAGATGCCCTATGAAGTACCCTAGAAAAGCAGAACTATTCCAGTTTTCTACTTTTTATTGAATTTATTGGGGTGATATTGGTTAATAAAACCATGTAAGTTTCAAGTGTACAACTCTTGTACTTAAAGTCACCACCTAAGGTCAAGTCTCTTTCCGCAACCATTTACCTAACTTTTGCTTTTTCCACCTCTCCCCACCCACTTTCCCCTCTGGCAATCACCATATTGTTATCTGTGTCTTTTTTTCCCTCAATCCCTTCACCTCTTTACCCAGCTTGCCAAGCAAGTGGTCCCCTCTGACCACTGTCAGTCTGTGTTATGTATCTATGAATTTGTTTCTATTTTGTTTATTTTGTTCATTAGATTCCACATATAAGTAAAATCATATAGTTCTTGTCTTTCTCTGATTGGCTTATTTCACTTAGCTTAATGTTCTCCAGGTCCATCCATGCTGTCACAAAAGGTAAGATTGCCTTCTTTTTATGGCCACATGGTATTCCACTGTGTAAATGTACCGCAGTTCTTTTATCCACTCATCTACCGATGGACACTAGGGCTGCTTCCAAGTCTTAGTTAGCTATTGTAAATAATGCTGCAATGATCACAGGGGTGTATATATTCTTTCAAATTAGTGTTTTGGGTTTCCTTAGATATATTTCCAGAAGTGGGATCACTGGGTCATAAGGCAGTTCCATTTTTAATTTTCTGAAGAAACTCCATACTGTTTTCTACAACGGCTGCACCAATATGCACAAGGGTTCTCTTTTTTCCACATCCTCATCAACACTTGTTGTTTGTTGCTTTATTGACAATAGCCATTCTGACAGGTATGGAGTGATACTTCACTGTGGTTTTAATTTGCAGTTCTCTGATGATTAGTGACGTTAAACATCTTTTCATATGTCTCTTGGCCATCTGTATGTCCTCTGGAGAAATCTCTATTCAGGTCCTTGGCCTTTTTTTCCCCCTTTTTTTTGGGGGGGGGAGGATTTTTCCAAAGCTAGAAGCAGGGAGGCAGTCAGACTCCTGCATGCGCCCAACTGCAATCCACCTGGCATGCCCACCAGGGGGCAATACTCTGCCCATCTGGGGCATTGCTCCATTGTGGCCGAAGCCATTCTAGCACCTGAGGCAGAGTCCATGGAGCCGTCCTCAGTGCCCAGGCCAACTTTGCTCCAATGGAGACTTGGCTGCAGGAGGGGAAGAGAGAGACAGAGAGGAAGGAGAGGGGGAGGGGTGGAGAAGCAGATGGGCGCTTCTCCTGTGTGCCCTGGACGGGAATCAAACCCAGGACCTCCAAACGCAGGGCCAACACTCTACCGCTGAATCAACTGGCCAGGGCCCCATTCTTTCTTTTACAGAAACAGAGAGAGAGTCAGAGAGAGGGATAGACAGGGACAGACAGACAGGAATGGAGAGAGATGAGAAGCATCAATCATTAGTTTTTCATTGTGCATTGTGACACCTTAGTTGTTCATTGATTGCTTTCTCACATGTGCCTTGACCGCAGGCCTTCAGTAGACCGAGTAACCCCTTGTTCGAGCCACCGACCTTGGGTCCAAGCTGGTGAGCTTTTTGCTCAAACCAGATGAGCCCACACTCAAGCTGGCGACCTCGGGGTCTCGAACCTGGGTCCTCGGCATCCCAGTCCAACGCTCTATCCACTGCGCCACAGCTTGGTCAGGCAGGGCCCCATTTTTTAATTGTATTGTTTTCTAGTGTTGAGTTGTATAAGTTCTTTATAAATTTTGGAAATTAATCCCTTATCAAATATATCATTGGTGAATATGTCCTCCCATTCAGTGGACTGTCTTTTTATTTTGTTGACGGTTTCTTTTGCTGCGCAAAAGCTTTTTAGTTTGATATAGTCTCATTTGTTTTTCTTTTGTTTCCCTTGCCGAAGGTATTACATCAGCAAAAACATTGCTACCAGAAATGTCCAAGACTTAACTACCTATGTTTTCTTCTAGGCTTTTTATGGTTTCATGACTTACATTTAAGTCTTTAATCCATTTTAAGTTTATTCTTGTTTATGGTTAAGGTGGTAGTCTGGCTTCATTAATTTTTTTGCAAGTACCTGTCCAATTTTCCAAACACCATTTACTGAATAGACTGTCTTTACCTCACTGTGTGTTCTTGACTCCTTTGTCAAATATTAATTGAACACAAAGATCTATACTCAGCCTGACCAGGTGGTGGCACAGTGGATAGAGCGTCAGACTGAGATGTGGAGGACGCAGGTTCAAGAACCCGAGGTCACCAGCTTGAGCGTGGGCTCATCTGGTTTGAGCAGCTTGAACCCAAGGTTGCTGGCTTGAGCAAGGGGTTACTCAGTCTGCTGTAGCCCCACGGTCAAGGTTATATGAGAAAGCAATCAATGAACAACTAAGGTGTCGCAATGAAAAACTAATGATTGATGCCTCTCATCTCTCTCTGTTCCTGTCTGTCTGTCCCTATTTATCCCTCTCTCTGACTCTCTATCTCTGGAAAAAATATATATATATATCTATACTCAGAAAATTATAGAATACTGAAGAAATTGAGGAAGATACAAATAAGTGGAAGTATATTCCATGTTCATGGATAGGAACACCTAACATCTTAAAATGTCCATACCACCCAAAACAATCTATAGATTCAACGTAATTCCTATTAAAATACTAATAGCACATCTCACGGAACTAGAACAAATATTCTAAAAATCTATATGGAACCACAAAAGACCCTGAATAGCCTCAGTAATCTTGAGAAAGAATAATAAAGTTGAAGATATTATGCTACCAGATATCAAACTATACTACAAGGTGACAGTAATCAAAACAGCATGATACTAGAATAAAAACAGGCATATAGATTAACAGAACAGAAAAAAAAAAACTAGATAGTTTCCTAGGGTAAAAAAACCTGTTTTCTGTATTTCTAAAGATAAAATTATGAGCAAAATCCAAGAATCTTAGACTTGAAAGGATCCTGGGAAACTATCTAGTCCCACTTTGTTTTTCAGATAGAAAAGAAAAAAGCAAAGCTCAAAGAAGATGAATGTCTGGGTCAAGACCAGAAGCTATGGCTTCAAAGTTCTGGTCCAGTGAGATCTCATCTCCCTAGGTTATAATTTTCTTTGGGTTACCAGCTCTCCAAATTACTATCAAATTCCCTACTGTTTCACATTAATAGACAGAATTCCCATGTAATGTCCAATGAGAATCTGGGGCTACATTTTAAATATACCTCACCTTATTCTGCTTCTAGGGAACATGTTAGGATTTATGATTGTTCCATATACAGGAGCACTTTCTAGATTTCTTTCCTCAGGTATATAAACTTTTCTATTACCAAGTGTTAGTTTTTCTATGCTTCAGTTTTCTAAGACAAAGATAATGGGCCACATTTTGTTTATTCCAGAAATAATCACTACTATCTTAACATTCCTAAAAGCTATCAAGTTTACAACATATAAAACATTAAGTAAGCGCCCTGGCCGGATAGCTCGGCTGGTTGCAGTATCATCCTCAAGCTCAGAGGTTGCCAGTTCAATCCCCTGTCAGGGCACAGACAGGATCAGATTGATGTTCCTGTCTCTCTCACTCCCTTCCTCTCTCTCTAAAATCAATAAATAAAAATTAAAAAAAAAATTAAGTTAGCTTCAAAAGAAGAAAAGTCCTTGTGGTTTTTAAAAGCTAGAAAACCAATTATGCAGAATAAAGTGCCTTTTCTGTCAAAGGCTCTCACTCAAAGCACTTTCCAATTAGAACCACTCTCCTCTTTGTAAATCCATTCCTTTTAGGATGTGAACAGTAATAATGCTGCCCTCCTACATGTGGACCAAAGAAGTCACACAGGATCATAAGCCAAATCAATGTAGAAACAGAGCTCAGAAACCCAAGGTTAGTGAGCCTTCCTCAGTACTACAAAAATACACCCTTAAATACTCAACTAACAAGACAAATCTTTTCATTTGTAAATAAAGAAGCTGCTCAAATACATGCCTTTAAACTTTTCAGAACTTCAACTTAAGTTAAATGAAATGGGTTAGCAAGCAATGGATGAAATATTTGAAAATAATTTGTGGCCCTAATCCTAAAAGTTTCCTATTATCCTTTCTATGTTGACTTTCTAGAACAGAGGACAAGTAAAGCACTTGGTACTGAGTCCTTCAGCTAAGAACTGTACTTCAGACAACGAACAAAACTTGAAGGTAATGTTTTAAGAAGCCGCTTCTTTAGCAAGATTTCTACTAAAACAGGCTCTAAATCTTGCTCTGTTACAGCAAAAGTTTAGTAGTGATTTTGATGAAAAAATATAAAAAAAAAACGAAGCAGCTGAACATTACTAGAGATCAATTATATTTAATGTAGCCAATTTTCTTTGAATTCTAAAGATTCAAACATTCTTGAACATAGGTATTGTTTACTCTAATGAGGTGTCCCTCCTTTCTCCCCCCACCACAAGCAAATACACATAAAATAACCACAGCAAAAATATACCATGCCTGGCTTAAAAGTCCACACAATTTAATTGTAATGTTAGTGTTTATATGGATAAAGGCTATATTCATACACATTCCCTATCAGAGATGTTTTACTGCTAAAAAGGAAATTCAATGAAGTTTAACTAGAAGCTGTGGTTTTTATATTTTTATATAAAAGCTTAGTTTCTTCATTTCTCTTTTATGCTGGTCTCCCTTTTATCACTGCAAAAAATTTTCTCCCAACCTGCACCTATGTGAATTCTAACTAAACTAGATGTTTCCCAAGTCTTATACCTCCCTCCATTCAAGGAATCACAAGCTAGTCCTGCCGATACTCATCACTCCCTTTTCTAAACTCAAACCATACACAGAAAAAACTGTACACTCTTTCTGTTGTCCTATGTATTCACTGCTTCCTCAACTAGCTAAAGAAAGTTCCTCGGGTACAGAAACTGAGTACTCCATATTTAGTTTGTCACCTTTGTACCTAGACACTAGTTATGCTTTCAAAATATAACTTCACGCCCTGGCTGGACAGTGCTGTTGGTTAGAGCATGATCCAGAAGAGCAGAGGTTACGGGTTCACTCCCCAGGCAGGGCACATGCAGAACACATTGATGTTCTTGTCTCTCTCCCTCCCTTCCTCTCTAAAATTAGTAAAAATTAAAAAAAAAAAAAAAAAAGCAAAACTTAAAAAATATATAGCTTCAGTAAGTACCGTATTTCCCCATGTATAAGACATCATTAATGAGGGAAAATTGGGGGTCTAAAAACTGGGTGCTTCTTATCCAATGGCTGTAGTTTTTTTACTTGCGTTTCCCACTTTTTCGCATTTGTTTTTGCTCTCATTATTAAAGACAGTGATTCATCATCAGACACAGATGAGGACAAGCTAATGGATGACAGTGATGAGGAGTTGTATGAATTTTATAATGAGTAAAATTTGAGCTCAGTAACTTTATATAATACTCTTTTTTTTAATATTGGGCCTCAAAATTAATGTGAGTCTTATATACATGGGGAAATACAGTATTTGTATTTTGAGAGGGAGGTATACTAAGCATTTTTTTGAAACCTCCCCAAAATCAATTTTTTTATAAAGCTTACTAAAATGAGATTTGTATCACCAATCATTGTGTAAGTATTGGCTTTATTTTAAGGACTCATGCTTTAGCGAGGAAGCCAGGTCAGAATCCCAGCTAGCTGTGTCACCCTAGGCCAATGGTTCTCAAAGTGTATGCCAGGTACACCCTAGAAGATTTCCAGATGCGCCCTATGGTGTTCCAGATAAATATGTGCCTGTTGGGGACCAAAAAACCAACAAGGGTTTTAGAGTTTAGATTTTTGGGGGACAGAGATGTGGGGAATTGGCTGCAAGCTGACAGTTGGCCCAACCCTCCACCTCACTTGCCTGATTAGGTTGCAAAAGGCTGTTAAGCTGTGGTGCTGGATTGTTTACACTACCCCCCCATGTTCCCTGGAAAGACTGGAGGCAAGTTTCTTCTATCCTTTGTTTGGTGTAAAGTTGAGATGATATGTATGGTGGAGGTTTTCTGCACTCAACACAATTAAGAGTAAAAAAGAGGAATTCTTCAATGTATTGATGAAGAAATGAGAGTTTGCCTTTCAAATATATGTCCAAACATTGAAGAAATCGCTAGGACACACCAGGCTCATGTTTCTCATAAACACAAGAATGAAAAAACTTAACACATTCACACCAGCACCTGCCGAATTTACTAAATCTTACTAAGAATGTAACTATATATATAAAAATAACTTTTTTGTCATTTTTAAATTTTTAGCCCCTCTTTTCTATTAATTCTAAAAAGCATAACTCAAAAAAATGTAACATAAAAATGTTTTTTAATGTCAGAATAAATTTAATTTTGTCGTATTTATTTCGTTTAATTACCATAAAAGCACACTTGGACCTTATTTTTTTTAATATTTGACTTATAACATATTTCTCAGAAATTTGTATATAGTACGCCTACGCCTACAATTATTTGTAGGATTTTAAATGCACCCCAACTTCAAAAAGTTTGAGAACCACTGCCCTAGGCAAATTAATTCATTTCTACTGGCCTTTTCCCTTATCTGCATAACAGTACTGTCCTGGAGTTATTGATGAGATAAAGCATGCAAATCCCTTATCTGCCTTATATATGGTCAATATATGGTAGCTGTTATTACTCTGTGAATAAAAATGAGGAAAGAAGGAGTGACACTATATTACTAATGGACAGTACTTTTAGTTATTTACTACACACAGTTACAATACAGGTCTTAGGGATTCTATACATATTAACAAAAAATGGCATTTCTAACAAAAATGAGGATGAGGTTTGGAGACCTAGAATAAAAGGCATTTTAGAACACCGCCCCCCCCAAAAAAGATTTTAAAAATAGTTCTGTTAAGTGCATTTAAATAAAATAAACAATCTATTGAATTCTGTTCACTATTCTTCAATTTGAATTAAATATTTAGAGATTATTCAGTCTTACAAAACAGCAACAGGGCATTATTTTTATTTTGCATAATTAATTTTTAAAACCTGGGATGGAATTTTTGGTGGTGTGAACCAAGTTAGAATCTCAGAAATTTGAGAAAAAGATAAATGTGGTTTTCCCAACCTGTACTTAATATCAGATCCATCTGTAAAGTTTCTGTTCAACTTTGCTCCAGAATTTTTACCCGACAACTACATATGTACTTATGGTTTACTGTTGTACACTGTCTGAATGATATTAGGAGGCATAGGAAGCACAACACATACCTATCTTCTCTAATGCTCTGGGGAAAAAACAAGAACAGACCAAAAACCAATGAACCTAACTAAGATGACAGGACACTGGACTCTGACCACAAGAAGATTCAGAAAAGTTGGAAAACAAAATGATAACAAAGGAAGCAAGAATCTCAGGACCAAAAACATCAGAAAAGTTTAACTATTTTATATCTAAGCACAAGGGCAGCCTACAAATATGTTACATATCAGAAAAGGAATTATCTTAATTGTGAATCCTCAGAACCTAGAACAGTGCCTGGGATCAAAGAATACAGGCTAAATCAAAGAACAAATGCATTTAGTGAAGGGTATAAAAAATAATCCAGAATATAGCTATTATCCCTTCATTTAAAACACTAAAATAGATGTGGGAATTTTTAAATATTAGATACACAAAAAAATAAAACAAGAAAAAACCCAAGGTTAACACTCTAGAACAAGAGAATCACAAGCCAATGGCCCCAATGTATGAATCTGTAACATCTTCAGCAATTAAAACTGTATGTTCTATCTTATCCCTAATCCATTCTTACTGTCAACAACTAGAACCACCAGAAGTCGGCTGCACTTCATCTATTCTCCTCATTCTTTTAGAATTATGGCCATCTTCCTTATCAAGATAATGGATGATAATAAATTTTGTTTTTACAAATTTTGAACATTAAAAACCAAAATTCTTGTTTCTGAATACTACATACATAAGGGATGACTGGCTCAGGCCTCTATTTCTGGAATTATTTCATCAGAAGTCCAACAACTTCCTTTTCAAAATGGAGCTCTAAACAACTTTCTCAAAAATGGCACTACTCTAAAAACAGGTTATCAACATATCCTGATTAACAACCAATCTAAGCCTCCCTCCCACTAGCAAATGGAAAATGAAGTAAAGGTATAATAGACATTTGATGCATATAAAATTAAATTATTTTGTAAAACTTTAACACCTCAGTTTAGAACTGACTGGCTAATACTCATAAATTTGTGCTATTTTGGTTGCTTTGTTTTTGTTTTTAAGACATTAGGCTAAGGTTAACTTTCTTCTTATAATGAGATCATTTTGACAAAATTCTGCAATATTCCATTCCTATCATGAGAATGGCAACAAGGAAAAACAAGCACATACTTCTGGAGACTAGATTCGGACACATCTGATGAAAGACAGCTTCAACCTTGCCTAAAAACAGGCCCACTTTTCTGACACACCAGTTCACTTACCTCTCCCATCGCTCTTCCCTCCAGAGCAAGTGCTTGAAAATCATGATTCAGTTCATCCATAGAACGTACCTATTGTTCAGAATAGAGGAGGGAAAAGTTTCAAGTTAGCATCTTGAACTTTACGTACACATTAAACACAGTTGTAAAGCTCTTATATGCTGGCTGTCAGATATTGACAAAAGCAGTAACAATTTTCAAGTGATTGATATTAAACATTCACTTACCTTTAACCACCATCAGAGTTCAGCAATGACCCCTGCTTTCTCCCCTCCCATTCCCTTGTTTTCAAAACATGAAAAACACATAATCCAGAAAAAGAAAAAGCAAATTACATCACATGAAAATTATGTCAGCTATTTTTCATACATTTTAATTTAATAAGTAAAAACCAACATATCAAGGGGCAATTACACATGAAGATGATCATACAACTTAAACCTGCCTGCTGAGTCAAAGACGATAGTCCTTGTCGCCATAGTACTAGGAACACATAAATTAGGGAACTCAGCTGCTCTAACCCAGTATTTCTTTGATAAACTTTAGGGAAAGGTGCTGTAAACTATATAACACAGCACCCCAAGATTGCTCCATACTAGAAGATCTGGCAAGGGGGGCGCTCCTAGAATCACAAAATCAGAGGGAAAATAATAACATGTATCACAAGAATTACTTCAAACTTTACCTATCATAAATGTATTACCCACATCATAACAATCTTTCTAGGCTTCAATTAACTCATCCCCACTGTCATCACTACAAGGTAATGTTAAGATCAAGGATGACGTATGAAACAGATTACTCAAAACAATCAAATTTGTGCTATTCAAAAACCGTTTGCTGTCCAATGGTCTGTTGGTCCTCTCAGTTATAAGCAGCAAAGACACCTCTGCTGCCTTGGGCTAGAGTAGAGTCCCTTGTTTACTAAAGAGGACGCTCTTCTGCCTATCTGAGAAAGACTGCTGATTGCCTGAAGCGGGAATCTCTCGCCAGCATCTTATCACTACTTCTCAAAGGAGTTGTACAATTTCTAGCAGGGAGTAAATGCAAAGACGGTCTGGCTAGAGCCAGGCCAGGAGAGGGCAGAGTATGGAGAGTGTGAACCAAAATATAGCTCAGGGAATCAACTTACGGCTTTTATTAACTAACATGCTGCCTGTATATCATCTAATAGTCTTAATTTAACTGAACTGACACCACATAAAAATACAGCTGCACTGTTTGAAATCACATTATTTTCAAAACTCAGAGCTGATACAATGCTACAAATGACAGACACACTCACTGTGCCACTTTGATTAACAGTTTGGGGTGCTTGCTGCATATATAAATGTATAAAATTCAAAATGAAGCTGAAATTCAGCCATGAGAACAAAGACAGTGACAAGCCTTGTTACTGTGGTAAAACAGTTTGAAAGGCATTGAAACAGAAGTATGAGCACACTGCAAAGTGTTTAGGTAAGCACACTGAATAAACTCAACTATATGTGGTAAAAATAAAGGGGTGAGAGAGGATGAGAGCAGGATGTTAGCTGGAAACTGTTAGATGAAATCATGTTGAGCCTTCAGGTCAGAATTAATTAACATTTACAAAGCATGTTAATCAAATGCATAAAGCTCTGTATCTAGTTCTTTCTGAGGACTCTATAATCATTCATTTACCTCGAGCTAGGCATTTCTTAAAAATCCAAAAATCTGCAAATAGTTTCAATCAAGAACATTGGAAAATCTGTTCTTTCCCAAGGAAAATAATCTGTTCTTTCCCAAGGAGGAGGAGTAAGCAAAGACAGAACGTGCAATATGCATATTATGTAATCACCATCACATTGTTCTCACGGTGATCATTCCCATTTAAGAGATCAGAAAACAGAGCCTCAGAGAAATGACTTCACCAACCATTGTTGAGTAGAGAAGAGGAGGACCTAAATAGCACTGCTAGGATCAAATCCAGGTCTTCCAATTTAAAGAGCAAAGGTCCTGACCTGACCTGTGGTGGGACAGTGGATAAAGCATCAACCTGGACTACTGAGGTTGCTGGTTCAAAACCAGCTTGCCCAGTCAAAACACATACAAGAAGCAACTATGAGAGCTGATGCTTCCCACTCCTCCCCACTACCTTTCTCTCTCTTAAATCAATAAGTAAAATCTAAAATAATAATAATAAAGAGCAAGGTCCTTTCTTCATCACCAATCTGTCTCCTGGCAGCCACAGGAATTTCCTACCCCCAGAGAAAACTGCCTTCTGTTTCTGCTGTGGGCTTTGATGAGTATGCTCTCTTGGTCTAGTCTTTGCTTTCCACTGTCTCCTCCTCCTAGCTTCAAAATACGCCCATCCTCCCATTGGAGCAATTTCCATTCCCTTCTATTATATCTTCCCACCCATCATTCTCTCCCACCACTTATTTGCTCACTAGCTCACTCTCTCAGGTCTCCTCTCTCACTCTCTCTAGCTCTTCTCTTCACCTTCAGCCCTCCCTTTTGAGGGAAGTCTCCCTCTACTCACCTACCTCTGTGTACTACTCCCTCCCCCTGTAGAGGACTGTTGAAGAGCAGCCTCACTTTAAACCATTTGTCCATAGTTGACTACACACACAAAAGAAATCATTCTCACAAAACTGTTTTTAACTATTAAGGAACTTATTGCTTAAAATGAAAGCTACACCTAGTATGGTCAACACCAGGCAGATTCTCCAGACAAAATTCTTCCTGGGAAACAAAACTAATGATCAGAAGATGTTCAGGAATCAGGAGAAATCAGAGAATGAAGACAGAACAGTAAGAAATATTATAGGCAGGTAACAAAAGACTTTATCATAAAGCTGAAAAGCTAGCTGCAAATTATAATCAGAGCAAATGTTCCCATTAAGAAAGAATAATCTTTTCAAGTTCTTGTATTCAAACTCCCCTTTCTACTTACTAATTCCTTCACTTTTTATTATTTATTTATTTATTTATTTATTTATTTATTTATTTTAGAGAGGAAGGAGAGAGAGAGGAGAGAAGGAGCAGGAAGTATCAACTCCCATATGTGCCTTGATTAGACAAGCCCAGGGTTTCAAACCAGCCACCTTAGCATTCCAGGTCGAAGCTTTATCCACTGCAATACCCAAGTCAGACTCCTTCACTTTTTAAAATTTTTATTTATTAATTTCTCAAGAGAGGAAGGGGGGTGGGAGAGAGAGACACATACACACACAGGAACATTGCGCTGTTCCCATATGTGACATGACCAGGGATCAAACTGGCAATCTCTGTACTTCAGGATGATGCTCTAACCAGCTATCTGGCCAGGGCTCCTTCACCTTTTTTTTTTAATTGAGAACAGGGGAGGCAGAGAGGCAGACTCTCACATGTGCCCTGACCAGGACCCACCTGGTAAGCCCCCTATGGGGTGATGCTCAGCCCATCCTGAGTGTTGCTCCACTGCTCAGTAACTGAGCTATTTTTAGCACCTGAAGGAGAAGCCACAGAGCCATCCTCAGCACCCAAAGCCAACTCACTCAAATCAATCGAGCTATCGCTATGGAAGAGGGGGGAGAGAGGAGGAGAGAAGATAGGGAGAGGGGGAGAGGGAGAAGAAGAAAGGAAAAGAAGGAGAGAAGGGGAAGAGTGAGGGGGAGAGGGAGAAAGGAAAAGAAGGAGAGAAGGGGAAGGGGGAGGGGTGGAGAAGCAGATGGTTGCTTTTGTGTGCCCTGACTAGGAATCAAACCTGGGACATCCACATGCCAGGCAAATGCTCTACCACTGAGCCAAGCAGCCAGGACCTCCTTCACTTTTGTTAAAAGACTCCCAGTAATTGATCTTATCTACCTTTGTTTTCACAAAATTATTTCCTATTTTTCTCTTTATGCTACTTGCCAAAATATAACTTTCTCATGTCCATCCAGGACTTTACTTTATTGTTGTCTCTCCACATAAAGACATCTCCCACTTCCTTTATTATTAAAGAGTAAAAGCAAGATGATCACTTCAGTGCCTGACCTACCTCTATATTCTCTCTTCATACCAGGGGTCCCCAAACATTTTACACAGGGTGCCAATTCATTGTCCCTCAGACCGTTGGAGGGCCGGACTATAAGAAAAAACTATGAACAAATCCCTATGCATACTGCACATATCTTATTTTAAAGTAAAAAAAACAAAAACAAAACGGGAACATATACAATATTTAAAATAAAGAACAAGTAAATTTAAATCAACAAACTGACCCGTATTTCAATGGGAACTATGGGCCTGCTTTTGGCTAATGAGATGGTCAATGTCCGGTTCCATATTTGTCACTGCTAGCCGTAACAAGTGATATGACGCGCTTCTGGAGCCGTGACGCATGCATCCCGCGTCACCGGAAGTAGTACTGTACGGGAGTGACGCTGCGCTTTGCGGCGCCACCACATACAGTACTCACTGACCACCAATGGAAGAGGTGCCCCTTCCGGAAGTGCGGCGGGGCCGGATAAATGGCCTCAGGGGGCCGCAGTTTGGGGACCCCTGCTTCATGCTACCCAATGATATCATCCACTTATTACCTATGCTTCTGAGTTTGCCTTCCATATCCTAGATCTCAGAACTTTGTTTTGTAAGCCTCAACACTTGGCTTCTAAAGGGATTCTGTCCTAACTAGAACCATAATTTAGCAAATTAAGTTGGTGCTTTACCACACAGAAAGTTATAAAATCAAAACAGATAAACTCAAAACTATAAATAACATTTGGAAAATTAAGCAAAAACATCACAAACCTTTAAGAAATATTCTAAAGTGCCTACCCTATCCATCACCCCTTGAGAAGCCCTACTTACAATACCCAATGCCCCATATATACTGTACTTATCAGAACCACCAACGAATGATACACACTTTACTGTTTCCACATATATAAAACTGAGATAATGGGCTTCTTATAACTATTAAATGAGAGACAAAATATCCAACTCACTATATATGTCCTCAACTATATCCCCTTCACAGAGTATTCTCTTTAAGCTACTGAAATGCCTCCTCCACTCTCAGTACAAGATATGCTTTGCTCAGCCCTGGTCAGTTGGCTCAGTGGTAGAGCGTCGGCCTGGCGTGCAGGAGTCCCGGGTTTGATTCCAGGCCAGGGCACACAGGAGAAGCGCCCATCTGCTTCTCCACCCCTCCCTCTCTCCTTCCTCTCTGTCTCTCTCTTCCCCTCCCGCAGCCAAGGCTCCATTGGAGCAAAGCTGGCCCAGGCGCTGAGGATGGCTCTATGGCCTCTGCCTCAGACACCGGAATGGCTCTGGTTGCAACAGAGCGACACCCCAGAGGGGCAGAGCATCGCCCCCTGGTGGGCATGCCGGGTGGATCCCAGTCGGGCGCATGCGGGAGTCTGTCTGACTGCTTCCCCGTTTCCAACTTCAGAAAAATACAAAAAAAAAAAAAAAAAAAGATATGCTTTGCTCATTCCTAGAAGGGGAGAGGGGGCCAGGGAGGACAAAGGCAGCAAGAGGCTTTATTTTGGCATTTTTATAATCAATATATTAGAAGTATCTAGATTATATGAACATTTAACTTACTTTCTAAAATAAATTACATCCATTCTTCCTATTCTCAATTCCCAACTAAATAATCAATTCAGAGAAAGTTCTATTCTCCATTCTCATCGATTCAGAAAAAAAAAAAAAAGGAAATCATTGCTGACTCAAGCCCATGTCTTTTCAGTTCTCATTTTGTTAAAAATAATCTCAATAAAGTCACCTTCTAAAATTCCTTCATTCTGCCTGACCTGTGGTGGCGCAGTGGATCAAGCAACGACCTGGAATGCTGAGGTTGCTGGTTCAAAACCCTGGGCTTGCCTGACCAGGTGGTGGCGCAGTAGATAGAACATCGGACTGGGATGTGGAAGGCCCAGGTTCAAGACCCCCAGGTCGCCAGCTTGAGCGCGGGCTCATCTGGTTTGAGCAAAAGCTCACCAGCTTGAGCCCAAGGTCGCTGGCTCGATCAAGGGGTCACTTGGTCTGCTGTAGCCCCTTGGTCAAGGCGCATATGAGAAATCAATCAATGAACAACTAAGGAACCGCAATGAAGAACTGATGTTTCTCATCTCTCTCCCTTCCTGTCTGTCCCTATCTGTCCCTCTCTCTGACTCTCTCTGTCTCTGCCACAAAAAAACCAACCAACCAACCAACCAACCCTGGGCTTGCCCGGTCAAGACACATAATGGGAGTTGATACTTCCTGCTGCTCCCCTCTTCTCTCTCTCTCTTCTCTAAAATGAATAAATAAAAATAATTTTAAAATAAAAAAATAAAATTCCTACATTCCTTGACTGCCATACTATGGTCTTCTGATTCTCCTCCTACATCTCTATTTTTATCTCTCTTTTTGCCAGCAAACACTGCAGTCAAAGAAAAAATTGTAACTTAGGCACAAATGAACCCAAAGTAAGAAGTTAATGATCCAAATACTTTATGAATTATAATGAATCCGTTTTTCAAGCAGATACTATTGAACACTAAACTTCAAAGAACAAAATAAAGCAGATACCATGGTAGACCATCAAGAATAAAAGATCTAAAAAAAAAATGAAGTGTTGATAGCATTCTGATTTAGTACTTACTTGGCTTTACTTTGCTAGCATTCCTGTCCTTGAATTACTGTCCCATCATTGCTCACTGTGTCTTTACAATATCCTTTTACTTGAGCCAGTGAAACCAAATCTCTATTCCTTGTACAAAAGAGCCAAAGTTGAACTCAAGGGTATCACTAAATTGTTATTTATTAAATAACACTCAAAGTTTATATTTTAAAATAGGGTAACTTGCCATGGCCAGTTGGCTCAGCGGTAGAGCATCGGCCCAGCGTGTGGAAGTCCTGGGTTCTATTCCCGGCCAGGGCACACAGGAGCAGCACCCATTTGCTTCTCCATCCTTTCCCCCTCCTTTCTATCTCTCTCTTCCCCTCCCGCAGCCAAGGCTCCATTGGAGCAAAGTTGGCCCTGGCGCTGAGGATGGCTCCATGGCCCCTACCTCAGGTGCTAGGATGGCTCTGATTGCAGCAGAGCAACACTCCAGAGGGGCCGAGCATCACCCCCTGGTAGGTATGCCAGGTAGATCCCAGTCAGGCGCATGCGGAGTCTATCTGTCTGCCTCCTCCTGTTTTTCACTTCAGAAAAATACAAAAATTTTAAATTAAAATTAAAAAAAAAATAGAGTAACTCAGAGTTACATACTACACTTGGAAAAACAAAATTCAACAAATCAACACTTCATTATTTTTTGTAACAGACATGTTTCGAGACTCCTGCCTAGAAAGGGGAAACTTCGTAATTCTCAGCCTCTGGCCACAAACAACTACAGCAAAAGTATTCCCCTTGTACCTAAGCGGGGAGGATGATAATCTGTCCAAATCAGATGATAATCCAACAAATCAGATTCCTCTCTTAATATTTGGGCCAAATAGCTATGGAGAAATAAATGGAAATTTCCGAAAGACCTAGCAGATGTGGCTGTCATTGTGGGTCAAGTATAACCTAGTGAATAAGAAGACAATCAACACCAAAAAGATCTCAAGTCAGGACACATTCAAGAATTAACCAATAAATACCTAACTTAGTAGAATAAATCAATGTTTCTTTCTCCCCCACTTCCTCTCTCTAAAAATCAATAAAAAGAATGCACTGAAAAAAAGAGACAGAGATTATGGAACTCCTATGGAAAGAGAAAGCCTCCCAGTGCCCAGGAGTCCCAGATAAGTCTTTTCCTGTTCTGGGGTTCAGAAAGAATCACTGGTCTTTAATTTAATGCCCTGAATTTCTGTGAACTAGAACAGATTTCTATACCTTGAGACTGAAACTGCCTTCACCAGAATACTTATTTCCTAACCTCTGAATCCAAATTGTCAGGCACTTTTCTCCTCCACACCTATCTTTCTTTGCTCTCATGGAAGATTTTTTTTTTTTTTTGTATTTTTCTGAAGCTGGAAACGGGGAGAGACAGTCAGACAGACTCCCGCATGCGCCCAACCAGTATCCACCTGGCTCGCCCACCAGGGGCAACGCTCTGCCCACCAGGGGGCGATGCTCTACCCCTCCGGGGGGTCGCTCTGCCACGACCAGAGCCACTCTAGCACCTGTGGCAGAGGCCAAGGAGCCATCCCCAGCGCCCGGGCCATCTTTGCTCCAATGGAGCCTTGGCTGCGGGAGGGGAAGAGAGAGACAGAGAGGAAGGAGGGGGAGGGGTGGAGAAGCAAATGGGCGCCTCTCCTATGTGCCCTGGCCGGGAATCGAACCCGAGTCCCCCACACGCCAGGCCGACGCTCTACCGCTGAGCCAACCGGCCAGGGCCAAAATTTATTTTTTTTTATTTATTCATTTTAGAGAGGAGAGGGAGAGACAGAGAGAGAGAGAGAGAGAGAGAGAGAGGAGAGAGAGGGAGAGAGAGAAGGGGGGAGGAGCTGGAAGCATCAACTCCCATATGTGCCTTGACCAGTCAAGCCCAGGGTTTCGAACAGGCGACCTCATCATTTCCAGGTCGACGCTTTATCCACTGCACCACCACAGGTTAACTGGAAGATTTTTTGCACAAGCAAATCTAGATCTTGATGGCTTCACTTCACAAACATAGATACAGAACAATATAAGGAAAAGAGTTGGTGCCAAAAACCATTACAAGGAGGAGATACCAGTGAAAAAAAGGCAAGCAAAAGCAAGAGAAACTTGAGCAATAATAAGAAATGAAATATGAGAATTAACCTAATTTTTTTAAGTATTTTATTTTTTTTTTAATTTTTATTTATTTATTTATTCATTTTTTTTTAGAGAGGAGGGGGGGAGAGAGAGAGAGAGAGAGAGAGAGAGAGAAGGGGGAGGAGCAGGAAGCATCAACTCCCATATGTGCCTTGACCAGGCAAGCCCAGGGTTTCGAACCGGCGACCTCGGCATTTCCAGGTCGACGCTTTATCCACTGCGCCACCACAGGTCAGGCAGAGAATTAACCTAATTTTAATGTAATCATTAAGGGGAAAAAACCTAGTAAGCTTGTACCTCAGCATCTTCTGCTTCACTATATATCTGTATTACGAACAAAACAACAATATTCACTGAGACTTACTTCATGCCCAGCCCTGTCCTATAAATTCTTTATATGCTTTATCATGATCTCCTTAATAGTCTTAATGATCTGAAAATGCAGGTACTCTTATCTCTATTTGGTAAGAAAAGCAAAAAGTTATTATGTTGCTCAAATAAAACATAAATCATCACTCCTCTTGATTACGAGAGGGAAAACAACCAAAAAGCTATTTATGGCTTAACTGGCTGCAAATTCTACTACATTATCTTAATTATGAATTTTCCATTCACTGTCAGTAACATTAAATACCAGCATTTGCTGAGTTTCAAGGCACTGTCCTGCAAAACAGACATTATTCCATTTTACATATAGGATGCTCAACCAGGTAGTTTAGTGGACAAAGTATCCTCCTGGCACACTGAGGTCATGGATTTGATCCCCAGTCAGGGCACATATGAGAAGCAACCAATAAGTGCACAACTAAATGGAACAACCAAGCGCAACAATGAGTTGACGCTTCTCTTTCTCTCAAATCAATGGAAATTTAAACAAAAAACCTATATTTTATGCATGGGGAAACCAAGAGTAATTTGTCCAAAGTCATAAAGCTAATAAAGATGAGAAGTGGAATTCAAATTCAGACCTGTATACCCTTTACTACTTCTATATTCTCATCACAGACAAACATAAAAAAAACTGGGTTAAATAGTTGTTGCAGATCACTAACTACTCCATTTTTATACTCTATCCTGTGATGAGGGCAGGAGGGGGTGGGAGAGGATATGAAGGGGAGAAAGGGAGAGAATGAAGTCACCACAGCAGCCAGGATTAGGCTGCACTTGCAATTTTTTTATTTATCATTAAAATTGCTACTAGCTTTAGCAATTAAAGTAAACACGATGAAAGTTACAGATTATCTAATATACTGATGGCATTCTGCTAGGATGACTAACAGACTAAATGATAAACTGTAACTAAGTTAATTTTGCTACCAGACTACCAAAACATATACATCTTATGTAAAAATGTTACCACTTCCAAGACATAAAAGAAACAGTTTAGAACAGCAGTTCTCAACCTGTGGGTTGCGACCCTGGTGGGGTCGCCTAAAGCCACCGGAAAATACATAATGCATATCAGGTATTTATATTCCGAATCATAACTGTAGCAAAATTACAGTTATGAAGTAGCCACCAAAATTATTTTTTGGTTTGTGGTCACCACAACATGAGGAACTGTATTGCGGGGTCACGGCATTAGAAAGGTTGAGAACCACTGGTTTAGAAAGTAGAAAGATGCCCTGGCCCAGTAGCTCAGTTAGTCATCCTAATAGGCCAGGGTTGTGGGTATGCTCCGATCAGGGCATATACAAAAACCAACCAATAAGCCCTAACAAGGTAGTTAAGTTGGTCAGAGTGTTGTCCCAATATGCCAAGGTTGTGGGCTCCATCCCCAGTCAGGGGACACAAACCAGAATTAACAAATGAATGCATAAATAAGTGAAACAACAAATCAATGTGTGTCTCTCTCTCTCTCTCTCTCTCTCTCCCCCTTCCTCTCTCTGGAATCAATAAAATTAAAATAAGCCTGACCAGGCGGTAGCACAGTGGATAAAGCGTTGGACTGGGATGTGGAAAGACCCAGGTTCGAGACCCCGAGGTAACCAGTTTGAGCATGGGCTCATCTGGTTTGAGCAAAAGCTCACCAGCGTGGACCCAAGATGGCTGGCTTGAGCAAGGGGTTGTTACTCAGTTTGCTGAAGGCCCGTGGTCAAGGCACATATAAGAAAGCAATCAATGAACAACTAAGGTGTCGCAACGAAAAACTGATGATTGATGCTTCTCATGCTCTCCATTCCTGTCTGTCTGTCCCTATCTACCCTCTCTCTCTCTCTGTCTCTGTAAAATAAATAAAAATTAAAAAAAAAAAATTAAAATGAACAAAAAAAATACCCTGGTTGGATAGCTTGGTTGGTTATAGCATCCTCCCAATATGCAAAGATTGTGGGTTCCATCCCAGGTCACAGGACATATAGGAACAGATCAATGTTTCCCTCTCATCTCTCTCCTCCCCCACCACACTTAAAAAAAAAAAAATTAGGGAACAGGCAGAACTTAATAAAAATTTTTTAAGCACTAATATGTATTAACCCTTTGAGTAGTATGAACGTTCATGTACATTCTCATGCCTCCTGACCATCCAGAGTACAACCGTACAAAAATCTTTATTTTAAAAATGAGTAAGGTAACATTTAAGAAAGACAATGTATGTTCTTCTTGTTTCCATAAACTGGTTATTAAACTCTGTAACTGGAACTAATTTCGTATTTTGAAGAAAAAAAAAACCTCAACTCCCAGGGGTCAGTGAGCATGAAAAAAACTCACTACTCAAAGGGTTAATTTGTATGATTTAATTCTCTACAAAATCCCACCTCATGTTATACAAAGAGTAAACCTTCATTTGCTCCTTTTTAAGAACAGCAGAACAGCTACTATATCTTTTAGTTTCTTAACCGGTTGACTTATAAGTACTGTGAGGTCATGAAACATGGACTTTTACCCTCTTGAGGTTGAAAGGGACTTTTGCTATAGCAAATTTATTAGGTTTTCAACTTGGAGACTATAGATGCTGTGGAATAATGTTTAAGATTGTATTTAAAAGTAAAAGAAAAACATGTTCATTCTCTCCCATTAAAAAATAACAGCTGTGGCCTGACCTGTGGTGGCGCATTGGATAAAGCGTCAACCTGGAACGCTGAGGTCGCTGGTTCGAAACCCTGGGTTTGCCCAGTCAAGGCACATATGGGAGTTGAAGCTTCCTGCTCCTCCCCTCCCCCTCTCCCCCTTCTCTAAAAAAATAATAAATAAATAAAATCTTTTTTAAAAAAAATAACAGCTGCTGCCTGACCAGGCGGTAGCGCAGTGGATAGAGTGTCGGACTGGGATGCAGAGGACCGAGGTTCGAGACCCCGAGGTTACCAGCTTGAGCGCCGGCTCATCTGGTTTGAGCAAAAGCTCATCAGCTTGAGCCCAAGGTCGCTGGCTCGAACAAGGGGTCACTCGGTCTGCTGAAGGCCCGCGGTCAAGGCACATATGAGAAAGCAATGAACAACTAAGGTATCGCAATGCACAACAAAAAACTAATGATTGATGCTTCTCATCTCTCCATTCCTGTCTGTCTGTCCCTGTCTATCCATCTCTCTGACTCTCTGTCTCCGTAAAAACAAAACAAAACAAAACCCAAAAAAAAACACACCAGCTGCTTGCCTGACCAGACGGTGGCGCAGTGGATAGAGCGTCAACCTGGGACACTGTGGACCTAGGATTGAAACCTTGAGGTTGCTGGCTTAAGCTGTGAGCTCAAAAGGCTTGAGTGCAGGCTCACCAGCTTGGGTGCAGCGTCTCTGGCTGGAGCGTGGGATCACAGACATGATCCCATGGTCGCTGGCTTGCCAAAGTCACTGGCTTAAGCAAGGGATGACTGGTTGGGTTGGATCACCCCCAACCCTCATCAAGGCACGTATGAGAAGCAATCAATGAACAAACTAAAGTGATGCAACTACATGTTGATGCTTCTCATCTCTATTCCTCCCACCCCCTGATAAAATAAAAGGGCAACTCAAAAAAAAGCATAAAACCAGAACTGACAGCAATTACTTTAAAAATGTAATGTAACCCTTCAAAAATGCTTATTGGCTCCTCCTTACCTTCAGATCCAAAAGCCTCTCAGTATTCAAGACCCTACATTCTGTCCCACCTCAAACCTATCAATTCAAAATAACATCTTAATGGTTTTCAAAATGATACACTCCACTCAATAAGTCTCTCAATATGCCCTGATGACATAATATATTCATTCATCATTTATGAGGTACATACTATTTGCCAGGTGCTAGAGACACAAGGCTGAAAGATTCTTCAAGAGAAACCATCACAGTGGGTCTTAACCAAGGTACAGATGAGGATCACTAAGGAGTGCCTTTTATTTTTTAATTGATTGATTTTAGAGAGAAAGAGAGGAAGAGGACAGAGATGGAGAGAGGGAGGGAGGGAGGGAGGTAGGGAGGGAGTAAAACATTGATTTGTTGTTCCACTTATTTGTGCAATCATTGGTTGATCCCTGTATGTACCCTGATCTGGACAGAAGATCAAACCCACAACCTTGGTGTATTGGGATGACACTCTAATCAACTGAATTACCTCGCCAGGGCCACCAGGGAGTGCTTTTTAAAAATTACATGAACTATTGCCTGACCTGTGCTGTTGTAGTGGATAAAGTGTTGACCTGAGATGCTCAGGTTGCCAGTTTGAAACCCCTGGCTTGCCCTGTCAAGGCACATACAAGAAGCAAACACCCTGCCACCTTCCTCTAAAATCAGTAAGTAAAATCTTTAAAAAAAAAAATTACATGGCCCTCGCCGGATAGTTCAGTTGGTTAGAGCAGTGGTCCCCAACCTTTTTTGGGCCACGGACTGGTTTATTGTCAGAAAATATTTTCATGGACCGGCCTTTAGGGTGGGATGGATAAATGAATCACATGACCGAGACAAGCATCAAGAGTGAGTCTTAGACAGATGTAACAGAGGGAATTTGGTCATTTTTTAAAAATAAAACATCGTTCAGACTTAAATATAAATAAAATGGAAATAATGTAAGTTATTTATTCTTTCTCTGCGGACCAGTACCAAATGGCCCACGGATCGATACCGGTCTGCGGACCGGGGATTGGGGACCACTGGGTTAGAGCTTTGTCCCAAAGCACAGAGGTTGCCAGCTTGATTCCTTGTCAGGGCACATGCAGGTACAGATTGATCTTCCTGTCTCTCTCTTGCTCTTTCTCTTCCTATCTGTAAAATCATTAAAATAAACATTTGTTTAATTTAAAAAATAAGAAAATTACATGAACTGGGTGAAAAAAAGCTTGACTGGTAGTGATGCAGTGGATAGAGCCATCAACCTGAAACACTGAGGTCTCAGCCTGGAAATCCCGAGGTCGCCGGCTTGAGTGCAGGCTCAACTAGCTTGAGCACAGGGTCACTGGTTTGAACACAAAGGATCATTGGCTTGGCCTGAGCACCCCAGTCAAGGCACATATGAGAAGTAATCAATCAACAACTAAAGTGAAAGAACTAGGAGTTAATGATTCTCATCTATCTCCTCTCTCCCTTCCTTTCTCTCTCTCAAAACAAAAAAAAGCATGAACTACATCTCATCAATGGATATTTAGATTCAGTAGGTCTAGACTTAAGCCCAATTATCTTTACCAAAACAGCTTCCTAGCACCCAATGGTGAAGAAGAATAAAAAACTTACAACACACAGAGTTGAATGCTTCAATTAGATGTATACCAAACATGACAGTGGCACCAAAAGATGGCTACCAACCTTTACGTCAAGAGGGAGGTAGTTAAAGGGGAAGGTTACCAGAGATGAGAATACTTTAGTTGAAGTCTGAAAGATGAGGGAGTGGCTATATGAATGCAAAATCTGCACAGCCTTGGCCTGATAGCTCGGTTGGTTAGAGCATCCTCCTGAGGCACAGAGGTTGCCAGTTCAATCCCCGGTTGGGGCACATACAGGAGGCAGATCAAGGTTCCTGTCTTTCCCTCCCTCTCTCTCACTCTAAAACCAATACAATAAAAATTAAAAAATAAATAAAAATGCTAAAGAATCTATCCAAATAAAAACAGCAAAATTATTATGCTGAGGAATGCACAAACTATAAAAATAGCATGTATGTTCAGAAAGTTAAAAATACTTCAGTATAGCTTAGTATTTGCTGGAGTATACTTAGTATACTGGAGAGCCAGTAAAGACTATAGGAGGAAGAAAAACAAAAGACTGGAGGTAAGTTGGTTCAAAACAGGGCCTACATTATGCTATGCTGAGGTGCTTGGAAATTATTTAAAAGCAATTGAGCCCTGACTGGATGACTCCATCATTAGAGTGTTTTCCAGAAGCACAGAGACTGCCTGTTCAATCCCTGGTCAGAGCACATATAAGAACTGATTGAGCCTGACCAGGCAGTGGCACAGTGGATAGAGCATCAGACTGGGATGCAGAGGACCCAGGTTTGAAACCCCGAGGTCACCAGCTTGAGCCCAAGGTCGCTGGCTTGAGCAAGGGGTCACTCAGTCTGCTATAGCCCCCCCTGCCCCATCAAGGCACATATGAGGAAACAATCAATGAGAAACTAAGGTGCCACAACGAAGAATTAATGTTTCTCATCTCTCTCCCTGCTTGTCTGTCCCTATCTCTGTCTCTCTTTCACACACACACAAAATAAGATTGATGTTCCTGTGTCTCTCTCTCTTAAGTCAATAAAATAAACATTAAAAATAAAATAAAAGTGGCCCTGGCCAGTTGGCTCAGTGGTAGAGCGTCGGCCTGGCGTGCAGAAGTCCCGGGTTCGATTCCCAGCCAGGGCACACAGGAGAAGCGCCCATCTGCTTCTCCACCCCTCCCCCTCTCCTGCCTCTCTGTCTCTCTCTTCCCCTCCCGCAGCGAGGCTCCATTGGAGCGGGGATGGCCTGGGCGCTGGGGATGGCTCCTTGGCCTCTGCCCCAGGCCCTAGAGTGGCTCTGGTCGGAACAGAGCGACACCCCGGAGGGGCAGAGCATCGTCCCCTGGTGGGCAGAGCTTCGCCCCCTAGTGGGGGTGCCGGGTGGATCCCGGTCGGGCGCATGCAGGAGTCTGTCTGTCTCTCCCTGTTTCCAGCTTCAGAAAATACAAAAAAGAAAAAATAATAATAATAAAAATAAATAAATAAAAGCAAATGAAAAGCAAAAAAAAAATTTAGGCAAGGATGAGACATAAGCAGATTTGTCTTCAAAAATATCAAATTGGCAGCAGCATAAAAAATAGCCAGAGGAGGTTAACCTGTGGTGGAGCAGTTGTAAAGTGTCGACCTGGAACACCGATGTTGCCATTCAAAACCCCAGGCTTGCCTGGTCAAGGCACATATGGGAGTTGATGTATCTTGCTCCTCCATCCACCCCCCATTCTCTCTGTCTCTCTTCTCTCTCTAAAATGAATAAAATCTTTTTTAAAAATAGCCAGAAGAAAATGGGGGAGAGGGCACAGAAAACCAGTCAAAAGACTACTATAAATGTCCTAGCAAGAAATATGAGCCTACAAATAAGAAAACATAAAATAACCTTGGAACTGTTAAAGGAAGGAGATAGGTTGCCGGTAATGGAGATGCCATCCACAGAAATAGGATACAGGGAATGAAAGACACTAATGAGTTCCACTTTGGAAAGCATCATGCCATTCACTGAGCACCTATTATGAATCAATTACGGGGTTCCTAGAATTAGACATGCAAACTCAACTCTTATACTGGTGTCTCTAAATAATAATATATGAGCAGCAAATAGGGCTTAAAATGTGTGGTGTGTAAAAGAAGACTGTGTGTTTTTTAGGGAAAAGGTGACTACTTGATGAAGAATAAATAGTAGGTCCCCAAATAGGTCTGGTGGAAAGAGCATGAACAAACCACCTTCAACATATATCATCTATGAAAGCTTAAAGCATAGCACCTCATTTTTCTAACCCTGTACTTCCTCATCCATAAAACAGAAATTATAAAAACCAACAGAGTTCCTGGGGGTTCAAATCATATGTAAAAAGACTAGAACAGCCTGACCAGGCAGTGGTGCAGTGGATAGAGCATCGAACTGGGATGCCGAGGACCCAGGTTCGAGACCCTGAGGTCGCCAACTTGTGCGCGGGCTCATCTTGTTTGAGCAAAAGCTCACCAGCTTGGACCCAAGGTCACTGGCTCGAGCAAGGTACTCAGTCTGCTGAAGGCCCGCAGTCAAGGCACATGTGAGAAAGCAATCAATGAACAACTAAGGTCTCGCAACAAAAAAACTGATGATTAATGCTTCTCATCTCTCTCCATTCCCGTCTGTCTGTCCCTGTCTATCCCTCTCTCTAACTCTCTCTCTGTCCCTGTAAAAAAATAAAATTAAAATAAAATAAATAAATAAAAAGGCTAGAACAGTTCCAGCACAGCACTTATAGAGCATGTATCATTATTACTTCTCAATAATAAAATAAAAGCATTCAATAATAACAGTACCTCTAGATCTCACTGTAAACACTCAACCTATCCTAGTAATCTCTGTTCAACACACTAATTTTTTTTATTAAAACAGAAAATATTAATATAAAGGAGATCACTACATTGGAAAGGTTAAATAATTTCCAAGATCTTTTTCAATACCAAAATTCCACTGGAAATTTATTAACCAATTCACTTTCATTCAATATGGTAAATCAAACTCTTAATAGAAAATATATGGTCTTTTATTTCTTTTTTAACCTATAAAAATTTCAGAATTTGAAATTTGGGAAATACAAAATGTACAAGAAACCAAATTACCTGTAATCTATCTGCCCATCCGCACAAATAAAAGCAGTATTTTGCTGTTTCCTCCCAGTCCTTTTTCTATGTACATCATTACTCTTAATATATGGAGCTTAAAGCCATTTTTAGATATTAATAAATGAAGAAACTTTAATATAAAATTCCTCTCACTCTATAGCCCATCTCAGCACCCGTTTCAATATAGACATTCACTGAAATTCTCATTTTAAAACAACTTTATCATTTCTTCCTCCCTTCATGAAACTAAGTTTCTTCAGAGAAAGAATAATGTATTAATTTCATCATTGTACATTTTGCTAGGCATCTGAACCATGTAAGTAGTGTCTTCCTAATATGGACAATTGGGGGGAATAACAATTTGAATCAATAAATTCTTAGCAAATTAAAGAACTTTTTTTTTATTATTCATTTTACAGAGGGAGAGAGAGAGAGGAGAGACAGAGAGAGAGAAGGGGGGGAGGAGCTGGAAGCATCAACTCCCATATGTGCCTTGACCAGGCAAGCCCAGGGTTTCGAACCAGCGACCTCAGCATTTCCAGGTCAACGCTTTATCCACTGCGCCACCACAGGTCAAGCCTAAAGAACATTTTTAAATTAACAGCAGGCATGGTGCTTTTAAATACATACAACAACTAGAATTAGGTTAATGAACTATTCCCTTGTTGAAATCCTTAGGGAACTTTCTTTAATACAGAAAAATTATTTGTCATTAATATATCAATTGACTATATATTCATGATATCTGAATGTACAGCTCCCTGGGTAAAAAATTAAAAAACAAAATAAAACCTGACCTGTGGTGGTGCAGTGGATAAAGCAGGGGTCCCCAAACTACAGCCCGCGGGCCACATGCGTTCCCCTGAGGCCATTTATCCGGCCCCCGCCGCACTTCCAGAAGGGGCACCTCTTTCATTGGTGGTCAGTGAGAGGAGCATAGTTCCCACTGAAATACTGGTTAGTTTGTGATTTAAATTTACTTGTTCTTTATTTTAAATATTGTATTTGTTCCCATTTTGTTTTTTAACTTTAAAATAAGATATGTGCAGTATGCATAGGGATTTGTTCTTTTTTTTTTTTTATAGTCTGGCCCTCCAATGGTCTGAAGGACAGGGAACTGGCCCCCTGTGTAAAAAGTTTGGGGACCCCTGGGATAAAGAATCAAACTGGAATGCTGAGACTGCCAGTTCAAAACCCTGGGCTTGTCCAGTCAAGACACATAATAGAAGCATCTATGACTTGATGCTGCTCACTCTTTCCCCTGCCTTTCTCTCCTCTCTCTAAAATCAATAAAAATCTTTTAAATAAATAAATAAATAAAACACCCATTCTCTATATAATTTAAACAGTCCTCTTTCTAGGGTTGTAAACAACTTAGTTATGCTATTAACCTTAAAAAAATTTTTTTTTTAATTTTAAAAACACTTTTTAAAATTAACTTCAGAGAGAGGATGGGAGAAAGAGAGAGAGAGAGAAGGAAACATCAATTTGCTGTCCCACTTATTTATGCATTCATTGCTTGATTCTTATATGTGCCCTGACTGGGGATCAGTCCCACAACCTGTATCAGGAAGATGCTCTATCCCAGTGGTCCCCAACCTTTTTTGGGCCACGGATTGGTTTAATGTCAGAAAGTATTTTCACGGACCAGCCTTTAGGGTGGAAAGGATAAATGTATCACGTGACCGAGACAAGTGTCAAGAGTGAGTCTTAGACAGATGTAACAGAGGGAATCTGGTCATTTTTTAAAAATAAAACATTGTTCAGACTTAAATATAAATAAAACGGAAATAATGTAAGTTATATATTCTTTCTCTGCGGGCCGCTACCAAATGGCCCATGGATCAGTACCAGTCCATGGCCCGGGGGTTGGGGGCCACTGCTCTATCCAACTGAGCAACCCAGCCAAGACCCCTAACCCTATTTCTAAAAAGCGCTGGCACTACTGAAGAAACCTCTATTATTTTTTTTATCTGTACATTAGAAACATATGCACCTTTAAAAGTCTTTAGACACTCAAAAGAAATGAAAGCTTATGTCCAAACAAAAATGCGTACACAAATGTTCACAGTAGTATTGTTTGTTACAGCCAAAAAAGGAGAAACAATCTAAAGGTCCATCAACTGATAAGTGAATAAACAAAATGTGGTATACATCTATATAACAAACTATTATTCAACAATAAAAAGATATGAGGTACTGATATATGCTACAATATGGATGAATGTTGAAAACATGCTAAACATGCTAAGTGAAAGAAGCCTGTCACAAAGAACCACATACTGCAAAATTCCATTTGTATAAAATGTCCAGAATAGAAAGTAGACTGGAGGTTGCCTTGGGCTAGAGAGCAACTACCACTGGATACAGGTTTTTGGGGATAGAAATATTCTAAAATTGATTGTGGTGATGACTGTACAACTCTATAATATACTAAAAACCACTGAATTATACACTTTAAGTGGGTGAATTACATATCAATACAGCAGTTATTATAAAAATCTTTAGGTTCCTCAATTTCCACAAACTTCAAAGTTTTCCTGATGAGCTCTGTAAAAAACATTAAGAAAGGTACTTTGACAAATGGCCAACAGATATATGAAAAGATGCTCATCTTCTTTAGTTATTAGAGAAATGCAAATCAAAACTGCAATGAGATACCACCTCACACCTGTTCGATTAGCTATTATTAACAAGACAGGTAATAGCAAATGTTGGAGAGGCTGTGGAGAAAAAGGAACCCTCATACACTGTTGGTGGGAATGTAAAGTAGTACAACCATTATGGAAGAAAGTATGGTGGTTCCTCAAAAAACTGAAAATAGAACTACCTTATGACCCAGCAATCCCTCTACTGGGTATATACCCCAAAAACTCAGAAACATTGATACGTAAAGACACATGCAGCCCCATGTTCATTGCAGCATTGTTCACAGTGGCCAGGACATGGAAACAACCAAAAAGCCCGTCAATAGACGACTGGATAAAGAAGATGTGGCACATATACACTATGGAATACTACTCAGCCATAAGAAATGATGACATCGGATCATTTACAGCAAAATGGTGGGATCTTGATAACATTATACGAAGTGAAATAAGTAAATCAGAAAAAACTAGGAACTGCATTATTCCATACGTAGGTGGGACATAAAAGTGAAACTAAGAGACATTGATAAGAGTGTGGTGGTTACGGGGGGAGGGGGAAAGGGAGAGGGAAAGGGGGAGGGGGAGGGGCACAAAGAAAACTAGATAGAAGGTGACAGAGGACAATCTGACTTTGGGTGATGGGTATGCAACATAATTGAAAGACAAGATAACCTGGACTTGTTGATCTTTGAATATATGTAACCTGATTTATTGATGTCGCCCCATTAAAAAAATAAAATAATTAAAAAAAAAAGTAAAAAAAAAAAAAAAAAGAAAGGTACTTTGATCATAAAAAGCACTTATTAAAAAGGCAATAAATAGATAAATCTGTCTGCTAAATCTTCTGGAACCATTATAAGGTATTTTAAATTTTTTCTTTTATTAATTTTTAGAGGAGTGAGTGAGAGAGAGAGAAGGGGGGAGGAACAGGAAGCATCAACTCCCATATGTGCCTTGACCAGGCAAGCCCAGGGTTTTGAACCGATGACCTCAGCGTTCCAGGTCGAGACTTTATCCACTGCGCCACCACAGGTCAAGCCATTATAAGGTATTTTAAAATCAACAGTTCTCAAAAAACATTATATGAAAAATATGAAGAATATTTCTCTGGAGAAGGTCAATCAATAAATTTTAAAAATATATATTAAGCCTTGGCCACATAGCTCAGTTGGTTAGAGCATTGTCCTGAAGCACAGAGTTTGCCAGTCTAATACCTGGTCAGGGCACATATAGAAAGAGAAATGTTCCTGTCTCTGTCTCACTCTCCCAACCTCTCTCTAAAAAAACAAAGGCCACAGCAGTACACTGAGCTGAAGCCACACTCCCATCACAGCTCCTTACTATACCCGGAAGATAAAAGAAACTCAATGTAAAAATAGGGAAGAGGGTGAGAAATCCCTCAACAAAGATAACTCTTGCTTACCCTATCCCCAGCACTAATTATTCTCTCGCCACTGTGTTGTCAATTCTTTATTCTTCTGAGGTGTTAAGCCATTTCCAAAGAATGAACATATAAGATTCTAAACTTTTTGTTTATCCTTTCCAAAATACCCAGAAGCATAATTCTGTACTCAGGCTCAGCCTGTAGAAAGTAAATGCTGTTGCCTGAGAGAAAATGGACAAATGCACAAAAGATGTCTCTTCTGCAAGTCCAGAGAGGTGTGATGAAAAATATCATGTTACTTTACAGTTTACAAAGCACTTCAACCACATCCATAACTGAAATCTGAAACACAGCTCTTCCAAAGTAACTATTCTGTTTTTCTCGTACTAAAAATCTCATGATTCATCCCATTTCCTTCTTTTTTTTTTCTTTTCCAAGTGAGAGGAGGGGAGATAGTGAAATAGACTCCCACGTGCACCCAACTATGATTCACCTGGCAACCCTGTCTGGGGCCAATGTTCAAACTAATCTCAAGCCACTGGCTGCAGGAGAGGAAGAGGGAGAGAAAGAGGAGAGGGAGGAGAGGGAGGAGAGGGAGGAGAAGGAGGAGAGAGGGAAGGGGGGTGGGAGAGAGGGGGGAGAGAAGGGAGAGAAGCAGATGGTTGCTTCTCCTTGTATCCGGACTGGGAATTGAACCCAGGACATCCATACACTGGGCTGATGCTCTAGCAACTAAGCCACTGGCCAGGGCCCTATTTCCCTCTTTTCTGTGGCCACAGGGACACTCAGATCAAATTCTGTAACCCATCACTCTGGTACATATTTCTAAATTCTAAATTTACATCGCCTTCATTTTCCTGACATACCCTTATTTTCCCATAGTTACTCTCAGTATTACCAATCCCATAATTTTTTTCCTAATTTCACACCAAAAACCTTTGGAGCAAAACAAAAACATATCCCAAACCTCTGCAAATTGCCATCTAGTAGGCACATACAACCATGCACCAAATGAATTTTTTTTTAACACTGGAACCTAATTCTTAAAATTGGAAAATCTAAAGTTAGTCAAAGGCCTACTGATGCTTCTTTTGACCAAAAGCATAGCATTAAGTCTTCATTAACACCAGATACGATTTTTTAAAAGGCTCTAAGGGTACAAGTATAAATTAAGAAAACAAAATATGAAAGAATGAGTTAACTTTATCACACATGATGTCAACTAAATGCCACTGGCTCAAATTCTAGGCTTTTGAGTAATCCACCCAGAAAGACAAGAGACTCACGGTCTAACAGTTTTATTCAGCAGGAACAGAGGAAAAGGAACTTCAGGAAATGTCAAAACCCCCAGTAGAGAATACTTGTGCACTCTCCCACTTTAACACACTATTGATTAATTCCAAGTGTAAGGACGGTCTCACAGTCATTGGAGAGTAAGGATAGACATGTCAAAGACAAGTGTCATAACACTAGAAGATGGAAACACCAAGTGGAAAAAAAAGGAGAGTTACAAATAAAGCCACTAAGATTCATCCACAGAATTTTACCTGGCTATCTAGAATTATCTCCCACCAGCTGTCAATTTATGGTGGATACTGATATATCCTAGCACCAAAAAGTAAAAAAACTTCTGTGGAGCCTGACCAGGCAGTGGCACAGTGGATAGAGCACTCTGGACTGGGACACAGAGGACCCAGGTTCAAAACCCCGAGGTTGCCGGCTTGAGCGCAGGCTCATGGTGCCGGCTCATCCAGCTTGAGCACAGGCTCATCAGCTTGAGTGGGGGGTTGCTGATTTGAGCATGGGATCCTAGACATGACCCCAAGGTTGCTGGCTTGAGCAAGGGGTCACTAGTTCTGCTGCAGCCCCCCCCCCATCCAGGCACATATGAGAAAGCAATCATTGAACAACTAAGGAACCACATGAAGAATTGATGCTTCTCATCTCTCTCCCTTTGGTATGTCTGTCCCCATTTGTCCCTCTCTCTGTCTCTCTCTGTCTCCATCACCAAAAAAGAAAAAGAAAAAGAAAAAAGAAACCTCTGTGGAGTAGTCCTCTAAATTTTCTTTCTCCCAAAGCTGACTTTCTACCTATCTCTGCCGCTTAAAATCCAGTGGAGTCCATAGTTCAAATGATCTGATTGACCTTAAAATATTTTCCCTATTTCATCACCCACTTTATCTCACAGAAGTTTACAGGAAAAACAGATTTCACAATAAGAGAATAAAAGTATCACAACAAGTCAAAAACTTGACCTTGGGTTTTGCATGATGAAACCTTATTAACACTATTCAAAAAGGTAAAAAGAGATCTTCAAGTATAAAAGTTACTGTTTAAATATGTAAATTTTTATACATTATAAATATTATTCACTTAGTTAGGAAAGTGTATTTTCCAGTGTTCTTTATCTTGGTCCACATTCACTGTCTTGTTTACTATGGGTAAATTTACCAGGCAAATAAAGTTGTTTTTTCTTCCAATGGGACTTCCTTCTTTCATTCCCCTCCAAAGACCCTAATATGGGCCAAGAGTTTCTAAGTATACCAAGTACAATTAATTTTATGTATTAAAACAAGTGATACTTAATATTTACAATATTAATGTGGGAAAGAAATACAGAAAGACCATAAAAATGGCAAATGTTACAACTCAAAAAAAAAAATTTAATATCCTCCTCACTCCAATATATTATATTTCATGGTTTCTAAATTTCACCTAACTAAATATCTCAGTTTGCAAGATTTTTATAAGATTTTATTTATTCATTTTGGAGAAAGAAAGGGGGAGGAAGGGGGGTAGGAGCAGGAAGCATCAACCCCCATATGTGCCTTGACCAGGCAAGCCCAGGGTTTCAAACTGGGGACCTCAGCGTTCCAGGTCGATGCTTTATCCACTGCGCCACCTCTTGTGCCAGGTCAGGCACAAGATTTTTAAAGTGATGCATATTACACCTCAACACATGTTCTCAAGCTGTTAATGTTTTAAATTCATTAAAAAGTCCTCATGCTAATTATCTGTCAAGTTTCATAATTAGAAAAAAAAGCAAATATAAAAACCAGTCATATATATTATATATTTAGGCACAGCTTAAAGAGCTCAGTAAAAGATGGGGAAACTCAGATACTAAGAGAATTTTTCTACATTAAACAGGAAAGTCCTACCGTCAAAAGGTTAAAGAAATGTTTTAGTATAAAAAAGTGGTTGCTCATAAATGAGAGCTATAAAGAGAGAAATGAATGTCAAGTCCTGGCACAATAGAGTGCCCTTCCCTCCAACACTGCTGGCTGGCCTCACAGCCGGCCATATTCTCTGCTTCACCAGCCCATGGTAAAGGCATGCTGACAATGTGGTCTTAAATTCTGTTCTAGCATGCCACAGGCCTTTTTAAAAAGCAAAGGAGGGGCCCTGGCCGGTTGGCGCAGTGGTAGAGCGTCGGCCTGGTGTGCGGGGGACCCGGGTTCGATTCCCGGCCAGGGCACATAGGAGAAGCGCCCATTTGCTTCTCCACCCCCACCCCCTCCTTCCTCTCTGTCTCTCTCTTCCCCTCCCGCAGCCAAGGCTCCATTGGAGCAAAGATGGCCCGGGCGCTGGGGATGGCTCCTTGGCCTCTGCCCCAGGTGCTAGAGTGGCTCTGGTCGAGGCAGAGCGACCCCCCCGGAGGGGCAGAGCATCGCCCCCTGGTGGGCAGAGCGTTGCCCCTGGTGGGCGTGCCGGGTGGATCCCGGTCGGGCGCATGCGGGAGTCTGTCTGACTGTCTCTCCCCGTTTCTAGCTTCAGAAAAATACCAAAAAAAAAAAAAAAAAAAAGCAAAGAAGACCCTGGCCGGTTGGCTCAGTGGTGGAGCATCGGCCTGGCGTGTGGAAGTGTCGGGTTTGATTCCCGGCCACGGCACACAGGAGAGGCGCCCATCTGCTTCTCCACACCCCCCTTCTCCTTCCTCTCTGTCTCTCTCTTCCCCTCCCACAGCTGAGGCTCCATTGGAGCAAAGATGGCCCAGGCGCTGGGGATGGCTCTGTGGCCTCTGCCTCAGGCGCTAGAGTGGCTCTGGTCACAACATAGCGATGCCCAGGATGGGCAGAGCGTCGCCCCTGGTGGGTAGAGCGTCGCCCCTGGTGGGCGTGCCAGGTGGATCCCGGTTGGACACATGCAGGAGTCTGTCTGACTGTCTCTCCCTGTTTCCAGCTTCAGAAAAATACGAAAAAAAAAAAAAATACAAAAAAGCAAAGGAGTTGCAGGTTTCCCCTCTGCATCCCCCACCGGAGTGCATCACCAAACTCTAATAGACTCCAAGAGACCTACAACCAGGGAAGAAATGGGTAGAGACAGCTTGTCCCAGGTTAACCGCCTGAACCTGCCTCCAAGGCCCCCTTTTCTCTGACTTCTCAGTGAGCCAAAGCAGACCAGTCCAGGCTCTCTCCTGTTGCTTCTTTGATCCTTCCTTGTTCCACTGTCCCAAGCTTTAATAAACATACTCTCAAAAAAATTAAAAAGAGACAAAGGAAATAGGCCCACCTAAATAAACCCACTGAGCCTGACCAGGCAGTAGTGCAGTGGATAGAGCAGGGGTCCCCAAACTTTTTACACAGGGGGCCAGTTCACTGTCCCTCAGACCGTTGGAGGGCTGGACTAGAAAAAAACTATGAACAAATTCCTATGCACACTGCACATATCTTACTTTAAAGTAAAAAAACAAAACGGGAACAAATACAATATTTAAAATAAAGAACAAGTAAATTTAAATCAACAAACTGACCAGTATTTCAATGGGAACTATGCTCCTCTCACTGACCACCAATGAAAGAGGTGCCCCTTCCGGAAGTGCGAGGGGGGCCAGATAAATGGCCTCAGGGACCACATAGACCCACGGCCGGGCCGTAGTTTGGGGACCCCTGGGATAGAGCATTGGACTAGGATGCAGAGGACCCAAGTTCGAGACCTGAAGGTTGCCAGCTTGAGCACAGACTCATCTGGTTTAAGCAAAGCTCACCAGCTTGGACCCAAGGTCGTTGGCTCAAGCAAGGGGTTACTCAGTCTGCTGAAGGTCCATGGTCAAGGCACATATGAGAAAGCAATCAATGAACAACTAAGGTGTCGCAACGAAAAACTAATGACTGATGCTTCTCATCTCTCTCTGTTCCTGTCTGTCTGTCCCAATCTATCCCTCTCTCTGACTCTCTCTGTCTCTGTAAAAAAAAAATAATTGATACTGCAGAATGTGCTGGCTTAGTAGGATCACGTTATATTGAGTCATTCTGTCTCAACAGAGATAAGTTTCCCACAATTACTACTTAGAATAGTAATAAAAAAAACAAAACTGGAAAAAAAAAATAGACTTTAGCATTATTGCTCTTGTGGGGAAAAAAGGGAGCAGGGAGCGCTCTTGCAATTAGAAGGAGAAAAGTCAACATTATTTGTTCATCTCATTGTTAAGTTTATCATCTCCAAAGACAAGCCAAATAATTCTTTGAATGTGTTACTTAGTTGTAATGATTTGGTTTGGTTTGGTTTGGTTTAGGTTATTTTATTCTTTTTATTTTTCATATTTTTCCAAAGTTAGAAGCAGGGAGGCAGTCAGATAGACCCCTGCATAGGATCCACCTGGCACGCCCACCAGGGGGCGATGCTCAGCCCATCTGGGGCATTGCTCCGCTGTGGACAGAGCCATTCTAACACCCAATGAGGAGGCCATGGAGCTGTCCTCAGTGCCCAGGCCAACTGTGCTCCCACGGAACCTTGGCTGCGGGAAGGGAAGAGAGAGAGAGAGAAAGGAGAAGGAGAAGGGTGGAGAAGCAGATAGGTGCTTCTTCTGTATGCCCTGGCCAGAAATCGAACCCGGGACTTCCACATGCCAGGTCAACGCTGAGCCAACTGGCCAGGGCTATTCACTTTTCTTTTTTTTTCTTTTAATTTTAGGGAGAGGAGACAGAGAGAGGGGCGGGGGAGGAGCAGAAAGCATCAACTTCCATATGTGCCTTGACTAGGCAAGCCCAGGGTTTTGAACCAGCAACCTCAGCATTCCAGGTCAACGCTTTTACCCACTACGCCACCATAGGTCAGGCTATTCACTTCTTTTTTATTAACTTTTTTTTGTAAGCAACAAAGAGACAGGAAGGGAGGTTTTTTCCTTCGCTTTTATTTGATTTTAGAGAGACAAGATGGAAGAGGGAGAGAGATTGGGAGGGAGGGAAAGAGACATCGATTTATTGTCCCACTTATTTATGCCTTCATTGGTTGATTCTTGTACGTGCCCTGATTGGGGATCGAACCCACAACCTTGGCATACTGGGATGACACTCTAACCAAATGAACTACCCAGCCAAAGTGATTGGTCTAGTTTTTAAAGCTAGAAACACTTCTAGGGAAGCAGAAATAGTATACAGAGAGCATGTGCACTAGAATCATCAGAGACCTAATTTCAAAACCATGTTCTACCTGGTAACTATGTTTCATTCTCTCATCTCTCAAAAAAGGATATTGCTTCCCTCATGAGACTGTTCTGAGGATTAAATACAGGAAATCTATAACCAGTGCCTAGAACATAAGTACTCAGTAAATGTATCTATCCTCATCAGTGATTCTGAACCTCTTCTGTACTCCCACCTAACAGACACCCTCTTACCCCAATCAGTAACAGTGGCTGATGAGGGCAGTGATCCTCCACCTAGAGATATGTACCCCCACTCTCAACTACACTATACTCACTACTGCTGCTTGTCCAAAGTGGCCTCTACCTGCCGCCATGTGTACTTTTTACCTGGTACAAATCTGAAGAACTTACGTGGTCTTCCCTTATTCAATCAACACAAAAACATGAGACATCTCCTGGGACAAGGGAATGAAAAACACAACAATCTCTGCCCTAGAATAGTTTAGTCCAGATGAGATCAACACCAAAACCAGTAAATGACTGCAGGAGAAGTAATTTGTGGGTGACCAACATCTGCAACAGAGCAACCACCCTCAGTTCCCCAAATACTGTTCAATATCATGTGTCCAGCCCAACAATACTGTTTTGAGATGGGTCTAATTCAACACCTCCTACCTTGGTTTCTCTCCCTATATGTACAGCTGCCTAAATCTCAAACTGAACATGTATATTACTACCCTGGCCAGGTAGCTCAGTTGGTTAGAGCATCATCCCAATATGCCAAGGTTGTGGGTTTGATCCCCAGTCAGGGCACATACAGAAACGGATCAATCTTTCTCTTTCTTTTTCTTTTTGTTTCTCTCTCTCTCTCTCTCTCTCTCTCTTCCCCCCTTTGTCCCTCTCTCAAATCAAACAAAATTTTTTTAAAAATTAAATAAAACTAAAAAAACCACAAAACTTCCCTGCTTTAAAAAAAGGAATCAAGCAATAAATGCATAAATAAGTGGAACTGATGTTTTCTTTCTCCCTTCCTCTATCTCTAAAACCAATAAATTAAATTTTTTTTAAAAAACATGTATACCAGGTGCTGGCTGGTTGACTCAGTGGATAAGAGCATCAGCCTGGTGTATAGATGTCCCAGGTTCGATCCTCAGCCAAGGCACAAATGAGGAGCGACCATCTGCTTCTCCCTCCTACCTCTATCCTGTCTCTCGCTCTTCCCCTCTCGCAGCCAGTGGTTCAACTGGTTCAAGCACCAGCCCTGGGTGCTGAGGATAACTTGGTTGGTCCAAGAACTGGCCCTGGGCACTGAGGATAGTTCGTTGATCCCAGCATCAAACCCAGACAGGGGGTGCCCGGTGGATCCCTGTCAGGGTGCATGTGGGAGTCTGTCTCACTGTCTCCCCTCCTCTCACTTAAAAAAAAAAAAAGGAAAAGAAAACATGCATGCCACTAAATGTAATTACTACCTTATCCCCAAGACCATATCCTCCACTGTATTACTTTTCCTGTATTACTTCATTTTCCCAAAGACCTAAGATTTCTAATTCAATCACCAAATTCTGTGCATTTCTCAGTACAATCACCTCTTTTCCACTGCTCATACCAGAACTATTAGTTATCCAATTAGCCTTAGCCCTGATCTGCCCCAATCTCTTATTGCCAACTCAGTCTTCCAAAAACACTACTAAAAGCTAGTCCAGGGGTCCCCAAACTACGGCCCGCGGGCTGCATGCGGCCCCCTGAGGCCATTTATCCGGCCCCCGCTGCACTTCTGGAAGGGGCACCTCTTTCATTGGTGGTCAGTGAGAGGAGCATAGTTCCCATTGAAATACTGGTCAGTTTGTTGATTTAAATTTACTTGTTCTTTATTTTAAATATTGTATTGGTTCCCATTTTGTTTTTTTACTTTAAAATAAGATATGTGCAGTGTGCATAGGGATTTGTTCATAGTTTTTTTTATAGTACGGCCCTCCAACAGTCTGAGGGACAGTGAACTGGCCCCCTGTGTAAAAAGTTTGGGGACCACTGAGCTAGTCCGTACAGACACACTCAAAGACTCTGCTGCCCCCAGAATTAAATCTTAGTCTGGCACTCAAGGCCTGTATCTTTGTGACAATGTCCTTTTCCCCCAACTTTATTTTAAAGCCAAAGGATTAGGGTAGCTCAGTTTGTTAGAGTGTCATTCCAATACGCCAAGGTTGTGGGTTCAATCCCCAGACAGAGCACATATAACAATCAACCAATGAGGGCCAAAGGATTAGAGACTGATACGTTCAAAATTTTTTTGAAAAGGTCTGAGATATTATATACCAAATTCTAGAAACTGGGTAATTGAAATAAATAAAATTTGATCTCCTCCTCCAAGACTCCAAGCAAATAGGAAATAGTGACTTAATAACAGGTACAAAATAAAGACAAAAAGTGCCAAAAGTTTCACAAAAAACTCCATACACCTCATACTTCTTTGTATCCCTCACCTACACATCAGAGGTGCTTATGAAGAAGCACTGATATTGATGATTGTTCCAGTAAACCAAAGACCTATGATCAGCATGCTTAATAAATTTCTGTTGAGCAAAAAGATAGATTTTACCTATTCATTTCTTCTATGGTAAATAACTATGGTACATGGGCTACCTCTTTGAAGGGACAAGGAAAGCACAGCTCAAAATCCAGATTTGCAAGTATGCTTGGGCCTAATTTGTTTCTGAAGCAGAACAGACGTCAGGTCTTTTTGCTCGCCAGTACTCAGTGGCAATATAAAATGAACCTCTGCAAATTCAACCTATGCCCAATTTCAAAGAAAAGCCTCATTGAAACATTTTAATCCTTTCATCACCCTCAGGAAGTTAGGAAACACAGATAAGGCTAAACTCTTCTCAGTAAAATATGCTGTGATCCCAGATATGTTTCTAGATTAGTAAAAGCTACCATCTTAAAATTAACTAAATGAAACAAGTTCTTAGAACAAGAGGATGAAGATAGTTAAAACCTAAAAGCTACAACTACTCCTCTCTGACAGCTTACATTAGATATGTACCAGTTACATTTCAAATAAATTTCACTTAGTAGCTGATTTGTTATCAACATCCTACTACTTTCAACTGCAACATCTTAAAACCAAAAGTCACCCACACCCAACAGGAAAGGCTCTAAAATAATGTATTTGGCCTATAAACAGCCCAAAGAGTTCTTAAAATACGTCAAGAGGAAAAAAAAGTATTCTTTGTTTAAAAAAAAAAAAAGGTATATCCAGAAATGCAATGTGCATATTATAACAATCTTAACTCTTTTTTAAAATGAATTGCTCATTTAATATTTAGCACCAGAATGACAATGTTAAAACAATCATCCTTTAAAACAAGTAACTATTTAATTTAGACCAAGAAAAATTAGTAATTAAAGCTTTTGAAGACATTCACTAAAAGCAGATATCCTAAAGGGACAGCAATTATAAAAGAGTTTCAAAGCTGAAATAGTGAACTTTTTTTTACCTGATGTTCTGCATGAATGTTATCCCCAGTAGGCCATCGATGTTTGCTATTATTATAGCCGCCTCCACCACTTCCTCCTCCCCCAAGCTGCTCACCATGCTGCCTCTGAAAGAAGTAGTCCACCATAGCGTCGTCCTGGGAACGGCCTGCAACTCCTATGGATCCTGGGACAGGGCTGGAGTGTGTTCCAGCTGCTAGAGCCTGATTTGCAGCTGGTTGTGGCTGCGCTTGCGACCCTGTTCCAGATGTCAAAACAACAGGCATGTTGGGATTAGCTGGTTCTTGAGGGTGATGTTTCAGGTGGGGGCTGAAAGAGTCCTGCCAAAGCACTGCTTTTCTCTTCAAGACACATGCAACGCTCATTCCACCAACACCTAAGGACAAACAGGTTACAAATGGTTAAAATTTGCATTTTTAAAAAACATCACTTGACATACAAGAGTAAGCTCTGTATATTTTGCAATGTCATCTACAACTAGTTTACACCAAGCAGCTAAATATTTTAAAAGACATAACAATTTTCTAAACTGTAATTTCCATTTTTAAGTTGCTGAAAAAGAGAAAGAGAGAGAGAGAGAGCGCACGTGTGTGTGGAAATAAATGTAATTGGTGGCAGGTACTCAGATGCTTAAACAAGGTATGGAGATCAGGACTCAATATGAAAACTTCAGAGAAACTTATTTTGTTACCAAAGATAACAATCTAGAATTAGACTTTAACCAATTGCTCTACTCAACTTATTTACACCTTAAACCAACTGTGGTAGATACATTTTAAATCAGGGGTCCCCAACCTAAGGCCATGCAACCCCCTGAGGCCATTTATCCACCCACCCCACCCCCCGTCGCACTGGTGGTCAGTGAGAGGAGCATAGTTCCCATTGAAATACTGGTCAGTTTGTTGATTTAAATTTACTTGTTCTTTATTTTAAATATTGTATTTGTTCCCGTCTTGTTTTTTTACTTTAAAATAAGGTATGTGCAGTGTGCATAGGGATTTGTTCATAGTTTTTTTTATAGTCCGGCCCTCCAACGGTCTGAGGGACAGTGAACTGGCCCCTGTGTAAAAAGTTTGGGGACCCGTTTTAAATGAACAAGGGCCCTGTGGCTCAGTTAGAGCAAGTTTGATCCTTGGTCAGGGCACACACAAGAATCAACCAATTAATGCATAAATAAGTGGAACAACAAATTACTATTTCTCTCTCCCCTTCTCTCTAAAATCAATCAATAAAATTTTTTAAAAAGAAAATTTTTAAAAAGAAATAAAATTTTTAAAAAGAAATGAACAAGAGCCTGACCAGGCAGTGGCACAGTGGATAGAGCATCAGACTGGGATGTCGAGGACCCAGGTTCGAGACCCTGAGGTCGCCAGCTTGAGCGTGGGTTCATCTGGCTTGAGCAAAGCTCACCAGCGTGAGCCCAAGGTCACTGGCTTGAGCAAGGAGTTAGTTACTCAGTCTGCTGTAGCCCCCCAGTGAAGGCACATATGAGAAATCAGTCAATGAACAACTAAGGAACTGTAATGAAGAATTGATGTTTCTCATCTCTCCCTTCTGTCTGTCCCTCTCTCTCACTCTGTCTGTGCCACAAAAAAAAGAAATGAACAAGAGTGTTATAAAATATCACCTTACAGCTGAAGCAGACATTAAGACAATAAACAAATAAAAATCCAAATGCATACATAATTAGCAATGACTCAAGACTGTTGAAAACTTGACAGGACCCTTAAAATGTCCAACATATTCATAGGGTGCTCCCTGATTAAATAGTAAGGGCCCCCTGATCAAGAAAAGCAACATAATGTTCATAGCCTAAAACATGTCCTCAGCTGCTATTGATTGGGGGTTGGGGGTGTCGAATATTTTTACCAATAATTTACGATTTTTATTGCAATCACATCATTATTCCATTAGTACTTTGACTGCTATAAACAGGATAAGACCAAACCAAATTCAAACACTTTGCTAGGATAGAAAGTCTCACTATAAAACAAACAAACAAACTGAAGATACCTCAACATAATATTTGTGTGGCAAATATATTGTAGAAATTATCTAGCCTGACCTGTGGTGGCCCAGTGTATAAACTGATGATCTACAATGGTGAGGTCACCAGTTCGAAACCCCAGGCTTGCCCAGTCAAGGCACATGTGAGAATCAACTATTAGTTGATGCTGCTTCCTGTTCCTTCCCTTCTGACGTTCTCTCCTCTCTCTAAAAATCATAAGTAAAATCTAAATATATATATATATATATATATATATATATACATATATCTAATCATCTCTAATTTACAGATGAAAACACGGACAGAAAAATTATGTGATGTGTCCAAGGCCATTCAGCTAGAGAGGTGCAAAGAAGGAATTCAAACCTAAATCTGTTTTGTATCTAGTTCTTTCTATCAACCCCTTGCTACACCCAAGTAAATCAACACAGGCACTTTCTCTCACCTGCATTTGCTGCTCTTTCTTCTCTGGAAAGCTCAACAGAAGAATCTCCAAAATGTTATTATGAAACATTACTATTTAAGTTTCTTAAAATCAAAAGCTACATTTGTACTATATTTGTAAATACAATGTAACACTTGTAACCCTGAAGATGTTTTTAAAAGTTGCTACAAAGTAATTAATCAGTGACCAACTAGAACACATCTAATCACAAACACTAGTCTAATTTCAAGGCTATCACCCTAACTGCTACAAATGCCTTCTCTCTCTGTAGCCCAACTGTGACATTTCAAAAACAGACTGAAAAGATTTATGAGAAATCTATTATTTCTTTATAGAATAACTAAACCTCCTAATAAAGAAGCATTTGCTTTTCACAACTATTTCATGTTTTGAAGCCAGAAGTAAAAAGACACAATGGAATTTGTAATTTGTTCAAAGCCTAATTTGGAAATGCCTAGTTTCAGTTAACTCCAATTCATCAGATCCATATGAAGGTACTAGTCTAGCTTTCTAGGCAGTTTCTGCTTTCATGAACTGAACTGTGCTCATGGTTAAGTGCCAAAATCAGAAAGTCACTGCTGTGTTTACTACAGGTCTTTGCAAAATCCTAACCAACCTAATGCCTTACAGTTTTGATTTTCAAAAGAACTCACTGACCTCTTACTACCAACAGTAGCCAGTTCCACTTTCTTTTAGAAGGGAGTATCAATGTAACAGTCTTCATTCTAGAGCAAGTCAAGAATCCCAGACCCCAAGTTTTACCATTTAACTAGCAACCCCTTTGAGCCTGTTTCCTCATCTAGAAAATGGAAAAAATCCTTCCTCCATGCCTCACAAGTTTGTTTTTTAATCAAACTAGAATTGATGTAAAAGTTTTTGGTAAACTTAGTCATTATGCTAAGATGTCAGAAATTCAGTTCCAATCGGTCCCATAACTCCCATAAGGCAATGGCACTCGAGTCCCGGAGAGGATTCCTGAAACTGCAAATGCAATCTTTTCTGAAATAAAAGATTTGCCTTAATACTTATCTAGCAAAGAATTTCCACATAAAAATGATGTTTACCACTGAAACACAATAAACACACATTCCAAAAAGGGATTTGGGGGGACAGAGGAGATTCCTATAAAAATGTTCAAACAAAACAATTGGCTTTTGTAAAGCTATCTCTATGCCGAGACTTCCTGCTTTACCTAAAGAGGCAAGGCAGTCTCTCAAACAAGAGAAAACCTGGCAGAAGGGACAGTTTGAAAGTGAGCAAATACCTAAGCAATTAACATGTGTCTTGGGTGGTTTTGTAATATTTTGGCAACTACAGCCCGAAAATTTTTAAATTGTCACTTAACAATTAGAAAACATTTAATCTGCTGATGTCTTTCAGAGAACTCTCAAAGCCCATTAAAAAGTTGTATGTACCATATGAAATGACTTTTTTTTTTTACAAACGGCACATTATAAAAATAAGTATTTTAAGCATCTAAAAATAAGGGCTGATTCTAGTTACCCTTCTAGTTTTCAAACTGTTTACATCAAAGATGTTGTATCTTTTTTTTTTAATAAAACAAACAGACTTTATCTCAAACAAAGGAACACGATTTTATATCCACAACTCACCTTTTTTTTTATAAAAATGCTTAGTGGATTTTTAGATGATTTTTTTCCTATTGAATTTATTGGGGTGACACTGGTTAATTATACAGGTTTCAGGTGCACAATTCTACATCATCTGTACTCTGTACTGTGTTCACCATCCCAATGCTTAATGTTTTAAAAGGTGTTTACTTTCACTACACTGAAAAAAAAAATTGTCCATGGTCATAAATTTATTTTAAAACAGTTCATCATAAACTCAAATTAAACTTCAAACCCAACTTCAAAAAACTGTGGCCTTGGATAAGACGAATTCAATTGTGACTGAGGCAAAATACTAACTCAAAGTTCAGAATCCAGTGAGTATTTCCCAAAGATCCAGATGTACAATCAACAGCCTCCAAGACTGTTTTGTAAAGTTAAAATTAGCAATGGAACAAATGTTTAGTATTTTGCTTACTAAAACTGCATGAAGAGCCACATATCTTAGAGGAGGCTTGTCTTGATGGGTTTCTATGTGTTTTCATGAAAAAAACAAAAAAGCAAAAGATTCAAACCCATTGCTTTAAAACAGAACCCCAAGAAAGGCCTCATACACTATCATTCTGAATCCCAGGAAGGGTATGAAGTGAACGAATTAATATCGACAACTAAAACAGTATCTTCTTAACTGAACAATGAAAAGTAACAATCCTGCAAGTTATGGTAAGGCTAAAAATCGACAACTAAAACAGTATCTTCTTAACTGAACAATGAAAAGTAACAATCCTGCAAGATATGGTAAGGCTAAAAACCTTCCCTGGTAGTGTGTGTGTGTGTGTGTGTGTGTGTGTGTGTGTGTTCGGATGGGGGGGCTACAGTAGGGAGAAAAAAGTTACAGGAGCGGATTTCTCAATTGACGTGGGAGTGGTACTGACAAGTATAATAAATGATCTATGTTTACCCAGAACGTTTGTGAGGTCTAAAACTATCTAGTATTGTGTATATTTTCCTACTACCGAACGATGAACCCCTCTTTGAGTTAAGAGAGAAACGCACCAGCACAGGGAGGCTCAAAGAGGAAGAACCCACCAAAATCACCAGCTCTCGGAACAAAAGGCCACAAGAACCCAGGAGCCTAGAAACCGATCTGAAACTTCCTGATCGCCACTTCTCCACATTTAAGGCTCGCAAAGTTCCCCCATGGTAGGTCTCGCCAGTACACAAGGGCCATGGCTGCTTCTAAAGCTATTTATTTATTGTTCCTCCTGCTTCAGCCCTGACACGAAAGCTCAAGAAGTCGAAGAAATCCAGGGTGGCACGAAAAACACTTCATGGCCACACAGAAGACTCGGGTCTTCGCAAACCCATCGAAAAAGCAACCCGAGTGGCAACATCAATCTTCGGGGGTTCCAAAGGGGCCGAGCATAAATGTACAGGGAAGTCTATGCCCTGGGTCCGGGCCTAAACCTCCGGCATTTTTCTCGCTTCGACCCTGCTCCCCACCCCCTCCCTCCTTTGATAACAATAGGGGCCTTGCTGCTGACTCCAAAACATGTACGAGGAACATCGAGTGAGAAGCCTCAGCCAGGGCCCCGGCGGCTTTTCCAAAGCCCTTCTCACCCCCCAACCGCTCTCAAACACCAATACAATGGGACAATCTGCTCGCTGGGGGTCCAGAGCAGCGTTTGGGGACCGCGGGGTGCGGATACTCACGGGCGGAGCGGTAGGATGAAGATGGATTTCAGCCCCCCGATCTTCCCTCTCCGGCGCTCTCGCTCCCCCTTACCTTTCACTCCGACAACATGGCGGCCCACTGGAGACTGGGCTGGCGCGGTGCATCATGGGATAGGCTCTGGCCCCGGCTCCGGCGGTGGCAGCGGCATGTGCGAGAAGGAAGGCGGCTCTGGAACAGGTTGCCTGGTTGCCATGCCAACCCGAGGCCTGTGTGAACTTGGGGAACTCGCAGGCGACAAGACCACAGCGCACGCGAGTGCTGCTAGGCGAGCGCGCGCAGCCTCTAGTAGAAGGCGAGGTCCCGGGTCCGCACAGGAGCGCGCGACACGGAACTGGGCATGCAGAGTCAGGGCTGAGACGCTCTGCAGAGTGAACAAGGGAGTCTAGACGCGGTAACTGCTGCCTCCGCGTCCCCTAGTTTCATCCCCAGATTGTAACAGGCTGGAGCGTTAATGGACACTTACTCGCAAGGCTCTGGTATGACAAGTGCTGGGATCAAAATCCTTTGCTGCAGTTTTTTGGATCTGGGGTTTATTTGATCATCCTGACTCCATGGTCCCTTTTGCAAAATGAAGAGGAGAATAAAAACGGCTACCTAACTTCATGAGGAGCAAGTGAAATAATATATGTGAAGAGCCACTTAGCACAGTGCCTGGGACTTGTAAGCAGAACCTCTCTACATATGCGGGGTCTAGCACAAAATGAATGTGAGTTTCCTTGTCCAGAATTGTTCAAGACCACGAAAGCAGAACATTAAACCAAAAACATAAGTTTGACTCTGTTTGTAAGGACTCAATCAGTGTTAGCTGATGTCATCTATCCAGTTCCGAAAATGAATAGAAATTTGGCAATTTGATGACAGTGATTTTTCCGATCAGTAGTATTTGATAAAACGTAGTTATTCTATCTCAAACTAAACCCGAGATGGGTTGAAAGCTTAGGGCCAACCACAATACTATAAGAGACCAGAAAAAAGATATATGGAGGAAAGCTTTTTAATTGGAGGGGGGAAATAATAATAATAATGAATCAAAATCAATGTCATCTTAAAAATTAAAAGAAATTTAAACATTTTTACAGTAAGAAACGCCAAGAACAAAGGAGAACAAATAAGAAAATAGCTTTAAAATATTTCAATATAGCCCGGCTGGATAGCTGGGTTGGTTAGAGCGTCGTCCCTTTGAACAGAGATTGCCACTTTGATCCCGGGTCAGGGCACATACAGGAACAGATCAATGTTTCTTTCTGTCTCTGTCTCTCTCTCTCTCTCTTCCTCTCTCTCTAAAATCAATAAATGTTTAAATGTTTTTTTAAAGTATTTAATAAATATTTCAAAATATATGGTAGACAAATACTCTTCATGATAAATACAGAACTTCCCTAATCAATTAAAAAGGAGCAATCCAAAAGAGATAGACATAAAATTCCTAATGACCAATAAACACATAAAATATAACTAACCTGGGATTGAGAAGTAGAGGGAGGGGGAGAGTGTAGAGAGACTGCTAGTGGGTAAAGATTTCTTTCCCGGGTGTTGAAAAGGTCTTAAAATTAGATTGCACTGATAGTTGTACAATTCTGAGAATATACTAAAAACCGCTGAACCGTGCACTTTTTTTTAACTGTGCACTTTAAATGAGTGATGTTTATGGCATGTACAATATATCTCATAAGCTGTAAAAAGTGAGAAATGCAATAATAAAAGAAATGCAATTTTTGAAATAGAATATTTTCATCTATTAAATACACTGGTTAAGTTTTAGCGATTATCAACACTCTGTTTTAGCAAGTTTTGTGAAAAAAAATTGGCACTCATATTGATTAAATTGTTTGCATATATATTATTTTTATTTTAAAAATAATGTTATTTTTATTGCCCTGGCCGGATAACTTGGTTGGTTAGAGCATCGTCCTGAAGTGCAGAGGTAGCTGGTTCCATCCTGGGTCAGGACACATACAGGAACAGATTGATGTTCCTGTCTCTCTCTTTCTCCCTTCCTCTCTCACTAAAATCAATAAATAAAAATTTTAAAAAAATAATGTCATTTTTATTTTTAAAAAGGGAGATTTTTATTTCTGAAAAAAAAAAAAAGACTTGGAACTTAAAGATCCTGAACTCTGCTACTTCCTGACTGTGTGACCTTGGTGAAGTCCAGAGTCTCCACTCCCTTGCCTGCACAATGAGAATATCAATACCTTTCTCACAGGATGATTCCAATGGTTAAGTGAACTAACCAAAATAAAGTGCCTGACACAGAATTAGCACTCAATAAATGCAGCTGTTTTATTGTAGTTGCAGTTTTAATTTTCATTTCTGAGTCCCAGAGGCCAATATAGTACAAGGCAACAGTCATTGCTCATTAAATGTTTGTTAAATGAATGAATTTGCCTGACCTGTGATGGCATAGTGAGTAGAGCATTGACATGGGATGCTGAGGTCCCAGGTTCGAAACCCTGAGGTCACTGGCTTGAACACGGGCTCATCAGGGTTGAGCGCAGGCTCACTAGCTTTAGCATGGGGTCATCAACATGGTCCCAAGGTAACTGCCTTGAGCAAGGGGTAACTGGCTTAGCTAGAGCTCTCCCAGTCAAGGCGCATATGAGAAGCAATCGATGAACAACTGAAGTGAGACAACCATAAGTTGATGCTTCTTTCCTATCTATCGCTCTTACTTTCTTGCAAAAAAAAAAAAAAGTGTCAACTCTCAATTTCAGCAACTATACAAGAAGTAATATGTTGTATTCATAGATCCAGTTTTTAAGCCAGACCAGGAATAACCTCTCTAAGCCTCCATTTTTCCTCCTCCATGGAACATGAGATTAATAACATGGGAAAATTACAAAATTTCCAGTCTTACTAGGCACTGTGCTCCATGACTTCATTCTAAGCTCCATGACTAACTCCTTAGTTTTTTGTTTTTTTTGTTTTTGTTTTTGTTTTTTTAGGCAAGAGGTGCTTTTTAAATTATTATTCATTTTAGAGAGGAAAGGGAGAGACAGAAAGAGAGAAAGGAGAGACAGAGAGAGAGAAGGGGGGGGAGGAGCTGGAAGCATCAACTCCCATATGTGCCTTGACCAGGCAAGCCCAGGGTTTCAAACCGGCGACCTCAGCATTTCCAGGTTGACGCTTTATCCACTGCGCCACCACAGGTCAGGCTAACTCCTTAGTTTTGAGCTTGAACTTTCATTACTAGAATGTAGGGATTCTAATATCAGTTTAGTCACAGCCATGTGGCATTACTCCCATTCAGGCCCCTCCCCAGTCAAATGTTGTTATCCCAACAGAGTACTAATTACCCATCCCTGGTCTTCCTTAAGGAATTGCTAGAACCTGAGGTCCCTGCCCAGCCCCAAAATAAAACTGTCAGAGCAGCCTGACCTGTGGTGGCGCAGTGGATAAAGTGTCGACCTGGAAATGCTGAGGTCGCCGGTTCGAAACCCTGGGCTTGCCTGGTTAAGGCACATATGGGAGTTGATGCTTCCAGCTCCTCCCCGCTTCTCTCTCTCTCTCTGTCTCTCTCTCCTCTCTGTCTCTCTCTCTCTCCCTCTCTCTCTCCTCTCTAAAAATGAATAAATAAGTAAAAAAATTTTAAAAAAAAACAAAAAACTGTCAGAGCATCACCTCCAACAAATTCATGAGACATCCTGTTATCTATTCAATGCTTACCTGTGTGCCGTGCACTGTGCTAATACTTTTAAATTAATCATTTCATATAAACCTCCCAAATACCTATGACAAGGACATTATTTTTTTTCTGACAAAAAAATAAGTATAATTTTAATTAATTAACACCAGATGGCTACTGTTGTGTTGGCTGTTACCTTTTTTTATATAAATAAATTTTTATTAATTTTAATGGGGTGACATCAATAAATCAGGGTACATATATTCAAAGAAAACATGTCCAGGTTATCTTGTCATTCAATTATGTTGCATACCCATCACCCAAAGTCAGATTGTCCTCCGTCACCTTCTATCTAGTTTTCTTTGTGCCCCTCCCCCTCTTCTCCCCCCCCCCTTACCACCACACTCTTGTCCATGTCTTTTGGTCTTGTTTTTATGTCCCACCAATGTATGGAATCATGCAGTTCTTGGTTTTTTCTGATTTACTTATTTCACTCTGTATAATGTTATCAAGATCCCACCATTTTGTTGTAAATGATCCAATGTCATCATTTCTTATGGCTGAGTAGTATACCATGGTGTATATGTGCCACATCTTCTTTATCCAGTCTTCTATTTTTTTTATAGTGATTAAGGCTTTTAAGCAAACTCTTGGCCAATACAGCAAGAATCCATAAAAGAGTAGTGTCCTTAACATGTTCACCAAGTCCAAGTTGGCACCAACACAATTCCAAATCCCTGCAAATGCAACCCAACCCCAGTTCAGTCTGTTAGGAGCTGTCACAAGGAGCAGGAGTCCAGGAAAACTCCCCCTCCAGGAAAAGTCCGCATGGCACTGGAATTGTCACAATTCTATACTTTGCAGCTTACATCCATGTCCCAATGACCACTGCTTCTAGCTGGTAATGATTCAGGTAGACTGGAAAAGCCATCTGCAGCATGTGTGGAAATGGAGTTTCTGTTCTCCTCTGCCTGGAGAGATGAGACCAGGTTGCTTTTCCCTGGAGCTCTGCGACTGTGGCTTGGTAAAGAGAACCTTGGGATACACTAAGTTCCCACCACGTCTCTCCTGGCTGCCGTTCGCTCCGGGGAGCTGGGCAGCCCTCTCCGCGTTTCCTACCAGTCTTGGTGTGGCTTCTTCAATGTTCCTTGGTTGAAGAGTCCTCTTAGATTAGTCCAAAGTTGGTTTTTCCAGATGATAGTTCTTAAAATAAGTTTGTAATCCACTTTGGTTCTGGGAGGTAGATGTTGGTACGTCCGCCTACTCCAGCGCCATCTTGTCTTCCCCCCCACACATGGACATTATTAATCACAATTTAAAAATGAGAAAACTGAGGCTTAGGGAAGTTAAGGAACAGGATTAGCATTTATCCAAAAATATCCAAGTCTATTTGCTGAGAAGTGCCTGGTCTGGAGGATGTTGAAATCATCCCTGAAACTTGAGAATCTTCACAACTCATCTGATTAGGCCCATATACATTAAAGATATTATAGTAAATTTGGGGGCATTTTCAAAAATCCAAGATTTTATCAAGCTAGAGTGAGGATTAGGGTGGATTTGAGAAGGTTGCTTTAACTTTATCAGTAGAAACCCAATCCATCCCATGTAAACTAACCAGAGAAAGACCAAGACATCAAGACAGAAAAAATTAGTGAAGGCCATTCAAGAAGGTCTTGCTTCGAGAATTTCAAATGTTACCACTTCCTTCAGTAATGGTTTCTCACACTATAGTCTGAGACTCACTGGTGAGTCCACTAACCTGGCGGTGCTGACAACTGAGAACACATCCCAGCATAGACAAATTCTGTTCAGTTCCAGTCTCAGATTCTTTCTTACAGCCTATTGGCTATTGGCTGCTAATTACCATAACCTGGTTAACTGAATATAAAACATTCTCAACGTTGGAATACTCCCAATGATCTGGAAAGATACTTTGTTATCTCTATTAAATTGTTACTCTTTCAACTGTGTTACACTTGTGTTTTTGCATCTTTGTAGAATCTCTATTGGGTGGAACTTTTGTTCATTGTTTTGGTGCTTGGTAATGGTTACACTGTTACCATTTCCATTGTCACTTTGTTTCTTGGCAAATCTTGGTTGTTGAGAGTTTTTTCCATAGTAAGGTAGGAGAGAGGGAGGGTTTGGGCCGCCTGTATTGGTAAATAGGTAATTCTGACCACTCTCCCACTGAGGAAAATTGGTAAAAACAACCAAGTGGAAATACTATAACTGAAAAATGTAATAATAGAAATTACAGTTCTACCGCCTGAGCAGGCAGTGGCACAGTGGATAGAGCGTCGGACTGGGATGCGGAAGACCCAGGTTCGAGACCCCGAGGTCGCCAGCTTGAGCGTGGGCTCATCTGGTTTGAGCAAAAAGCCCACCAGCTTGAACCCAAGGTCGCTGCCTCCAGCAAGGGGTTACTCGGTCTGCTGGAGGCCCATGGTCAAGGCACATATGAGAAAGCAATCAGTGAACAACTAAGGTGTTGCAACACACAATGAAAAACTAATGATTGATGCTTCTCATCTCTCTCCGTTCCTGTCTGTCTGTCCCTGCCTATCCCTCTCTCTGACTCACTCTCAGTCTCTGTAATAAATAAAAATTTAAAAAAAAAAAGAGAAATTACAGTTCTACCATGTAAGGACAGAGCAAGGAGATAGTCTTTTGTGAACCAGGAAGCAGGCTCTCACCAGAGACTGAAATGGCTTGTACCTTAATCTTGGACTTCCGAGCCTCCAGAACAGTTTTCCTTCTATGACTTGATTTTCAACAATTTGATTATGATACGCCTTAAAAAGAAAAGAAATTAATAACCCAGTGGACTTGTTTTTAACAGCAGATTAAACACCACTGAAGAGAAAATTAGTAAACTTAGAGGCCGGGAGTAAGTATAAATGAATGAAACATAAAAAGGCAAAAGAATAGAAAAGAGAGAAAAGGTAAGAGTTACAGCAAAGAGAACAACACAGTTTAACTACTGGTACAGAACCGGAAAGGCACAGGAAGGAAAGAGTGGAGCAGAAGAAATATTTGTCATGAAAGGGCTAATTTCCCTAAACTAATGAAAAACAAATAAACACTGAATTATAAACCTGAAACCTCAGGAAAATTAAGGCTGGTATATAGGTGAGGGTTGAGGAGGTGGTAACTAAGTACAAGACACTATGCACTGTAAACAAGAAACCTCAGGACAATTAAGACTGGTATGTAGGTAAGGGTTGAGGAGTTGGTAACTGTCTTTTCACCATCCTCAAGAGACACGGGGTCAGATCAGGCATTGCAAAAGCCTCAATGAAAACAAAACAAGCAAATTTGGCCTGGCCTCTCATGGCACAGTGGATAAAGTGTTGACCTAAAATGCTGAGGTTACTGGTTCGAAGCCCTGGGCTTGCCCGGTCAAGGCACATGCAACAACCAATCAATAAACAACTAGAGTGAAGCAACTATGAGTTGATACTTCTTGCTCCACAACCCCTCTCTCCTCTCTCTGTAAAATCAATAAATAAGATTTAAAAAAAAGAAAAAGAAAAAGAAAAACAAGCAAATTCAACACATGGCAAGAAATAGAGGAAGTAAAGTGTAGTGTTGGCAAAAGAAAGAAAGGAAGGCAGAATGAGAAAAGCTAATACCAAAGGGAAAGAAATTAGAAAGTTTATTAATAAAATCCCAGAATTAAAATCCTAGACAACATGACCTTAAATGATCTCATAGCAGGGGAATCCAATGGCACATGAGAAAGATGCAAAAGTACTGGCTAAAGGATACAGATGTCCATACAAGTATGGTTAGATTTTAGAAATTGATAGGAATTGAATAAACATGAGTATAGGGTTTTATTAAAATATTTATTTATTTATTTTACAGAGTGAGGAGGCAGAGAAGTAAGAAGTATCAACTCATAGTTGCTTCCATTCAGCTGTTCATTGCTTGTTTGTTGCTTATTGTATGTGCCTTGACAAGGCAAGCTCAGGGTTTTGAACCAGTGACCTCAGCACTCCAGATCAACACATTATCCACTGTTCCACCATACCCAGGCAGTATAGGTTTTGGGGTTTTTTTTTTTGCAGAGACAGAGAGAGTCAGAGAGAGGGATAGACAGACAGGAACGGAGAAATGAGAAGCATCAATCATTAGTTTTTCATTGCGCATTGCTACTTCTTAGTTGTTCATTGATTGCTTTCTCATATGTGCCCTGACTGTGGGCCTTCAGCAGACTGAGTAACCCCTTGCTGGAGCCAGCGACCCTGGGTCCAAGCTGGTGAGCTTTTTGCTCAAGCCAGATGAGCCCGTGCTCAAGCTGGCGACCTTGAGGTCTCGAACCTGGGTCCCTCCACATGCCAGTCCAACGCTCCATCCACTGCGCCACCACCCAGTCAGGCTGCAGTATTTATAACTTTTAAACCAGACAAAGAAGAGGAAGAAGAGGAAGAGGAGGAGGAGGAGGAGGAGAAAGAGGAGAAAGAGGAGGAGGAGGAGAAGGAGGAGGAGAAAAAGGAGAAGGAGGAGAAAGAGAAGAAGAAGAAAAAGAAGGCGATGACACAGTAAATAGAAAATAGAAACTAATATACCAGAGGAAAAGTCTTAAGAGTAATTCTTCTTTTTATTTTAAAGAATTCTTTTTTTTTTAAGATTTTATTTATTTATTATAGAGAAGGGGGGGAAGGAGCAGGAAGCATCAACTCCCATATGTGCCTTGACCAGGCAAGCCCAGGGTTTTGAACTGGCAACCTCAGCATTTCCAGGTTGAAGCTTTATCCACTGCGCCACCACAGGTCAGGCAAAGAATTCTTTTTTAAAAAAGATTTTATTTATTCATTTTAGAGAGGGGAGAGAAAGAGAGAGAGAGAAGGGGGAGGAGCCGGAAGCATCAACTCCCATATGTGCCTCGACCAGGCAAGCCCAGGGTTTTGAATCAGCGACCTCAGTGTTTCCAGGTTGACACTTTATCCACTGCGCCACCACAGGTGAGGCTCAAGAGTAATTCTAATAAATATAAAAAGGTTAAATTTACCAATAAAAGACAAGAACTCTATGATTGGATAAAATCATAAGACACACTTAAAAATAAATACCAGCTAATATGAATCAAAAGATGGAGATAGATAGACAAATAGATAGAGACAAAGAAGTATGTTACAATTGGTAAAAAAATAAAACTCAATAGAACATGAACTATTGATATCATAAAGTTTGATAACAACACAGCCTCCAAATACAGTAGTGTAACTAACAACTGCAGGGAGAAATAGTTAACCAACCATTAAAATTAGAAATTTTAACATAACTTCTTTCAAAATACACAGATCAAGTAAACAAAAAATAAGTAGAAATATCAGAAATCTGCACAGTACAAAAAATGAGCTAAATGTACTGACCATATGTAGAATTCTATTCCCAATCAACAGAAAATCAAAGATTTTTTTTTTCTTTGCGAGAGAAATAGACAGACAGAGACAGGAAGGGAGAGAAGCATCAACTCATGGTTGCATCACTTTAGCTGTTCATTGATTGCTTCTCATATGTGCCTTGACCAAAGGGCTCTAGTTGAGCCAGTGGCCCCTTGCTCAAGCCAGCGACCCTGGGCTTTAAGCCAGTGACCTTTGGGCTCAAGTCATCAACCATGGGATCATGTCAATGATCTCACCCTCAAGCCCACAATGCCATGCTCAAGCTGGTGAGCCTATGCTCAAGCAGGATGAGTCCATGCTCAAGTGAGTGACCTTGGGGTTTTAAATCCAGGACCTCAGCATCCCAGGTTGATGCTTTGTCCTCTATGCTACCACCTGTCAGGTAAATCTTTTATTATTATTATTATTATTATTATTATTAAGTAGAGATTAGGAGGCAGATAGGCTCCTGCATGCACCCCGAACAAATGACCAGGATCCACCCTGCAAGCCTCCTACTGGGTGATGCTCTGCCCATCTGGGGCTGCTGCTCTGTCGCTCAGCAACCGAGCTATTTTAGTGCCTGAGGTGAGGCCATGGAGGCATCCTCAGTGCCTAAGGCCAACTTGCTCAAACCATTTGAGCCATAGCTGCAGGAGGGGAAGAGAGAGAAGAAAGAAGGGGAGGTGTGGAGAAGGACATGGTCATTTTTCCTGTGTGTCCTAACCGAGAATCAAACCCAGGACTTCCAGAGGCTGGGCTGACACTCTATTGTTGAGCCAACCAGCCACGACCTAGTCATAGACCTTTAAAATAAGTGTTGCACATGTTCAAAAACAGAACATATATAATTCTATAAAAGAATCCTCAAAAAATTCCCCCAAATCAATATCAGGTAGACCATATTCCCCAACCATGAGATAAGAAGTTAAAACTGGGCCCTGGCTCCAGATCATTAGCTCGGTTGGTTAGAGAACCCAGAAAGGCCAAGGTTGTAGATTTGATCCCTGGTCAGGGCACATACCGATACTGGGAGCAACCAGTGAATGCATAACTAAGTAGAACAACAAATGAATGCTCTCTCTTATATACATACACTCTAAAAACCAATCGATAGCCCTGGCTGGTTGGCCCAGTGGTAGAGCATCGGCCTGGTGTGCAGGAGTCCCGGGTTTGATTCCCAGCCAGGGCACACAGGAGAAGCACCCATCTGCTTCTCCACCCCTCCCCCTCTCCTTCCTCTCTGTCTCTCTCTTCCCCTCCCACAGCCAAGGTTCCATTGGAGCAAAGTTGGCCTGGGCACTGAGGATGGCTCCATTTTTTTAATGGTGTTTAAAAAAACAACTAGGCCCTGGATGAGTGATTCAGTGGATAAAGCATTATCCCAGAATACAGAGGTCACAAGGTTCGATACTCCATCAGGGCACTTACAAGAAACAATCAATGAGTACACAACTAAATGGAAGAACTAATTGGAAGAATGAGTTGATGCTTTTCTTTCTCTTTCTTCCCCATCCTGCCTCTCAAAGCATGGAATTTATTTATTTATTTATTTATTTATTTATTTATTTATTTTAGCAAAGAAGAAAGAGACAGGGACAGACAGACACGAAGAGAGAGAGAGATGAGAAGCATCAATTCATAGTTGCATCATTTCAATTGTTCATTGATTGCTTTCTCATACATGCCTTGACTGGGGGTTCCAACCAAGCCAGTGACCCCTTTTTCAAGCAGTGACCTTTGTGCTCAAGCCAGGAACCATGGGGTCATATCTATGATCCCATGCTCAAGCCAATAATCCTGCACTCAAGTCAGTGACCTCAGGGTTTCAAACCTGGGTCCTCAGTGTCCCAAGCTGAGACTCTATCTACTGTGCCACTTCCTGGTCAGTCTCAATGGAAATTTTTTTTCTTAATGAAAAAAAAAGAAATTAAAAACTGTGCTTTTTATTGTTAAGAACTATAAATCCTGTATACTTGAAAATTAAATTACATTTTAACTACCCATTGCATTTTTAAAAAGTATAAAGAGCCCTGGCCGGTTGGCTCAGTGGTAGAGCATTGGCCTGGCGTGCAGGAGTCCTGGGTTCGATTCCTGGCCAGGGCACACAGGAGAAGCGCCCATCTGCTTCTCCACCCCTCCCCCCTCTCCTTCCTCTCTGTCTCTCTCTTCCCCTCCCAAAGCCAAGGCTCCATTGGAGCAAAGTTGGCCCGGGCGCTGAGGATGGCTCCATGGCCTCTGCCTCAGGTGCTAGAGTGGCTCTGGTTGCAACAGAGCAATGACCCAGATGGGCAGAGCATTGACCCCTGGTAGGCATGCCAGGTGGATTCTGGTCAGGTGCATGCGGAAGTCTGTCTGAGTGCCTCCCCGTTTCCAACTTCAGAAAAATACAAAAAAATTTTTTTTTAAAGTATAAAGGAAATTACTTACAAATGAATAATAAAAATACTACATGTCAAAATTTGTGGGATAAAGCAAACTCCATATTTAAAGGGAAGTGTATCATTTTTTTAAAAGATTTCACTTAGTGCTTTTACAGAGAGAAGAGAGAGGAAAGCAGGGGAACAAGAAGTATTAACTCATAGTTGCTTCACTTTAGTTGTTTGTTGATTGCTTGTCATTTGTGCCTTGACTTGGCAAGCCCAGGGTTTCAAACCAGTGACCTCAGCATTTCCGGTCGACACTCTATCCACTGTGCCACCACAGGCCAGGCATAAAAGGAAGTATATCAGGCCCTGGCCAGTTGGCTCAGTGGTAGAATATTGGCCCAGTGTGTGGAACTCCCGGGTTTGATTCCTGGCCAGGGCACACAAGAGAAGTGCCCATCTGCTTCTCCACCCCTCCCCCTCTCCTTCCTCTCTGTCTCTCTCTTCCCCTCCCGCAGCCAAGGTTCCACTGGAGCAAGGTTGGCCCGGGCGCTGAGGATGGCTCCATGGCCTTGCCTCAGAAACTGGAATGGCTCTGGTTGCATCTGGCCCAGATGGGCAGAGCATCACCTCCTGGTGGGTATACCAGATAAATCCCAGTCAGGCACATGTGGGTATCAGTCTCTGCCTCCCCGCTTCTCGCTCCAGAAAAAAAGGGAAGAAATTAGAAAAAGCCTTAGCCAGTTAGCTCAGTCAGTTATAGTACCATTTGGAAACACCAAGGTTGTGGGTTCAATCCTTGGTCAGGGCATATACAGGAAGTCACCAATAAACACATGACTAAGTGGAACAACAAGTGAATGCTTTCCTTTCTCTCTCTCTCCCTCTTTCTATTTCTCTAAAGTAAATCAATTAAAAAACATTTTTAAAAGAGAAGTTAGAAAAAGTTACAGAGCAGCCGAAAGCTGAAGGAGAATCCTGTGATCCTGTGAAAGCTAAGGACATAAGAAGAAAATAATAGTAATAGTATCAACAATAATAACAAGAATCAAAATTGCAAAAGATTTGTTGGCTCTTACACTCTATGGAGATGCCTGTCATCAATACATAATCTTGCAGAACTTTTTCTTTTTCTTAAGAAAGAAGCAGGGAGGCAGAGAGAAAGACTCCTGCATATACCCTGACCAGGATCCACCCAGCAAGCCCCTACCAGGCAATGTTCTGCCCACCTGGGGCTATTGCTTCATTGCTTGGCAACTAAGCTACTTTAGCGCCTAAGGCAAGGCCAGGGAGCCATTCTCAGCACCCACAGACAACTCTCTTCAAATGAGCCATGGCTGTGGGAGAAGAGAGTGGTCAAGAGAGAGAAGGGGGAGTGCAGAAGCAGATGGTCACTTCTCCTCCTGTGTGCCCTGACTGGGAATTGAACCCGGGACATCTACAAACCAAGACAATGCTCTACCACTGAGTGAACCAGCCAGGGCCATACTTTTTTTTTTTTAATTATGAAAAATTACCCAAAAAACCCTATTTTTTATGGGCAAATATATATTAATAGATAAATACTGTTATTCAGTTGAACACAAACAATTTTGACATTGAAGGCATATTTTCCAGAATGCATTATCATATTGTGAGAAAATAATAAAAACTAAAAAATTACCCAAGTGCCCTGGCCGGTTGGCTCAGCGGTAGAGCGTTGGCCTGGCATGTGAGGGACCCGGGTTCGATTCCCGGCCAGGGCACATAGTAGAGGCGCCCATTTGCTTCTCCACCCCCCCCCCTTCCTCTCTGTGTCTCTCTTCCCCTCTCGCAGCCAAGGCTCCATTGGAGCAAGGATGGCCCGGGTGCTGGGGATGGCTCCTTGGCCTCTGCCCCAGGCGCTGGAGTGGCTCTGGTCGCAGCAGAGCAACCCCCTGGAGGGGCAGAGCAGCGCCCCTGGTGGGCGTGCCGGGTGGATCCCGGTTGGGCGCATGCGGGAGTCTGTCTGACTGTCTCTCCCCGTTTCTAGCTTCAGAAAAAAAAAAAATTACCCAAGTATTTGCCTTTATTTATTTATTTATTTATTTATTTATTTATTTATTTATAGAGAAAGAAAGAGAGAGGGTGGGGGGAGAAGTGGGAAGCATCAACTCATAGTAGTTGCTTTCCGTATATGCCTTCACCAGGAAAGTCCAGGGTTTCAAACCAGCGACCTCAGTATTCCAGGTTGATGCTTTATCCACTGCACCACCACAGGTCAGGCCCAAGTATTTGCCTTTCTTTCTTCCTTTTTTTTTTTTTTTTACAGAGACAGAGACAGAGAGAGAGTCAGAGAGAGGGATAGATAGGGACAGACAGCAGACAGACAGGAACTGAGAGAGATGAGAAGCATCAATCATTAGTTTTTTGTTGCGACATCTTAGTTGTTCATTGATTGTTTTCTCATATGTGCCCTGACCGTGGGGCTACAGCAGACCAAGTGACCCCTTGCTCAAGCCAGCGACCTTGGATCCAAGCTGGTGAGCTTTGCTCAAACCAGATGAGCCCGCGTTCAAGCTGGCAACCTCGGGGTCTTGAACCTGGGTCCTTGGCATCCCAGTCCCACGTTCTATCCACTGCGACCTGGTCAGGCTTTGCCTCTCTCTCTCTCTCTCTTTTTTTTTCTGACTTACTTATTTCACTCTGTATAATGTTATCAAAATCCCACCATTTTGTTGTAAATGATCCTATGTCATCATTTCTTATGGCTGAATAGTATACCATGGTGTATATGTGCAACATCTTATTTATCCAGTCTTCTATTTTTTTTTTTACAGTGATTAAAGCCTTTAAGCAAACTCTTGGCCAATACAGCAAGAATCCATAAAAGAGTAGTGTCCTTAACATGTTCACCAAGTCCAAGTTGGCACCAACACAATTCCAAATCCCTGCAAATGCAACCCAACCCCAGTTCAGTCTGTTAGGAGCTGTCACAAGGAGCAGGAGTCCAGGAAAAGTCCACATCCAGAAAAAGTCCGCATGGCACTGGAATTATCACAATTCTATACTTTGCAGCTTACATCCAGGTCCCAATGACCACTGCTTCTAGCTGGTAATGATTCAGGTAGACTGGAAAAGCTATCTGCAGCATTCGTGGATATAGAGCTTCTGTTCTCCTCTGCCTGGAGACATGAGACCAGGTTGCTTTTCCCTGGAGCTCTGCGACTATGGCTTGGTAAAGAGAACCTTGGGATACACTAAGCAGTCTCGGTGTGGCTTCTTCAATGTTCCTTGGTTGAAGAGTCCTCTTAGTTTAGTCCAAAGTTGGTTTTTCCAGAAGATAGTTCTTAAAATTATTTTGTAATCCACTTTGGTTCTGGGCGGTGGATGTTGGTACGTCCGCCTACTCCAGCGCCATCTTGTCTTCTGCCTCTCTTTTTTAAATTGATTTTTATAGAGGGAGAGAAAGAGAGGAGGAAGGGAAAGAAGTGGGAAACATCAACTCATAGTAGTTGCTTCCCATTTGTGCCTTGACCAGGCAAGTCTGGGGTTTTGAACTGGTGACCTCAGTATTCCGGGTCAATGCTGGACCGCCACAGGCCAGGCAAAAAATGAATGTGATAATGTATGGAAATGACAATATTTAGAAATTCTTTAGGGATATATTTGCTAATATGTAGGCTTTTGCAGTTCATTCAGATGATAAATAATTAAATGGATTGTTTCTTCATGTGCTCACCCATTTGGATGAGACATTTCTCAAACCTTTTATCTTGTCAATAGTCTCCCACTGCTTTCATCTGGTCATCAACTTGGAGGACTATAGCTGGTGTCACCATCAAAAGGTGGCTACGAATTTCAGAGTATCTAGTTATTGTTATCATCATAATCTTTACAAGGGTACAGTTGCTATCATGGAATTGGATAAAACTTTATCCTTTTAATTTGACCTAGCACCCGGCATCATTTATCTGGCACATTCCTGATTACTTCCTACAGATAGTTCCTGCAAAACCCCACTTCGTGTGACAATTTATATATCTGGAGTGTGTGTTATTTTTTTTTTTTTTTAATTTTTTTTTTTCTTTTTCATTTTTCTGAAGCTGGAAACAGGGAGAGACAGTCAGACTCCCGCATGCGCCCGACCGGGATCGTTCAGACTTAAATATAAATAAAACTGAAATAATGTAGGTTATTTATTCTTTCTCTGCAGACCAGTACCAAATGGCCCACAGACTGATACCGGTCCGCGGCCCGGGGATTGGGGACCACTAAACTACGACACGTTTGACAACTTGTCTTCATTCTGGTTTTTTCTTCTGGGACTCTAATAATCCTGAATTAAACAGTCTATGCCATTTACCTTTCTTCTGTAGTTCACACCTTTATGACTCCTGGTCCTTTTTCCTGGAGATTTTCTTTTAACTTGGATTACAGTTTACCACTGTTAATTAATTCTGTCTATAGCTGTATCTAATCTGATGCATTGCATTCTTCATTTTATTGTGTATATTTTTCAGTTCTAGATTTTCTGTTTGTTTTTTTTAATCTGCTGTCCTCTTTTTTTTTTTTTTTTATCACTTACTGTTTCCTGACAAATATTTCAGCTAAGTTTGTGTCTCTTGGAACATAGTAAGTGCAGTTGTTTTATTGTTGATTTCTGATCGTTCTAACAAAAATAGTTCCTATGGGTCTGTCTAGTGTCTGTTGTTTTTGTTGACTCTTACTCATGGTATCTTGTCTTTAGGTGTGCTGGTTATCTTTAATTACTTATTGGGTATTGTATTGTATTTTTTTTTTTTTTTTTTGCATTTTTCTGAAGCTGGAAACAGGGAGAGACAGTCAGACAGACTCCCGCATGCGCCCGACCGGGATCCACCCGGCATGCCCACCATGGGGCGATGCTCTGCCCACCAGGGGGCGATGCTCTGCCCATCCTGGGCGTCGCCATGTTGCGACCAGAGCCACTCCAGCGCCTGAGGCAGAGGCCACAGAGCCATCCCCAGTGCCCGGGACATCTTTGCTCCAATGGAGCCTTGGCTGCGGGAGGGGAAGAGAGAGACAGAGAGGAAAGCGCGGCGGAGGGGTGGAGAAGCAAATGGGCGCTTCTCCTGTGTGCCCTGGCTGGGAATCGAACCCGGGTCCTCCGCACGCTAGGCCGACGCTCTACCGCTGAGCCAACCGGCCAGGGCGTGTGTGTTATTTTTTAAAACAATAATAATCTACATGCGATAAGGTGATGGAAAATGATTTGACTTTGGGGGATGAGTATACAATGTAATCAACAGTTCAAATGCTATAGAAATGTTTACCTGAAACTGATGTATTCTTATTGATCAATGTCACCCTGCTAAATTTGATTTTCTAATAAATAAAATTTAACAAAATATATACATGTAGCCCTGGCCAGATAGCTCAGTGGTTAAGTGACCTCTCAGTGTGCCAAGGATGCAGGTTTGATTCCAGGTCAAAGCACAGCTCGGATCAACCAATGAGCACATAAATGAGTGGAACAATAAATCAATTTGGTTTTTCTTCCCTCTCTTTCTCTTTTTTCCTCTCTCTGTAAAGTCAATCTATAAAAATTTTTTAAAATGTAACAAAATGAACATGTCTGGGAGTTAAAATTCATCATGGACCAAAACTTCCCATAATTATGGTAAACATTTAGCAAAATTTGAAGCTAAAATGCAACACATTATGTCTGAGATATATCAATTCTACAGTTCATTTGCCTGATGTATTTTTTTAATTGATTGATTTTAGAGTGAGACAGAAAGAAGAGGGAAACATTCATTTTGTTTTTCTACTTAGTTGTGCATTTATTGGTTGCTTCCTGTCTGTGCTCTAACTGGGGATAGAACCCCGCAACCTTGGTGTTTCAAGAAGACGCTCTGACTGAGCTAAACTGGGCAGGGCCTGCCGGATGTATTTATTTGAGTTAGCCCTTTTGTTCTGGGTTGTTTTTAAAAAAATAGATAACTATGTACTTCTTTTTTTTTTTTTTGCATTCTTTCTAAATTTTAATTGTATTATCAAAGTGGCATGATTAAAAGAAAATTTGAAGCTAGATTTCAAGAAAACACAATCTAACTTCCACTTCTGTTTTATTTTATTGGAACATATGAGTAACTTAACTGGAGAGAGAGCTAAAAGATTCCTCTTGCAGCTATGTTGTCAAAACATTTAGAGCAAGTTCCCTATTTAGGATAAAATGATGTAATGTCTGAAATCTGATTCAAAATAATATGGAGTGGGGGAAATAGAAGAAGATAAAAATAAAACAAGAAGGCACAGGAATTGATAATTGTTGAAAGTGAGTGACAAATATATGGTAGTTTAAAATACTATAGTAAAAGTAAAAGACCAAAAACAGGCAAGATTCTTAAAATCATTTTATTGCAGAAATTTCAAATATATAAAATAAGTTTAAAAATAAAATTTACTTGCCTATTTTTGGTTTTTTATTCTGACATCTACTTTTCAGAATTAGCTTGTCAATCCAATACCATCTGATTTTTATTGAAAACCTTTGAATCTGTAGATTAACAGATAGAGAATTATCTTTTTCCAATATTGAGCCTTTCTAGCTCAATTTTCTTAGGTCTCCTTTAATATCCTTTAATACAGTTTTATAATTTTCTATGTACAGATTTTATACCTCTTTTGTTAGATTTATTCTTGTTATGTCATAATTTTGTTGTTATTGTAATGGTTTCTCTTTATAATTGCATCATATGATTGTTGCTGGTATATAGAATTGCAATTGATTTTTGTACGCAGACCTTATAGTTGACTACCTTGCTATACTCTTATATTTCTCTAATAACTTGTTTATAAATTATTTTGTGTGCTTTTAAAATTTGTTTTAGAGAGAGAAAAATATCAATTTGTTTGTTCCACTCTTTTATGCGTTCAACGGTTGATTCTTTTTTTAATTTTTATTTACTAATGTTAGAGAGAGAAGAAGGGAGGGAGAGAGAGAGAGAGAGAGGAACATCAATCTGTTTCTGTCTGTGCTCTGACTGGGAACTGAACTGGTAACCTCTGTGCTTCAGGACAAAGCTCTAAACAACTGAGTTATCTGGTCAGGACTATTGGTTGATTCTTGTGTGTGCCCGGGCTGCAGATGGAACCTGCCACCTTGGTGTATGGTATGGGGATAACTCTCTAAATGAACAACCCAGCCAGGGCTATGAATTATTTTGTTTTTTAATGAAAATAATCATATCATCTCAGTATAATGACAATTTTACTTGTCCCATTTCCATAGTTATGCTATGGATTTCTTATTAACTTATTTCACTAGCTAGAACCTCCGTTACATTGTTGAATAGAAATAGTAATAGTTTGTATGCATATCAGGTTTATGATTTTAAAGGGAATGCTTTTAAAGCTTCCACACTAAAGATGACATTTGGTATAAATTTTTTAAATTTTATTTACTGATTTTAAAGGGAGAAGAAGGGAGAAGGAGAGACAAAAACATTGAGCTGTTCCTGTATGTGCCCTGACCAGGGATCAAACCAGCAACCTCCTCCCATTGAGAACATGCTCTAACCCACCAAGCCATCCAGCTGGGGCTGTTGTAAATGTTTTGTGGGTGCTCTTTTTGAGTTATTACTTTATTTCTAATTTATGTTGAATTTTGCCAAATAATTTTCCTGTGTTTATTAAAATGTTCATTATATTTTTCTTCTTTATCTGTTATTGAAGTGAATGATATCTACAGATATTATAACATGTAACTATAATATTTCTGGGATAATCCCAATCTCATCATAGTATATTGTTTCTTTTATTTATCATTGGATATTGTTATTATTATTATTATTATTATTATTATGGCATGAGAGAGAGAGAGATGGAGGAACAGACAGACAGGAAGGGAGAGAAATGAGAAGCATCAACTCATAGTTATGGCACCTTAATTGCTCATTGATTGCTTTCTCATATGTGCCTTGACCAGGGGGCTGCAGCAGAACCAGTGACCCCTTGCTCAAGCCAGCAACCTTGGGCTCAAGCCAACGACTTTGGTCTTCAAGCCAGTGACCTTTGGGCTCAAGCCAGTGACCATGGGGTCATGTCTATGACCCCATGCTCAAGCCGGCAACCCCTTGCTCAAGCTGGATGAGCCCTGTACTCAAGCTAGTGAGCCTGCACTCAAGCCGGCAACCTCAGGGTTTCAAACCTGTGCCTTCAACATCTCAGGCCAATCAATGCTCGATCCACTGTGCCACCACCTAGTCAGGCTGTTATTGGACATTATTTACTAATATTTGTTTTTAGGATCTCAGCACCTGTATTCACAAGTGAAATGGGTCTGTAATAGTCTTTCCGTGTTCTTTCTTTATCTGGATTTGGTATCAAGGTTATATTGGCCTAATGAGATTTGAGCAAGGGGAATAGTCTCTCTTTTTCTCTCCTGTGGAAGAGGTTGTATCAGATTGGAATGATCTATCTGTGCCTTGAAATTTGACAGAATTTTCCTGTAAAATCATCAGGGCCTGGTGTTTTCTTTGTTGGAAATTGTTTACTGCTTCAATTTTTAAAGCCTTTTTATTTTGAAATAATTATAGATTCACATAAAGTTGCAAAAAAAATGTATTGAAACATCCTGTGTACCCTTTACCCAATTTTCCCCAATGGTAACATCTTGCTTAACTATGATTCAATATCAAACCCAGAAAATTGGCCTTGTACAATCCACATAGCTTATTCAGATTTCCCCAGTTTTGCATATACTTATGTGTGGGTTTATGTGTGTACATTTTAATGCAGTTCTATCCTGCGTGCAGATTTATGTAACCACTGTCACAATCATGATACAGAACTGGTTCATCACCACAGGGCTTCCTCCAACTATCCCTTTATAGCCATAACCACCCCTCCCCCCATTTCTAACTTTTGGCGATCATTAATCTGTTCTATAATTTGGTTACCTCAAGGATGTTATAGAAATGGAATAATACAATCCTTTGCCAGGTAGCTCAGTTGGTTAGAACAGTGGTCCCCAACCTTTTTTGGGCCATGGACCGGTTTAATGTCAGAAAATATTTTCACTGACCGGCCTTTAGGGTGGGACGGATAAATGTATCACGTGACCAAGACAAGTGTCAAGAGTGAGTCTTAGACGGATGTAACAGAGGAAATCTGGTCATTTTTTAAAAATAAAACATCATTCAGACTTAAATATAAATAAAACAGAAATAATGTAAGTTATTTATTCTTTCTCTGTGGACTGGTACCAAATGACCCACGGACCGGTACCGGTCAGCGGCCCGGGGGTTGGGGGCCACTGGGTTAGAACATCCTTTGATACACCAAGATTGTGGGTTTGGTCCCTGGTCAGGACACATACAAGAAACAAACAATGAATGCATAAATAAGTGGAACAAATCAGTATGTCTCTCTTCTTCCTCTCTCAAATCAATCAATAAATTAAAAAGAAATGGAATCAAACAGTATGTAATCTTTTTAAAAATTTTATTAATTGATTGATTTTAGAAAGAAAAGGAGCAGGAGAGAGACAGAGAGACAGAACGAGAGAGCAACGTCAGTTTGTTGTCCACTTGTATATTCATTTTTTGGTTGATTCTGTATGTGCTCTGACAGGGAATCAAACCTGCAACCGTGGCATGTTGGGATGATGCTTTAACCAACTGAGCTATGTGGCCAGGGCTCTGTATATGACCTCTCAAGATTTTTTTTTTTTACTCAACATTATTCCTTGAGTTCTATCCAAGTTATTTCATGTATCAATAGTTTATTCCTTTCCATTGCTGAATATGTAATCCACAGTGGTGTGGGTGCACCACAGATTCAGCCATTGAAGGACATTTTGGTTGTTTCCAATTTTTGGCTTCCACAGATAAAGTTGCTTAGAACCATCATGTACCAGTGTTTTATTTTATGAAAATAATTTTTATTTCTCTGAGATAAATACACAAAAGTACAATAGATTTCAGACTTTTTTAAAAAAGATTTTATTTATTGATTTTAGAGAGAGGAGAGAGAAAGAGAGAGAGAGAGAGAGAGAGAAAGGCAGGGGAGAGGAGCAGGAAGCATCAGCTGGTAGTAGTTGCTTCTCGTATGTGCCTTGATCAGGCAAGCTTGGGGTTTCAAATCGTCAACCTCAGCATTCCAGGTCAATGTTTTATCCATTGCACCAACACAGGTCAGGCAGTCGTTATATTTTCTAGGAAGTTGTACATCTCATACTAAAGAAGAATTTATTGGCATAAGCTTTATGATAGTTTTATCTTTTAAATCTGTTTCCCTGCACTTATGTCCCCTTTTTATTTATAATATTATTTATTCGTGCTTCTCTTGTTATTCTCATTGAATCTTATCTGGCATGTGTCTATTCTGTTAGATTAATCAAAAAACAATATTTCTTTTTCCAGATGGAACTATGGAGGATTCAGAAGAGAAGAAAATGAAGGATCATGCTATGCTAGAAACCCTAAGAAAGAGTGGAGAAATTTCACAAAGATGAAGATCCAAGCATCTAAGAAATAACTTTGCCCAAAACATGTTTTCAAAGGCAAGGAATAAACTTATATATGAAAAAATAAGCACTAGCACAAGAAATATAGGCAGACATACACACTGAGATTCAAATGGCTTAGGATGGCAAGAAACGCTGGCAACTTCTATGTACCTGTGGAACCCAAACTGGCATTTATCAGCAGGATCCAAGTATTGATGGTGTGAGCTCCAAGGTCTGAGTGTTGGCAGGTCCTTTGCCTTCGCTAGATCTTCAGTGACATCTTTGTTAAGCTCAATAAGGCTTCAGTTAGCATGTTTTGGAAGGGGAACCAGAACTTGAAGTCAGTTAATAAATTGAGCTACAAGTGTGGTTATGGCAAAATCACCCAAGAAGCGAGTTCATACCTAACACATTGATCATCATCCATGCATCCATCATCTGCATGAAGGAGCTCATTCATGACATCTAGGCTGTTGTAAAATGCTTCAAAGAAGCAACTTCCTCTGCTTCAAATTATATTCTCTAACAGGCGGAATGAAGAGAAAGACCACCCATTTTGTAGAAGGGGAAGGTGCTGACAACAGGGAAGACCAGATCAACAGGTTTATTAGAAGGATAAACTAAGGTGTCTGTCTACCATGATTTTGGGGAGGGGGACTCCAGCTAAGTCAATGACTCCTTTGGGCTCATGCCAGCAACAATGGGGTCGTGTCTATGATCCTACATTCAAGCTGGTGAGCCCGCACTCAAACTGGTGAGCCCATGCTCAAGCTGGCAACCTGAGGGTTTTGAACCTGGGCCTTCAGTGTCCCCGGCCCACATTTTATCTACTGTGCCACTGACCATGATTATTGTTCTATGCTAGCCAGTTACTAAACAGAGACTGATTTCAAGTTTAAAAAAATAAACACAATTTTTTACTTTGTCTCCATTTCATTGATTTTTACCCTTAACTATTTTGGTTTTTGTATTCTTCAGTCTGTGTTTCTGGGTTTAGTTTGTTGGATTGTTCTTTTACATTTAGTTCATTCATTTTCAGCTTTTTTCTACTACTAATAATATTTAAAGACAGGCACTGGCCAGGGAGTTCAGTTAGTTGGAGGGTGATCCCATAGCCAAGGTTGTGGGTTCAATCCCTGGTCAGGACATACACAAGAATCAACCAATGAAGGCATAAATAACTGGAATAACAAATCAATATTTTTCTCTCTTTTCCTCTCTCCCTTCCTCTCTAAAAAATCAATCAATAGATAAAGAGCTTATTTGTTTATAAAAAAATTTAAGGCAGCCTGACTGGGTGGTGGCGCAGTGTATAGAGCTTTGGACTGGGATGCAGAAGATCCAGATTCAAGACCCCGAGCTCGCCAGCTTGAGTAGGGGCTCATCTGGTTTGAGCAAAAGCTCACCAGCTTGGATCCAAGGTCGCTGGCTCGAGCAAGGGGTTACTCATTCAACTGAAGGCCCACAGTCAAGGCACATATGAGAAAGCAATCAATGAACAACTAAGGTGTTGCAAAGAAAAACTGATGATTGATGCTTCTCATCTCTCTCTGTTCCTGTATGTCCCTATCTGTCCCTCTCTCTGACTCTCACTCTGTCTTTGTAAACAAACAAACAACAAAAAAATTAAGGCCATACATTTTTCTTGAGACGCTCTGCATCTACAAATGTTAAATGTAGTTTCTTTAGCCCTGGCAGGTTCGCACAGTGGTAGAGCATCAGCCTGGCGTGCAGGAGTCCCAGGTTCGATTCCCGGCAGGGCACACAGGAGACGCGCCCATCTGCTTCTCCACCCCTCCCCCTCTCCTTCCTCTCTGTCTCTCTCTTCCCCTCCCACAGACAAGGCTCCATTGGAGCAAAGTTGGCCTGAGGATGGCTCTATGGCCTCTGCCTCAGGCACTACAATGGCTCTGGTTGCAATGGAGCAACGCCCCAGATGGGCAGAGCACCGTCCCCTGGTGGGCGTGCCGGGTGGATCCCATTTGGGCGCATGCGGGAGTCTGACTGCCTCCCCATTTCCAACTTCAAAAAAATACAAAAAAAAAAAAAGTAGTTTCTTTATAATTAAGTTCTATATGTTTTTTGATTTCCAATTTGATTTCTCCTTTGATTCATAACTTAATGTAGTTTGTCTTAAAGTATTTTTTCTTTTAATTTCAGAGAAATATTGATTTGTTGTTCCACTTATTTTATGCATTCACTGGTTGATTCATGTATGTGTCTTGACAGAGGATTGAACTCATAACCTTGGCTTATCAGAGGACACTCTATCCAACTGAGCTACCCAGCCAGGGCTTTAAATTTATAAATATTTTAATTTATCACCTGACCAGGCAGTGGCGCAGTGGATAGAGCGTCGGACTGGGATGCGGAAGACCCAGGTTTGAGACCCCAAGGTCGCCAGCTTGAGCACGGGCTCATCTGGTTTGAGCAAAAGCTCACCAGCTTGGACCCAAGGTCACTGGCTCGAGCAAGGAGTCATTCAGTCTGCTGAAGGCCCACGGTCAAGGCACATATGAGAAAGCAATCAATTAACAACTGAGGTCGCAATGAAAAACTAATGATTGATGCTTCTCATCTCTCTCCGTTCCTGCCTGTCCTTATCTATCCCTTTCTCTGACTCTGTCTCTGTAAAAAAAAAAAAAAAAAATTAATTTATCTTTTTACTAATAATAATTTCTAACTTAATAATGTTGTAATATGTTCTTATGATATCTATTCTTTTAAATATGTTGAGACTTACTGGCTAATACCTAATTAATTTTGGGTTTTTTTCTTATACAGTGAAAATGACTGTGTGTGTGTGTGTGTGTGTGTGTGTATTTTTTTTTACAAAGACAGAGAGTCAGAGCCTGACCAGACGGTGGCGCAGTGGATAGAGCATCTGACTGGGATGAGGAAGGACCCAGGTTCGAGACCCCAGGGTTGCCAGCTTGAGCATGGGCTCATCTGGTTGGAGCAAAGCTCACCAGCTTGGACCCAAGGTCGCTGGTTTGAGCAAGGGTTACTTGGTCTGCTGAAGGCCCATGGTCAAGGCACATATGAGAAAGCGATCAATGAACAACTAAGGTCTCTCAACAAAAAACTGATGATTGATGCTTCTCATCTCTCTCTGTTCCTGTCTGTCTGTCCCTATCTATCCTTCTCTCTGACTCTCTGTCTTTGATTTTTTTTTTACAGGGACAGAGAGAGAGAGAGAGAGAGAGAGAGTTAGAGAGAGGGATGGACAGGAATAGACAGACAGGAACAGAGAGAGATGAGAAGCATCAATCATCAGTTTTTCGTTGAGAGACCTTAGTTGTTCATTGATTGCTTTCTCATATGTGCCTTGACCGTGGGCCTTCAGCAGATCGAGCAACCCCTTGCTGGAGCCTGCGACCTTGGGTCCAAGCTGGTGAGCTTTGTTCAAACCAGATGAGCCTGCGTTCAAGCTGGCGACCTCAAGGTCTCGAACCTGGGTCCTCTGCATCTCAGTCCGACGCTCTATCCACTGCGACACCACCTGGTCAGACCTCCTAATTAATTTTGTAACAGATCTATTGAGATATAATTCATATATCATATAATTCTTCCATTTAAAGTGAGTAATTTAACAAGAAAATATAAAGTGTACAATTGAATGCTTTTTAGTGTATTTACAGTTATCTACAATGACCAACACAGTCAATTGTAAAGGGTTTCATTTTTCCAAAAGAAACCTTTACCCTTTAGCTATTATTCTTCTAACCTCCTATTTCCCATATCCCCAGTCCTAAGCAACCATTAATCTACTTTCTTCTCTATAGATTTTCCTATTTATTTATTTATTTGTGAAGGTGGGAGAGAGAGATAGAGAAAGGGACAGGCAGACAGAAAGGGAGAGAGATGAGAAGTATCAACTTGTAGTTGCGTCACTTTAGTTGTTCATTGATTGCTTTTTCATACATGCCTTAACTGGGGAGCTCCATCTGAGCCAGTGACACCTTGCTCAAGCCAGTGACCTTTGGGCGTAAGCCAGCGACCATGGGGTCATGTCTATGATTTCGTGCTCAAGTTAGCAACCCCTCAACACCTCGCTCAAGCTGGTGAGCCTGCGCTCAAGCCGGACGTGCCTGCGCTCAAGTTTGAGAAGCCCACGCTCAAGTTGGCAATGTTGGGGTTTCAAACCTGGGTTCTCAGTGTCCCAGACCTACACTCTATTCACTGCCCCACTGCCTGGTCAGGCTCAGTAAATATTTCTTGACATAAAATGAAATCAGTTAACTGAGAAACAATTGAAAAGCTCTAGTTTATATAGCACTTGGCTTTTCCACCTCAGCCTTCTTTGTCAGGCGCAAAGTCTCAAGTAAACAGGAGAATATATTTCTCACTTAGAAGTGAATAAGTATTTCTTAAATAAAACCTAAAAACAGGCTCTGGCCAGTTGGCTCAGTGGTAGAGTTTTGGCCTGGCGTGCAGGAGTCCTGGGTTCGATTCCCGGCCAGGGCACACAGGAGAAGTGCCCATCTGCTTCTCCACCCCTCCCCCTCTCCTTCCTCTCTGTCTCTCTCTTCCCCTCCCGAAGTTGGCCCTGGTGCTGAGGATGGCTCTGTGGCCTCTGCGTCAGGTGCTAGAATGGCTCTGGTTGCAACAGAGCGACACCCCAGATGGGCAGAGCATCACCCTCTGGTGGGCATGCCAGGTGGATCCCAGTCAGGCACATGTGGGAGTCTGTCTGACTGCCTCCCCATTTCCAACCTCAGAAAAATACAAAAGAAAAACCCCAAAACAAACCTAAAAACAAACTATTTTGATCACCTTAAAATGAAGAATTTCTATTTGAAGCATGACACAATGGACAAAGTTAAAAGCCAGAAGACAGAGTGGAAGAGGATATTTGCGATGACTAAGAATGACTAAAACTGACAATGGCTAAAAAAAAGAAAAACAAAAACAAAAAAACCCAAGAAATTCCTGCCAATCAACATACAGGGGTCCCCAAACTTTTTACACAGAGGGCCAGTTCACTGTCCCTCAGACCGTTGGAGGGCCGCCACATACAGTGCTCCTCTCACTGACCACCAATGAAAGAGGTGGCCCTTCCGGAAGTGCGGTGGGGGCCGGATAAATGGCCTCAGGGGGTTGCATGCGGCCCGCAGGCTGTAGTTTGGGGACGCCTGATACAAGCAGGCAACTTATAGAAAAGGAAGAAGAGGAAAAACAAAAGGCTAATAAGCATACGAAGAGATGCTCAAGGTTTGGTTGGGTTTTTTTTTTTTTTGTATTTTTCTGAAGTTGGAAATGGGGAGGCAGTCAGACAGACTCCCGCATGTGCCTGACTGGGATCCACCCGGCACGCCCACCAGGGGGCGATGCTCTGCCCATCTGGGGCGTTGCTCTGTTGCGACCAGAGCCATTCTAGTGCCTGAGGCAGAGGCCACAGAGCCATCCTCAGCGCCTGGGCCATCTTTGCTCCAATAGAGCCTCGGCTGCGGGAGGGGAAGAGAGAGACAGAGAGGAAGGAGAGGGGGAGGGGTGGAGAAGCAGACGGGTGCCTCTCCTGTGTGCCCTGGCCAGGAATCGAACCCGGGACTTCCGCACGCCAGGGGCCAGGTCCATTAATTGCCCTTCTTGCTTGCGATGGACATGATTACGTTAATATGTTTTGGGGGAGGGCTTTTGCGCCAAAAGGTTTTAAAAGGAAGAGAGATTACATTGTTCAGGAGAAGAGTGATTACGTTCTAGGAGGAGCCCATGCTGTAGGAGAGCAGAAAAGGGCCACGTGGAGGAGGCCAGGAGAAGCAGCCAAGATGGCGGAGTGCTGAAAGAGAAGCCAGTTTATGCAGAGGAGATGGGGAACAGAGGTGAATGAGACTGGTGAGGTTAGAAACCTTTGATCCTAGGAAACTCGGATAAGTCAGTAGCTTTGTGAGCACTGAATGAGTGGGTTTTGGAGCCCAGTTTGTGTTTTTGCACCCACTGGGTGCAAGCTAGGATTAAAGCTAATGGCCCACCAGTTCTTGGCTCTGTTGTTTCATTACTGTCTGTCTGAATCCAATGTGAACCTGCATGGGCCAGGTTGCTGTGATGGTGGCCACGGCTACTGGCTTTACATTGGTACCTCCTCAGAGGTTATTTACAGTAAATCTGAAAAAGAGATGGTGGGGGTTCAGACAAAGGTGTGAGAAGGCATCTGTGGAGGTGGTAAAGAGATGCTGGAGTCTAGATATTTTTTAAAGGCAGAGTTAATGGGATTTACTGAATAAAGGAATGGGAATTGGGAGGGGGAGGTAAAAGAAAAGAGAAGAATAAAAGGAAGTCGATACCAAGATGGTGGTCATAGTGATGAGATCGTTTTCTCTGGATGTAGACAATAAGAAATAAGGAAAGGTGTGTCTTGTCTGTAGAGAATTTTCTAAATGTTTATTTTATTAATTTCTTAAAGAGAGAGAAAGGGAGAGAGAGAGAGAAGGAGAGAGAGAGAGAGACAGGAACATTGATCTATTTCTGTATGTGCCCTGACCCAGGCCCAAACCAGCAACCTCTAAGCTTTTATGATGCTCTAACCAGCTGAGCCATCTGGCCAGGACTATAGAGAAGTTTTAAGTCATAATAAAATATACTAGATGTTGGCCTGCTGTTTATTATCACAATGCATCAGCAATTTTAAACAATGCCTAAGAAGTTATAAAATACTCCCTCCCCACAGTCTGCCCACCCTCCACCCCCAACCTTGGTATGCCGCTTAGCTGATTTGAGGATTTGAGTATTTATTGGAAAGTTATCCTCATTTTGTTGTGGAAAGTTAACGGAATGAGGAAGTTGGGGGATGGGAGAGGGAGAGATTAGGAGTTCAGTTTGAATATTTTAAATTTGAGATGTCTACTCATCATTCAAGCATATTCAAGCAGTATTGGTGACTAGACAGAGAAGTAAGTCTGGAGTTCAAGAAAAAGGTCAGGTTCTCAGGTTTGAAATATAAACTTTGAAGTTGCTGGCATGCAAATGATATTTAAATCACGTGATTGGATGAGATTAGGAAGGGAGTTGAAAAGAGAGAAGAGGAACAAACTTGAATTTTGAAGCACTCCTACATTAAAAGTTCTGGGAAAGGAGAGGAACTCACAAAATGGGAGGTAGATGATGCAGTGTCTTGGGAACCAAGAGGAAAAAGTGTGTCAAGGAGGGGTGAGCATAAGTGCCAAACTAGAGGAAGAATGAAAACAATGAAAATCACTGATTTTAACAAGGTTGAGGTTATCAGTGACTTTGACCTGAGCAGTTTCAGTGGAATGCTAGTGACAAAAACCAGACTGGAGTAGGATTAAAACACAATGAGAGGGGAGAAATTAAAGAGAGTGAACAGGCACAGCTCTTTAGAAAAGACTGGCTTTGAAGAAGCTGTAACTGGTGGGAAGTTTCTCTTAAGATGGGAGAAATAGAAGAATGTAAACTGATGAGAATGACCCAGTAGAAAGCAGAAATTGATGGTGCAAGAAAGAGAGACAGACTACTGGAGCAGTATTCGTGGGTCTAGCCACTCAGAGAAGAGACTGACTTTAGATAGGAACAAATAAAACTCATCTATGCAGCTAATGGGAAGCATGTATGTATGTGGGTGCAGATTTTGAGAATGCCATTGTCTCCAGACCATTTATTTAACAAATCTCCATTTGAAGCCAAACTCTTACGTTCAAATATAGCAAAATGTTGGGAACTTAGCAAGTGCTGAACAAATGAGAGATAAGATAATATTCCTGTCTGACCAGTGGTGGTGCAGTGGTGGCTAGAGAGTCGACCTGGGATTCTGAGGTTCGCTGAGATCCCAGGTTCAAAACTTTTTTTTAAATTTTTTAAAAAATTTTAAATTATTTTTATTTATTCATTTTAGAGAAGAGAGACAGAGAGAGAGAGAAGGGAGGGAAGAGCAGGAAGCATCAACTCCCATATGTGCCTTGATCGGGCAAGCCCAGAGTTTTGAACCGGCGACCTCAGCATTCCAGGTCGATACTTGATCCACTGTGCCACCACAGGTCAGGCCCTAGGTTCAAAACTTTGAGGTCTCTGGTTTGAGCATGGGCTCATTCACCTTAAGTGTAGGCACACCAGTTTGAGTGCATGGTTACCAGTTGAGCATGGGGTTGCCAGCTTGAGTGTGAAATCATAGACGTGATCCCAGGTCACTGGCTTGAGAACAAAGGTCTCTGGTTTGAGACCAAGGTCGCTGGCTTGAGCAAGGGGTCACTGGTTTGGCTGGAGCCCCTCGGTCAAGGAACATATGAAAAGCAATCATGAACAACTAAAGCGATGCAACTACTCCCTTCCTTCCTGTCTGCCTGTCTGTTTCACTAAAAGATAGTATTCCTAGCTCTTCATTTTCAACAGGCTCAAGGCTGTCCCCATGGACTACTGCCTTATCTCCAGTGGTGAGATTCAAATAATTTAACAACTGGTTCTTTCCCTAATGACAGTTTTAAGTATAAAAGAAAGGTATACCAAAAGGTTGTTTATTATTTCATGCATTTAATACTTAAATAAGAATAAAAGAGGTACATAAAACTAGATTATGTTATAAGAAAGAGGAGGGTTTTATGCCTTTTTTTTTTTTTTAGGTTTTATTTATTTCCAGGGAGAGAGGAGAGAGAAAGAAAGAGAGGGAAGGAGGGAGAAGCAGGAAGCATCAACTCCCATATGTGCCTTGACCAGGCAAGCCCAGAGTTTTGAACTGGTAACCTCAGCATTCTAGGTCAACACTTTTTTAAGACTTTATTTATTCAATTTTTTTTTCAGAGAGGAGAGAGAGAAAAGGAGGGAAAGAGGAAGAGAGAGAGAGAGAAAGAGAAAGGGAAGGAGCAGGAAGCATTAACTCCCATATGTGCCTTGACCAGGCAAGCCCAGGGTTTTGAACTGGTGACCTCAGTGATCCAGGTCAACACTTTATCCCACTGTGTCACCACAGGTCAGGCAAGAAAGAATTTTAAAAATTAATAAAAAAAATTAAATAACACTTGACAATAAAACAATAAAATTGTCATTTAAGATATTTTCATATTGCTTCTTGGATTGGCATCCTCACTTGCAATATGCTGTTGTACAGATGAACGTTAAAAAAGAGGAAGGAATGTAAATTTGTGATTTCCACATTGGGCAGCTGTCCTGGCGCCCACCTTAGAGAGAACTCTGATTACAAGTGCCATTTTAACAACCGGTTCACCAAACTCAACAAAAAATTAAGTATCGGTTCTGCAGAACTGGTGCGAACCTGCTGAATCCCACCACTGCTTATCTCTCTCTTCCCCTTTGCAGCCAAAGTTCCTGAAACAGTTGTCCACATAAAGATCCTACTTTTTGGTCTTTTATTAATTCTTCAAACCGACCTTTGGTCCAAGCTGGTGAGCTTTTGCTCAAACCAGATGAGCCCGCGCTCAAGCTGGCGACCTCGGAGTCTCGAACCTGGGTCCTCAGCATCCCAGTCCGATGCTCTATCCACTGCACCACCGCCTGGTCAGGCAGGCAGTGGGGCTTTTGTATATCCAGGCTCCACTCCCCTTTGAACTGCTAAGAGAGGTTCCATTTCCTGTGGGAAACCATCCTCTCACCCACCTTGATTCAGGGCACACTGAGCCCACCCTCCACAGGAGTACGCTCTGACCCAGGCCTGGCCAAATTGTCAGGGCTCACAAAATGTCTAATGAGTGCCTGACCAGGTGATGGCGCAGTGGATAGAATGTCGGACTGGGATGCGGAAGACCCAGGTTCGAGACCCCGAAGTCGCCAGCTTGAGCGCGAGCTCATCTGGTTTGAACAAAGCTCACTAGCTTGGACCCAAGGTTGCTGGCTTGAGCAAGGGGTTACTTGGTCTGCTGAAGGTCTGCAGTCAAGGCACATATGAGAAAGCAATCAATGAACAACTAAGGTGTCGCAACAAAAAACTGATGATTGATGCTTCTCATCTCTCTCTCTGTTCCTGTCTGTCCCTATCTATTCCTCTCTCTAACTCTGTCTCTGTAAAAAAATAAAAAAAAATAGAGGACTGGATAAGGAAGATGTGGTACATTTATAAAAAATAAATAAAGAAGAGAGGGCATCCAAATGAATGGGGAAGGTGACAGAGACCAGGCTCTTGGAGAGCCCCAGGAAGGCTGGATCTGAGGTGCCCAGGAGAGAAGGTGGCAGGGCTGGAAAATGTGCAGGGAATCCTGGCTCTGTCCCAGGAGATGGCAGGGAGAGGCAGTTCCTTTTCGGCTCTGTCCCTTCCTTCTACTGTTCCATCTCTCAAGTCTCTCTCCATCTTGTCTTGTCACAGGAATGGGACTGGACCCAGGTAGAGCGCAGAGCACATTCCTAACAGCTGTGGCTGATGCAATGCTGTGAGAACACTCCAGCACCTGAAACCCTCCTAGCCACACCCAGGAGGGAGCTTGCCTGCTATAAGGAAGTGACTCAGTGAGCCAGGCAGCTCCCTGATTTTTTCAGCATTGGCTATGAAGGACACGCTGTAACACCTTATAGGCTGAACCTGTGTATATGAGCTAGCTTATATCCTGAATAAATCAAATCTGCATCACTGAACCTGGTCCCCGGAGTCGGGTCTCTGCGTCTCCATTGTCCTCACCCCCGGTGGGCCTTGTCCACATTTTTTGAGCTACTGGTTACATTTTGAATACAGATTTCCTAATGTTGAATTGTACTTATGCACCTTGAATAAATTCTACTTGGATTTATAAATAAATAAATAAATAAAATAAAAATGTCTAATGACTTAATACCAACCGTTGAGAATCACCCCTGGGAATTTTGCTGGAACTATTAAGAAAGACTGCTTTCCCTAAGGACTTGGCTAAACTGTTAGGACACAAGTCTGAATCTGCTTCTTGTCATCTTTGCTGCCTTGTAGGAAGAACCTTCCTGAGAAGAATGCTGACCCAGAGGAAAACAGAGCCAAGACATGGTGACCTGAGGACCCTGAGGCCTTGGTTCCAGTCATACCCAAAAGCCAGTGCTCTTGAGTCAAACAATTATTTTTTGTTTTGTTTTTGCTTAAGTCAGTGTCATATGGGTTTCTATTATTTATGACTAAAGAATCTTGGAAGATATAGCCAGGCTATTTTATGTGTTTTTGTTATCCATATTTTTAGTCTTGGACTCTCTTTATCAGTGATTCTATTTATACAGCTACAACTTATAAGCTAATTATGCTGAAATTTAAGTGTTTAGTACAGATTTCTCTCATAACTATCAAGTGTTTATTAGACTCTTCCATATGGATATCCCAAAGATAATGAAAACCCGCTTTCTGTAGACCTTTTGTTTGTTTGTTTAGACCTTTACTCATTATCTCGCTCTTCCTCCCCAAACCTATTGCTTATTCCCATGTCTGTAAGTGGCTCCACTATTTACCCAGTTGCCAAGAAAAATTATACTAGACCCCTCCGTTTCATCCAATCAGAAACCTCAGGTCATTGTATCTCCTTTACCCACATTCTTTCCTCCAATCCACCACTGAGTATGTGACGAGGATTAAATGAGATAACCCACGTAAAGTATTTAGATTTAGAACATGGTTTCACATATAGTAAGTCAGCCTGCCTGTGTCTTCCATTAGACTCAGAGACCAAGGAGTATGACTGGCCGATATTCAAATCTCCAGCATCTACCACAGGGCCTAATACGCTTATGGAATGAATGAATGACAAGATAGTATAGGGAGAAAGACTAGAGAAGAAATCCAAAGCTATATCGTTATGATCTTGAGGAAGGTAGGAAGAAAAGCCTTTTCAAAGCTTTAAGAGAGAATAGATGAACCAAGATGGTGCTGCATTTCAGAGGGCTAAGGCAGGAGCAAGCTTGGGTAAGGACCAGGTTGCCTATGGCTCAGTTCTTCAGGTAAGAGAAAATGAGAGTAGAAAGGCTTTATTTATAGCCCTTCTCTCATCTCTCCTTCTACCCTTTCCTGGCAGCAATTGTCATGGGATTAGGATAAAATAATGCCCCTCATCTGGGATTAGTGTCCCTTTCCAGGACATTAATCATCATCTTCATCTGATCACTCCCATAGCAGACACTCTGGGTATCATTGTTAAGGTTGTACATTACACAATACCACCATATCTAAGGGGGTGTCATTCATATAATAGATATCTTTGTTATTTAAATTTTTAAATAATATATTATAAGCTCTGTTCAGGTAGCTCAGTTGGCTAAAGTGTCACCCTTTATACCAAGGTTGCGGGTTTGATTTCTGGTCAGGGCACATAAAAGAATCAGCCAATAAATGCATAAATAAGTAGAATGACAAATCAATATTTCTCTCTCTCTCAATTCCTCTCTCTTTAAAATCAATCAATAGAACAGTTTTCAAATATATTTTATTATAATTTTGCTGATTCCATAGATTAGTTATTTGTATTGCAACAATGTTCAAGCATATATTAAAGTATCTTTTTCTAACAAAGTCACTATATATTATTTCATTTTGACAGTAATCAAAAATAACCTTGCCTTGGCTGGATAGTTCAGTTGGTTGGAGCATTGTCCCAAAGCGCAGAGGTTGCCGGTTAGATCCCCCATCAGGGCACATATGGCAACAGGTTGATGTTTCTGTCTGTCTGTCTGTCTGTCTGTCTGTCTCTCTCTTTCTCTCTCTCCAAAATCAATAAAATAAACTTAAAAAAAAATCTTGTTGCTGCCCTGGCTGTATTGGTCTGTCTGTTAGAGAATCTTCCCAATACACAAAGGTTGTGGGTTCAATCGCTGGTCAGGCTCTCTCTCCCTTCCTCCCTCTCTAAAATCAATAAATTCAAAAATAATTAAATCTCATTGCTCTAATATCTAAAATAACTTAAACATATACAAGGGAAAAAAAAGAAAAGAAACAAGAGCTGCTTTTGTGTTTTTACTATAGTATTGATCAGTAATAACAAAAAAAGAAGAAAGAAAGAGAGAGAGAGAGAGAGAAAGAAAGAAAGAAAGAAAGAAAGAAAGAAAGAAAGAAAGAAAAGAAAAGAAAAGAAAGAGAAAGGAAAGAAAAAACAAGAATCCCATTGGTATCATTATCCTGATCAAATGTGATACTTTATCTTACAATTCATACCACCTACTGTTTTTGTACAATGAGGTTATTGTTGCATTTCCAATTAAATTTACCAGTACTTTCATTATAATACAAATTACTATGAGATAATACATGAGTCTCCCATTAAAAAGCTACAAAGAGAAAAAAAATTTACAAAGAGGTGTGCTCCCCCTCTTGGGATCACACTAGCTCCTTTCGCATCCTCCCCTTTGTCCCTCCGGGCACATTCCCTTTGCCTTTCTCCCTCCTAAGCTCCAAGGGCCCTTCTTTTGCTTCTGTAACTTGTTTCCTGAGCCTGCACAGCCCAGCTAGCTCACTTCTACTACTTCTGTAACTTTGTAAATAAACTTTCTTTTATAATTAAAAAAAAATCTACAAAGAATTACACAGATATAACTTAAAGATTATTATATAATGATCTGCTAATTGTATTATATCAACCATCTATTTGTTAAAATAAAATTTTCATTATTAGAGATAGAGGCCTTGTCCAGGAGGCCCAGTGGATAGAGTGTTGACCTGCCACGCTGAGGTCACATGTTCAATCCCCAATCAGGGCACATAGGAGAAGCAACCAATGAGTGCACAACTAAAAAGAACTAACTGGAACAATGAATTAACGTTTCTCTCTCCATTTTTCTCTCCCTCTCAAATCAATGAAAGAATTAAAAAACAAAACAGAAACTACTGCCTTGGCCTAGCAGCTCAGTTAGAGCATCAACCTGATGCACCAAGGTCGTGGTTGATCTCTGGTCAGGGCAATACAGGAATCAACATGCAACCCTGGTGTATCCACACAGTGCTCTCACCAACTACCCGGCCAGGGCTCCACTGGCCATACTTAGCGACACCTCTAGATGACTAAATTTCTGGAAACATTAGATGGACTGCCAGAAGATAACATTTCAGAGTTATTAGTTTTAGCAAAACGAAGCACTAACACATGGGATCGAATATGAGTTTACTTTGGACTTACATTCCATAACTGATAGAACTCAAGAAATACTAGAAGAGAGGAACCACCACAAAAAAACAAAACGCAAACAAGGTATCCATTAAACCAAATGTATACTTCCTACCTGTCAGGAACCTGACCACATAACTTTCCATATTAAACAGACAACTCAAAATGAAACGATTTATCTTGGCCCTGGCCAATTTGCTCAGTGGTAGAGCATAGGCCCAGAGTGTGGTTGTCCCAGGTTCGATTCCTGGTCAAGGCACAGGAAGTGACCATCTGCTTCTCCACCTTTTCCCCTCTCCCTTCTCTTTCTCTCTCTCTTATCCTCCCGCAGCTATGGCTCTGTTAGAGCAAGTTGGCCCTGGGCACTGAGGATGGCTCCATGGCCTTGCCTTAAGTACTAAAATAGCTTGGTTGCCAAGCAATGAAGCAACGACCATAAATGGGCAGAGCATTGTCCCATAGGGGCCTTGCCAGGTGGATCCTTGTCGGGGTGCATGAGGTAGTCTGTCTCTCTGCTTCCCTGCTTCTCAGTTAAGGGAAAAAAAAATGAAATGACCTATCTTGAGTAAGAAATATTACATTTCCAGGCCATGGCTGGTTGGCTCAGTGGTAGAGCATCGGCCTGGCGTGCAGAGGTCCCGGGTTCGATTCCCGGCCAGGGCACACAGGAGAGGCGCCCATCTGCTTCTCCACCCCTTCCCCTTTCCTTCCTCTCTGTCTCTCTCTTCCCCTCCCGCAGCCAAGGCTCCATTGGAGCAAAAATGGCCTGGGCGCTGGGGATGGCTCCTTGGCCTCTGCCCCAGGCGCTGGAGTGGCTCTGGTAGTGACAGAGCGAAGCCTCGGAAGGGCAGAGCGTCGCCCCCTGGTGGGCGTGCCGGGTGGATCCCGGTCGGGCACATGCGGGAGTCTGTCTGACTGTCTATCCCCGTTTCCAGCTTCAGAAAAATACAAAAAAAAAAAAAAATTACATTTCCAAGAAATAAAAAAAGAAGAAAAAAATTAATTAATTTTAAAAAAAGAAATGTTAAGTTTCCAGATAACAAGACAGGTAAAAAGTTTTGAAAACTTAATATTCATTTCTTGAGCAAAAAAAATCACTAAATCCTTGTTACTTTATTCTACCTCAAAGGATATTTTGTCTACATTACAAAGTCTTTGGGGATAGAAAAAAAATCAAATCAATAGTAGAACGAGAATAAAAGTAAAGATTGGCAGCATTGATTGCATATTTCTTTCTCTTTAAGAAAGATTTTATTTATTCATTTTAGAGAGGGGGGAGAGAGAAGTGGGGAAAAGATCAGGAAGCCTCAACTTCCATATGTGTCTTGACCAGGCAAACCCAGGGTTTTGAACCAGCAACTTCAGAGTTCTAGGTTGACGCTTTATCTAGTATGCCACTACAGGTCATGCAATTGCTTATTTCTAAAAAACATGAAAAAAGGGCCTGACCAGGCGGTGGCGCAGTGGATAGAGCTTCGGACTGGGATGCAGAGGACCCAGGTTCGAGACCCCGAGATCGCCAGCTTGAGCACGGGCTCATCTGGTTTGAGCAAAAGCCCACCAGCTTGAACCCAAGGTCACTGGCTCCAGCAAGGGGTTACTCGGTCTGCTGAAGGTCCGCGGTCAAGGCACATCTGAGAAAGCAATCAATGAACAACTAAGGTGTTGCAACACGCAACGAAAAACTGATTGATGCTTCTCATCTCTCTCCATTCCTGTCTGTCCCTGTGTATCCCTCTCTCTAACTCTGTGTCTCTGTAAAAAAACACACAAAAAAAACATGAAAAAAGGTGAAATGCACACCAACTGAATTGAAATCTGATTCCCAAAATATATTATATCCATGTGAAAATGAGAAAAAATATCGGGTGCTGTTTTTGAACATATGATACTTATAATTCACCTTTTGGTTAGGGGTTAGCTAAGCTTATCCAAGAAACTCAATGAGTGTGATAATGAGAAATGTTCTTAGTGGTTTTTTGTTTGTTTGTTTGTTTGTTTTTACAGAGACAGAGAGAGAGTCAGAAAGAGGGATAGACAGGGTCAGACAGACAGGAACAGAGAGATGAGAAGCACTAATCATTAGTTTTTCGTTGCGCATTGCAACACCTTAGTTGTTCATTGACTGCTTTCTCATATGTGCCTTGACCGCAGGCCTTCAGCAGACTGAGTAACCTCTTGCTGGAGCCAACGACCTTGGGTCCAAGCTGGTGAGATTTGCTCAAACCAGATGAGCCCGTGCGCTAGCTGGCGACCTCGGGGTCTCGAACCTGGGTCCTCGGCATCCCAGCCTGACGCTCTATCCACTGCGCCACCGCCTGGTCAGGCGAGAAATGTTCTTAATTTGGCAGGAATTAGCAAAATTTGATATCAATATGTCATAACATTTATTCAAAATATAAACATTGGCACAAAATAATATTACACATTGCTTAGAAAAAAAAAAGACAAAACTAAATAATCAAAATTATAGATACAATGAATAAGATCATGTTAAAACCTGGAAATGCTGAGGTTGCCGGTTCAAAACCCTGGGCTTGCCTGGTCAAGGCACATATGGAAACTGATACTTTCTGCTCCTCCCCCCTTCTCTTTCTCTCTCTCTCTCTCTCACCTCTCTATAATGAATAAATAAAATCTTTAAAAAAAAAAAAAAAAAAGATCATGTTAAATATAATAAGAAATATTAGACATAACTCAATTATTTTAAATACAACTTCAGGAGCAAGCTATGTTGAATACACAACAATTCTTTTAATTTGTTGATTTCTTTTTTTTAATTTATTGATTCTATGTGTCAGGGGGTACAAGAAATATTAATTTATAGTTACTTCACTTTAGTTGTTCATTGATTGCTGGTCATATGTGCTTTGACCAGGCAAGCCCAGGGTTTTGATCTAGTGACCTCAGCCTTCCAGGCCAACTATCTATCCACTGTGCCATCACAGGCCAGGCTTAACTTGTTGATTTCTAAAATTCAAATACATCTGTATGTGAAGATCTTGGAGCATTTTTTTTTAGCAGGTGACTTGACTAGGGAAGAATTTTACATTCTCAGTAGACTGCTTACAAAAACTGAATCTAGACAAAAATAATCCAAGGGGCCAGAAATATGACAACACAACAAAAATGCATGGTAAACTATAATGGATTGTAACAATAGATCTTTGAAAAATAATTCTAGAGAAATCTTTTTTCTTTGTTTGGTATATTATTTAAACTTGAGAGTGAAAAATATGATCAAAGGTGTTTTTTTTCCTGACATCATTGAGTTTTAAAATATTGCCCAGGAACTATTCAGCAAAATTTAAGTTTTGATGATATGTTAGAGTGGTTTAAATTTATTTATTTATTTATTTAATTTTTTTTTTTGTATTTTTTTTTTGTATTTTTCTGAAGCTGGAAATGGGGAGAGACAGACAGACTCCCGCATGCGCCCTGCCGGGATCCACCCGGCACGCCCACCAGGGGGCGATGCTCTGCTCCTCCGGGGCGTCACTCTGTTGCGACCAGAGCCACTCTAGCGCCTGGGGCAGAGGCCAAGGAGCCATCCCCAGCGCCCGGGCCATCTTTGCTCCAATGGAGCCTTGGCTGCGGGAGGGGAAGAGAGAGACAGAGAGGAAGGAGAGGGGGAGGGGTGGAGAGGCAGATGGGCGCCTCTCCTGTGTGCCCTGGCCAGGAATCGAACCCGGGACCTCTGCACGCCAGGCCAACGCTCTACCACTGAGCCAACCGGCCAGGGCCTAAATTTATTTATTGATTTGCCTGACCTGTGGTTCCACAGTGGTTAAAGCATTTTGACCTGGAATGCTGAGGTCGCAGGTTTGAAACCCTGGGCTTGCTCAGTCAAAGCATACAACTATGAGTTGATGCTTCCTGCTCCTCCCCACCCCCTTTCTCTCTCTCTCTCCTCTCTTGAAAAATCAAAAAATAAAAATCTTTTTAAAAACTTTAAAATTTTTTATTGGTTGGTTTTAGAGAGAGAGGAAGGGGGAGAGAGAGAGAGAGAGAGAGAGAGAGAGAGAAACATCAATCTGTTCCTGTATGTGCCCTGACCAAAGACTAAACCTATAACTTTTGCATATTGGGATGACACTCTAACCAACTGAACTATCTGGTCGGGGCTATTAAAGTGTTTTGAACATATATTTTAAACACGAATTTTTAAATATTGAACGACAATTTTAAATTCATGAGAATTTTGGCTGATTAAAGCATTGTCCTGATATGCCAAGGTTGTGAGTTTAATCCCCTAGTTAGGGCACATACAAGAGTCAACCAATGAATTCATAAATAAGTGGAACAAATCATTGTCCCTCTTTTTTTCCTTCTCTTCCTCTCTAAAATCAATTAAAAACAAAAACAAAAAAACACTGACAACTCATTTTAAAAACAAGAGAGAGAGAGCCTGATATGTGGTGGCGCAGTGGATCAGGCGTCAACCTGGAATGCTGAGGTCGCTGGTTCGGAACCCTGGGCTTGCCTGGTCAAGGCACATGTGGGAGTTGATGCTTCCTGCTCCTCCTCCCCCCTTCTCTCTCTCTCTTCTCTAAGATGAATAAATAAATAAAAATAATTTTTTAAAAAACAACAAGAGAGAGAGAAAGGCAAATGGATGCAATGGCACCAAAAACTCAAAAGGCGCCTGACCTGTGGTGGTGCAGTGGGTAAAAGTGTTGACCTGGAACGCTGAAGTCGCTGGTTCAAAACCCCAGGCTTGCCTGGTCAAGGCACATATGGGAGTTGATGCTTTCTGCTCCTCCCCCCTTCTCTCTCTCAGTCTCTCTCTCTCTCTCTGTTTCCTCTCTCTAAAAAATGAATAAATAAATAAATCTAAAAAAAACAAAGCAAAACTCAAAAGGCAGTTGCAAAGCCCTTTTAGGAACTATTAATTATGTTAAAAAAGAAATAGATTCAACAATGCCAAGTATACTCTAGCAAATGTCAGCTTTTTTAGAGAGAGAGAAGGGAGACAAAAACATTGATTAAGTTGTTCCAGTCATTGGCTGATTCTGTGTGTGCTCTGAATGGAGATGGAACCTGCACTCTGGCATATCAGGACGATGCTCAACCAACTGAGCTACCCGGCCAAGGCTGCAAATTTTGGCTTTTAAATATATTTGCTCAGTGCTAATATAAAATGGTGTTTAGGCAAAATCTTATAAATAAATCATGCAGGAACCAAAATTTAATATATATATATCATATATAATGCTCTTGAAAACACTGAAAAAATATAAGGTGTTCTTTGTTTAAAGAAGGAAGCAAGATTTATGAAAATAGGTTATTGATGCCAAATGACAGAATTTCATCATTGATGCCATAACTCATGTAGAAAATGCTAAAATACATACATACATACATACATACATACATACATAAATACATGAATAAAGGAAGAAGAAGGAAGAAGATTCTTTTTATTGTGATTTCCAAGACCCAAAACTAAATTTCAAAATAATTTTGGCCTGACTGGGCGGTGGCGCAGTGGATAGAGCGTCGAACTGGGATGCAGACGGCCCAGGTTCAAGACCCCATGGTCGCCAGCTTGAGTGCAGGCTCATCTGGTTTGAGCAAGGCTCATCAGCTTGAGCCTAAGGTTGCTGGCTCGAGCAAAGAATCACTCACTCAAGACACATATGATAAAGCAATCAATGAACAACTAAGGTGCCGCAACCAAGAACTGATGCTTCTCATCTCTCTCCCTTCCTGTCTGTCCCTCTCTCTGACTTTCTCTGTCACTAAGTAAATAAATTAAATTAAAACAATTTTGTTTTGCTCTGTTAGACCCATAACATCCTTAAAGGAAAGATTTATGATACAGAAAGAATATTATGGTCTTTTTTATTACTTATTTTTTATTTTGTTTAAAGATTTTATTTATTGAATTCAGGGAAGGATTGAGAGAGAAAAAGAAAGAGAGAGAAGGGGTGAGGGAGGAGTGGAAATCATCAACTTGTAGTTGCTTCTTGTTTGTGCCTTGACTAGGGAAGCCCAGTGTTTCAAACTGGTGACCTCAGCGTTCCGGGTAGATGCTTTATGCACTGCACCACCACAGGCTAGGTGAATATCATGGTCCTTTTAAAGTGTTCTAATACAGACAATAATTTACTTTGAAAAATTATTTTTAAATATGGGAAACTACAACTCTATAAAAAGGAAATCAACCAAAATCATTGAAGAAAGTGATTTTGATGGGACATTAATGTATTAACCCAAAAATCTTGTAATTTTCTAAAATTAAATATGACTACCGGCCCTGGCCAGTTGGCTCAGTGGTAGAGCGTCGGCCTGGTGTGCGGGGGACCCGGGTTCGATTCCCGGCCAGGGCACATAGGAGAGGCGCCCATTTGCTTCTCCACCCCCCCCTTCCTCTCTGTCTCTCTCTTCCCCTCCCTCAGCCAAGGCTCCATTGGAGCAGAGGTGTCCCAGGCGCTGGGGATGGCTCCTTGGCCTCTGCCCCGGGCGCTGGAGTGGCTCTGGTAGCGGCAGAGCAACGCCCCGGAGGGGCAGAGCATCGCCCCCTGGTGGGCAGAGCGTCGCCCCTGGTGGGCGTGCCAGGTGGATCCCGGTCGGGCGCATGCGGGAGTCTGTCTGACTGTCTCTCCCCGTTTCCAGCTTCAGGGGGAAAAAAAAAAAAAAAAAAAAAAATATATATATATATATATATATATATATATATATAATTAAATATGACTACCATTGAAAAATGGCAATATACAGGGTGAGGCAAAAGTAGATTTGCAGGGCCTGACCTGTGGTGGCACAGTGGGATAAAGCGTCAACCTGGAACACTGAGGTCACCGGTTTGAAACCTTGGGCTTGCCTGGTCAAGGCACATATGGAGTTGATGCTTCCTGCTCCTCCCCCTTCTCTCTCTCTCTCACTCCTCTCTCTCTAAAAATCAATAAATAAAATATTTTTTAAAAAGTAGATTTGCAGTTATTCATATGAAAAATAACACAATAATCAATAAATAATAATAGCCTGACCAGGAGGTGCCACAGTGGATTGAGCATCAGCATGAGACACTGAGGACCCAGGTTCGAGGCCTCGAGGTCACCAGCTTGAGAGCGGGCTCATCCAGCTTGATCGCGGGGTCACTGGCTTGAGCAAGAGGCTCTCTCGCTTGGCTGTAGCACCGAGGTTAAGGCACATATGAGAAAGCAATCGATGCTGCAACAAAGAATTGATGCTTCTCATCTCTCTGCCTTTCTGTCTGTCTGTCTGTCCCTGTCTGTCCCTCTCTCTGACTCTCTGTCTCTGTAAATAAATAAATAAATAAAATACAGCCCTGTCCAGGTAATTTAGTTGAATAGAGCATCATCCTGATAGATTATCCCGTTAGGGCAGATGTCAGAGTCAACCAGTGAATGCATGGGTAAGTGGAACAATAAACTGATGTTTCTTTCTGTCTCCCTTCCTCTCTCTCTAAAATTTAATAATTAATTTTAAAAATTAGTACAAGAGCCTGACCAGGCAGTGGTGCAGTGGATAGAGCATCAGACTGGGATGCAGAGGACCCAGGTTCGAGACCCCAAGGTCACCAGCTTGAGCGTGGGTTCATCTGGTTTGAGCAAGGCTCACCAGCTTGAGCCCAAGGTCACTGGCTTGAGCAAGGGATCAGTCGGTCTGCTGTAGCCCCACGGTCAAGGCACATATAAGAAAGCAATCAATGAACAGCTAAGGTGCTGCAACCAAGAATTGATGCTTCTCATCTCTCTCCCTTCCTGTCTGTCTGTCCCTATCTGCCCCTCTCTCTGTCTATATCTCTGTCACAATAAATAAATAAATAAACAAACAAATAAAAATGAGTACAAGAATAAACTGTTTTTTGGGTACTCATAACTGTAAACCTACCTTTACCTCATCCTGTATTTGAAAACTGATCGTTTTCTATTATTTTACTTTCCATTTAAAAAATATTTTTAATGGGCCCTGGTCGGTTGGCTCAGTGGTAGAGCGTCGGCCTGGCGTGCAGGAGTCCTGGGTTCGATTCCCGGCCAGGGCACACAGGAGAAGCGCCCATCTGCTTCTCCACCCCTCCCCCTCTCCTTCCTCTCTGTCTCTCTCTTCCCCTCCCGCAGCCAAGGCTCCATTGGAGCAAGGATGGCCCGGGCGCTGAGGATGGCTCTATGGCCTCTGCCTCAGGCGCTAGAATGGCTCTGGTTGCGGCAGAGCAACGCCCCAGATGGGCAGAGCATCACTCCCTGGTGGGCGTGCCGGATGGATACCTGTTGGGTGTGTGCGGGAGTCTGTCTGACTGCCTCCCTGTTTCCAGCTTCAGAAAAATACAAAAAAAAAATTTTTGAGAGTACATTTATTAAAGCTGGGGACAGTGAAACAAAGAGGGCTTAGGACAGAAGAAGCAACAGGAGAGAGCCTGGGCGGGGCTGCTCTGGCTCTCTGGAAATGTCATAGGAAAGAAGTCAGCCATGGTGGGGCTGCTGTCGGCTCACGGGGGAAGTCAGAGGGAAGGAGGCCTTGGAGGCAGGTTCGGGGTGTTAGCCTGGGACAAGCTGCCACTGCACAGTACTCCCTTGGTTGCAAGTCTCACGGGGCACTTAGAATCTAGGAGATGCACACCTGTGGGGGGAAAAGACGGGGAAGGGAAAGGTGTGTGCATGTTCCTGGGAGGGAGAGTGTGTCTTACTTTCAATATTTTTAATTTTCATAATTTACACAAAATGATTTAGTGCCTCTCATAAAGAAAACTAACTTAAATAATTAACTTATAATGTCTTACTGGAGAATGGAGTGACTTTTTAAAATTTTCCAAAACAGAGATTGGCAAAGGTATATAGCCTGGAGGCCAAATTCTCGTCCTGCTTTTTTTTTTTTTTTTTTTTTTTTTTCTTTTTTAAAAATATAACCCATGCAAGCTAAGAATGGTTTAACATTTTTAAATGGTTTGGAGAAAAATATCTAAAGAAGAATACTATTTCTTGATACATAGAAATTATATAAAATTCAAATTTTAGAACCCATCAATGAAGTTTTATTGAGACACAGTAATACTCATTTAAGTATTGTCTGTGGCTGCTTTCATGCCCCAAAGGCAGAGTTAAGTAGTTTTGTGGTTTTTTTTTAACATTTTATGTATCAATTTTTAGAGAGAAGGGAAGTGGAGAGAAGCGGGAAGCATCAACTCACAGTTGCACCTTGTATGTGCCTTGACTGGGCAAGCCCAGGGTTTCAAACCAACAACCCCAGCATTCCAGGTCAAGGCTTTATGCACTGCGCCACCACAGGTTAGGAATGAGTTGAATAGTTTCAATAAAGACTATATGACCTACAAAGCCTCAGATATGTACTATTTGCCCTTTACAGAAAACATTTGTCAACTCCTGCTCTAAAGGTACCCTGTGAGTATGGAACAGCCCTGTAGAGACCTGAATCCAAGCCAACTTTCCTCCAGATCTTCCAAATACCTAGCTGTCACCTGATCATCTTGCTTTTTATTATTATTATTATTATTATTATTATTATTATTTTGAAGACAGAGAGAAAGATCACTTAGCTGTTGCACTTGATTCTTGCATTCATTGGTTGATTCCCACATGTGCCCTGATCACAAGGATCGAACCCAAAACCCTGATGTATCTGCATGATGCTCTAATCAACTGAGCTACCCAACCAGGCTGAGCATCTCACTTTGATGACCCACAGATACCTTGAATTCAGCATGGCTCATACCTTCCTGCCATACCCGCTCCTTCCAGCGCCCCCATCAACCCCGTTGCTCAAGCCAGAGCTTTGGAGTTACTCTTGAATTCTTTCCACTTGAACTTCCCTGTTCTTCTGTTCCATTAATCATCCTTTTTCTATCTTCCAAATACACACACCTCCTGCCACTACTGTGGCTGAAGTCATCAGCATTTCCTGCAGGATGACTAGACCAATGTCTCCATTGGGCATCTTGGCTCCAACTCTTGACCCCTCTAGTCCATTCTCCACCAGGTAGCCAGTGATCTTCCTAGAATACAAATCTGACCATATCATTTCCCTCCTTAAATTCCCTCCATGGTAGAGAACTAGACCGTTTTGTCTATCCATGATCGCTATCAGTCATGGCATCCTCTTTCTTCTGGCCCCCATCATATGGGTGTGATGGAATTAACAATCCCAGCATCTGGCCCCATAAGCCACCCCTTGGTGAGTGTTGGGCAGATAAAATGTATTATGCTCACTTTGTTAAAGAGGCCGTTGCCCAGGTGATATTAATGTGTGTTGAGAATCCTCGTAGCCTGGGGCTTGGTTTTGGGATTAAGCCTTTCCCACCCTTTTTGATGAAAGGTGGTGCAATCCAATCATGCCTCAGAGAAGTGACTCTACTAGAGACTTCCCTATTTTGTATATTGGATTAGAGGTTGTGAAGCTACAATATAAAATGGGGGCGGAACGAGAGTTTGGGCTCTTGGTTCCTGAGATCATCATTAGAAGAGAGAGCAGAGAAAGGCCACGTGGAGAAGGCCAGGAGAAGCAGCCAAGATGGTGGAGTGCTGAGTGAGATGCCAGTTTGTGTAGAGTTTGTATTTGGGATAAAGAAGGAGATGGGGAACTGAGGAGAATAAGGCTGGTGAGCTAGAAACCTTTGATTCTAGGAAACTCGGATAAGTCAGTGGCTTTGTGAGCACTGAATGTGATTGGGTTTTGGAGCCCAGTGTGTATTTTTACTTGCCCGCCGGGTGCAAACTAGGATTAAAGACTATGGCCCACCAGCTTTTGGCTCCGCTGTTTCTTTACCGACTGTCCGAATCCAATGCGAACCTGCATGGGCCAGAAGGCTGCTGTGATAGTGGCCTCGGCCCTGCCTCCTGGCTTTACAGTGAGCATGAGTCCCACACTGGGCCCATCATGCTTTCTCTCCTACGAATTTTAACCTTATGCGAAGATGCTTAGAAATGCTGCATCAATTGATATGGGAATCAGCTTTATAGAGTAGGGTTTCAGGTGTGAACTCTGGAGCCATACTACTTAGATTTGAATCTCAGCTCCACCACTCACTAAACTGTGTGACTTTGGGCAAGTCATGTAACTGGGTCTGGGTGTCTTCACCTGTGCAATGGGAATCAGAACAACAGGTCATATTTCCTGAGGCCTTGCCACTAGAGGATTAAATAGGCTCATACATGTGAAGGGCTGAGAGCCATGCTTGACACATGGTGGGAGCCTAGTAGAGGAAGCTGTCCTTAGTCCCTAGAGAGCTAGCACACAATTTCCTGTACCCGTGATCCCCTCTTCCTCTTCCCTGGGCCGGGTCCTTTTCCCTTCAGCTGTCTTTAAAATAGCAAACCCTCTGTCTTTCTTAAAATAGTTGGAGTGGAATTTTGTGGACTTTAACAGAAGAACTCTACCCAATACCCTCTGTGGCTTCCCATTGCCCTGGGGACACAGGTCAGAAAGGGCTCAGGTCTTAGATGCCAGCCCTGCCAATCTCCCAGCATCATCTCTTGTGGCTACTTCTCGCAGTCCCTCCCTGCTCCAGCACCTTGTGTGGCAGCTCCTTGCAAAGCTCTCCCTTTGACCCTCAGGGCCTAAATTCTCTCTGCTTTCTAATCAGGAAGGCCCTTCCCCATCCTTCAAGTATCAACCCTTTCAACTCCTCCCTATTCTGGTAAATAAAATCAGTTCACACCCACCCATTCCTGATTGGCTTTTGGAAGCCCTGCTTCCCTCCACCCCACCAGGTTTGGGATTACTGATAAGAGACTTGTGATAACCCAAGACCATATTTCTTGACCAGATTTCCTCCCATTTTACTTATCATAGTCTGTATTTAAAAAAAGAAAGAGAGCCTGACCTGTGGTGGCACAGTGGGATAAAGCGTCAACCTGGAACGCTGAGGTTGCTGGTTCGAAACCTTGGGCTTGCCTGGTCAAGGCACATATGGGAGTTGATGCCTCCTGCCCCTCTGTCTTTCTCTCTCACTCCTCTCTCATTAAAAATCAGTTAGTAAAATATAAAGAAAGAGAGAGAAAAGGAAAAGTTTTGTTTTGGAGTTTCCAAATGAAAATGCTATTATAATATATATATATAATATTCTTCATAAAATGGTCCACACACATCCTGGGGGTTTTGCTACATGCCCTATGCCCTTCCTTCTTCTCTCCTTTCCCTCTCCCTATATTCCTGGGTACCCCTTGGTCACATTCATCGTCTCTTTTTTTTTTTTATAACAGACAGAGTTAGACAGAGGGACAGATAGGAACAGACAGCCAGGAAGAGAAAGAGATGAGAAGCATCAATTCTTCATTGCGGCATTAGTTGTTCATTGATTGTTTTCTCATATGTGCCTTAACCAGGGGGCTATAGCAGACCGAGTGACTCCTTGCTCCAGCCAGCGACCTTGGGCTCAAGCCCGTGAGCTTTGCTCAAACCAGATGAGCCTGCACTCAAGCTGGTGACCTTGGGGTCTCAAACTTGGGTCTTCCGCGTCCCAGTCCTACGCTCTATCCACTGCACCATCGCCTGGTCAGGCACTGTAAAGCCAGTATCCACGGCCACTATCACAGCCACCTGGCCCATGCAGGGTCGCATTGGATTCGGACAGTCGGTAATGAAACAACGGAGCCAAGAACTGATGGGCCATCATCTTTAATCCTAGCTTGCACCCAGCAGGCAAGTAAAAACACACACTGGGCTCCAAAACCCACTCACATTCAGTGCTCACAAGCTACTGACTTAATCTGAGTTTCCTAGAATCAAAGGTTTCTAGCTCACCAGACTTATTCACCTCTGTTCCCCATCTCCTTCCTTCTCCCTGCACAAACTGCACAAACTGCTTCTCACTCAGCACTCCACCATCTTGGCTGCTTCTCCTGGCCTCCTCCACATGGCCTTCTCTGCTCTCCTCTCTAAATGTTAATCTCAGGAACCAAAAGAGCAAGCTCCCAGTCTGCCCCACTTTATAGTGCAGAAATCAAAACCTTTAATTCACTATACAAAATAGGGAAGTCTCTAATACAAAGTCACTTATCTGAGGCATGATTGCACCACTCCACATCAAAAAGAGTGGGAAAGGCTTAGTCCTAAAACCAAGCCCCAGCTACAAGGATCCTGCCTGCCCACAGCCCGCCCCCAACACACATTAATACAATCACACCCATCCCAAAGCAATCACCTAGGCAACGGGCTTCCATGTGGGCAGCGCCATCTTTAACAAAGTGAGCTTAATATATATATATATATATATATATTTTTTTTTTAGCATAATATATTTTATCTGCCCAACAGGCACATTCATTGTCTCTTACTTTCCCCTTCTCCCCAGCAGGCTGAGAACTCTTGGAAGGTCCTGGACTGCCACTTCCCACCTCTAGGGCCCCATGGTCTGACAGATTGGGGAGGAGGGGAGGGTCAGTTCATGTTTAACACATGAGTGAATAAATACATTTTAAAGGGAGCTGAAGGAAAAAGGGGCCCACGTTCTATCCTCTGGGAGACTTTCCATTGAGTCAAGAAGCCCAGATAAAATCTTATTGTCTTAGAAAACTCATTGTTCACAACAGCAGAGTCACAAACTGGCACTTGTGACAGTGCAGTTTTTAGCTCCAGCCACTCCGAGGTGAACCCTCCCAGAGCTGTGACATTAACTCCACTGCCCTCTCCATCCTGGTGGGGGCAGGGATCAAGAGGGGTACCACACTACACAGGTGCCCGTGACAGGTGGGCTGTCTACCCAACCCAAGAGGTAAAGAAACATCACAGTTGTCCTGTAACTCAAAGAGAAGAAATAGTCTGTTCACAAAAGAGTTGGCTGGCCCCTGGTGTGGTGAGTACCTGCATTTTCATGTCGTGTTTTCCATTTTGTGCTGTTTAGAACACATATTACCTTTCAAAGCAAAAGCAAAACCGGAATAAATACTGCTTTCAAAGCTGTCTTTTTATGCATGTGTTTTGATTTTGTGGTTTATTATGCTTTATTTCCAGCTGAGTAGAAGCCAGGCTCCTCTCCCCAATGCACACACAGATTTTGCACACAAACCAACCCCAGGAATGAAATCTACACAAATTATAAAGGAAAAAAAGGGAGTGGGGAGGAGCCCAGCTCCTGGAAAAGCCCGGGTGTGAAAAAACTTTTGGGTAAGAATAGAAGCTGATCCAGTTCAACCAGGTGGCTTCTGGACTGTTACCTCACCGCAGGCTTTACCCCCTAGACCGCAAAGCTCGGCCACACCTGGTTGGTGGGGGAGGAGGGGAGTACGGGAGTGAGGGGGTTAGGGGGGGTTGGGGAGTTGGGGCGGGGCGGTACAGGTTGGGGCAGTCCACAGGAAGTCTTGGACTTTGCCACATTCCCTCCATTATCTTGCTTTTTATTTGTTGATTTTTAGAGAGAGCCAGAGCCAGAAAGAGAGAAAGAGAGAGAGAGAGAGCCTGGCCTGTGGTGGCACAGTGGATGGGCCTTCTGCCTGGAGTGCCGGGTTCGAGACCCTGGGCTTCCCTGGTCGGGGCACATACAACAAGCAAGCAAGGAACAACGAACATGAAGCGAATATGAGGTGATACTTCCCATTCCATGCTCCCCTCTCCCTCCTGTCTCTGTAAAATCAATAAATAAAGTATTTAAAGAGAGAGAGAATAATCGATTTGTTGCTCCACTTATTCATGCCGTCATTCATTGGCTGATTCTTGGACGTGGCCCCACTGGGATCAAACCCACTTGTCTAACCACCAGAGCTACCTGACCGTGGCCTCACTTAAAAAAAAGAAAAAGAAAAAAGAAATTCTATCTGTTCTTTTTCTATAAGCATTTAAATTCTTTTTTGAGGCAAGACAATGGAAATATTTTTAAAACACAATTTTCAGATTAACTTTTCGAATGAAGAAGCTCTTTTACTTCTTTCACCGCCAGGACATCACTGCGATGTCGGTGACTGGGTGACAGGTGACAGGGGCGGGACGAGGCCTGTCTGGGCCTGACCTGCGGAGATCCGCCCCTGCCTGCCCGGACTGGCATCTTCGGGAAGGAGCCACAGTGCCCTCAGCCAAGGAGGAAACAAGTTCCCCACAGAACGCAGGACCCCGAGACCTTCCCAGGGTCTTCCACCGATTCATTCTGAGGATTATGAAGTGCAGAGGACTGGTTTCTAGTTTTCCTAAAGTTGTCTCTTGCTTAATTAAGGAAACCACTGCTGTGCTCAACAGCTGGGGAAACAAGGGAAAGATCAAGAAGGGAACGTCTCCCGGCTCTGCCTCCCCATGCTCCCCAGAACCCAAGTGAAAGGCGGACTCCCAAAATAGCCCCCCCCCCCCAGGCAGGACCAAGTAGGCACTGAGCGCTCAGCTCTGGAGCCAGGCCAGTGGGTGTGGGTTGGGATGCCAGGTGGCTTACCTAAATTTCCTCGTTATAAAATTGTGCCAAGCACTGCCCTACAGGCTTGATACATATTCTTTTCATCCTGACCACCACCCTAGGAAGGAGTTGCTATTATCATTTTACAGAGAAAAGTAAAGAAAGCTACTAAAATCACACAGCTAGTTAATAGCAGAGTTGGGGTTTGGACCCAAGCACCACTATGTTTGATGGTCCCTATGAGAAAGGCATATGTGCTGTACCTGCCCCAGAGAATCTTTACTAGAGTTAGAGGAGATAGGATGTGTAAAGTGCTTCGCTCAGAGCCTGGGACTCTGTAAACTCTCAGGAGACACAATCCATCATCATTAATTTCTTTTTCTTTTCTTTCTTTTAATACAGGGACAGAGAGTCAGAGAGAGGGTAGATAGGGACAGACAGACAGGAACAAAGAGAGATGAGAAGCATCAATCATCAGTTTTTTGTTGCTACACCTTAGTTGTTCATTGATTGCTTTCTCATATGTGCCTTGACCGCGGGCCTTCAGCAGACTGAGTAACCCCTTGCTGGAGCCAGTGACCTTGGGTCCAAGCTGGTGAGCTTTTTTTTTTTCTCTCAAGCCAGATGAGCCCACGCTCAAGCTGGCAACCTCGGGGTCTCGAACCTGGGTCCTCTGCATCCCAGTCCGATGCTCTATCCACTGCACCACTGCCTGGTCAGGCATCATTAATTCCTATATACACTTGGCATTCTGAAGCAGCCACAGCTGTGGCCCTGGCTATACAAACATGATAAAGTCCTAGTGTGCTTTAAAAAGTTTTTTAATCATAGTGGATTTAAAAGGAAGAAGAAGGAGGAAGAGGAGGAGGGGGGAGGGGGAGGAGGAGAAGAAGGAGAAGGAGAAGAAGAAGAAGAAAAAGAAGAGGAAGAAGAAGAAGAGAAAGAAAAAACTAAGAAGAAGAGAAGGAAGAAGAGGAAGAAACCCCAAAACAAACAAAAACCCAGAACAGACCCTGTGATGTAGGCAGCTACTAAATGTTCTCTTTAGTGCTTTTATTTTAAAATAACATTTATGCTTCTTTATTTTTAAAATTATAATTCCATTTATTTTTTAAAAAATATTGATTGATTCTTAGAGAGAGAAGAAGAGAGGGAGAGAAAGAGAACTATCAATTTGTTGTTCCACTTATGCTCTGAATGGTTGGTTCTTGTATGTGCCCTGAAAACAGTATGGAGAATCCTCAAAAAATAAAAAATAGTACTACTGGCCTGACCTGTGGTGGCATAGTGGGATAAAGCGTCAACCTGGAACACTGAGGTCGCCTGTTCAATACCCTGGGCTTGCCTGGTCAAGGCACATATGGGAGTTGATGCTTTCAGCTCCTCCCCTTTCTCTCTCTCTCTCTCTCTCTCTCTCTCTCTCTCGCTTTCTCTCTCTCTCTCTCTCTCCTCTCTGAAAATTGAATAAATAAAATCTTTTTTTTTTTTTTATAATTTTTGTACATCTCTACTTCTTTTCTTTTTTTTTTCTTTAAATTTTTTTTTAATTTTTTTTTTCTTTTTTTTTTTTTTTATATTAATTTTTAGAGAGGAGAGAGAGTGAGTGAGAGAGAGAGAGAAGGGGGAGGGAGGAGCAGGAAGCATCAACTCCCATATGTGCCTTGACCAGGCAAGCCCAGGGTTTTGAACCGGCGACCTCAGTGTTCCAGGTCGACGTTTTATCCACTGCGCAAAATAAAATCTTTTAAAAAAAAATAGTACTACCTGGCCTGACCTGTGGTGGTGCAGTGGGATAAAGCGTCGACCTGGAAATGCTGAGGTCCCCGGTTCGAAACCCTGGCTTGCCTGGTCAAGGCACATATGGGAGTTGATGCTTCCAGCTCCTCCCCCCTTCTTTCTCCCTGTCTCTCCTCTCTCTCTCTCTCTCCCTCTCCTCTCTAAAATGAATAAATTAAAAAATATATATTAAAAAAAAAATAGTACTACCATATGACCTGGCAGTCCACTTCTGGGTATTTATCCTAAAGGAATGAAATTGGGGACTCAAAGAAATATTTGCATTTCCATATTCTTTGGAGCATTGTTTACAATAGCTAAGATGTGGAAACAACCCCCAAGTGTCCATTGACAGATCAATGGATGCTATTCATCTGTGAGAAAGAAGGAATTCCTTCCATTTGTCACACATATTTTTTTTTTATGTGCCTTGACCGTAGGCCTTCAGCAAACTGAGTAACCCCTTGCTTGAGCCAGCAACATTGGGCTCAAGCTGGTGAGCTTTTGCTCAAACCAGATGAGCCCACGCTCAAGCTGGCGACCTCGGGGTCTTGAACGTGGGTCTTCCACATCCCAGTCCGACTCTCTATCTACTGCGCCACCGCCTGGTCAGGCAGAATTCCTTCCATTTGTGACAACATGGATGAACCTGGAGAACATTATGCTAAATGAAATAAGCCAGACAGAGAAAGACAAATACTATTATCTCACAAATATGGGGAGATATTGGTCAAAGGGTACAAAGTTATAGTTACTTAAGATGAATAAATTTAGAGGTTTAAAGTACAGGCAGGCATAATGACTGACTATACTTAATAATACTGTATTGAAGGCCCTAGCTGGGTAGCTCAGTTGATTAGAGCATCGTCCCATTATGCCAAGGTTGCAAGTTCAAGCCCCATTTAGGGCACACATAAGAATCAACCAATGGGCCCTGGCCGGTTGGCTCAGCGGTAGAGCGTCGGCCTAGCGTGCGGAGGACCCGGGTTCGATTCCCGGCCAGGGCACACAGGAGAAGCGCCCATTTGCTTCTCCACCCCTCCGCCCCGCCTTCCTCTCTGTCTCTCTCTTCCCCTCCTGCAGCCAAGGCTCCATTGGAGCAAAGATGGCCCAGGCGCTGGGGATGGCTCTGTGGCCTCTGCCTCAGGCGCTAGAGTGGCTCTGGTCGCAACATGGCGACGCCCAGGATGGGCAGAGCATCGCCCCCTGGTGGGCAGAGCATCGCCCCTGGTGGGTGTGTCTCCCCGTTTCCAGCTTCAGAAAAATGCAAAAAAAAAAAAAAAAAAGAATCAACCAATGAATGCATAAACAAGTGGAAAAACAATTTGATGTTTCTCTTTCTTTCTCTCTCTCTCTCTTCTCTCTCTTCCTTCATCTCTATCTCTAAAATCAATTTTAAAAATTAAAAAAAAAAGAAATCTTACTAAAATGAACCGATGCTATGTGGCTCCCTTATAGGTAAAACAACCTTAACTGAAATCCTTTTGAGAGCTTAGTAACTATGCTCCTTGGACAAGGTCTAAAAAAAAAGATTACCTGCTAAATTCTGCCCTTCAATAAATTTCTTTGTGACACCTTAGTTGTTCATTGATTGCTTTCTCATATGTGCCTTGACCGTGGGTCTTCAGCAGACCAAGTGGCCCCTTGCTCGAGCCAGTGACCTTGGGTCTAAGCTGGTGAGCTTTTTTTTTTTCTCTCAAGCCAGATGAGCCCACGCTCAAGCTGGCAACCACGGGGTCTCGAACCTGGGTCCTCAGCATCCCAGTCCGATGCTCTATCCACTGCGCCACTGCCTGGTCAGGCCCCTTTGCTAAATTTCAAGACTCTACCCAATCACCTTCTTCATATAAGAAATTTATATAGGCCTAACCAGGTGGTGGCACAGTGAATAGAGCGTCAGACTGGGACACGGAGGACCCAGGTTCAAAACCCCAAGGTCGCTGGCTTGAGCGTGGGATCATAGACAGTGCCCCATGGTTGCTGGCTTGAGCCCAAAGGTCACTGGCTTGAAATGCAAGGTGGCCGGCTTGAGCCCAAGGTTGCTGGCTTGCGCAATGGGTCACTCTGCTCTGCTGTAGCCGCCCCCCACCCCCTTCATCAAGGCACATATGAGAAAGTAATCAATGAACAACAAAGGAGTCACAACAAAGAATTGATGCTTCTCATCTCTCTTCCTTACTGCCTGTCTGTCCCTATCTGTTCCCCTCTCTCTGTTTTTGGAAAAAGAAATTTATATAGAACATACAGAGCCTTGCAACAGAGAAGTCATCATACAGGATCTCCCTTCACTTGGCCAGGAGAGAAGGATAAACTACACAGAACATGTATGATTATTCACAATCTGGGATTATAAAAGAAAAAGAGCAATGTACAAACAACAAGATGTTGTACATAAATATCGTATGTTCATCTATGTCTGACTTCGTCTGAAGGCTCATGAAGATGCCTGACCTGTGGTGGCGCAGTGGATAACGCCTCGACCTGGAAATGCTGAGGTCGCCGGTTTGAAACCCTGGGCTTGCCTGGTCAAGGCACATATGGGAGTTGATGCTTCCAGCTCCTCCCCGCTTCTCTCTCTCTGTCTCTCTCTCCCTCGCTCTCTCCTCTCTAAAAATGAATAAAGAAAAAAAAAAAGATTTAAAAAAAAAAAAAAAAAAAAAGAAGGCTCATGAAGAATAGTCATCATATTTTTGCTCTATGAATGAACTAGTGTTGATACGTACCAGGTATTCCATAAACATTTCATAAGTAAATGAAAGAAATAGCTTATCAGAACCAGAATGAATCCAGTAGAACTAAATGTAGGACTAAGGTTATAAACAAACCATATCTTAACAAAACAGAGAGAAAAAGTACAAGAAGTAAATTGCTCAACAATTATCAAGCACCTCCTAGGCCCCAGAGATATAAAGAGCATCTGGTACAAATGAAAAGGCACCCCCCTCCAAATCTCTCAACATCTTTTAGCCAAATCCCTTTATAGTAATTATTATTTTTTTAATTTTATTGAATTTTTTTTGGTAACTTTGGTTAATAAAATTACATAGGTTTCAGGTGTAAAAAAAATACTGTTATTGGGCACTAAAATATGCTAAGAGAGTAGATTTCAGGTGCACTTATCACACACACAAAATTGTAATTACAGGAGATATGTTAATTAGCTTAACTGTAGTAATTAGTCACTTCACTATGAATATGTATATCAAATCATCATATTGTACACCTGAGATATATATACTTTTAATTTAAACATATATGAATAAATGAAAAAGAAAACCAAAGAAGTTAAGCATGGATGTTCTCTCTCACCCCACATCTGTTATTACACTATTTGTTTCTCATTCAATACAATATCAGACCATATGTTCAGCTCTACTGCATTCCTTTTAATAGCTGCTTAGTACTCCATAATAGAGTTGGGTTTTTTTCTTTTCTTTTTCTTTTTCTTTTATTTATTTATTTTTAGGGAGGAGAGAGAGAGAGAGAGGAAGAGAGAGGAGAGAGAGACAGAGAGAGAGAAGGGGGGAGGAGCAGGAAGCATCAACTCCCATATGTGCCTTGACCAGGCAAGCCCAGGGTTTCGAACTGGCGACCTCAGCATTTCCAGGTCGACGCTTTATCCACTGCGCCACCACAGGTCAGGCGAGTTGGGTTTTTTTCATGCATCCCTTATTGAAGAACATTTATTTTATTATTATTATTTTTTATTATGTGAGAAGCAGGGAGGCAGAGAAACAGATTCCTGCATGTGTCCTGACAGGGATTCACCTGGCAAGCCCCCTACGGGGCAATGTGCTGCCCATCTGGGAGCGTTGCTTTGTTGCTCGGTAACTGAGCTACTATTTTAGCTCAGTTACCTGCTTGAGGCCAGGCCATGGAGCCATTCTCAGCTCCCAGGGACAATTTGCTCCAATTGAGCCATGGCTGCAGGAGGAGAAGAAAGAGAGAAGGGGGGCGTGGAGAAGTGAAAGGGGGTAGAGAAGCGGGGGGTGGGGGGTGGGGGGTGGGGGGGTATAATCGCTTCTCCTTTGTGCCCTGACCGGAAATTGAACCTGGGACAACCACGTGCCAGGCTGATGCTCTACCACTGAGCCAACCGGCCAGGGCTATTTTAGTTGTCATTTTCTTTTCACTGTTTCATTTAATGCTTTAATAAATGTTTTTATAAAAATATCTTTGTCCCCTTATGAAAGTTATTGTAGGTTTTTTTTACAGTACTTAAGGTTGAAGACAGTAAAATTGGGAGGGTCTAGGATAAAAGAAGAAACAACAGGAGAGAACCTAGGTGGGGTTGCTTTGGCTTTCTAGAGACGCTGAAGAAAAGAAGTGAGCCAAGGCGGGGCTGCTGTTGGCTTACTGAGAAATAAAAGTCACAGTGATAGGAGTGCATCAAGGCGGGGCTGCTGTGGGATCACTGAGAAGTCAGAGAAAAGGGGGCTTTGGAGACAGGTTCAAGGAGGTAGCCTGGGACAAGCTACCACTGCCCATTGCTCCCTGGGCACAAGTTTTGTGGGGACACTTAAAACTTAGGGAGAAAATATACGTCCGAGAAAGAAAGGGGGAGAAAAGGCGTCGGTGTGCTCCAGAGGAAGCCCATGGAAAGTATTTTTTAATAATAGATTTCCCAAGAACAGAATTTCTATACCTAATGGAATGTGACTGCAAACTTCATGGTTTCATTGAGGAAGTTAAATATTTATCAAAGGTCTATTGAACTTGTACAGGTGCTGGCAACATAATAATGATTATGACAGATAAGTTCCTTGCCACCCTCATGGATCTTACATTCTTGGGGAAGAAAGCAAATAACTCAAGTGTTAATAATACATACAGTGAAATTCCTCTCCATAGTAGCTTCCCAACTTCAAGCCTATTAGTAAGATACAGGGTGTACAAATACACACATTCCACTCTTCATGCAGTCTATCAACCTTTTTAAATTTTGTCAGTCTGATGAATGAAGAAGATTGTATTCTTTCTTTGGATTTTTCAAAACTTTGCATAGCAGAGGTTTTATTTTTATTTTTACAAATACAAGCAAAAGTTTATTTAGAAAGTCACAGAGGTAGAAAAAGTGAGTCGTAGGAGACATGGGTTCAGGGAACAAGTTACAGAGGCAAAAAAGAGCCCTGGGAACTTAGGAGAGAGGCAGGAAGAATAGCTGATGAGGAAGGCGGAGAGCTCACAAAGCAGGGGTCTAAACATCTGTGTATGCTCCTCAGCCATTTCTCTTGTGACTTGCCTATTTGTACTCTTTTTTTTTTTTGTATTCTTTTTTTTATTATTAAGTCATTTGTTTTTAGGTGAGCTGTGCTTACACTGTGTATATCATATATATTTTAAAAATACTGACTCCTAATCTGTCATTTTTTTAAACTTAATTTTAGACTCCTTTGCAATGCATAAGTTTCATTTTTTTTTTTTTTTCATCCAGTTCATCAATCTTTTACAACATGGCTTCTGGTTTTGTGTTTGTTTTGAACCTCACATTAAAACTTATTCATGCCTTCGCCCTGGCCGGTTGGCTCAGCGGTAGAGCGTCGGCCTAGCGTGCGGAAGACCCGGGTTCGATTCCCGGCCAGGGCACACAGGAGAAGCGCCCATTTGCTTCTCCACCCCTCCGCCGCGCCTTCCTCTCTGTCTCTCTCTTCCCCTCCCGCAGCCAAGGCTCCATTGGAGCAAAGATGGCCTGGGCGCTGGGGATGGCTCTGTGGCCTCTGCCCCAGGCGCTAGAGTGGCTCTGGTCGCAACATGGCGACGCCCAGGATGGGCAGAGCATCACCCCCTGGTGGGCAGAGCGTCGCCCCTGGTGGGCGTGCCGGGTGGATCCCGGTCGGGCGCATGCGGGAGTCTGTCTGACTGTCTCTCCCTGTTTCCAGCTTCAGAAAAATGAAAAAAAAAAAACTTATTCATGCCCTGGCTGAAGAGCTCAATTGGTAGAACATCATCCCAAAGCACAGAGGTTGCCAGTTCAATTCCCAGTCAGGACACATACAGGAACAGATCCATCTCTTCCTTTCTCTAAAATCAATATTAAAAAAAACATAAAAAAAATCCCCATATATTTTCTTCCTGAACTTTGATGTTTTTAGGATTAACATTTAAATCTGTAAGGAAGCTGGGCTCCATCTGGGCCACCATCCAGCTTCTCTCTGAGAGTTGTCCCTTCCAACCATGAGAAACTTGCTGGGGCTTAAATATTATGGCCCTGGCCCAGCCAGATCGTCCCAAAGCACAGAGTTTGCCGGTTCAATCCCCAGTCAGGGCACAAACAGGAACAGATTGTTCCTGTTTGTCTCCTGCTCTTCCCTTCCTCTCTTTAAAAAATAATCAATAAAATAAACATTAAAAATAAATAAATAAATAAAGATTATGGCCCTGACTTCCCTGCTACAGAGGTTGACACATAGTGAGCCATCCTCATACAAAGAACTCTTTTCCTGCAAGAAAATCACTGCTAGCTGTGGGAAACGCCTTCCCAGTCTGAGTCTGCCCTCCGGCAAACTCTAGTAAACCATCAAACCTGCCCTTTGTCCTGGTGCCTGCTTTGCCCTGTGTCTCTATCACCCTCAACTGACAATTAGAGGTTCACACTCCCCAGCTGGCCCTGTCACCTGCACACAGCACTTCATTCTCACCCTCACCCAGTGAATCACACTGGGAACTCCTGCAGGGCTCAGGTACCAGCTACTAGTTCTTGTAGCCACAGCCTAGTAGACAGTACTTTCTCCCTAAATGCTTGTTGAATAAATTCATAAACAAACAAGTAAATTGAGTGCTACTATATGCACTTAGTCTATATATGTATATATATGACACTCATCTATACATACTTTCCTATTTAAGAGGTAATATATGGCTATTACAAAATATTTACAATGATAGGATCTATGAACTATTCCTGTCTCCCACAATCCTACCCCTTAGTAATAACTAAGGAGAAAAATTCGACATACAAATATTATTTTGGATTCTTCTAACAGCTGTGCAAGATAGGTTTTATCACCCCATTTGTCAGTTGAGGAAAAAGGCCCTGAAAGGTGTAACAATTTGGCCAAGGTCACAGAGCTGGTAAGTGATTGAGTCAGGATTGGCAGGTCAACTGTCTGGCCCCAGGACCTTTCTCCTTTCACTGAGATTTATAATTACACCTGCAGATTAGCAAATGAAGGATCCTGAAGTCTTTTGTGCAATTAAATGGAATAATAGGTGCCAAGCAGCCAGCAATGCCCAGCACTCAGAGGACTGCTGGAAGTAGGAGGGTCCCCTGATGGTCTCTCTTGGACTTGCCACTTTTGATCCTCCAGGGATTCTAACATTCTGGGATTTGGTGCATAACCCACGATCACATGGGGTGTTTTCTGACGGTCCAGGTCTTGTATAATGTGGTGACCAGCAGAGGAGGGAGGTCACAGACCTGGAAGAAACCTGAAAGACATTATATGAGGGATGCACCAAAAATGCTCAGGACACTGGAACCCGAATCCTGGCTGTACCACACAGTTGCTGTGTGACCTTGGGCAAGTCACTTCACCCCTCTGAGTTTCCACTTTGCTTTTGTAAAACAGAGGTAATAATATCACTGAGTCACAGGGTTATAGGGAGGTGATGGGCATGAAACGGGAAGTGTTGGGGGACTTCCTGCTCCCTAAATTCCTTGTGCTTTTCTCTATCTTTGTACTTATTATGCTGTATTAGAAACACCATTTTACTTGTCTGGCACACCTGAGAGGAAAAAGGGAAGCAATCACATAAATAAGTAAGTATATATAAGTGCCAAGTCCTACATTTGCATTAGGTTTGTTGCACAACAAAGGGTGAAGCTTGCAAACTCCAGAAATAACTGCCTGGAGTTCCAGCTCCACCGATTCACAATTGTGTGAATTTGGGCAAGTTACTTAAACTTTCCAGGACTCAGTTTCCTCATCTAAAACAAGGATAGGACAGCAGTACCTTATCCTATTTATGTGAAGATTAATTGAGCCATTACACTTGATGTGTTTAGAACAAGCATCAGCTACTTACAGCCCAGGGGACAAAGGTGGCCTGCTGTGGATTTTTCTGCAGCTCCTGAGCTGCAAATGGTTTTTATGTTTTTTATTCCATCAAAATATTAGTGGAAATTTGTTTTCTCTTATTTTATATAAATACCTACATGATAGCTTCAAATTTGGCTTTCTGCCTGCAAATCTTAAAACATTTACTATCTGGCCCTTCATAGAAAAAGTTTGCCAACCCCAGGTTTAGTGTCATTCCTGATCCCTAGGAAGAGCCCAGTGACTGTTGACTATTTAGTAAGAGATAAGTGTTTTTATTTCTATTTTTACCGATAGTAAAATGAAAGTCTAGAAATGGGTAGTGGCCACACCTCTGATTCTGGCAGCATCGCTTGGGGATGTTTGGGAGTCTGTGGGGTGCCCTGGGCTCACCCATATAGATGACTCCCAGTCTGCCACCCCTCCACTCCTCAGGAGTGGTGCTGGAAGGGGCTTAGAGGGTTCCCGGCCTCGGCACAGGAGGTGAGGCATGAATTCCCTTCACTAGCAGATTCCCCTCAACCAGTCTGAGGGTTTTCACAACCCAGCATCATCCACCCAGCACACAGTCATAAAACAAATACCCAAAAAGAAGCTCTGGCCTTCACTGTTTCCCTGCTGGGTCTGAGAGTGGAACAGACAGGAGCTGGTGGGCTCCTGGCCAGGACCTCACTGCTACCGCTCAGAAAGGGACAGAAAGCTCCACCGGAGGATGACTGAGGGCGGAGGCCGAGAGCAGGTGCAGAGATAAGATACATGGAGCCTGACTGGTAGAGGCACTGTGGATAGAGTGTTGACCTGGTGAGGTCCCAGGTTCAAAACCTCAAAGTCGCTGGCTTGAGTGCGGGCTCATCCGGCTTGAGTGCAGGGTTGCTGGCTTTAGTGTAGGATCACCGATATGACCTTATGGTTGCTGGCTTGAAGCCCAAGGTCACTGGCTTGAGCCCAAGGTCGCTGGCTTGAACAAGGGGTCACTGGCTAGATTGGAGCCCCCTACCAAGGCACATATGAGAAGCATCAATAAACAACTGAAGTGCCACAACTACAAGTTGTTGTTTTGTATCTTTCTCCCTTCCTGTTTCTCTCTATATAAAAATAAATAAATAAATAAATAAATAAATGAGAGAGAGAGAGAGAGAGAGAGAGAGAGATGGCCACGTGCTGACCCCAGACAGAGGTTTGTGTACCCATGAAGGAAGGCGCCCAACCTGTGTACTGAGCATCATAAATCTGCTCATGGTTTGGAGTCCAGCCGACCTGGGGTGGAATTTCCAGCTCCAGCCACTAATTATGTGGCCTTGGGCCAGCTTGTTCCTCTTCCTGATTTTGGAGTCAGAAGGGATCTTAAAAACCATCTATTCAGAGGCCTTCATTTTGTAGTAGAGAAACTGTTATGGGTTAAATTGTGTCCTCCTAAAATTCATATGTTGAAGACCTTACCCCCAGTACCTCAAAATGTGACCTTCTTTGGACATAGGGTCTTTACAGAGGTAATCAAGTTAAAATGAGGTCATTAGGGAAATTTAGAGACAGATATGCATACAGACAGAACACCATATGAAGATGAAGGAAGAGATTGGGGTGATAATTCTATAAGCTAAGTATCGGTAAAGACTGCCTGCAAGCCACCAGAAGCTAGGGAAGAGGCATGGAACAATTTTTTTCTCATAGCCCTCAGAAGGAACCAACCCTGTTCACACCTTGATCTCAGACTTCTGGCCTACAAAACTCTCAGAAAATAGTCCTGGCCAAGTAGTTCAGTTGGTTAGAGTGTCATTCAGATATGCCAAGATTGCAGGTTCAATTCTTAGTCAAGGCACAAGCAAGAATCAACCAATGAATGCATAAATAAGTGGAACAACAAATCAGTGTTTCTCTTTCTCCCTCTCTCTCTCTCTCTCTCTGAATAAACTGAACAAACCAACAAAAACTGTCAGACAATACATTTCTGTTATTTAAACCAAGCATGCCGTGGTACTTTGTTATAGTAGCCCTAGCCAACTGATACAAAAATTGAAACCAGGAGACATGTATTCTAGCCCCAACTAGCTTTAGCTGTGCAACAACAACCCTTAATCTTATCTTTTTTTTTTACTTTTTTAAAAAATTTTATTTATTCATTTTTAGAGAGGAGAGAGAGAGGGAGAGAGAGGAGAGAGAGACAGAGAGAGAGAAGGGGGGAGGAGCTGGAAGCATCAACTCCCATATGTGCCTTGACCAGGCAAGCCCAGGGTTTCAAACCGGCGACCTCAGCATTTCCAGGTCGACGCTTTATCCACTGCGCCACCACAGGTCAGGCAACCCTTAATCTTATCTTAAGATCAGTTTTCTCATCTATAAATTGTGATCAGGATCTTACTAATTCAACAAATATTTCAGACATTTATCATGTTCCTGACCCTGGGAATTCAGAGAAATAAAAGAGCTAGCCCATGGAGAGATCACAATGGGGACACAATGCTGAATCTGTTATAATTTATAGCAGGTTACCTAGAGGTTGATAGAAATCTGTACAGAGCACAGTAGGAGCAAAGAGGAAGGAAAGGTCAGTTCTTCCTGGAAGGTACAGATGACACATGAGCTGGGTTTTGAAAGATGGGTAAGTGCTCACCAGGCTGAGAAGGCAAGGTGGAGGTAGGGGCGGGGGAGGCGTTCCAGGCAGAAGGAACAGCTTGGCAAAAACCCAAAGAAGTGAAACAGCAAGAAGTGGTTTGGGGGAAGTGCAAGTCATTCAGGAGTGTCAGTCCCTGAGAAAGTAGAAAGATGAGAAGAGGGCTGCCCTGAGAGTTAGAAGCATGGACTCTTTTTTCTTTTTTAGAGATATGTAACTTGAAAGCAATTTTTTTTTAAATCTAAACAACAAGGTTGCAGTTTGATCCCCAGTCAGGGCACACACAGGAAGCAACCAATGACTACACGACTGAGTGGAACAACAAATGGATGATGCTTCCCTTCCCCCTCCCCTCTCTCTCCTTTCCTCTTTCTGTCTCTATCAAAGAATGAAAAAAAACAAGTCCTGGCCGGATAGCTAAGTTGGCTGGAGTGCAAAAGTTGCCAGTTTGCGCAGACCTACGCCTGGATGGATGCAACTTTGAAAAAGAACTGACTAGTTTAGTAAAAGAAGTCTACCCAGAAGCTAGAAAGAAAGGCACACACTTTAATTTTGCAATTGTTTTTACGGATATTAAAAGACCTGGCTATCGCATCAAGGAGATTGGCAGCACCATGTCCGGGAGGAAGGACACTGACGATTCCATGACCCTGCAGTCACAGAAGTTTCAGATAGGAGATTATCTGGACATAGCCGTCACCCCTCCGAATCGGGCACCACCTTCTTCAGGGCGCATGAGGCCATATTAAATTTTATTGACTATTTCATGAGTTTATTTTTCATTCAGTTACATAAAACAAATTTACGCTTTTTCCTCCCCTCGTTATTGCCATGAAACCTTTAAACTAAACAAATTGTAATACTTTTATTTAGGAGTTAGGTTTGGCTGTGCTGTGGTATGAATATTAACAGAAAGCCCATGTTTCAAGTCATTCTGTAAAATATGAAGTGCTCTTAGCATCCTGTGTAAAACTGCTGTTAAATACACATGTGCAATCAAAAAAAAGTTGCCAGTTCGATTCCTCAGTCAAGTCACATGTGGGAGAGGTTCAATGTTCCTGTTCCTCTCTTTCTGTCTCTCTCAAAAAAAATTTTAAGGGTTTTAGAACTATGTTTCAAAAGGACTAATCTTGCTGCATGGACACTTTCACCTATAAAATGGGAATGTAATATCTACTCCCCAATGTTGCTGTGATAATGAAATACAATTATGTTCATAAACCACTTAGTATAATTTCTAGTAGTGCATACACAGTAAGATTGTCATCAGAAGTAATAAAAGTGAGCCATAAATCAGATCTGATTAGACACCTAAGAGAGTAAGGAAATCAGAAGTAACAAATGTGGCTTTAAAGTATGTTTTCTTTGGCCAGAATCATTAATTAAATTTTAAAAATATTAACTGCCAACATTTAAAAATCTGGAACTTATTTTTATTAAAAAATATTTTTAAAGATTTTATTTATTGATTTTACAGAGATAGGAGAGAGGGGCAGGGAGCGAGAAGTATAGTTGCTTCTCTTTAGATGCTCATTGTTTGCTTGTTGCTTCTCGTATGTGCCTTGACTGGGCAAGCCCAGGGTTTCAAACCTGTGACTTCAGCCTTCTAGGTCAATGCTTTATCCACTGTGCTACCACAGCCAGGCAAAAATCTGAAAATTTTATATAAGTGTTAGATTCCAACCTTTTTTAAAAAATTAGAAGACCTGAAAACAAATAAATAAACAAAAGAAAAAGTAATAATCAAAAGACCTGGCAATGTTGGCTACATATCCACATGGCAGAGATCTTGAGTTCTCTGGTGGCAAGTGCCCCTCTCAGAGGCACAAACCCTCAGCTCGCCCCAGTCTCCCTGGCCCACTTCATTCATTGATGATATCAGCCCGACACCTCCAGGCCTCTGAATCTGAGAATCAGAAAGTAAATGAACTGTGTCCCAAGTGACCTGGAAGTGATCACACATAACAAGCCAGCACCCTCATTAATTGTATTTTAGTCAATTTGTAGAAAGGCTGAGGGAATGGCTGGGGATCCTAAGCCTAGAGCAAAGAGATAAATTTTGACAATGCCCAAAACATCTTAGAAATGTTTTGCTTACAAGTAACAGATGCAAAAATGTCAGCTAGCTTAAGCAGTAAAGAGAATTTTATTAAAAGGTAACTTGGAGAGGCTGTGGTTCAAGATGGCAACTTGACCCTGGCACCATATTCTGTCTGATGACCCAACTACAAATTTTGAAAATCATATATCTGCCTGACCTGTGGTGGTGCAGTGGGTAGAATATCACCCTGGAATGCTGAAGTTGTGAGTTTGAATCCCCGGGCTTGCCCAGTCAAGGTACATATGAGAAGCAACTACTACAAGTTCATGCTTCTAGCTCTTCCCCCATCCTCTAAGAATCAATAAATAAAATCTTTCCTTAAAAATTGTATATCTGCATCTAAAGAAAGAGGAGATATTCATTTTTCAGTAACCAGAGGTTTCAACAAATTTCCAGATGATGGAAAATGATAGCAAAGAGTTAACTGATGAAGCATATTGGAGAAAGCAGCAATTTCTTTTTTTACTTTTTTAAGATTTAATTTAAATTAATTTAATTTAATTTTTTTTAGGTGAGAGGAGGGGAGATAGTGAGGCAGATTCCCTCATGCACCTCATGGCTGGGATCCACCTGGCAACCCCATCTGGGGCCAATGCTTGGGTACCAAGCTATTTTTAGCACCTGAGGCTGTTGTGCTCAGACCAACCAAGCTATCCTCAGTGCTTGCAGGCACGCTCAAATCAATCAAGCCACTGGCTGCAGGAGGGGAAGAGGGAAAGAAAGGGGAGAGGAAAGGGAAGAAAAGCAGATGGTCACTTCTCCTGTGTGCCCTGACTAGAAATCAAACCTGGGACATTTATACATTGGGCCAATACTCTATTCACTAAGCCACCGGCTAGGGCCAAAAGCAGCAAATTGATTATGTGAAGAGAGACTTGCAGTTAGAAAGAAAATCTATTTTTCTCACAGAATTCTAGAGAGGTTCCTGACAGGGAAATAAACATTGGGATAAAGGTTTGGTGTCAGAAATGGGCTGTAAATGTAGGTACTAATTGAATGTCCTACCCAAATGCCCTTCTACCATATAGAACGGCAGGCTATGATGTGAGGGCTTGTCTCTAAAGCAAATAAACTCTTTGAAGACAATGAGGACAGCTAGGGTGAAAGCTACTGTCTCATCTAAATCTCTGTTTTATAGCTTCTCCAGCACCATGACTGATCCTCTTACTCCTCCAAAACTGAAGTCTTCAGTCAGAAAACCTCCAGCAAGTTCAGACAAATCCCAAAGAGCCTTTACATCACCATCTTCTTAGAAACACACATCCTACAAGGCTTGCCAGGCATCTGAAGAAAGCCCGCCATGTAAAAGAGGAAGACCAAGAGAAACAAATAGGAAAAAACTATCTCAGTGGTAACAGAGATAATTGAGAAGACCCAGTTAGTATCCCTAGAGAAATCTGAAGTTATTATAATCCATTAAATAGCAATTGCATTGCATGCTTTAATTATTATTATTATTATTTTATTTTATTTTTTTGTATTTTTCTGAAGCTGGAAACTGGGAGGCAGACAGACTCCCGCATGCGCCCAACCGGGATCCACCCAGCACGCCCACCAGGGGGCGATGCTCTGCCCATCGGAGGCATAGCTCTGTCGCGACCAGAGCCACTCTAGCGCCTGGGACAGAGGCCAAGGAGCCATCCCCAGCGCCTGGGCCATCTTTTGCTCCAATGGAGCCTCGGTTGCGGGAGGGAAAGAGAGACAGAGAGGAAGGAGAGGGGGAGGGGTGGAGAAGCAGATGGGTGCCTCTCCTGTATGCCCTGGCCGGGAATCAAACCTGGGACTTCCGCACGCCAGGCCGACGCTCTACCACTGAGCCAACCGGCCAGGGCGCATTGCATGCTTTTAAAAGTGAACAGAGCCTGACCTGTGGTGGCACAGTGGATAAAGCGTCAACCTGGAAATGCTGAGGTCACTGGTTCGAAACCCTGGGCTTGCCTGGTCAAGGCACATATGGGAGTTGATGCTTCCTGCTCCTCCTCCCTTCTCTCTCTCTCTCCTTTCTAAAATGAATTTAAAAAAAAAAAAGTGAACAGAGAACAAGAATTGAATTGGCATTAATATGGTTGATTCTGTTTTTTTTTTCTCTTAAAATGTAGTTAGAGGATTTTAAATAAAAGGTGATGAAGTTTCCCAGAATGTAGAACTAAAAAAGACAAGCAGAATATTTAAGATCTGACTTAAGAATATATAGAAAACTGCCCTGGCCGGTTGGCTCCTCGGTAGAGCATCGGCCTGGCGTGCAGGAGTCCCAGGTTCGATTCCCAGCCAGGGCACACAGGAGAAGCGCCCATCTGCTTCTCCAACCCTCCCCCTCTCCTTCCTCTCTGTTTCTCTCTTCCCCTCCCACAGCTGAGGCTCCATTGGAGCAAAGATGGCCCGGGCACTGGGGATGGCTCTGTGGCCTCTGCCTCAGGCGCTAGAATGGCTCTGGATGCAACAGAGCAACGCCCCAGAGGGGCAGAGCATCGCCCCCTGGTGGGCATGCCGGGTGGATCCTGGTCGGGCACATGCGGGAGTCTGACTGCTTCCCCGTTTCCAGCTTCGGAAAAATAAAAAAAATAATAATAAAAAAAAGAATATATAGAAAACTTGAATCACCAATCATCAAAAAGAGATTAGAGACTGACCTGTGGTGGCGCAATGGATAAAGCGTCGACCTGGAAATGCTGAGGTTTCCAGTTTGAAACACTGGGCTTGCCTGGTCAAGGCACATATGGGAGTTGATGCTTCCAGCTCCTCCCCCTTTCTCTCTCTCTGTCTCTCTTCTCTCTCTTTCTCTGTCTCTCCCTCTCCTCTCTAAAATGAATAAATAAAAAAAATTTTTTTTAATTAAAAAAGAGATTAGAAAGCCCTGCTGCATACCTCAGTTGGTTAAAGTGTTGTCCTTATATGCCAAGGTTGTGAGTTCGATACCTGGTCAGGGATCATACCAATTATTGCATAAGTAAGTGGAACAGCAAATAAATGTTTCTCTCTGTCTCTCTCTTTCTCTCCCTAAAATCAATAAATGAAAAAAGAGATTGGAACGTGCTTAAAGCTCTATTATTTTTTTAAAAGATGTGAGGCCAGATGTTCAATGAATGTTTAAGTGGTTTCCAAGTAATGTTCCACAAATATGTATTAATTACAAAATGAAAAATGATAACTCTGCAGTGAAGAAACTAGGAGAATACTAGCTTCATCACATGGTTAAAGTTAACATCATGACTGGGACAGCTGACAGCTTATCAAGGTACTAAGCATTGAAAAGGACACAGCTCACTTCTGTGATGTCCCCGCTAAAAATGTCCAACCTGAATTTAATCATGAGGAAATATCAGACAAACTCATCTCAAGGACATTCTACAAGATAACAGCTTGGACTCTTCTAAAATGCCAAGGCCAGAAAAACAAATTAAAGCTGAGGAACTATTCCAGCTTAAAGGAGACTTTAAAAAGGACAATTAAATGCAATTTATTATCTTGGATGAGATCCTATACTGGAGATGGGGGGCAGGGATAGCTCTTAATGGTATTACTTCAATAATTGATAATATTTGAATATGGGTTGTATATAGGTAATAATAATGTACTAATATTAAAATTCCCAATTTTTATAATTGCTCTGTGGTTATATAAGAGAATGTCTTTGTTTTACATGGAGAGAGAAAGAAAAACTTAGAATTATAATTATATAGGGAAAAATGTAAACAATTATTGAATCTAAAATACTTTGTACTGTACTGTTCTTGACCTGTGGTGGCACAGTGGATAAAGTGTCGACCTGGAATGCTGAGGTTGCAGGTTCAAAATCCTGGGCTTGCCTGGTCAACGCACATACAAGAAACAACTACTATAAGTCAATGCTTCCTGCTCCTTCCCCACACCCTTTTTCTCTCTCTTCTCTCTAAAATCAATCAATAAAAAAATTTTTTAAAGTTTTTTTATTGATTGATTTTAGAGAGAGATGGGGGGGTGGAGGGAGAGAAACATCAATTTGTTGTTCCACTTATTTATGCATTCATTGGTTGTTTCTTGTATGTTCCCTAAGTGGGGATTGAACCCACATCCTTGGTATATTGGGACAATGCTCTAATCAACTGAGCTACCTGGCCAGGACTTAAAATTTTTCTGCAAGTCTAAGATTATATCAAAATAAATAAAAAATCGTTTTAAAAAAAAGACATCAGATCTGATTATTTCAGAGCTGAATGCTCTCTAACCATTAAAAATCAAATAACTCTAATGTTATTTTAGATAAAAATAAAAACCTCACAATTTATTTCTATAAAACTGGCATAACCTTCAAATGTAAAGTTGGTCCTGGCCAGTGGACTCAATGATAGAGTGTTGGCCTGACATGTTGATGTCCTGGCTTCGATTCCCTGTCAGGGCACACAGAAGTGCCCATCTGTTTCTCCCCCTCTCCTCTTCTTGCTTCTCTCTCTCTTCCCCTCCTGCAACCATGGCTCAACTGGAGTGAGTTGGCCCTGGGCACTAAGGATGGTTCTATGGCCTCCACCTCAGGCGCTAAAATAGCTCAGTTGCCAAGCAACAGAGCAACACCCCAGATGGGCAGATCATTGCCCCCTAGTGTGCTTGCTGGGTGGATTGCAGTTGGGGTGCATGCAGGAGTCTGTCTCTTTGCCTCCCCTCCTTTTACCGAATACATTTTTTTAATGGAGTTGATAAATAAGCACACAGAACTATATACCAGGTTCACACTATATACATAAAAAAACTTTTTTTTGACAGAGACAGAGAGAGAGTCAGACAGGGACAGACAGACAAGAAAGGAGAGAGACGAGAAGCATTAATCCTTCATTGCAGCTCCTTAGTTGTTCTTTGATTGTTTTCTCATATGTGCCTTGACCAGGGGCTGCAGCAGAGCGAGTGACCCCTTACTCAAGCCAGCAACCCCGTGCTCAAGCTGGTGAGCCTGTGCTTAAGCTGGATGAGCCCACGCTCAAGTTGGCAACCTTGGGATTTTGAACCTGGGTCCTCCGTGTCCCAGTCTGATGCTCTATCCACTGCGCCACCACTTAGGCAATAAAAAAATTCTTAATAAAACCTTGGCAATTCAAATCCAGCAACTTAAGAAAATAATGCACTCTGGGCAAACAGGCTTATTTTGGGGTATGTGAATACATTAACTATGAGATCATATGTTGATATAAATGTAAAAAGAAAACCCATAAGATTATATAATTCAAAGATGGCCTGACCTGTGGTGGCACAGGGGATAAAATGTTGGCTTGAAACACTGAGGTCACCAGTTCGAAACCTGGGGCTTGCCTGGTCAAGGCACATATGGGAGTTGACGCTTCCCGCTCCTTCCCCCTTCCTTCTCTCTTGCTCTGCCTCCTCTCTCTCTAAAACTGAATAAATAAAAGCTAAAAGAAGAAGAAGAAGGGGAAGCTAAAAAGTCATGATCAATTGTTCCTAATAAAAACTCTTAGGGCCTGACCTGTGTTGGCGCAGTGGGTAAAAGCGTCAACCTGGAACGCTGAAGTTGTCGGTTCAAAACCCCAGGCTTGCCTAGTCAAGGCACATATTGGAGTTGATGCTTCCTGCTCCTCCCTCTGTTCTTTCTATCTCTTTCCTCTCTCTGTCTCTTTCTTTCTCTGTGTCTCCTCTCTCTAAAAAAATGAATAAATAAAATGTAAAAAATAAAATTTAAAAAAAATTGTAAAAAAATTTTAAAAAAACAAAAAACAAAGTTAAAAAAAACTCTTAGGTACAATATGAATAAAAGAAATTACGTGTGTGTAGCAATTCTACTAATAAGAGCCAGAAAAATGGAAATTGTACAAATATTCACCAAGAGGAGAAGTGAAAAATAAATGTTTTATATTTATATTATGGAATCTCATAGAGCAATAAAAGGAATTAATTTCTGCTCTACAAAACAGTCCAGGTGAATTTTACATTGAGCGAAAAGAAACCAGACGTAGAGTATAGATACACTTTATGGTTACATTTATATGAAAGTTTTTTTGTTTATTTGTTTATTTTGTTTTTTAGAGAAAGGCAGGGAGAGAGAGACAGAGAGACGGGAACATGGAGTTGTTCCTGTATGTGCCCTGATGGGGGGTCAAACAGGCAACCTGTCACTTCGGGACGATACTCTAACCAACTGAACTAACTGGTCAGGGCCTGAAAGATTTTAAAAAGATTTTAAATAGATAAAATTGCTCTATCATGATAGAAAGTGATGGCTTTTGGAAGATGATTGTTGGGAGGGGTGAAAGGGAAGCTTCTGGGGTGCTGGAAATGTTCTCTGTTTTGATCTGAGAGGTAGTTCCATCGGTATGTTTATTTCTAAAATTTAATGAGATACACATTTAAGATTTGTACACTGTGTTGTACCTCATTAATTATTTTAAATATGGATAAATAAACACTACTTAAATATTATTATTTTTTAAAGCCCAATAACTTGTTTTCCAAAAATCAGTAGCAAGCATCATTCTAAATGGTTGATCCCTAAAACCATTTCCATCGAAACTGGCAAAAGATAGGGATATCTGCTTACATGTTATTACTCAATACTGTTTTCAGAGGTTTTATTACATTAAATGAGATGAGAAAATGAAGTAATCAGTATAAATATGGGAGCCTGACCTGTGGTGGTGCAGTGGATCAAGCGCCGACCTGGAACGCTGAGGTCGCCGGTTCTAAACCCTGGGCTTGCCCGGTCAAGGCACATAGGGGAGTTGATGCTTGCTGCTCCTCCCCACCCCTTCTCTCTCTCTCTCTCCCTCTCTCTCTATCTCTGTCTCTCTTCTCTAAAATGAATAAATAAATAAAAATAATTTTAAAAATATAAATATGGGAAAAGAAAGAATACAATTATTATTTCCAGATCCCTTGAAGCTTCCACACCACTCCTCTCTTCCCCTTAAAGCAAAATGTCTCAAAATAATTTTTCTAATCTTATCGTCTTCACTTTTTTCCCTCCTATTTTCTCTTAAATCTATTTTTTGGCTTTTGACCCCACACCTCCACCAAAACAAGATCACTGATGACCTTCATGCTGCTAAATCCAAAGGTCATATCTCAGCTCCCTTTTACTTTGCCAAAGAGCAGCATATGGCCCAGTTCATCATTTCCTCCTCCCAGAAACCCTTTTTTCATAGCTTCTGGGATGTCATACTGTTGGTCCTCCTACCTCTCTGGCTTCTCTTCCTCTGAATACCTGGGATGCGGAACTTATACTAACTGCTTGGTGTATGTGCCTTGACCCAGCAAACCCAGGCTTCCAAAGAATACCTCTGTATTCTTTTACAAATTCTCCCTTTTTTTCTAACCTCTAAATGTTGGAATTCCCCACAACACAGTCCTTGGACCCCTTCTTATCTACCTTATCTTCCTAGGTGATTTCATCCAATTCCATGTATTTAAATTCCATTTCTATTCTGACAACCACAGATTTGTATCACCGGCACTGACCTCTCCCCTGACCTCCAGACAAGGAATGCCATTGCCGGCTAAACTTTTCCACTTGGCAGCCCAAATAGGCATCTTGAACTTAACCTAAACAAAACAGAATCTTGATTGTCCTTGCGAACCCTGCTCCTCTACCAATCTCCCCATCTTACCAGTGACAGTTCATTCATCTAGTTGTTCAGGCCAAAAATATTGTACCCTTCTTGATTCTTTTCTGGTGTCTCCACTCTCCAATTCATCAGCAATGCTGTCAGCTCTGCCTTTAAAATACACTTCTAATTTGGACACTTCTTACACCCCCATAGTCACCACTCTCATGCAAGCCACCATCATCTTTCTCCTGGACTTTTTAATTTGGCTCCTAAAGGCTTCTACCTCTGCCCCGCCTCCATGGTGTATTCTCCACTCAGCATTCAAAAAGTTACTTTAAAAACTTGTCTTTTTTGCCTGACCAGGAGGTGGCGCAGTGGGTAGAGCATCGGACTGGGATGCGGAGGACCCAGGTTCAAGACCCCCAGGTCGCCAGCTTGAGCGCAGGCTCATCTGGTTTGAGCAAAGCTCACCAGCTTGGACCCAAGGTCGCTGGCTTGAGCAAGGGGTTACTCATATGAGAAAGCAATCAATGAACAACTAAGGTGTTGCAACAAAAAACTGATGATTGATGCTTCTCCTCTCTCTTTATTCCTGTCTGTCTGTCCCTACCTATCCCTCTCTCTGACTCTCTCTCTCTGTCTCTGTAAATAAATAAATAAATAAATAAATAAATAAATAAAACCTTCTAAAAAATAAAAACTTGTCTTTTTTTTTTCTTCACTTTTCTACTTAACTCTTTTTCCACCAGAATACATTAAGGGAGAAAGAAGTGGGGGGAAAAGAGATAGAAAAAGAGAAAGAGAGAGAGAAACTCAACTTGTTGTTCCACTTAGTTGTGCATTGCTTGCTTCTCATATCTTCTTTGACCAAGGTTGAACTGGTGACCTTGGGCTCAAGCCAGCGACCTTGGGCTTTGAGCCAGTGACTGTGGGGATCTCACGCTCAAGACAGCAATCCCATGTTTAAGTCTGCGCTCAAGTCGGTGACCTGGGGGTTTTGAACTTGGGATCCCAGGTCAATGTTTTATCCACTGCACCACCACCAGTCAGGCAAACATTTTAAAATTTATTGGTTTTAGAGAGAGGAAGGGAGAGAGAGAGACAGAAATATTGATCTGTTTCTATATGTGCCCTAAGGATGGAATCAGCAAACTTTGCAAATTGGGATGAATCTCTAACAAACTGAGCTATCTGGCCAGGGCGGGTCAGGATTTTTTTAAAAAGATTTTATTTATTGGTTTTAGGGGGTGGAACAGGAAGCATCAACTTATACTGATTGCTTGGTGTATGTGCCTTGACCCAGCAAGCCCAGGCTTTCAAACAGGGAACCTCAGCATTCTAGGTTTATCCATTGCATCACCACAAGTCAGGAGCAGATCAAGGATTTTTATATTTTGTTTATTAATGTGTTCCCAACATCTAGAACCCTTGACCCATAGTAGTCCTTAGCCTTAGGGGTTGTTCAGTATTTGTTGAATTAATGAATGTTGAATAAATTTTTAATTTACTTAGGAAAGCCCAATAAATTAGTTAAAGAAAAAAAATCCATATAAAACTACCTGCAGTAGGTTGAATGGTATGGTAGCTCCCCAGAAAGATATGTCTACCTCATGGGACCCATGAATGTAACCTTACTCAGAAAAAGTCTTTGCAGATGTGATTAAGTTAAGGATGTTGAGACAAGATGATCCTGAATTATCCTGGATTATCTAGGTGGTCTCTAAATGCAATGACAGATGTCCTTGTAAGAGACACACAGAGCAGAGATGGACAAAGAGGAAAAGACCACGTGAAGACAGAGACAGAGATTGGAGTTGTTCAGCCACAAGCCAAGGAACACCTGGAGCCATCAACATCTGCAAGAGGCAAGGAAGGACCACCCCCTACAGAGCATGGCCCTGCCACTTTGAGTTTAGACTCCTGGCCTCCAGAACTCTGAGAGAGAAAATTCCTGTTTTAAGCCACCAAGTTTGTCATGGCATTTATTATGACAGCGCTAAGAAACCAATACACTACCAGACTAACAAGAGAATTTTGTAAGGAGGATGACTACAAGATCAATATGATGAAATCAACCGCTGTTTTTTGTACTCTTAATAAGTAATTAGAAAAAATAATTTAGGAAAGTATATTTTCTAATTTTTCTAAATTAACTTCAGGTCTCAGAGGGAAAAGACAGAAGACCAATATCTAACTACTAGGAATTCCAGAAAGAGAATTGAAAGAGAGAAGACATGTTATTTCTCAGAGGGGTCTATAACACTGACCCTCAAAGGGAAGGGGTCCCGGTCTCAATCTGATCACTCCCAGAATGCCAATTTCCTTCAGTCCTCTTGTCTCCATCCAGACACAAATTTGGAGAAGCAGAGTGGCAACTGATGTCAGGCCACAAAGAGTACATTCACACACAGACACACACACAGCAGGCAAACCAGCTTTACATTTACATAACTAATAGGGGGCACTCCAAGAATCCTTCCCTGGACAGCTCAGCACGTATTGAATATATGACTTTCTAAGTCCGTCCAATCTGGGAAGCAAGCAGCAATTTAAAAATAGCAGCTTCTCTTGCCAAACCAAAAACTAATGTCTGTATTACCAGGCAGCTTCTACATTTTTAACGGCTAAGAGACCGTTAAAACCTGCCTGGTCCTGCCCTACTCTGGCCCTGCCCCACAGCCTGGAAGAATCAGAAAGCCCCAGCTACAGGCGCTCTCAGGGCCCTAACTTGAGATGCCTTGGCTTGCCCCTCCCCTTAGTTACAGCAACCTTCTGTAATGAGCTCAGGGTTGGTTGCTCATCTGGTGGATTACCAAACTCAGATCAGATGCTCATCTTCTGTGCCTTTCTCACCCAACTGTTCCGGCAGGCTTCTCTGACTGTGGGTGATTCTGCACAGAAATGGGTATTCAGAATGACAGATGTCACCACTGGTTGGGCTGGTAATTGTCCAACCACCAGCTGTTGGGTGAAATGCTCTGTAGCATCTGTTGCTTTCCCTTGGTGTGAATACTCTCACTGTGGCTGATTTCCAATTCGACATCAACCTGAAAATTGGACTGTGTGCAGTTAGGAAGTGAGGTAAGCAGCTTCCAACCCCTCATGGTAAACTCAGGGCCCTTCTTGAGGACATGCTACCAGGGTTCTCACACCTTGTAGATCAAGTCTTGCCTCTGTCCTGCCTCTGCATTTTTTATTATTATTATTATTATTATTTTGTATTTTTCTGAAGCTGGAAACGGGGAGAGACAGTCAGACAGACTCCCGCATGCGCCTGACCGGGATCCACCCGGCACACCCACCAGGGGCGATGCTCTGCCCACCAGGGGGCGATGCTTTGCCCCTCCAGGGCGTCGCTCTGCCACGACCAAAGCCAATCTAGCGCCTGGGGCAGAGGCCAAGGAGCCATCCCCAGCGCCCGGGCCATCTTTGCTCCAATGGAGCCTTGGCTGCGGGAGGGGAAGAGAGAGACAGAGAGGAAGGAGGGGGGGGTGAAGAAGCAAATGGGCGCTTCTCCTATGTGCCCTGGCCGGGAATCGAACCCGGGTCCCCCGCACGCCAGGCCGACACTCTACCACTGAGCCAACCGGCCAGGGCCTGCCTCCGCATTTTTGTTTGTTTGTTATATTTTTCAGAGACAGAGTCAGAGAGAGGGATAGATAGGGACAGACAGACAGGAACGAAGAGAGATGAGAAGCCTCAATCATTAGTTTTTCGTTGGGACACCTTAGTTGTTCATTGATTGCTTTCTCATATGTGCCTTGACCGGGGGGCTACAGCAGACCAAGTCACCCCTTGCTTGAGCCAGCAACCTTGGGCTCATGCTGGTGAGTTTTACTCAAACCAGATGAGCCCGTGCTCAAGCTGGCGAGCTCGGGGTCTCGAACCTGGGTCCTCCACATCCCAGTCGGACGTTCTATCCACTCAGTCGGACGTTCTATCCACTGCGCCATCGCCTGGTCAGGCTGCCTCCGCATTTTTAAAATGTGTCACTCATAGGAATTTATACTGAGGTATTATGAGCAGAATGGGATGGAAACTTGTGAGTTTCATAGCCTTGGTTCCCAGTAGCAGTCCCACTACTTAAGACCCAAGCTATCAATTAAGCTATTTCACCAATGTGGGCCTCAGTGATCTCACCTGTAAAATTGGGATACTGATACCTGACACAGTGGTTGTGAGAAATAAATAAGATAATATTCATGAAGTACTTGATAATCAGTCAATATGACTTCCTTCCATACATTACCATGAACAATTGTTTATAATATAATACTACGTGCAAAAATCAGAATGGCAAACTCTTTCTGTGCATTATTATCCGGGAGGGACTGGCTGCCTGGGATGCAGGCAGGGAGATTAACAGAGAAGAGCATGAGCAACCTTTCTAGGGTGATGTAAATATTCTTTATCTTGAGAAGGGTGAGGGTTACAAAGGTGCATGCCTTTGTCAGAACTCATCTAACTGTATTCTTACAAGCTGAGGCTTGCATTCCATGGAAATTATACCTCTCTTTAAAAAAAATGAAAAAATAGTGGGGAAGAGAGCATGATTATAGATTACAAGTGATTTTAAAACCTTTGAATTAACAAGTGGATATGAGGATATGAGAGTTGGGTGAGCAGGCTCACTAGGCCAGGCTAAAACCCTTTCTGGCCTTGTCTGGAGGTGGCCTGAATCTCTCTCTCTCTCTCTAGCATGGAAGTGTCCGGGCAGCTGCCAATCACAGTGACCATGGGAGTCCTGGGCTTAGGCAAGGGTGCTATGTTGTTGAGCATCATCACACCCACCTTACATTTTTCTGGCAGGCCAGTGCTCCAAGACCACCTTCTGGGGGACCCGGAAGTCAGAGTTTAGTCAAGGCTTGTATTGTGCAAGGGATACTGAAACCAGGCCATGTGACTCAGCTGGAAGATCTCACCCTGTAGAGCTGACTGTTGGACCAAGTTTATCCAACAGACACGGTAATCAACCCGAGCATGCCTTTGAAGACTATTAAGCAATGCCTTCCTGCTTCCTGGATTCCTACAGCCAGTGCCCCAGGTACTGTGCTGAATTTGACCCTCCCCAACACACTGGCACCGACGATCTGACTGGAAACTGTTGCCACATACCAAAGGCTTGGGAAGCCCAGAGGAAACCTGTCCCGCAATATTAACAGAAGAGGAAGAAAAAAGGATGTCAGAGACAGTCTCTCAAACAGAAACCGGTAAGGTCTGTCCTATTTTATACACTTTCCTATCCCCCCAAAAAAAGTGCCACATGTAAGCCAAAAAGCAGCAGTTACTTCAAGATGAAATGTGAGTAATTAGTAAGATGAGCAGAACTTCCTTTTCCTGTCATTCAGAAGATACTTGGCCTAAGACCCCAGCGGATATAGGTTCTTTCATATTGTGTTCTCATTTCACGTCTATGAATTTTAATCTGGATACCAAAAGTTTGGCAACAGAGTTCAATATTGAGATTTAGCTTTTGAAAGAGTCTAATGTAGTCTTTACTTAGTTGTCTCCTACAAGTGAACAAATAATATAGAAATGTCTAAATATTTAATTATGAAGAACTTAAAAAAGTTTTTACAGTGGACAATAAAAGATTAATTGTTATCTCTTTTTATCTGTAAGAATAATGTTTATGGTGTTTCCCTATTTTTTCTGGGAAAGTAATAAAAATAATACTAATACTAATGATACTAATTTTGGGAAAGTATCTCAACAGGGGTTTTTGGGCTGACTAGTACCAAAAAACTACATTTCTTATTCCAGGACATGATTTGTGATGCTCTATATCTACAAAATGCAATTCTGAATAAAAACAACTTGACTTACAGATTGGATACTGTAGAATATAAATACACTACTGCCTTTAAAATGAGAAACTTGTAAACAAGTTGGCCACATATACTGATTTAATTTTGTTGATGAACACACTTTCAGTTTATCTGTTTCAAAAATAACCCAGATAGCCTGACCTATGGTGGCGCAGTGGGATAAAGCGTTGACCTGGAACACTGAGGTTGCCGGTTCGAAACCCTGGGCTTGCCTGGTCAAGGCACATATGGGAGTTGATGCTTCCTGCTCCTCCCCCTTCTCTCTCTCTCTCTCTCCCCTCTCTCTAAAAAAAAAAAATAAATAAATAAATAAATAAATAAAATATTAAAAATAAAATAAAATAAAAATAACCTGGATAGAATTTTTAATAGTCAATCTGTTATAAAAATTCATCAAGTGACATATTGGAAAATATTATTTTTTTAAATGTTTATTTTATTGACTTTAGAGAGAGGAAGGGAGAGAGACAGGAATAGCTGTTCCTGTATGTGCCCTGACCAGCGATTGAACCAGCATCCTCCTCTGTTTGGGACGATGCTCCAACCACCTGAGGTATCTGGCCAGGACAGAAAATACTATTTTTAAATGACTTGCTTTTATTTTTCCTTTGAAAGCCATGTGTGCTGAGAGTTCCAACTTATGCTGGAAATTGACACCATGATATGAATGCTTGAATAAGCACCAAGTTGCTTGAATTTTCTCCAGGAGCAAGCTAAACTAGATCTCGTGTTATCAGAAGGTACGCAGCTCAATTTCTGGACAGTGTGGGTTGCAATCTACTTCCCAGTATTTCTTTCTGCCCCAGAATTTTTTCATGGCTAACAAACCAAAGTACAATAAAAGAAACAACAGGTAACCCAAGGCACAGGGTACAGCCAGCATTCTCTGTCGTTGGGAAATACAAATACATTGAGCATATGTGGGAAAAAAATTCTTGACATGTTACAGTCATAATTAGTAAACAGGACTAGCAATAAAGAGATTTTACATGGCTAGGGTCACAGGTTAAGGAGGTCTTGAAAAGTAATTTAGTTTGCAGCAGAGGGATCTTGTTCCTGGGGAAAGCAGTTGGTACTGGCTAGCTTTCAGGGCTGTCCCATCTTGGTGCTATGGAGTGTAATCTGAGCAGCCATTTTGTCATCATTATGACACTCAGTTGTTTTCTTTTTTTATAGCAGGAAGAGAGAAAGAGAGAGAGTGTGTGGGACAGGAAGGAAGAGAGATGAGAAGCATTGACTTGTTGTTGTGTCATTTAGTTGTTTATTGATTGCTTCTCATATGTACCTTGATGGGGGGGTGCCGGGGGGGTGCTCAAACTTGGGTCCCTCAGCATCCCAGGTCCATGCTTTATCTGCTGCACCACCACCAGTCAGGTGGCACTGGGTTCTTTTTTTTTTTTTTTTTTTTTTACAGAGATAGAGAGTCAGAGAGCGGGATAGATAGGGACAGACTCATCAGTTTTTTGTTGCAACACCTTAGTTGTTCATTGATTGCTTTCTCATATGTGCCTTGACTGTGGGGCTATAGCAGACCAAGTAACCCCTTGCTGGAGCCAGCGACCTTGGGTCCAAGCTGGTAAGCATTGCTCAAACCAGATGAACCCGCGCTCAAGCTGGTGACCTCAGGGTCTCGAACCTGGGTCCTCCGCATCTCAGTCCGACGCTCTATCCACTGTGCCACTGCCTGGTCAGGCAGCACTGGATTCTTTTTTTTTTTTTTTTTTTGTATTTTTCTGAAGCTGGAAACAGGGAGAGACAGTTAGACTCCCGCATGCGCCCGACCGGGATCCACCCGGCACGCCCACCAGGGGCGACGCTCTGCCCACCAGGGGGCGATGCTCTGCCCCTCCGGGCCTCGCTCTGCCGCGACCAGAGCCACTCTAGCGCCTGGGGCAGAGACCAAGGAGCCATCCCCAGCGCCCGGGCCATCCTTGCTCCAATGGAGCCTTGCTGCAGGAGGGGAAGAGAGAGACAGAGAGGAAGGAGGGGGTGGGGGTAGAGAAGCAAGTGGGCGCTTCTCCTATGTGCCCTGGCCGGGAATCGAACCCCGGTCCCTTGCACACCAGGCCGACGCTCTACCGCTGAGCCAACCAGCCAGGGCGGCACTGGATTCTTTTTTTTTTTTTTTTACAGAGGAGAGGGAGAGACAGAGAGAGGAGAGACAGAGAGAGAGAAGGGGGGAGGAGCTGGAAGCATCAACTCCCATATGTGCCTTAACCAGGCAAGCCCAGGGTTTCGAACCGGCGACCTCAGCATTTCCAGGTCGACACTTTATCCACTGCGTCACCACAGGTCAGGCCTGGCACTGGATTCTTAAGTGAGGCAAAGGAGTTAGGTGTGGGGCAGAGTGGGTTGAGGATCAGTGTGCTAGAGATGGAGGGGTCTCTTAGCTATGTATAAAATGACCCGTTTCACCCTTATTTCACCTTTGGGGCTAAATCAATTTAACATTCACAAGCTGAATGTTATTACCTGCCTTTGACACACTGTTCCACATCATAATACTTTACTAGAGGCACTTAAAACATGAATATTAGAAAATAGTTCTAATAATTTTTAGCACAAAATATTTTTCCGGCCCTGGCCGGTTGGCTCAGTGGTAGAGCGTCGGCCTGGCGTGCAGGAGCCCCGGGTTCGATTCCCGGCCAGGGCACACAGGAGAGGTGCCCATCTGCTTTTCCACCCCTCCCCCTCTCCTTCCTCTCTGTCTCTCTCTTCCCCTCCTGCAGCTGAGGCTCCACTGGAGCAAAGTTTGCCCGGGAGCTGAGGATGGCTCTGTGGCCTCTGCCTCAGGCGCTAGAATGGCTCTGATTGCGGCAGAGTGACGTCCCAGATGGGCAGAGCATCGCCCCCTGGTGGGCATGCTGGGTGGATCCCGGTTGGGCGCATGTGGGAGTCTGTCTGTCTCCCCGTTTCCAGCTTCGGAAAAAAAATAAAAAATAAATTTTAAAAATATATATTTTTCCTATGCTTTTAAATTTTTTTAAATTTAATTTAATTTAATTTTATTTTATTTTTACAGAGACAGAGAGTGAGTCAGAGAGAGGGATAGACAGGGACAGACAGACAGGAACAGAGAGATGAGAAGCATCAATCATTAGTTTTTCATTGTGTGTTGCAACACCTTAGCTGTTCATTGATTGCTCTCTCATATGTGCCTTGACCGTGGGCCTCCAGCAGACCGAGCAACCCCTTGCTGAAGCCAGCGACATCGGGTTCAAGCTGGTGGGCTCTTGCTCAAACCAGATGAGCCAACGCTCAAGGTGGCAACCTCGGGGTCTCGAATCTGGGTCCTCTGCATCCCAGTCTGACGCTCTATCCACTGCGCCACCGCCTGGTCAGGCTGCTTTTAAAATTTTAATTCACTGTCAGTCTTTCAACATGGACAAGACTTCTAAAAGGATTACAAGTATATTTTACTTTTAATATTTTTTTATAAAACTTTCTATAATACCACATTTTAATATTATATAATATCATGTGCTTTCCAAAATTGTTGTGAAGTATTAGACTATATGAATGATCAGTAGGCTCTAAAGAATTTTTTTATGTTTATTTGATTGATTTTAGAGAGAGGAAGGGAGAGAGCGAGAGAGAGACAGGAACATTGATCTGTTCCTCTATGCGCCCTGGCCAGGGATTGAACCAGCAACCTCTGTGCTTCTGGATTATGCTCTACCAACCAAGCTATCCAGCCAGGGCTTAATTTTTTTTTAAACTTTTATTTATTAATTGATTTTTAGAGAGACAGAGAGAGAAAGGGAGAGAGACAGGAGGGGAAAGGGAAGCATTCATTTGTTGTTCCACTTAGTTGTGCATTTATTGGTTGCTTCTCATGAGTGTCCTGACCAGGGATCGAACCTACAACCTTGCCGTTTTGGGACAATGCTCTAACCTACTGAGCTAACTGGCCAGAGCCTAAAGTATTCTTAAGTTAGTTTTGTTTTATTGATTGATTTGAGAGAGAGAGAGATTTGTTGTTCCACTTATTTATGCTTTCATTGGCTGATTTTTGTATGTGCCCTGATAGGGGATTGAACTGGCAACCTTGGTGAATCAGGACACCTCTAAGCAACTGAGCAACCTGGCCAGGGCTAATGCATACATTTTTTTTATAAGGAGACTAGATCTGTGTATTTCATATGCAGCCAGGAACATTTTTTTAGACATGGACTATTTTTAAAAGAACCTAACCAGACTTAAACATTTAAATGTTTACCTTCTTAACTGGGAAGCCAATCAGTTGGAAGCCAGGGAGAGAGGTCTTGAGTGAGCAGCCACTTGGATCATCACATAGGGCATCTTCCCACAAGATGCCAGTGCCTAGAGGAAGAGATAGTCCCAGAAAGTACACTGTGAGACTCTCAAAATAGATGGCAACATCAACAGCTGGCAGCAGCAGCCCCTATTCACGGTGTGCTGATGATAATACCAGGTGCTTACCAAGCAGTAGCTGATCTTAATCTCATGACAGCTCTGTGGGCCTGAGCTATTGTCATTTCTACCTTATAAAGAATCTAAGGCTTATAATGTTTGTAAGCTACTTGCCTGAAGATAATATTATATGTTAATAATCACAATAGCTAACATTCATTATATGCTCACTACAAAACAGGCAGTATTCTAAGAATTTGTTATAGCATGTATTAACTCATTTTCTTTTTTTCTTTTTTCTTTTTTTTTACAGTGACAGAGAGAGAGTCAGAGAGAGGGATAGATAGGGACAGACAGACAGGAACAGAGATAGATGAGAAGCATCAATCATCAGTTTTTTGTTGCGACACCTTAGTTGTTAATTGATTGCTTTCTCATATGTGCCTTGACTGTGGGCCTTCAGCAGACTGAGTAATCCCTTGCTCAAGCCAGCGACCTTGGGTCCAAGCTGGTGAGTTTTGCTCCAACCAGATGAGCCCGCGCTCAAGCTGGCGACCTGGAGGTCTCGAACCTGGGTCCTCCGCATCCCAGTCCAACGCTCTATCCACTGTGCCACTGCCTGGTCAAGGCTATTTTCATTCTTTTTAAAAGATTTTATTTATTGATTTTACAGAAAGATGGGGGCAGGGAGCAAGAAATATTAACTTATTGTTGCTTCACTTTAGTTGTTGCTTGTCATATGTGCCTTGGCCAGGCAAGTACAGGGTTTCAAACTGGTGACCTCAGCATTCCAGGTCAATGCTCTATCCACTGTGCCAACTGTACTAACTCATTTAATACAACAATTCAATAAGGCAGTTCCAGTTCACCCCATTTACAGGTGAGGAATTTGAAGTCCAGATGTGTTAAGACTCTTATCCAAACAAGAGAGTGGTAGAGCTAGGACTTAAACTTCACCTGAACAAAGTCTGTGCCTTTATTTTTTTTTATTTTTTTATTTTTTCATTTTTCTGAAGCTGGAAACGGGGAGAGACAGTCAGACAGACTCCCGCATGCGCCCGACCGGGATCCACCCGGCACGCCCACCAGGGGCGACGCTCTGCCCACCAGGGGGCGATGCTCTGCCCATCCTGGGCGTCGCCATGTTGCGACCAGAGCCACTCTAGCGCCTGAGGTAGAGGCCACAGAGCCATCCCCAGCGCCCAGGCCATCTTTGCTCCAATGGAGCCTTGGCTGCGGGAGGGGAAGAGAGAGACAGAGAGGAAAGCGCGGCGGAGGGGTGGAGAAGCAAATGGGCGCTTCTCCTGTGTGCCCTGGCCGGGAATCGAACCCGGGTCTTCCGCACGCTAGGCCGACGCTCTACCGCTGAGCCAACCGGCCAGGGCTGTGCCTTTATTTTTATAATAGTTTGCAAATGTGGTGAGGACATGGAACAGACTAGGAAAGAATCCGCTTTTGAGAATGAGGGGTTCGTGATGGAGCAGGGCAGGACACTGTTGACTGGGTCTGGAAGGGTAATAGGACTTTGCCAGGCAGAGCTAGGGACAAAAAGTATTCAACAGAAGACAAAGCATGAGAGGTTGACAAGGTGGAATGTGGCTGGAAGGGGGTGAAAAGAGGGGAAATGTGGGCAGGAAGGCAGCGTCCCATTGATGGGAGGGTCTCTGGAGGTCTCTTAAGGGCTTAAGTTTTAATCCCAGACCATGAAAAAAGTAACTCACCTGCTCTGTCCTCGGTTTTCTCATCTGTGTAATGGAGATGATAATAGGACTTACATCCAGTGGCTACTGGAAGGACTGAATGAGATACTACAATATAGTCTGTGGCCATACCACCCTGGACACGCCGATCTCGTCTGATCTCAGAAGCTAAGCAGGATTGGGCCTGGTTAGTACTTGGATGGGAGAAACTACACTAAAAGCATTTGCATATAGCTTGGCATATCAGAAGTCCCCATACATGTCAGTTATAATGATTAATTTATTACATAAGTAAGTGTAATTGCCTCTTACATTTCTGTATTAGGCACAAGTCTTTGTTTCAAACAGTGGAAACCCAGTTCAGAAAAGTGTTTTTTGTTTTGTTTTGGAAGACTCAACATCACCATGGAAAGTGCAAGGGTCTTGCTAGCCCTGGTTTCAGGGACAGCTGGATCCAAGGACTCTGACACTGCCAAATCTGTCATCTCTGCTTCCCTATCTAAACTCTATTGTTTCAAATATTTATTGGAGTCATAGTGGTCAGCAGCTATAGAATCTCCCATCTTCACCACCCAGCAGGAAGGCAGCCGTTCTCTCTAGCTCTGAGTTTAACAATCATGGGGGAAGTGCTGGTCTATATAACACAGCTAGGGAGGTGGGGGCCTATAAGACTGGGGAACGCCCATTTGAAACACATTGTATATGATGAGGAGAGAGGGACAGGACCATCTTCCAGAAGAATGAGGTATAGTTCTGGGCAGACAAAACAACAGAGTACACCCAAAAAAGTACCTTCTTGCATACATGGCTTTTTCCATGGTAACAGAATCAATGTCTTTTGTTTCTCAAGATTTAACATCACAACTAGACTGTGTATGTGTGTGCGTGCGTGCACACTCACACCTGTGCGTGTGCCTGCGGAAAACTTGTTTTTCTCTTTGGAATCTTATAACATCTTCTTTTTGTCCCTATTGTTCTGAAATTTCCTGGCGATGTAACTTGGCATGAACCAAGTTCCATCTAATTTTCTGGGAACTTAGTGGGCCTTACTATGGTAATGATTGTTCTTCAGAGTTTCTGAACTGTTTTTTTCTTTTTGAGGATTTCCTCCCCTATTTCCTCTGTTCTTTCTGAAACTCTTAAAACTCAGGTCCTAGACTGGCCCTCCACTTTTCTGATAATTTCTCTCCTATTTTCCATCTCTTTGTCCTTCAGTTATGGGAATGTGCTCCCAAAACCTTATATCCAACTCTTCTGTTCTCATTTTCATTGCTATTATCATAACATTAATTCCAAGAGCTGTTTATATGCGTGTAAAATATCCTTTGACTCAGAAAAAATGTTTGAACTTTTTAAAGTGTCTCTACATGCAAAATAAAGAACAAAGTTCTTTATAACCTTAAAACTTTTTTTTAATTTATTGATTTTAGAAAGAGAGGAAGGAAGAGAGAGACAGACAGAAAGAAACATCAATCTGCTCCTGTATGTGCCCTGACTGGGGATCAAACCTGTAACCTTTGCATATAAGGATGATGCTCTAACCAACCAAGCTATCCAGCCAGGGCTAGAACAAAGTTCTTTTTTATGAGATTGGTTTTCATTGTATCAGATCCAGCTCAAAAATCTGGTTTTCAACTTCATACAATTAACAGCTAAAACCAAGATGCCTTTTGTGCAATTGTCCAAGTGCTGATTTTACCGGCTTCCATGGAGCTAGTCAACATTATAGTTTGGACCAAATAAAACACATTGTTTAGAAGCTAAGGAAATGGGAAAGTTGCCGCCTTAGACTAATACTGTGCCATTAGCAGGCACAAAGACATGTCAGATGGTTTAGCTTCAATCTAAAAAAGTGTTATATATAATAAGCTTTTATTGTAGATTGATGACCCTACAGGCCTTAGTAACTGTTAGAATCCCCAAAGTGAAATGCCTTCTTCCAGAAGAACACCTGGAAGTTCCAAGACAATCTACTGGGGGTGAAACTCCAAAGTGGTAACAAATATTTTGAAACACATGAGGTATTTTGGAAACACTTTGTAAGTCTGAGTATGAGGGCCCAGAGAGGAAGGTGTGGGACTCTACACATCTGGAATTCCTTCAAGGAAACCAAAGGGTCAGGAAATACTTGTCTTATTTGTACAAAAGCTTCCTTATGGGAGCATGTAGATGTTTGCCTGTGGATCTGAAGTCCACATTAAATGAGGTTATCACAAATGATGACTCTCTGTAACACAAGCTGCCACAATCTCTTCTATTTAAGATCAGAATACCACTTCTAATATTTCATATTAAAAGTACATGGGCTTCCAAAGGACAAGATTATGGCTTAACTAAATATGGTTTATCAATAGTTTTTATTTTTCCAATTCATTGAAGGTTATTCTTGCCTTTTCAAGAGGTTTTATTCACTTGAATTTTTTTTGACAACTTGGTTGAGCTTAATCAACAAGTTCAAAGAAGACAGCATGAAAATAATTAACTAATATTGAAAATGTTCATAAATTCAAGGCAAAATTCAACTTTGGGAAACAGAGAGAATGATATTGATGGCCCTGGCTGGTTAACTCCGTTGGTTAGGATGTCATCCCTATACGCCAAGTTTGCGGGTTCTATCCCCGATCAGGGCATATACAAGAATCAACCAATGAATGCATAAATGAATAGAACAATAAATCAATGTTTCTTTCTCTTTTTTCTTTCCTCTTTCTCTAGAATCAACTTTTACAAATTATGAGGTTTTAGGCCAACAAAATGAGAAATGAAGGGGGAATCAGCCAGAAAACTGTCTTTCAGTTGCTCCTAATAGACACCCATTCAAACTGGCTTAAGCAGAAAGCAGAGGAGTGAGAGGGCTTTTTGGAATGACATGAATGCATGTGATGAGTTCCCAGGGCAAGACGTGCAGGCAGGAGGCCCTGGACCCAGAAACCAGCAAAGCCACTCCTCTGTCTGCAGCTGTCTTCTGACGGTCATCTCTGCTAGTCACTCCCGGAGTCATTCTCAATTCTTGTTTTCTACACCTCTTTGCAATCTGTCAGTAAGTTCTGTTGGCTTCACATCAAAACATACCCGAATTTGACCCTTTTTACCAGCTCCACCACTGTCTCTGATCCAAGCCACCATTCCCACACGCACGGAATTTTGCAATGGCCTTCTAACAGGCCTCCCTGCTTCTGCCCTGCAGCCACCATACTGATCATGCCTGGGAGAGCAAGTTGGATCATGCCATAGCCCTACTCAAACTTCCCTATAGCTCAGGGGTTGGGAAACTTTTTGGCTGAGAGAGCTATGAATGCCACATATTTTAAAATGTAATTCCGTGAGAGCCATACAACAACCTGGGTACGTTATGCATTATCCAATAAAAATTTAGTGTTGTCCTGGAGGACAGCTGTGACTGGCTCCAGCCACCCGCAACCATGAACATGAGCAGTAGGAAATGAATGGATTGTAATACATGTCTCTAAAATATATATATGTAATAAAATATATATATTTTAGAGACAGAGAGAAGGATAGACAGGGACAGACAGACAGGAACGGAGAGAGATGAGAAGCATCAATCATCAGCTTTTTGTTGTGCATTGTGACACCTTAGTTGTTCATTGATTGCTTTCTCATATGTGCCTTGACCATGGGCCTTCAGCAGACCGAGTAACCCCTTGCTGGAGCCAGTGATCTTGGGTCCAAGCTGGTGAGCTTTTGCTCAAACCAGATGAGCCCGCGCTCAAGCTGGTGACCTCGGGGTCTCGAACCTGGATCCTCGGCATCCCAGTCCGATGCTCTATCCACTGTGCCACCGCCTGCTCAGGCTGTTTTATATTTTTAACGTTATTATTTTTTTTTTATTAAAGATTTGTCCGTGAGCCAGATGCAGCCATCAAAAGAGCCACATCTGGCTCGCAAGAGATAGGTTCCCGACCCCTGCTATAGCTCTTCTCACTCAAAAGGCCCTGCAGAACCAGCCCCTGTGGCTTCTCTGATTTTATTTCCTACTCCCTTCCCCTTCCAGCCTGCTCCACAGTGGTCACCAGGCACACTCTCACCTCAGGGCCTTTGCTCTTGTTAAGCCAAATTCGGAGGGACCCAAAATATGAAAGACAGGAACAATGTTCGTCGTTTACACATCAAAGCTTTATTGTCTAGCTTGGCCAAGTGGTGGCAGCTCCAACAGAAATCTGAGGGAGAGCGCGCTGGCCCTTTATTCTACCTAGTTTTTATAGTTTTGAAAGTGGGAAGTACAGAAGCAAAAATTGTACTTAGGAGCCCTTTACCACTATTGGTTATAGTCATATGTCCTTTAACATGATAGGACCATGTTCAATTTGCAAGCCATACATCCTTTTGGAGAAACCAAATCAACACAATGGTAGAAAGATATCTCTTTACATATTAAAAGGCCTTCCTATATTTTCTAGTGTTCATCCGCCATCTCTCTGTCCAGAGTCAGACGTATTAACCACATGCATTTACATAAGAGGTAGTTTCTGTGGGGACAAATGCCCACAAATGGCTCATAGTTATAAGAAAAGGTTTATTTTGGCTTTTCTCTTCCTGCACCTGGCTAGCCATTCACTCCTTTCCCCACAGGTGTGGTGGAATGTCAGGGAATCCATGTTTTCCTTCCCTTTTCGTTTACAATACAATGTCAAGAGCCATCCTGGTTATGCCAATCACACAGTACAGAGACTATTCTCACAATTTCTCTGCACACCTTAACCCAAATTAATAAAATGTTCTCCAAGCCTCCTAAAATATTAATTCTGTAGCCTTTGGTACTTCACAACACCTGCGGGTGAAATGGCTCAGTGGCTCCTCAGCTCTCACTGTTCCCTATCCCCTCCAACCTCTTTTCCAGTTACCACTTTCAGGACCATTTCAGCTATCCTAGACCCTGAGACCAGGCAATACAATTTTTTTTTTTTTTTTTTTTTTTTACAGAGACAGAGCGAGAGTCAGAGAGAGGGATAGATAGGGACAGTCAGGAACCAAGAAAGACGAGAAGCATCAATCATCAGCCTTTCATTGCAACACCTTAGTTGTTCATTGATTGCTCTCTCACCCTTGACCATGGGCCCTCAGCAGAGCTAGAACCCCTTGATCGGGCCAGAGCTTTTTGCTCAAGCCAGATGAGCCTGCGCCCAAGCTGGCAACTCCGGGGTCTCAAACCTGGGTCCTCCACATCCAAGTCCGACACTCTGTCCACTGCGCCACTGCCTGGTCAGGCTCAATACCATTTTTTTAATCTTAACTCCTTATTGCCAAACAACCATGAACTCCCAAATTCATCAGAATTATTCCACTGAGGTGGAAGCTGCCATCAGCTGCCTGGTCAACCTGCATCTGAGGGCCTCCTACACCTACCTCTCTCTGGGCTTCTATTTCCACCTGACGATGTGGCTCTGGAGGAAGTGGGCCACTTTTCTGTTGGCTGAGGAGAAAAGCTGGAGGGCGCCAAGCATCTCTTAAAGACGCAAAGTGGGTATAACTCAGGATGCCACAGAAGCCACCATGGCCGGGACAAGAACCTGAACAAGGCCCTTGTGGGTCTGCCTGCCCTGCGTTCTACCTGCACAGACCCTCATCTCTGTGACTTCCTGGAGAACCGCTTCCTGGATGAGCAGGTGAAACTCATTAAGAAGATGAGCGACCACCTGACCAACCTCTGCAAGCTGGCCAGCCCCCAGGCTGGGCTGGGTGTCTATTTCTTCAAAAGGCTCCCCCTCAAGCATGACTAGGAGCTTTTGGAGCCCAGAGGCCTTTGAGGAGCCCCTCTGCATTCCTTTAGTGTCAGGCTTCTGTCTGAGCCTCTCCTGGAAACCAGTATCCTTTTAACCACCCTGGAGCCTTCTCCCACGTATAGGACCAAATAGAAAACAAACAAACAAATGACAAACTCTATTTTTAGTTCCTTTTACATGTGCGACAAAATTCCATTTTCTGCCACATTCAACTTCCCCCTCTGACATCGCCTGCCTGGGCTGGCACTCCCCACCCTTCCTACTGCTGCCCTGGCCAGAGGCCAGAGGGCAGTGGCTGGGCTGGGATGGATCCCTAGTGGTGGGTTCCAGGACAGAAAGGTCCTGCTGGAGAGTTAAGACCCTGGTTGTCCCTGGCTGTACAGCTCGGTTAATTGGAGCATCATCCCAAACCACGGAGGTTGCCATTTTGATTCCCGGTCAGGACATATATGAGAACAGATTGATGTTCCTGTCTCTCACTCACTCTCCTTTCCTCTTTCTCTAAAATCAATAAAATAAACAACCAAAAAAAAAACCAAAAAACAACTGGTCGGCTCAAGGGCAAGCCCAAACTGTGGGGGGAGGCTGAAATGACGGGAGGTCAGCCACTCACTGTGAGTGGTAGGCATTGGTCTGGAGAGAAGCGAACCCAGGAGGCCTGAGAGCAAGGCAGAGACAAGAGACAGCACTGCCTCAGAGAGACAGAAATAAGGAGAAGCTGCCCGACCGCCCCTTTCCTGTTCTTCCTGCCACTTAGATAGCAGCCATTTGTTAAGCCTCTCTTTCTTGCTTGGAATGTGCAGGTCACTAGGGATGTGCATGAACAAGACAAAAGAGGGCCCTTCCTTGTGAAGTTTGCATTCCTGCGGGAGAGAGAAACATGAAATGATAGTCAGTCATGTGAATATTTAATCCATTAATTAGAAGCATAGTTACCAATGAGAATTAATAAGACTAATTAGTTATTTATAAGTGCCCCAAAGGTAAAATGCAGTATGCTGTAAAGAGATAGGACATGGGATGTCACCCAGCCTGGGGCCTCAGAGAAGGCTTAGCTGCTGGGACTTCAAAGACAAGAGTTAGCTAGGCAAAGAGGGAGGGGAAGAATATTTTAGAAAGAAAAAAATGGGTTATGCAAAGACCCTGAAGTAACTGAGAGTATGGCACATTCAAGTGACTAAGAGGAGTCCAGTGTACTCAGCTAGAGGAGATGATGTGAGATGAAATAGAAGTGGTGGTGATGCCTGACCTGTGGTGGCACAGTGGATCTAGTGTCAACCTGGAATGCTGAAGTCACTGGTTCAAAACCCTGGGCTTGCCTGGTCAAGTCACATACAACAAGCAACCAATGAACAGCTAGAGTGGAGCAACTATTTCTCATTCCCTGCCCACCCCCTGCCTCCTCCCTCTGTAAAATTAATAAATAAATTTTAAAAGAAACAGAAGTGGTGGGCGGGGCCAAATCAGCCACACCTGTAGCTGTGGTCAGGGGTTTGGATTTTATTCCAAGTGCAGTGAGAAGCATTTCTTTAAGGGCCCTAAGCAGGAGAACAACATGATGTCACAAGCAGCTTAGGAAGGTCACCCTGGAGACAGGTCTCTCGATGCGCTGACATGGAAAAACATTCAAGACAGACACTTAAAGAAAAAAAGGCAGCTTGCCAAATGAAACACACAGAGCTATCTCAGTTATGAAAAAAACAAGCAAACAAAACACAAGTTGGAGTGAAAACACACAGTCCGAAAGGACACCCGTATAATTAGTGGCACAGTTTGCCCTCCCAGGGAGCAGTGGACTTGGCTTTGGTGAAATTAAACATCGCTTTTTGTGCTCAGTTTTAAAGAAATTGAAAATTCTTTTTAGAAAGTGAATGTATTGCTTGTTTAATTAAACAAATGACCAAACAAATAAATAAAGATGTCCTGTTTTGATAAAAGCAAATAAACAAGTTGGTTTTTCCAGAAGCCGGCCACAAGATGAAGATTCTGGTACAGGTGATTTATTAAGGTAGGGCTCCCAGGAGACGCTGGTAAGGGAGTGTGGGAAGCAGGACAGGAAAGGGCAAACAAGGATGTTATTTCAGACAAAATCCTGAGGAGGGAGTAGCAACTGCCTGATCCAACCGGGAATTCCGGAGTGGAAATACTGAGCTGTTTGGAGTCTGAGGCAGGGGAGCTGGGCTTCCATTCCATTCTGATCAGTCACTGGCTAAAGCAAGCCAGCAGGGTGGGTGTGGGGTGTGGGCAAGGGCTGGAACTTTGAACTCCAGGAACTTCTAGCTCTCTGGAGGGCATAGCAGCGCCAGCAGCTGAGCCCAGTCTTCTGAAGGAGGCTTTCCCGGGTGGGCCATTAAAAGCTAAATCACCAGCCGTGAAACCAGGAGAGGGGCACACAGAAATGATAAAAGGGGTCCAAGAGAATCTGGATTGACCAACAACAATGTCCATTAAACCATTAAAAAAATTGTAATAGTTAATATGTGCACATGATTGAACAAAAACCTCAATACAAAATTGTGTAGTCTGTCCCTAGCCATTTTGGTTTGGCATCAGAACTGTTACCAGAGATATTCTGTACGTGTACAAGCATGAAGGTATATGTCCTACCCTCTTTTTAAAAAGAAAAAATGAAACTAATAGTAGCATATAATCTCTCAGTTACCTTATTTCATGTCTTGGAGACGGCACCATGGCAATACATTTAGATGTACTCATCCTGGCAGGATGGTTCAGTTGGTTGGAGCATCGTCCTGAAGCTCAGAGGTTGCGAGTTTGATCCCCGGTCAGGGCACATACAGGAACAGATCAATGTTCCAGTCTCTCTCTCTCCCTCTCTCCCTTCCTCTCTCTCTAAAATAAATAAAATAAACATTAAAAAAAGAGATATACTTATTCTTACCAATGACTGCTTAGTATTACATGATCTGACCTTATTACTTAGACCATATTTTATTTATTTACTTTTTAATTTTATATATTTTTTAGATTTTATTTATTGATTTTTAGAGAGGAAAGAGAGAGAGAGAGAGAGAAGGTGAGAGTTAAAGAGGGGGAGAAACAGAAAGCATCATCTGGTAGTAGTTGCTTCCTGTATGTGCCTTGACTGGGCAAGCCCAGGGTTTCGAACCAGTGACCTCAGCATTTCAGTTCGACACTTTATCCACTGAGCCACCACAGGTCATTTTTTAAGACTTTATTCATTTTTGAGAGGAGAGAGAGAGACAAAAGCAGGAAGGAGCAGGAAGCATCAACTCCTATATATGTCTTGACTGGGCAAGCCCAGGGATTTGAATCATTGACCTCAGCATTCCAGGTCAATGCTTTATCCACTGCGCCACCACAGGTCAGGCAAATAGACATGACTATGCATTCCCTTATTGGCGGATATTTAGATTACACCTAATCTTTACTACAACAAACAAAACTGCAGTGAATATTTTTTGAATATGTTTTTGTGTACACATACAAGTATATCTGTATGTCAGATTTTTAGAAGTAGAAATGTTTGGTCCAAGGTTATATACAATTAAATTTTTAAAAAGACATTAGCAAATTGCCTTCCACAGGTCTGATACAGAATTAGACTTCCACCAAAACTTATGAAAATTCTGACAAGTTATTTAACTCAAATAAGGGCATCTTCCAGAGAAGTCTCTTACCTCTTTTCAGTTGGTGCTTCTGTCTTCCTGGACATTGAAGCAAAAAGCAGATTATAGTTTATGAAAAGGAAAAAAATAATTTTAAGTATAAGATGATTCATATAAAGTAACATGTTCGTTTTTAAAAATAAGACAGACTATTGCAGCTGCAGTGTGGGGAATGGATATAGAGAACATTTGGGACTGGAGGCAGAGTTAGGAGATGACTGGGGTGGTCTAGGGAAGAAAAGATGGCGGTGGGTAGCAGCAATTGTTTGAAGAGAAAAGGCACAGCAATTCCTGTGAAGACTGGGCTCCTTCCTATAGTTTTCCCAAATTTTTCTACAAGCCCTCTTTTATTTGATCTAGGTTGAATGGAGCTCAGTTTCTTCCAACCACAGAGCCTTCAGCAGGTTTCTGCCATAAACCTTGTTATCCTTGGAGCAACTGCTATCTGACATGAACTTCTTCAGACACATCAGCTAATCACAGTATCAGTCCAAGTCAGAAAGAGAAGGAAACTATTTGTATTTGAGCACCTACTAGGCCTTTGACACCTATTTACTAAATTGTTCCATGGTGGTGTGGTGACTCCCCACCTCTCCACACTCAGGTGACTTGTCTAATCTAATCACGGCGATTCCATCCCCGAGACAGTGATGGCTCAAGAATGGTCTTGGGACCCAATTCTGTTCAGTGGGTTCTGAGAGAGCTCTGCTGGAAGGCTTCTGGGAAATGTTTTCTCCTCAGAGAGAGACACAGAATGGTATGGATTCTCTTCTTTGCCTTAATACTGTGGTACCCAGGAGTGAGCACCACATGTTGTCTTATGGGGTATATTGCACAGGTTTTGGGGTTGTAAGTGGGGTGGTCTGAATCCATTCTCTATCACTTAATCTCTGTATGGCCCTGGGCAATTCACTCTCCCTCTCTAAACCTCAATTTTCGCAACTGCAAAATTGGGCTAATAATCGTGGCAATCTTATAGATTTGTTTTAAGAATTAATGAAATAATGCACATAAGGCATTTCATTTCCAAATGACAGAGTCCAAAAATCAAACTCTTCTGAATTACAAAAAAAGAATTTATTGGCTTATATAACTGAATAGGCCAGGAGAAACAGCTTCAGGCATAACTGGATCTAGAGGCTCAAATGATGTCATCAAAAACAACTCTTGGCCCTGGCCGGTTGGCTCAGTGGTAGAGCATTGGCCTGGTGTGCAGGAGTCCCAGGTTCGATTCCCCGCCAGGGCACACAGGAGAAGTGCCCATCTGCTTCTCCACCCCTCCCCTCTCCTTCCTCTCTGTCTCTCTCTTCCCCTCCCACAGCCAAGGCTCCATTGGAGCAAAGATGGCCCTGGCGCTGGGGATGGCTCCGTGGCCTCTGCCTCAGGCGCTAGAGTGGCTCTGCCCCGGATGGGCAGAGCATTGGCCCCTGGTGGGCATGCCGGGTGGATCCTGGTCGGGCACATGCGGGAGTCTGTCTGACTGCCTCCCCGTTTCTAGCTTCAGAAAAATACAAAAAAAAAAAAAAAAAAAAAAAACCAGAAAAAACCAATTCTCGAGGCTCTGCTTTTTTGGTTCTGGCTCCATTCTCAAACAAGTCATGTTAAATTGTTCTATTTTTCACCATAGCTACTACCCTAGTCAAAAGCACCACCATTTCTACCATAATGACTGTTACAGCCTCTTACCTGGTTTCCCTTCTTTCTATACCTCTACCCCTTGCTCGCTGTCTCATCTCACAGAGAGAGTAATCTTTTAAACATGTGAATCACGTAATTCCTCTGCTCAAAATCTCCAATAATTTCTTGGAGTAAAATCCAAACCCCTTTCTGTGGCCCACCAGGGCCCTAAAAACTAGCCTTTGCCTGATCCCCTGAACTCATCTCCTGCTTCTTGACTCTCCCATTTTACTGCCCTGGCTTGCTTCCCATTTGAGGGGGAGAGGAAAGGAGGTCCTTCTACCAGGAACTCACCCTGGGGCCTGCTCCCTAACTTCATTCATAATTTCCTTGATCTCATCTCTCCCAGGCTTCCATCCTCACAGTTCCAAGTTCAGTAGGAAAAAAGAGATCTCTCTTGTTCAAGAGTTTGGACATAAGTTCAGGGCTGGCTTTCATTGCCCGAAATTGCACTTGGGCATATCCTTGAACCAATTACTGTTTGCCAAGGGGCTGAGAAGAACTGATTGGTTAAGCTCGAGTCACATGTCCACTTGGAGCTAATAGAAGTGAAAGCTGAGTGGAGGAAGTCAGTTCCCCAGAGAAAAACTGAGGTCCTGTTAATGAGGGTGAAGTAATGCTGGGCAGCAAAAATACAGTAACAGTGTCTATTTTCTGTGTTTGCACAGTGCCTAACATAAGAAATGTTTGTGGAAAAAATAAGAAAAGAAAAAAGCCAGTTTGCATTGCTTACAAGAGTACCCCTGGAGATCTCTTTTATCAACATTTAGTCATTTAACTGATTTTTATTGATATCACTCAGTTCTGGGCTCCATCGATAGGGACCCGGCTACTCACTTGAATTAAACTGTGATAATGTAATAGGTTAGATGATGTGTCTAGAACAGTGCCTGACATTCATTCAACAATATATATTGGGCTTTTATTAGCATTGAGGAGGAGCTCAGATCACAGCTCTGAATAGATAGGTGGTCCCTCTCCTCCTGGGGCTTATATTCTAGGAGAAAAATGACAGTGAAAAAGAGTCATGGACATGCAAGCCACTCATAAAAGCTGATACCATCTAGGGAGAAAAGCTGAGTGGCCTGGGTCACTTCTTTACTGAATAGCCTTTTGTATCTTTAGAATTGTGTACCTGTATTGATCATTTTAAATATGTGTGTGTATGTGTGCGTGTGTGTGTGCATATGCGTGTGCGTGTGTGCGTGTGCGTGTTGATTCAGCCCAGGCTGTATAGTTCGGTTGGTTAGAGCGTGGTCCCAAAACATAAATGTTGCAGTTTTGATCCCCAGCCAGGGCACATACAGAAACAGATCAATGTTTCTCTTTCTTTCTCTAAAAATCAATAAATTAAAAAAATTAATATTGATCCATTATTTTAAAAGTAATGCCATAAGGAGATACACTTCACCCATTAAAATGGCTAAAGTAAAAAGACTGGCAATACCAAATGCTCAGGAGGATGTGGAACTGCTAGCATTCTCACACATTGCCGGTGAGAATGTAAAAAACCACTTTAGAAGACTCTTTGGCCTGACCTGTGGTGGCGCAGTGGATAAAGCCTTGACCTGGAAATGCTGAGGTCGCCGGTTCAAAACCCTGGGCTTGCCTGGTCAAGGCACATATGGGAGTTGATTCTTCCAGCTCCTACCCCCCCCCCTCTCTGTCTCTCCCTCTCCTCTCTAAAATGAATAAATAAAATTTAAAAAAAAATCCATGATGCTTTGCTAAAGGTTTAACTTCATTTCCCCCCTCTCCCACTTAAAAAAAAAAAAAAAAAAAAAAAGAAGACTCTTTGGCAGTTTCTTTCTTTCTTTCTTTCTTTCTTTTTTAATTTTTAAAGATTTTATTTATTTATTTATTTTAGAAAGGAGAAAGAGTGAGAAATGGGGAAAGAGCAGGAAGTGTGAATGCCCGTATGTACCTTGACCCGGCAAACCCAGGGTTTCGAACCAGCAACCGCAGCATTCCAGGTCCATGTGTTATCCACTGCACCACCGATAGTCAGGCCTCTTTGGCAGTTTCTTATAAAATTAAACATGCTACTACTCTATGATCCAGCAATTCTACTCTTTTATCCAAGAGAAATAAAAAGTGATGTCCACAAAAAAGATTTGTGTGAGAATGTTCATAGCTTTATACTAGCCCCAAATTGCAAACAACCTAAACGTCCATGAACAGAAAAATGGATAAATTCCGATATAGTTATATAATGAAATACTACTTAATTAATTTATTTATTTTTGACAGAGACAGAGAGAGAGTCAGAGAGAGAGTCAGATAGCGACAGACAGACAGGAACGGAGAGAGATGAAAAGCATCAGTTTTTCTTTGCTGCACCTTAGTTGTTCATTGATTGCTTTCTCATATGTGCCTTGACCATGGGCCTTCAGCAGACCGAGTAACCCCTTACTCAAGCCAGCTACCTTGGGTCCAAGCTGGTGAGCTTTGCTCAAGCCAGATGAGCCCGTGCTCAAGCGGGCGACCTTGGGGTCTCAAACCTGGGTCCCACGCATCCCAGTCCGACGCTCTATCCACTGCGCCACCTCCTGGTCAGGCAGAATACTACTTAATTTTTAAAAATTGCTAATACACGCAATGATATAGATGAATCTCTCAAGACAATTATGCTGAATGAAAGAATCCAGACTAAAAAAAAGTATTGCATTCTTTACTTTATATAAATTCTAGAACAAGCAAAATTTATGTAGGGTGACAGAAATGGGAATAATAGTTGCCTGGGGTGGAGGTAGGATTCATTGAACTCATTGAAAAGGAACTCAGTGAACTTTACATGTCACTGGAAATGTTCTCAGTCTTGATAAAGGTATAAATTACAAGGGTGTTTTCATTTGTCAAAACTCATGGAACTACGTTTTTAAGTTGTCTGTGTATTTCGTTGAACGAAAATTATACCTTCACTTTTAAAAAAAGTATTTGAGTAGAGAAAATTATTGCATTCTCTGTAAAGTTCGACAAGCATACTTCTACCAGGTTGTGGTTGTATGGGAGAAATCAGGGAAGGAGAATGTGAGATTTAAGTCTTTAGGAAGAGACAAATTATCCCTGAAAAGTAGGATTATGGAGGAGGGTGAACTAACAATGTTCACTTTATACCTGCAGCTTTCATATTTGTGTGTGTTTTGCACTTAATGTTACAATGATGCTTCGATATTGTAAAGCCAGGAGGCAGGGCCATGGCCAGCATCAGAGCTGCCTGGCTCATGCAGGTTCGCATTGGATTCGGACAGTCGGTAAAGAAACCATGGAGCCAAAAACTGGTGGGCCATAGTCTTTAATCTAGCTTGCACCCGGCGGGCAAGTAAAAATACACACTGGGCTCCAAAACCCCAGTCACATTCAGTGCTCACAAAGCTACTGATTTATCCGAGTTTCCTAGAATCAAAGGTTTCTAGCTCAACAGCCTTATTCTCCTCAGTTCCCCATTTCCTTCCTTATCCCAGATACAAACTCTGTACAAACTGGCATCTCACTCAGTACTCCGCCATCTTGGCTGCTTTTCCTGGCCTTCTCCACGTGGCCTCCTCCCGCTGCTGGCTCTATTCTCTCTGCTCTCTCATGCTAACCTCAGGAACCAAGAGAGCAAACTCCCGCTCCGTTCCCATTTTATAGTGTAGAAATCCAAACCCTTAATCCAATATACATAATGGGGAAGTCTCTAATACAAAATCACTTCTATGAGGCATGATAGGATTGTACCACCTCACGCCAAAAAGGGTGGGACAGGCTTAATCCCAAAACCAAGCCTCAGGCTACAACAATTCTCAACACACATTAATATCACCTGGGCAATGGCCTCTTTAACAAAGTGAGCATAATACATTTTATCTGCCCAACAGATATCAGCATTTTGGCTCCCATTTTACAAGTGAGGAAACAGAGTCAGGGAGGTCAAAGGACTAGCTCAAGGCCAACAACTAGGACGTGGCAGGAACCAGGTTTTAGGGCTACATATTTGGTGTCGGTTTCCTGAAACATAACCTGAAACCGTAACCGCAGTCTTCCCAGGTTGGAAAGGCTGGGGCAAAGGAATGTTTTACAGAACAAAAGAAGGGCTGGGCTGGTGAGCTCGCACGTCCCACCTCCCCGGGCGCCAGCCTCCAGGTCTCCAGAGAGAGGGGGGTGAGGGTAGGGGCGCCAAGTCTGGCTCCACTCGGCTGAGTCAGCGGCTCCCAGGACCGCGGCAGGTCGGCTCTAGAACAAAGAGTCCGTGGCATTAGGAGGCTGGGCCCTATCCGGTGGGGGTGGGGGGAGTGGGGCGGGGTTCAAGTCTGGAGAGGGGGCGGGGAGCGGCGGAGTCCAGTGAGAGAGAGAGAGAGAGAGAAAGAGAGAGGTAGGTGTGTGTGTGTGTGTGGGGGGGGGGGGGGTTGTGAGGGGTGGGGCCCGATCCCGGGGACCCTGTGGGCCTGGGAGAGGGTTCCCGGGAGCATCGGAGACAGCGAGGGGAAGGGTGGGGATGGGGGCGGTGCCGAAATCCGGGAGAAAGGGGCGGGATCGGCGAGTCCAGGAGAGATTCTATCCCGGGAAATAGGGCGGCGGGAGGGGGGGGGGGGGTCAGATAAAGGGGGAGCGGAAGGGAGGATATGGGACGGGGCGCAGTGGGGGTTTGGGAGGTGGCGTGAGGCGGGGCTCAGAGTTTGTGCGTCGGGTTGGCTCCTGGCGGCTCTAGTTCTCTCAGCTTGCTCCGCAGCCCCGCCTGTCGGTCCCCCGCCAGTCCTGGAACAAGTCTTTCCCATGCAGGGGGGTCCTGTGTACTGTTCGTGAAATGACAGTGACCAGTTTGTTTCACAGGGTGCTTGGAGAATGATTGAGAGAATGGATATGAAGACGAAGGCTTGTCATTCACTTAACTAGTGTATATTGTACTTACTAGGAGGAACTGTTGTCATAGCAGTACTAATACTTCATACACACATTGCCTTATTCCACAAAACAACCGTCTAAAATAGGTAATACAGAATTATCACCATTTTACAGCTGAGAAAACTGAGGCTCAGAAGATCTTTTGTAGCAGGCCATATTAACAAGCTAGTAAGTGGCAGAAGCTCTTAAAACTGAAGTCTGAGATGATATGGGAAGATCCTGAGAGGGGTCCAGCTGAGCTGTCCTCTTGCTAATGTTACCCAGGCACCAAGCATGTGAGTGAAACCTCATGGATGTCTTGGACTCTGTGGCCAGACTAACTATCCACTAAATATCGCCAAGTGACCCTGGTTGCCAACATATGGAGCAGAATGACCCAGCTGAGCCCTGCCTAAATTCCTGATCCACAAAATTGTAAGATGAATTAAAATGTTTTTTTGTTGTTTTTTTTTTAGAGAGTAATATCAAGTTCATGCAGATAAGCTTTCATTTCACCGGTATATGAATGACTCTAGAGAAGATACATGACAAAACCACCAACTACATAACACTATCTTCACGGCACCCAGCTAGGGGCAGGGGAGGAGTAAATAAATAGTTCATAGGGTAAATCCTCTGTCCCATAGTCCAATCATGGAGACCCCACAGTGTCACACAGCAGGAAACATCCAGGTATCTTTTCAGTTGGACTCTTCTTCCGAGTTTCTCATCTCATTCCTTCCAAATGCCAACATTATTGCCTTCGGTGTCCTCAGCCTGAAGTCAGCCATCCTCACCATCCTGTCTGGTCTCACCCATGTCTGCTTCATCCTGGTCAGGTTCAAACTCGGTGCCCCGGTCAACAACATCCACACCAGCCTGTACCCTGGGCTTCTCGTTTTCCCACTTGGCAAAGCCTTTGTCCTTTGCTGCTTTGTCATGGAATTTGGATTTAATTTCGGGAAAGGTGTGGGACCCTGAGTCCCCCCAGCCAGCCTCTGACCAGACAGGCTCGGTCTGGGTGGCCTGGCTGGTGGTGGCCCGCTGCAGCCTCACAGAGATCTTGCAAGAAGAGCCCGTGACCAGTGTGATGGCTCTGCTGTCCAGGTCTTGGTGTCCAGCAGCGACGCCAGGAAACTCGAACACCTCATCCTGCACTGGGGGCAATGAGGGGCTTCCAGGCAGCGACCCATTGCCACTGCCCAAGGAGGGAGCCCGGGTGAATCTCCAGCAGGCCAGAACCAGAAGGTCTTTGCATTGCTTGTGACAATTGGCTCCACAGTCTTTGCATTTGTATCCTTGCTTGATTATGCCCCAGAGAAATCCTGCACAGTGTTCGCAGAAGGTTGGCTTGAGATAGGTCATCTCCTGAAAGTTATGGACAAATCCGGGTCCCATTTTACAGTGTAGTTGGGACTTAGCTCTCAGGAAATAAGCCATCATTTCATCTTTACTAATTAGGCCATCCTGATCTTTGTCCAGAACATAGAAGGAATCTAAGAAGGGAAAATTGGCAGCTATACTTTCAAAGTCCTCTTGGGAGATGTACCCATCATGGTCATGGTCATAGTTTCTAAACACAGACTCACCTAATTTCCTTATGTGCTTGTTGATGACCATGGGGTCTGGCTTTGGCATCACTCCTGATGCCCACTCCAGGGGCACCACAGGCTTGGTAGGCGTTGTAGGGGAGGTAGGCTCATAGTGGCAGGAGAGAGATCTGGAAGCATCACCCGAATTAAAATGTTTTAAGCTACTAAGTTTTGAGCTGGTTTGTCCAACGGCAGCAGGTAACTGGAACAGATGGAACAAGTCCCATGGGGAGCCAGACTCAGGATGCTGGCCGGGCAAACACCAGGACTCAGGAGGGCGGGCAAGTGATACTCTGGTGGAAAATGGAAGGCAGTGCCTTACCAGGCGGTGGCGCAGTGGATAGAGCGTTGGACTGGGATGCGGAAGACCCAGATTCGAGACCCCGAGGTCACCAGCTTGAACCCAAGGTCGCTGGCTCCAGCAAGGGGTTACTCGGTCTGCTGAAGGCCTGCGGTCAAGGCACATATGAGAAAGCAATCAATGAACAACTAAGGTGTTGCAACGTGCAATGAAAAACTAATGGTTGATGCTTCTCATCTCTCTCCGTTCCTGTCTGTCTGTCCCTGTCTATCCCTCTCTCTGACTCACTCTCTGTCTCTGTAAAAAAAAAAATTTTAAATAAAAAATTTGTAAAAAAAAAAAAGAAGAAAATAGAAGGCAGTGAGAGCCTGTTTGCACCCTGGCCAGAGGGATGGACAGTCCTCACCTTTCTTCTGGCTGGCTGTTGGAGGTCCATGGCTTCACAGTGAAGGTATTGATTGACCTCACACTGATGACATGAGGCAGAAAGGGCACAAAAATTGAGCTTAGTGATGCATGGCTCTTTACACATGGGGATAATGGGTCTACATTTCACATAGGTAAAACTGACGCTTAGAGTGAGAAAGTGATGTGCTCTTGCGGCAAACAAAGCACCAGCTATGGAATTGTGGCCAGGCCAAGTCAGAGGGGTGAGAGGCCCTCGAAGATGTCATGGTGGTGGTGACTGCATGGAGCTGAGTGGGTGGTCACCAGCACCCTGGGGAGGGGGCTTAGGTGCTCCCTGCCAGGAAGAAGCCTTGTGTACCTTTCCCAGGGAGAAGGGGGTGGGGATGTGGAGAGCCCAGGTCCTCTAACACCCAGGGAATTAGGCCAGCATTCTTGCTGTGTCCATGGAGAGCATGGAACGCTGCAGGGCCCAGGTGAAGAGCAGAATCTCCGCAAGTGGGAGAGCAAGGACTTTAGAATCCAGTCTCGGCTGTGTGACCTGGCTGTGTGAATGTGCTTTTTTTTTTTTTTTTACAGAGACAGAGAGTCAGAGAGAGGGATAGATAGGGACAGACAGGAATGGAGAGAGATAAAAAGTATCAATCATCAGTTTTTTGTTGCGACACCTTAGTTGTTCATTGATTGCTTTCTCATATGTGCCTTGACCATGGGCCTACAGCAGACCGAGTAAGCCCTTGCTCAAGCCAGCGACCTTGGGTCCAAGTTGGTGAGCTTTGCCCAAACCAGATGAGCCCACACTCAAGCTGGCAACCTTGGGGTTTTGAACCTGGGTCCTCCGCATCCCCGTCCAACGCTCTACCCACTGCACCACCGCCTGGTCAGGTGGGAATGGGCATTTTGCCTCATTTTGCTTTAATTTCTTCTATTGTGAAAAAGTTCCAGGGTTCCAAGTACCTGCCCTGCTCTTCTTTCATTAATTCACTCACTCATTCACTTACTCAACAAACCTGTTAAGCACCAACATGACTGGCTACCTAAGGTGCACCCCCAACAGAAGTGTACCCATAAGATCAGACCCCTGGTCAGTACTTGCAGGACACTGGGGAGGGAGACATGATTGTCCCCAGACCTGGAATAATTCCTTTCCCTTCAGAGGCTGTTTTCTCCAATAGGCAATGGGAGTGCTTGTCACAGTGGAAGCTTAGAGAAACTTCCTGGGACCTCTGGGAAAAGGCCAAAGATGTGAGCAGATCATAGGGTGAAGAAAAGGCAGGAGATGGTGGTTGGTTCTCAGGACCAAGTTCCCTTTGCCCATGGCCATCCCAGCAGGGCAGGCTGGGGCTGCAGAGGTTAATGGAGGAGGCAGGGGCTGGCAGGAAAGTCTAAGCAGCCCCCCAGAGCTTCCCAGACCAGGGAGGCCTCAGTAAGCCGTTTCAGGGGGTCAGAGGTGAGTCTCGGGTCCTTCCAGAGTGCTCCAGAGTGTGGTCTAGCAAGGAGGCATCAGGCCATCAAAAATATAATTTCTTCCCCTATACAGCCTTTACAATTTCCAAAGTCCTTACTCTTAACCTTTACAGGCCAAAGATACACATTACTAGGGCCATTTTACCGATAAAAATATTGAGGGTCAGAGCAGCAGGCTAACCTGCCTAAAGCGATTTTTTAATCAGAGACAAGAACTCACCTTCCTGGTCACTCCTACTATCCTAGCTCATCCCCACTCCTCTCATCTCCCCTTTGAACTTCTCCCAACTCCAACTCCCCATCTGCCCTCTTCTTGGGACCCTGAAGCTTCCTTTCCCCATCTAGGGTGATCCAAGAGCTGTCATCTTTCAGGAGGGGTGAGGTGCCAGGGAAGGGCAGGGATTCCGAGGTTCAGAGACTGGAGTTGAATCCAACTGTATTGCACTCTGGCTCTAGTCAGGCAGAGAGGACACAATCCTATGTCCAAATATTCCTCCCTCCTCCAGGTGTCCTCTCCACTCCCTCGGACACCAATGCCCAGAGGCTAGGGGAAGGGACTCACACTTCTTCGTATTTTACATTTACTACCACCTGTGATTCTCACAGAACCCTGCCTGGTGAGACATTTTACAAATGAAGCTACTGAGTATCTGAAAAGTTATAACTTTGCCAAGTGGTAGATAGAGCCAGGACACAAACCCTGGTCTGTCTAACTCCAGAGCCCAGGACCTCTCTGAAACTGAGACCAAGAAAGGAGGGAGAGAAGGAGGGCACTCGCTGGGCAGGAGGGTGGCCAGGCATTCAGAAAGACAGTGACTCAGGGGGACCTGGGAAAGGGAGTCTGGCTGACTGGTAGGGAGGGGTGGTCTCCCACTCCAGATGCCTGGAGGCCTCACAGATGCAGCACCAACCAGCAGGTGTCGCTGTAACAGCCGCGTTCTTTGCTGTTCTGATGGAAGGAATTAGAGTGAGATATTCAAGAACGAGATTAAAATGGTGAAAACAAGGAAGAGACAGCAACTGGAAAACAAGGGCTCTACCTTTACTGGATCTGGTGCGGAAGATGAATGATATCACTGATGAAAAGGGTCCAGGGCCTGACCTGTGGTGGCGCAGTGGGTAAAGCTCCGACCTGGAAATGCTGAGGTCGCTGGTTCGAAACCCTGGGCTTGCCTGGTCAAGGCACATATGGGAGTTGATGCTTCCAGCTCCTCCCCCTTCTCTCTCTCGGCCTCTCCTGTCTCTGTCTCTCTCTCTCTAAAAAAAAAAAAAAAAAAAAAAAAAAAAAAAAAAAAAATTAATTAAAAAAAAAAAAAAGAAAAGGGTCCAGCACTGGCCGGTTGCTCAGCTGGTTAGAGCATCGTCCTGACATGCCAGGGTCGTGGGTGCCATCTCCAGTCAGGGCATATATGTACAAGAAGCAACCAATGAATGCAGAACTAAGTGGAATAACAAGTTGATGTTTCTCTCTCTCTCTCTCTCTCTCTCTCTCTAACCCTTCCTCTCTCTCTCACTCTCTATCAAGTCAATCGATAAATGTTTAAAAATTAAAAAAAGAAGAAGAAAAGGGTCCATCCAAGTGCTCAACAGTCAGGTGTTGTCTTCTGACTTTACCACTTGTGAAATTTTAATTTCTCTATGCCTCAGTTTCCTCATCTATAAAATGGGAGCAGACCAGCACTCGTTTACAGGGTCACTGTGAAGATTAAGAGAGCTATGTAAGTCTGGAATGTTGAAAGGGTTCATGAGTGTTTAGTATTGATTCTTTTCCTCCTGGCAGCAGCAACCTCCCTGCTGGGCCTTCAGGCTTTAGTTCCCATCATCTCCCCAGGCCCCCAGCCACACCTAGGACTCTCCCTGAACACAAGGCCAGGGTGCCAAGAAGGTGGGCACAGAGGCATACAGGGGGTGTTCACGTAGAGAGTGAGTTTGGAAGTCAGTGTCCTTGGTAGGTGATATCACTGTTTGAACCCGTTTCCTTGTCTGTGAAACTGTGACAATACCTGTGAATGAGCCATCCGTGTATGGGAAGCCCCTAGCCTAGTGCCTGGCACCGTAGCCACAGGACTTTTGGTGCTGATGTTGATTGAGGGCTCAGGAGTCCCTGCTCTCTTACAAATCACCCTCAGGCTTGTGATTCTTAATTTGATATTTAGGAGTCTCTGATGGCAGAATGGGGTCCTTGTGCAGCCGTGATATTTCTGAATGCCAGAGGACCATCCCATATGTGAGTGGGGAGAGGTTGCTCAAGCCAACAAAGAGTCTCTGTTTGGAGCTGGGATCACCAACTCTCCAGAAGGTCACGTGGTGAGTCCTGCCCTACGGAGCTAGGACAGCTGCCTTGGCAAATGGGAAACAAATTAATAATTAATCAGTGCTCTGTTTTCTAAAATAAGACCTGGATGGGGGTGGTGATTTTAAAGGTTGCAAGCCACAGATTTAGTTTCATTCCTCCCTCCACTCCAATGCCATTTTATGGGCAGAGGACACGGAGGCCTAAGTTTGGAGCCTCAAGATCACAGTCTTGGAAGTGGCCCGTGGTGTGGTGAGACTGGGAGTTGAGGACTGTCATTTTTGTCTTACTCTGTAAAGGAACTAACATTTATTTGGGGCCTCCTATGTCAGGTATTTTATAGGCATTCTTATGGTCACAATAACACTTTGAATTGTTATATCATTTTAGCCCTGGCTGGTGGTGCAATGGATAGAGCAGTGACCCAGAGTGTCAAAGTTGCTGGTTTGATCCTAGGGGTCACTGATTTGAGCCATGGTCAGGGCACATATGAGAAGCAATCAATGTAACAACTAAGTGTAACAATGAGTTGATGCTTCTCTCTTTTCCTCTTTCTCTCTCAAAAAATTTAAAAAAAAATGTCATGCCATTTTACAGATGAGAAAAATGAGGCCCGGGTAAAGTGCTTTACCCAAAGTCGCACTTGTCCCCCTCGATGACTTTACTTAATTTCCTTCCTCTCTGTAGTGCAGTAGCTCTTACTGGCGGTGGTGTTGCTCTGCAGAGACATCTGGCACTGTCCAGATGTTTTTGGTTGTCACTACTGGAGGCAGAGTGCACCTTGTGGGTAGAGGCCCAGGAATGTGGCTAAACATCGTATAGTGCACACGGCGGCCCCCCCATACAAGGAATTATCTAATCCAAAATGGGGATAATGTTGTTTTTGTTTTGTTCTTGTTTCTTTTTAAGATTTTTTTTTTCCTTAAAATAATAATTGATTTTAGAGAGAGAGGAAGAAAGACAGAGAGCGAAATGTTGATCTGTTCCTCTATGTGCCCTGACTGGGGATCCAACCCATAAACTTTGTGTATTGGGACAGTGCTCTAACCAATCAAGTTGTCCAGCCAGAGTGGGAATAATGCTGTTTGAAAAACTGATTCAGAGAGCCCCATGACCTGCCCTCTGGGTCACTCTGGAGGCCTACCCTGAGTCCCCGCCTGGGAGAGTTGGTCCTCCTGCTGGCCCCTGCAGCCACCATCTGTCCTAAGAGGGTGCTGATCATGCTACCTCTGACCAGAGCTCTTTGGGAAAATAGTATTGGATTGATATTCACTAAATTAAATGCTTGTTGGGTTGAAACACAAGGTAGTGCTTACCTTTCTATTGACCCTTTGCTTTAATTAGTCTGGTGGTGGCCCTGGCTGGGTAGCTCAGTTAGTTTGAGCATTGTCCTGATACGCCAAGGTTGCAGGTTCAATCCCTGGTCAGGGCATATACAAGAATCAAGCAATGAATAACAAATTAATGTTTCTCTTTCTCTCTCAGATAAATTTAAAAAACTCCTGAAGGACTGGAGAGTGTATGAAAATACCTCAAAGCCTCTGTGTCCTAGAGATAGAGATGGTGTGCTTCGTCTCACACCAAGTGTGCAATCTGACAATCCATCCATATTGCTCAGTGTAATGGCTGGCAGGTGGCAGGCAACCTGAGAATGTGGGCTGTTACTATTAGTAGGAGATGCCGGCAGCACTGCAGTTTCCCTCAGATGATATCAAGGTTGCTTCTAAATATGAAATTCCCCCAAAGTGTTAGGCTCTCTCACACTTCTACGCCTTTGAACAAGCTGGATATTTTTTTCATTTGTTTTTTTTGTTGTTATTGTTTTTTACTCTTTGCCTGGAATTCTGTTCTCTTTGCACATGTCTTCCAAATACACTGCTCTTTATTCTTCAAGTCTTGGTTCAACTGTCACCTCTTCTATGTAGTCTTCCCGGATTGGCCTCTTCTCCTCTGCCTTCATCATGATTCTCTACCTCATCCTGGGACCATACTGCCATTATGACATCTATTATAGTTTTTTGGTATTAAATTTTTTTTGTATTAAGTGTCCCCCCTATCCAGTCTGAGGCCTCTCTCCAGGGACCAGGGCTAGGTCAGATGTATCTTTGCACTCCAGCACCGGAACACAGACATGTGGAAGCAGCAATAAGCATCCACAGAGTGACCCCACTGGGTCTGATTCTATGAGATCCTCCAGCAGGCTTCTTCCATAAATATTTATCAAGTGTCTCCCATGTCCCAGGCTCTACACTGTCCACCAGTGGACAGATCAGATCTGCGTTTCCCCTATGTTCCAACTTTTGAGGCTTTGAAGCCAGAAAGTCACAAGGAAGAGTGGTGGAAGGGAAACTGACAGTCTATTTCTTCTCAGCACCTGTTTGGTTTCATAAAAATAATATAAGCATTATAACCATAATCAGAGTCCCTGTAAGGGTTTTAAAGTATGTCCACAAATTTTTTTGTTAAAAAAAATTTTTTTTTAGATTTTATTTATTCATTTTTAGAGAGAGTGTGTGTGAGAGAGAGAAGTGGGGAGGAGCAGGAAGCATCAACTTTCATATGTGCCTTGACCAGACAAGCCCAGGGTTTCAAACCGGCAACCTCAATATTCCAGGTCACATTTTATCCACCGTGCCACCACAGGTCAAGCTGTTTTAAAAATTATTTATTTATTTATTCATTTTTAGAGAGAGAGGAGAGAGAGAAGAGGGGGAAGGAGCAGGAAGCATCAACTCCCATATGTGCCTTGACCAGGCAAGCCTGGGGTTTTGAACCGGTGACCTCAGTGTTCCAAGTCGACACTTTATCCACTGCGCCACCACAGGTCAGACCTGTCCACAAATTTTTTTAACAATCTTTCCCTCAAAAGGTCGCAATGAATTGCCAACCCCTTCAGTGTGGATTGGATTTAGTGACTCACTCCTAACTGACAGAATGTGATGGTGTGTGACTTCTGAGATTAGGTCTTCCTCTCTCTCTCACTCTTATCACTCGATCTGGGCATGCTGGCTGCCCTGTCATGAGCACAGTCAAACAGCCCAATGGAGAGATCTATGTATAAAGGGTCTCAGGCTTCCTGTCACCAGCCATGTGAGTAAGCAACAGTGAAAGTAGAGTCTGCAGGCCAGACAAGCCTTTATATATCTGCAGCCCTGGTCTAAGCTCAGGGTCTTTTTTGGCTGTTGTCTTTCACTCACATCCCACATTCAATCTGCCAGGAAATCATGCTGGTCCTGCCCACGAAATAGACAGGGACCCAGATATTTCTCACGTCTTCCACTGCTGCCACCCTGACGGAACTACCAAGAGCTTTTACTTGGATTACCCCGGTGGCATCTGACAGGTCTCTCTCTGTCAGCCCTGATTTCCTACAGTCTATTCTCCACATAGTATCCAAACGGATTTTCCCCAGCGCGGTGTTCTGTTCATTCAGTGGTTTCTCATCTCATTCAGATTAAAAACTGGAGCCCTTACAGTGTCTGACATGCCTTCCCCTCCCCTTTATCTCCTACTGACTTTATCTCCTACTGCTCTCCCCTTTCCTTGCTTTAAACTACGCTGGCCTCCTTGCTTCCCTGCAATATTCAAGTGTGCTCCCCCCTCAGGGCCTTTGCACTTGCTGTTTCCTTAGCTTTCTACCTAATCTTCTTCAGGTCTTTTATCAAAAATTCTTTTTGCCTGACCAGGCAGTGATACAGTGGATAGAACATTGGAGTAGGACACAGAGGACCCAGGTTTGAAACCCCAAGGTTACCGGCTTGAGCATAGGTTCACCAGCTTGAGTGCAGGGTTGCTGGCTTGAGCGTGGAATCATAGACATGACCCATGGTCGCTGGCTTGAGCCCAAAGGTTGCTGGCTTGAAGCCCAAGGTCACTGGCTTGAGTTCAAGGTCACTGCCTTGAGCAAGGAGTCACTCACTCTGCTGTAGCCCCCGGTCAAGGCACACATGAGAAAGCAATCAATGAACAACTAAAGTGTTGCAACAAAGAACTGATGCTTCTCATCTCCCTTCCTGTCTGTCTGTCCTGTTTGTCCCTCTCTCTGTCTGTCTCTGTAAAAAAAAAAAATCTTCTCAGTGAGACTTTCCCTAACCGACCTGCAGTTCAATTGAAGTCTAAAATTGAGCTCTTGTCAGAAGGATCGGTTGGTAGAGCATCGTTCCCATGTGCAGAAGTTGCCAGATGTAAGGGCACATACAGGAACAGATGGATGTTTCTGTTTCTCTCTCGCTAATCAATAAAACCAAGAAAGAAACAAACAAAAAAACAAAACAAAACAAAAACCCTGGAATCGATTCCCATCCTGTACTCCCTTCCATCCCTGTCCTGTTTTAGTCTCTGACACAGAGCTGATATACTACAGATTTTGCTTGTGTATTTATGTATGTTCCCTTCCAATAGATATCCTCCAATAGAGCAGGAATTACTTTCTGTTTTGTTCACAGTCGTAGCCCCAATTCTTGGCACATAGTAGGTACTTAATAAATATTTGAAGTCTTTTCTCAGAATGTCAGTAGGAAAGAAGTCATTATGTGAAGTTGAGCCCTCTCATTTCACCAATGAAGGCACTGAGGCTAGAGATGGGAGGAGTTACCCCAGGTCCCAAGTGGACGGGGCAGAGGAAGAGGTAGAATTTAGGTATTGGACACCCCCACAGGGCTCTCTCTGCTGTTCTGATATGCCTGGGCTTGCCCATTCTGATTCCAGGGCCTACTGAGATGGGAACTACTGAGTCACTGGAACCCCAAATTAGGGCAGGGCATGGCCCCAGCTCAGGTGGCCATGGAGGCAAATTGGAGCTGAACTCACCTCCTCCAGGTGACTGAGGCTGAGAGGGAAAGGCAGGTGTGGTACTGCCTTTGCCCAAACTAACTTAGTGGTGAAACTATGTCAATGTTTAAGTTTAAGAGTTGATCACAACGTTTGAAATGCCTAACTCATTAAAATCTGTGGCCCTGGCCACTTAGATCAGATGGTTAGAGCATCATTCTGCTATAACAAGGTTGTAGATTTAAACCCTGTTCAGGGCACATACAGGAATCAACCAATGAATGCATAAACAAGTAGAATAACAAGTCAATGCTTCTCTCTCTCTCTCTCTCTCTCTCTCTAAAATCAATAAATAAAAATGTAAAAAACTGAAACAAGTGAAATTGAGCTTTGGGGAAATAAAAATCTAGCCCTGATGTAAGGAAACTGACAGGCATAAACTGTTGGGGCCTCCGTGACACTGGTGTAAAGGAAAATTTAAAACTGTTTGCATGCCTCTTTACCAGACATTTCCACAACTTGGATTATCTGGGGCACTTGTGAAAAAGAAAAACATGCAGATTCCTGTCATTGCCCAGAAACTGGGTTTCAGTGACTGTCAGATCAGGCTCAAAAACTGGGATTTTAAGAGGTTCTTATGTCTGCCAGTTTGGAAACACTGCGTGGGCCAGTACCCTGTGGAGTAATGAATCATATAAGTCAACGAGGTCTTGGCATCAGGCCCTCCCTCACTTCTAATCTATTTAGAAACTGCAAGAACCAATTCTAGCATGTTCAAGAAAACACTAGTATGCCTATAAATCCCAGTAGACTATTGTGCTTGTCAAATGCACCTTGGGGAATTTATATAAAGAATGCCTTGGGCCCCTCTACGACTGAGCAGTTATTGCAGACGGTCTGGCAGGAGCTAGGGGAGCTTCACTGGGCTTGGTGGGAAGACCAGCTTGACGGGTTTCAGAGTGATACATGGGGACCCAGGTATGCCTTGACTTCTCCATCCCATGCTCTTCATTACTTTACTAGCCCTCCCAAGTTTACAGAGTTCATGGTCACACACATATCCCCAATAATGCACATTTACACAGGGAAGTGAGAAGCCCCAGGCTTCTTCCTGAAAGAACACAGATTCCGGCTTTCCTCCTCCAACCCTCCTTTCCAGCACTCCCAGTTCTCTCTAAAGGACAGCTCTAATTGGGTAGCTTCTGTTAAAAATCCCTCAGTAGTCACATCAGGCTGATGCACCCTGCTTTGATATTCAGGGAAGCTGTAACCTGGATACCACTTCCCCGTGAAAGGCAGAATAATGACCCCCAAAGTTGTCCATAGTTCTAATCCCTGGAACCTGTGAATGTGCCACATGGCAAAAGAGATTTTTCCAGCCCTGGCTGGGTATCTGTTGGTTGGAGTGCTGTCCTAATACAAGATTGAGGGTTCAGTCCCTGGTCAGGGCACATATAAGAATCAACCAATGAGTGCATAAATAAGTGGAACAGCAGGTCAATATTTCTCCCTCTCTCTAAAAAAGAGTAAATAAAAAGAACTTTTTAAAAGTACTTTTGCAAATGTGAATAAGGGCGTTGAGAAGGGGAGCTTTTCCTGGGTTATGTGAGTGGGCCCAATCTAATGACACAAGACCTTAAAAATGGAGACCTTCTCCTGGTTGTTGTTAGAGAGCAATGTGATGAATCAGCCACTGAGTGCACAGAAGGGTCAGAGAGATGCGACATTGCTGGCGTTGAAAATGAAGGGTGACCACGAGCCAAGAAGTGAGGGCAGCCTCTAGAACAGGGGTCGGGAAACTTTTTGGCTGAGAGAGCCATGAACGCCACATATTTTAAAATGTAATTCTGTGAGAGCCATACAACAACCCATGTACGTTATACATTATCCAATAAAAATTTGGTGTTGTCCTGGAGGACAGCTGTGATTGGCTGCAGCCACCCGCAACCACGAACATGAGCGGTAGGAAATGAAGGGATTGTCATACATGAGAATGTTTTATATTTAACGTTATTATTATTTTTATTAAAGAGTTGTCTGTGAGCCAGATGCAGCCATCAAAAGATCCACATCTGGCTCGCGAGCCATAGGTTCCTGACCCCTGCTCTAGAAGCTAGAAGAGGCGGGGAATGGATTGTGCCCTACAGCCTCCAGACAGCTTGATTTTCACCCAGTGACACCCATGTTGAACTTATGTACGATAATAAACTGGTATTAAGACATGAAAGCTGTGGTAATTTATGACAGCAATAGGAACCAGATACATTTCCCGTGGAAGCTTCCTCCAACCAGTTGGTCTCCTCCCTCCACAGCGTGGCTCATGCTGTTGCCCCTGTCCAGGATCACTTCGCTGCTGGGCTCCTATTGACGGTTGCCTTTCACATAACACTGCCCTCACTATTGACCACTTGCCATCAGCATTCATCCTTCGGCCTGCCCATCCTGTGGCTCCCCTATAGACCATATAAGCTCCTTATAGGCAATGTCTGTGTTATCTTTTCCTCTGGACTCCACGACCAGAAGTAGTTCACAGAAGTTTGCACAATGGACCTGGGGCATTCTTATGTAGGACCCCTGGTTCTGAGTCCCTAGCTGCATCAGAATCACATGGGGACCTCTACAAAACTCCCAATGCTACCAAATCACTGCAGAGGACAGGAGACAGCCACCCATGCATTATTGGGGGAACATTTCCAAGAATTAGAACATGAAAAGAATCAGGGAATTGAAGAGTGAGTAGAATATGTTGCCATTTGTATAGAAAGAAGGAAAAAACAAATATTTATATAATTTTTAAAAAGAATTGACTATTTTTGGAAAGATATATAAAATAAGAAAACATAACCTGCTGCCACTTTCTGAATTCTCTACCATATATACATATTACCTGTTCACAAAGGTAAGTAAACTTTTAAGAATTCAAAAATATCAATTCTGGTGTATCTCCAGAAAGGATCCGGGGTGCCCCAGGTGGGGCACAGGAATCTCTTTCTAAGTACTGTCTGCCAGTTCAAGTCAGGAACTGAATTGTCAGGAAGAGGGGAGAGCCCAGAAGCAAAGAATATTTTGGAAGCATAAATTGAAAACATAATCAGAAAAATAAAATAGAAAGCTCTACAAGGGAATGGGAAGCCCTGGGAACCCACCGATTCAGTCCCACCTCTGTATTTTATGTACCAGGAGAGAGGGAGAACCCTGCCCAAAGCTATGCAGATAGTTAGAGGCACCAGGCCAGTGCCCCAGGAATGTTAGATATTGACAATGACATTGACTCTCAACCCCTGCCCACCCTCATGCAGGAACACTGCTGACTCACAGGGCAGGAGGACGGGAAGATAGAGAAGAAAACACCATCTTTAATCAACCCATCTGCACAGAAACCAGGGGAACATGCCCTGCCTTGCAAGGTCCGAGTGAGAACTTGGTCCTTTTGCAAAAACTGTCTTATAAAAAAACAAAAGGCTTCAAAGCACCAGTGGCTAAACCCCTTGAGTAGAAAGGGGGTTGGGAGAGTAGAGGTGAGATGACAGCTGGCTGGGGGTGGGAGAAGGGAGGGTTGGAGGCAAGTGTTGGCCAAGTGGAGGGGCAGCAGCCAGGCCTAAAAGGGAAATGTCCCCATCTTGAGCTGCACCCATCAGCTAACTGGACTGACCATCTGGGACCTCAGTGCTGGGGTGCTCAGAGGAATTGGGATCTTAGCTCGGGTTATTTTGGCCTTAGACAGTAGGGAATACTAGACTGGAGGGTGAAGAGCATGGAACAAAGTGGTCACCATGGACGGGCTCAGGCCTACAAATCATCTGCAATTCCCTCCAGTTCCCTGATGCCTCCTTGCCCAGAGCCACTCCTATTTCAGACTGGGAAGCTGAGACCTGATCCTCCTGCCCTTGGACTCAACAGCCAGGGCACAGATATTCTGGGATGTCTGTGGGAGAAGGTAGGGAGAATAAGCTCTCATCTCTATTTGCTCTCAAAGGATACTGGCCTTCCTGACCACCTACCACGACCCATACTCCCATTCTGCCTCTTCAGAACTCCTGGATATTGGAGTGGCCATAAACCCTAGTGATCTGTGAACAGTGGTCACCAGGCAGGTTGACCAGCCCTCTTCCACTGTTAAACCACAGGTCTTCCAACTGGTAAGATGGATGGGGCTGTCAGGGGTTGGTGGAGTTGCTGAGGGGGTAGGAGATCATGAGTGTAGCAGCTTCAGGGACCTGGAAGGGGGTATGGTGACTGAGTTGTGGATCCTCTTTCCTCGAGAGAACCTGAAATGTTTGCCAAGGGTGGGCAGAAGCAGAGTCTAGGAAGGCTTCCCTGTGGGTCAGGCTGTGTTCAGGGCTCTGGGCTCCATACGTCTGGTTCCCAACAAGAAAACAGGTATATTGCTTTAAGAGAGGTATTGGCAAGTGGGGCGGTGATGTGTAAATGTGGCGTAGATCACGGGTTCTAGAGTGTCCAAGCTGGAAAGGTGTTTGAAAATGGAATTCAGAGACCAGACACTGGGTTTTGGAGGCGGAAACTACAGAAAGTGCACTGTGTTCGAGGCCTGCCTCCACCAAAAGCCTAACTGTGTGGTCTTGAAGCAAATTGCTTCACATCTCTGGGCCTCAGTTTCTTTATCTGCAAAATGGGAATTATAATAGCCTAACCCAGGGAACTGAGAGTCAAATGAGAAAACTAGAAAGAGCTCCATCTGCTAAGGGATTATTTCAATAGTTTGAGGTGGGGAAACTGAGGACCAGAGAGGGCAAGGGCCTTGCCAGATGTCACACAGAGTCAGTGATGGAGCTGCGATTAGAACCCAGGACTCCTGTTCCTACTTCACAGTAACTTTCCCCAGAGCTGGTGAATGAGTGTGGTGAGATGGCATGAATCTGTCCATCCTGCCTTTACTCTTTGGACAGTGGACAGGATGCTGGCTGAAGGTTGAAAGGGAGAGGCTGGAGAAGGGAGGCAGGCCCCAGCGCACGCCAAGGCTAAGATAAAAAAAATACAAACCCCGAGATTCCCCTCCCTCATCCCACCCTGCCCCACCCCTGAAGTCCAGGCTGTGAAGGGCCAAGTCCAATTCTGATGCAGACCCAGATCAAGCGCGCAAGCTGCAGTAGGCCCGTCAGTCGCCAGGGGGCGCGCCTGTCATCTTGACCCGAGCTCGCGGCAGCAGCTGTCAGTCGCCACAAAGCACTCGACACCGGGGTGGGCGCGGGGCAGGAGCTACCCAGACCTGCAAGAAACAAAGGCAGGCTAGAAAAGTGGACCCCGAAAATAGGGGAGCAGAGAGATACGGCTGCTCTTTCCTCCCCTCCCCCTCTTTTCTCCCCACACTAACACCCGGGTCCCCCACCCCACCCTGCTCGGCGCCATAACCCACGTGTACAGAGGCTGCAGTTGTAAATGCGATGTCTTCTGGGGCGCCTGGTATCCGTAGGAGTCAAAGCCACCGATGAAGTCAACTGCAGAAGGGGAAGTGGCACGTGGTTAGGAATGGGCCTGTGGCAGGCAAGTTACAGGAGGCTGGGTTTTGAAAGGGAAAAATCCAGGGGCAGACCACGTCCAGGGCCTTAGGGGCGGGGCTTTGCTGCCAGATCCTGAGGTTTGAGCCTATGCCAGCGGGAACGCGGAGGACCTCGGTCAGGACCGGGCCTAGGCCCTAAGAAGTTGGAGAACTTGGGAGGGATGGGCATCCTCAAGGGAGAAGGCTCATGGGGGTGGGGGTAGAGGGCAGGACTGAACCACAGAAGGGGAGGAAAACGTGGGAGGGTGGGCGGTGCTTGAGAGGGGCCAGCCTTGTGGAGCCCTTCCAAGGGGAAGGGCCTAGGAGGGGTGGATAGGTGTGTGTATGGGGGGGGAGGGGTGCTGGGGCCGTGGACCGGGCACCTGGACGTCTGGGCCTCAGCCCAAAATGGGCTGGTTATGCAAACCCACCCTTGAGGCCTCTTCTTCACCCAATAGGGGCGGGCCCAGGGCCCCCTCCCACTGAAACAGCTCGGGCCCCTGTCCAAGGTGCTGAAGGCGTCGGTTGGCCTGCGGCCAGGCTTCCCCGCTTCCCCTGAGGTGCCGCACACTTACAGCTGTCCTCCTCCTCCAGAAACACTTTGCTCACGTAGCAGGCGAACACAAAGCCGAACAGCTGAGGGAGGAAAGAAACGGGGAAAGGAAAACTCTTCCTCCACCCTCTGCACGTCCCTACCTAACAGCACTGGAGGGACAGGGTGTGCTAGGATAAAGGCAAACCCATACTGACTGCAAGTTAATGACTGAGCCTTAAAGCCGAACATGCCTGTTCCAGTCTCCATTCTGGGAGTGCGACTCTGGACAAGTAATTCTTTTACCTCTTTGAGCCTCAGTTTCCCCAGTTGGATCTGGGCAATACCTCACTGGCTTGTTGAGAGGAAAGAGAATTATGTGACTTTGTATATGTAAAGTGCCTAGGGCAAGACTGGCCCTTCTAGAAATGGGAACTACAGTAATTCTTACTGTATTCTTATGACTCCTTTTGGTTGATATTGTCATTCCTTTTTTCTTTTTTTTTAAGTAAGGAAACAAGCTTGGAGATGGCAAGTGACGTGTCCAAGGTCACATAGTGGGTATATTGGAGATTTAAACCAGGACTGACTCATGGTAGGATGCCTCATCCTATTCATTATATGTGCTCATGGCTCTGGGCAGGTAGCTCAGTTGGTTGGAGCTTGTCCCAACATTGCACAGCAATAAACCTGCTCACTCCCTGAATGGGGAGTAGGGCAGAGGTAAAGGGAGGAGGTACAGGATACAGAAACAGAGCCAGGCAGAAGCACAGACAGGCTGGAAGACCTAGGTTCAGCCCTTCTTAACTAGAGCTAAACAAAGGGGTTTGCAGACTTCACTTTTGGGAGTGTGTGAGGTTGGGGGACAGAAGGACTCACAGCCAGGAAGATCTGCAGGGCACTGCTGAGGGCTTCAATGTAGGGATAGTCAAGCAGGCAGCCAGTGACAGAGATGACATGGTGGTCCTCCAGGGCCAGGCGGGAGTTCAGGACAGGTGTCACCAGGCAGCCTGGCCCGTTCTCCATCCACCAGGAGCGGTGCAGGGATGTGTTGAAGGTCATGATGAAGTCCCGGTCCTGGGGTTGGAGGGGCCTAGGATACTGAGCTGGGGTGGGGGAACCTTCCCCAGATCCCAGGAGACTGTATATAAAGCCTATTTCACATTTGGACTAGTATAGCAGCCTCCTTCTCTGACTTGATTTGTGGAGGGTTCGGGGGATGGCAGAAAAGGGTCTGTGCCTGCAGCTCTACATTTGGCCAGTAGGTGACACTTGATGACCACATTCTTCCATAAGCTACAGAAGGGGCCGATACTGACCCACCGGAACCCCAGAATTTTACGGCTGAAAAGAACATTAAAAGTAACCAGGTACAATTTTCCAGCCATTGGTGAAATCTTCTATACAGGTCCTTTCATGGCCCATTCAGCTTTTCCAACGCTCTCCCTATGTGTGACCCCAGGCAAATCTCTTTCCTCTTTGGTCCTCAGTCTCCCCATTTGAAATGGAGAAGAGGCTGGTCTAGATCAGAAATTTTATACATCATGGGCATCCATGTGTCCATCAATCCATTCACTCATACAGGCCCCTAACAAATACTCACTGCGTGCTGACAGGTGCCAAGCACTGAGCTGTGTAATCTCATTTATCCACTCAGCAACCAAAGGAAGATGGAATTGCTCTTATTTGAACTTACTAGATAAATAGAAAGGAACTGAAGCTCAGAGAGGGTAAGACACTTGCCCAAGGTCACACAGCTAGAAAATATTAGAGCTGGGATTTGAATCAAGTAGGGTCACACTACAAAGCCAAATGTTCTTATTCATATCTGTTGCCTTTTTAATATCTAACAATAGAAGCTGTGACCTCTGGGCTTAGTCTTCTTGAAGGTAAATACTCCTGTTTTCCTTGATGCTTTTCCATGTGACGTGGTCTGTTCAGTGATTCCCAAACAAACTCTATCTAATCTCTTTCTCTTCTGAAAAATATTGATCAGCACTGGACTCAAATCTTTGTGGTCTAAACAGTACAAAATACATGGGATTTTCAACTCTTTTGGCCTGAACATGTATAGGGCCTAAGAGTAGTTTTCTGGGCCACCAAATACTGTTGGTTCCTACTGAGCCTGTTATCAACTGGGACCCCAGCCCATCACACAGACTGATCTTCACCCTTATCTGCTCCATCATCATTTGTTTCTGAGAAGTGCAGAGGGGGCCATACAAAAATGGGGTGGGAGGTGGGAACAGATTATTTGGGTGTTTAAAGGGAGATTTCTTCAAGAGATGATGCCCCAGACCTACACCACCCTGGGAGCCTTTAGGGTGGGGTGGGAAAGCTCAGGCTCTGCCCTCTGGCTCAGCCAGGCCTGAGGCTTACCTGCGACAGCTGTCCAACCTCCAGGTAGAAACAGATGATAAATGCATTCCAGCCAACCCAAAGCACCAGCCAGGCTGCATACTAGGGAAAGCAGAGGTGGGGTCAGGGTGGGAACTAGAGCAGTGGGTTTGGGTCATGGCCATGAAGACAGAGCTAATGTTCTGAGGAGATCGTTGCAGGGGAAGGTATGGCAATACCTCATTCACGGAGCACTGAGAATAGTTTACAAATCATTTTTATACCTATTCAGTCTTTACAACAGCCCTGCCGGGAAGGCACTGTCTTCTCTCTCTCTCTCTCTCTCTCTCTCTTGTATTTTTTCATAGTTAGAAGTGGAGAGGCAGTCAAGACAGACTCCCGCATGCACCCGATCCGGATCCACCTGGCATTCCCACCAGGGAGAGATGCTCTGCCCAGCTGGGGTGCTGCTCCCTTGCGCTGGAGCCATTCTAGTGCCTGAGGCGGAGGCCATGGAGCCATCCTCAGCACCTGGGCCAACTTTGCTCCAATGGAGCTTTGGCTGCTGGAGAGGAAGAGAGAGACAGAGAGGAAGGAGAGGAGGAAGGGTGGAGAAGCAGATGGACACTTCTCCTGTGTGCCCTGACTGGGAATCAAACCCAAGACTTCCACACGCCAGGCCAACGCTCCACTGCTGAGCCAATTGGCCAGGGCCCAGCACTGTCTTCTCTTCAGAGACAAATAATTTAAGGCCTAGAGAGGGTGTTTGTTGGAGTTGTTTTTTTTTTGAAATCACACAGCTAGGAAGAGGTAGGGCTGGTACTCAAACCCAAGTCTTTGGGTAGCTACTCCTAGCCATTCAACAGAGAACATCAGCCACAGGACATGGCAAAGAGCTGGAGAGGAGCTGGCTCTTCCCATCCAAGCCCTCTGCCTACAAGTCTAGTGGCCGCCACCTGGCCGGCGTGGCTGTTTACACTGGTGTCTGGGGCTTCCTGAGAAATGGAGGGAAAGGTTCTCATATCTTGCTCAGATGAGAGAAAACACTAGAAGGGCCTTGTTCACCTGGCTACTGGGAGCTGAGCTGGTGGGAGGTGGGGAGAAACCCTTGAATGACTGCTAGTGGGTTCTGGTAGTAGCAGAACACTGCAAGTCGTTGTTATTATAGGTGTCAAGCAGTTCCGTAGTACATCTACCCAAAACCTTTTCCCTCAGGCGAGTATGTGAATGGGTCACTGAAGAAGAGCAGGGGACAAAGGTGAACTGAAAACAGTAATTTGAGAGAGACAATCAAGGACCAGGGCTTAGAAAAAGGAAGCGGGGGAAGGAACCAGGGACATAGTCCACTCTTGGGATGGCTACACATGCATTGGCTTCAAAGCCACTCTCAATCATCTTTTTATTTATTTTTTTCATTTTCTTTTTTTCTTTTTTTTAAGAGAGAGAGGAGTAGAGAGAGATGAGAAGCATCAACTTATAGTTCCATCACTTTGGTTGTTCATTGATTGCTTCTCATATGTGCCTTGACTGGGGGCTCAAGCTGAGCCAGTGACCCCTTCCTTGCTCCCGCCAGCAACCTTGGGTTCAAGCCCGAGACCATGGGGTCATGTCTATGATCCCACGCTCAAGCCAGCGACCCCGCGCTCAAGCTGGTGAGCCTGTACTCAAGACAGATGAGCCTGCACTCAAGCCACTAACCTCAGCATCCCAGATCAATGCTTTATGCATTGTGCCACCACTAGTCTGGCTCAACCATATTCTTGATGAGCACCAAGGGACAAAAGCCAAGCTTTCCTGAAGCAACCTGAGAAACTAAACAAGACAAGGCCCCTTCCTCCCACTGGCTTTCTGAGGCAGCGTGGTGATGCAGCAGGAGCCTCCACTCTGGATCTGATGCTCTAGGCCTGGCTCTGCCACTTATTAGCTATGTGACCTTAGGACGCATCGTAACCTTTCTGAGACTCACTTCCTCATCTGGAAAATGAACATGGTACAATATACCTCACAGAGTTGTCGTAAAGATCCAATAAAGCATGTGAAGCTTTGAGCAGAGTGCCTGACACATGATAGGTACCCACACTAAATGATATATGTTAATGTTTGGATTTTCCCTAGGAAATTCTTTAGGGAAAATACCTTGTCTCTGCTGAACTAAGAAGCATTGGGATTTGGGCATTCATACCAACATGGCTGGAGGCAGGACAGAGCAGGGGATGGGTGCCCAAGGTGGGGGGCAGTTCTGGCTGGAGGAGTGGGGGGAGATAGGTGGGGGTGCGGAGGAGGGCTTGGCTGGGGAGGGGCCAAGTGAGCCATACCAGAATGAGGTACCGGGAACGGTACTGCACTGTGCCAAAGATGCCCAGGATGACCGCCATGATGTGCAGGAAGTTGGCCAAGATAGGAGCCCACTGGTAGCCCAGGAAGTCAAAGATCTGCCGCTCCAGTGCAGCCACCTGTGGGGAAAAAAACAGACTGAAGCCACAGCCACCTCCTAAAAGGAAAGGACGGGGACTCCTCCTTGACCTTGTGGAAGAGGTGACATCAGTTATTATGGTGATGAGGCATTATGGCCTCATTGTGCACAAATCTTAGGTCCATCCCAGCCCTGCACTACCAAAGGGATGCTGGGATGTGGGGGCGAGTCTGTGGAGAACAGAGCCCTGATTATGACTTCTGGGGTGGGCTGCAGGGAGATGGGAGCCAGGGTTCAGAGCACCTGCCTCTTTGCCAAGAGGCCCTCCCCACTTGCACTTTCCTTATTGAGGGCTCTCAGTTGGTGGGGTCAGGATACAGACTCCTCCCCCAGCCTGGCCCAAGGGCTGAGCCCTGGCTCTGGGGGCCCCAGGGAAGCCCCTGGGTCTGAGTCATCTCTTCTAAGGCCCTACCTGGAGGTTGCCCTGGACTACAGGATTCATGGGCCACAAGAAAGTGATTTTTTTTACTCCCTTTCCCTGAGGGAGCTGTAGTAGATTGCAAAATTAGCGTCAAATTCTTCTTGCTATTTCCATACAGTGCCCTCCCACACTAACTCTGTGCTTGGTCATGTGACTTGCTTTGTCCAGTGAGACTTAAGCAAATGCAAAGCAAGCAAAGGCTTGAAAAATGCTTGTGTACTAGAGCTTGTTCACTTGCTACACTTGCAACACAGAGAGGGCCTTGTGAGAGAGCCCGAGCTGACCTGCTGGAGAGTGAGAGGCCAGATGGAGGGCACCGAGGCACCCCAGCTAATGGCCAGCAACCATCAGAGTGAGGCGTACTTGCTCATTCCGACGCCAGCCAACCCAGCAGCTGACCAGACATGTAGCCCAGACCAGAAGATAGTCTCAGCTGGTCCACAGAATCATGAGCTGAATCAAATGGTTCTTTTAAACTACTCTATTTTGAAGTGATTCGTTCTGCAGCAAAAGCTATGATACAGGACACAACCACCACTCCCATTTCAGTAGCCCCTCGTTCAATTTTTCAGCTCATACAATTAGGAACAGAAGTGCCAAGGGTGCTTATCAATATAGATATAAAATATTTTTATTTATTCACTTTAGAGGAGAGAGAGACAGACAGAGAAGGGAAAGAGATGCGAGGAGGAGCAGGAAGCATCAACTCCCATATGTGCCTTGACCAGGCAAGCCTGGGGTTTTGAACTGGCAACCTGTGTTCCCAGGTCAATGCTTTATCCACTGCACCACCACAGGTCAGGATGGTGCTTATCAATATTGATTGACCAGCCTGACCAGGCGGTGGCGCAGTGGATAGAGCGTCAGACTGGGAATCGGAAGATCCAGGTTCGAGACCCCGAGGTCGCCAGCTTGAGCGTGGACTCATCTGGTTTGAGCAAAAATTTACCAGCTTGGACCCAAAGTCGCTGGCTCAAGCAAGGGGTTACTCGGTCTGCTGAAGGCCTATGGTCAAGGCACATTTGAGAAAGCAATCAGTGAACAACTAAGGTGTTGCAATGCGCAACAAGAAACTAATGATTGATGCTTCTCATCTCTCTGTTCCTGTCTGTCTGTCCCTGTCTATCCCTCACTCTCTCTCTCTGTCTCTGTAAAAAAATAAAATAAAATAAATAAAAATATTGATTGACCAACACCCCTTCTTTTGGTGACAGAACCCATCTCTTTGTTTTGGAAGCTGCCTCCCAGACACTCAGTCCATGTGGGTTGAGTGGGGCTGGGCCCACTTCTAACTTCCATAGTGGGCTTGTGACCTAGGCCTAACCAAATAACCCCAAACAGTCATCTGTTCAGGGACTCACGCTCACTGTGTGCCCTACTCCTGAGTCACCAGAGCTAAAGGGACAGAGAGAGAGAGAGAGTGAGGAAGGAAGATGAACAAGCAGGGAGAGTGTTCCTGGTGACATTGGTTTAGGTCTGAGGATCCAGCAAGACTTAAAACTAACTGTCCCTCCCTATACTTGGGATTTCTGTCACTTGCAACCAAGAGTCCTGACTAGAGTAGAAGGGGAGAAAAGAGGGTCTGGCTGGAGAGAGGGAAGATTCTGATAAAGTGGAGAGATCCCAGAAGCTTTTTTCCTGGCAGGGAGGCAGGAAGAGGTAGAGCTGATGCTACCACACAGATGGCAAGGCTGGGCAGAGACCCAGGAAGCTGCGGGCTCAACCCTGGCACCCACCCACCTGGCGCCAGCCTGCCTCTGATTGGTGACGCCCCTCTGAGGGCTCTGCAGATTGTAAAGTGCATTCCAAGTTCATCTCTCACTTGCTACTCCTTGGCAGAAAGACAGGGCTGAGATCATTACCTCAGTTTGGAGAAAGAGACCACGGGGGAAGTGACTTGCCCAAGGTCACACAGCAGGTTGGTGGCAGAGCCAGGCAACCATTCTACCTTTCTCTGCCACCTGTCTCATCTTGGCACCAACACACAACCTTTACTAGTTGGCAGTGGCCTGGGAGTTAAAAGGCATGGCTCTGATTGAGATTCTGACACTGACTACAGGTGACCTTGGGTAGGCCACCTTCTTGCTGGGTCTCCTGCTTCTCTTCTATACATACAGGCCACTGGACTATATTTACCCTAAGGGCCCTTCTGGGTTTGACTCCAATGGCCTGCTGATCTTGGCGGAGAAACTCCCCAGGCTGCTCCCCCCACCGCCAAAAGCCCCTGCATCACTTCTTTTCTCCTTTCCACCCTGACTCTGCTAGGCTTTAGGGATCCCTGGTGGTTTGGGGTCCAGCTTGATACTCTCAACTCAGCTGGCACCTGGTCCTGGCAAGGAGGTTGACATCAGAGGAGAGAGGGCTGTCAAAGAGTTGCCCAGGCTCATAGTGTAGCTGGGAGACACCCTGCCTGGACGTGCCTACCTAGATAACATGACATAACCCCCACCCCCACCCCGGCCCTGCTCAACTCTCTTCTGTGTTCTCAGGGACCTCACTGATAGAGTGAGCAGCAAGAAATAGTCCCCCCACCAAGAAAAAAAGAAGAAGAAGCTTTGGTGTCACTAAAGCTCATGTTCAAATAGCAGCTCTGCTGTGTGACTTAGGGCAAATTACTTACCCTCTCAGATTATTTCTTCAACTACAAATAGAAAAGATAATCCTCCCCTGAGAAGTTGTTGTGAGGATATGGAAACATCACATAAGCTAACAGACAATTAAACTTAATAAATAGTGGTTAATTAGTAGAAGACTTAATAGTTTGAAGCTTCTTAGTTTGGTATTGAAGGTTTGCTAGGGTCAGGCTCAATCTTTTGTTCCAGGTCAACTCCTGCCCGCAAGTGGTTGAAATAACATACCTTCATTTATTTCCTTTTTCCTATATCCAAATCTTCCTTGGTCTTTAAAATAACAGCCTAATTCACTCCTTTTCTAGTAAGACTTGACTGTCACAATCTCTCTTTCCACTGAATATGGAGCAACAGCTGTTCTTGTCACTCTCAGCCATCCCTCCATCTCCACACACAGCACCCGCTCTCTCATTTTTCTACACCCCATGCACATCCATTTATCCATCCTTCCGACATCTGACACGCCCTCATCCATCCAGGATCCATGTTATTTAATCACAGAACTTTTAGTCTGTGTCAGGCCCTGTGCTAGCATTGGGATGCAGATGTGACTAAGTTGTGGTCTCTGCCCTTTGGGAACTCAGAGCCTCGCAGAAGAGATGGATGGAAAATCGAACAGTTACAAACCAGCATAGTCAGCATTATAACCCAGGCTCAAATAATGCCATCTCTTCCTCCAGTGGTAAGTGCAGAGATACCGTACTACCCCATGTATAAGATGCCTCTTAATTTTGGGGCCCAAAATTTGAAAAAAGGACAAGTGTGAAAAAGCAGGAAATGCAATCACTGTATAAGATGTATTCAGTTTTTAAACCCTAAATTTATCAGAAAATGGGTGCATCTTATACATGGGGAAATAAGGTAGATTCAAATATATAAATATATATATACTTAATATATCTATTTAATATATCTATTTAATATAATATATTTAATATATATATTTAAAATTGAGATTCATTGTCTTATAAATATTCAAATATTCCAAAACTCCTGCTTGTGCTGCAGTAGTGTGCGGTTAATTAACAAATACAGATACGAACAAAATATGAGGACTATCTTTCTCATCTGGTCACACCAACTTAGAAACAATATCTGAGGGCTGTGATGATTGTAAACTGTAACCGGCATTGGTGAGCCTTTTTTACTTCGATGAGAGGAACAGTGTGGAGACAACAGAAACCAGCTCCTACGCAAATAGTTCAAGTGCATGTGTATTGAGAGACAAAACCGACTTTGGGGGTATTTTTATCTAGTCAGCCTGCAAGTCAAGTCAAGCTAACTTCTTGAGTCTCTCTCCTGAGTGGGCTGGTGCAGAAACTTCTGTGGGCAACAGATACAGCCTCCTCCCTGGGCTTCTGGCAGAAGGAGGCTGGCCACCACCCCTGTCGAGTGCCTTTATTAAAAATATAAATCTGGCCCTGGCTGGTTGGCTCAGTGGTAGAGCGTCGGCCTGGCGTGTGGGAGTCCTGGGTTCAATTCCTGGCCAGGGCACACAGGAGAAGCGCCCATCTGCTTCTCCACCCCTTCCCCTCTCCTTCCTCTCTGTCTCTCTCTTCCCCTCCCGCAGCCAAGGCTCCATTGGAGCGAGGTTGGCCTGGGCGCTGAGAATGGCTCTGTGGCCCCTGCCTCAGGCGCTAGAATGGCTCTGATTGTGGCAGAGCAACGCCCCAGATGGGCAGAGCATCGCCCCCTGGTAGGCATGCCAGGTGGATCCCAGTTGGGCACATGCGGGAGTCTGTCTGACTGCCTCCCCATTTCCAACTTCAGAAAAAAAAAATGAGAGTCTGGGGTAATCCCTGTGGTCTCTGAGTCTAAAAAATCCCCAGACAAGCAGTATCCCAGACAAGCAGTATCCCAGACAAGCAGGATAGGTCCCCAGGACATAGTCCCAGAGTGACAGATGAGAACAAGCCTTTCTGGATCTGACCCACAGAGTAGCCCCACACACCTGCCCAACAGTTCTCTCTACCCTTAATCTCCACAAGGTTTTGTGCTGCTTCCTCTCATCCAGCCACCCTGTCCCCTTTCCACGAGTGTCCATATAGCCTCAGGTCCTTCCTTGAAGGGTCCCCCGCCTAACCCCTTACATGTTGTACCCAAGAGCGCTACCTTATCTGCACTCTTCTTAAATGACTCTGTTTCTCTTATCTTACTCCATGTTCCTCAGGCCCGAAGGTGAGGTTGACATCCTCTGGGGTCCCCAAGCTGCTCGTAGAACTGTGTAGCCCTGTGGCTATGGCAGCCTCTTCCATTGCTCGCCTCCTCATTCACTGGCCTCCGGGTCTTGCCCCTTCTTTAAAAGTGAGTCACATCCACAAATCATTCTGGCTGACTTTGACATCTGGGGCCACATCATCCAGACTCCCAACCTCTAAGTCTTGTGAACTCCTCTCCCCTGACCTTTCCCTCCATTCCTCCTCATCCACCATCACCCTTTGGATTGTGTTATCAACTGTAACTGCCCTGCCTCCAAAGTCACCAACTCAACAGCCCCACTCAGACCCCCCAGCTGCCTTCCCAACACCCCTCACAGTGGTGAGCCCCGTCTGGTGCATCAGGTCCCAGCCCCCCCTTCTACTCTACCCCATTCCCCAGTTCACATCCCAACTTGGCCTGCGGGGCTCCCATGATCCCTCACTTTAACATCAGCTTTGCCTGCAACCCAGACTCACACTCCTCTGCCTTTTCATCACACGTGTCAGGAAAAGCCCACACCTAGCTACATCCAGGGAATAGTTTTTTCTGCTTGCAAAGCAGCCAAGCACCACTGGAGGAGGTCACTCCAGGAAGGTAGGATGGGTCCACTGTAGACCTGTAATTGTTGGCCTCACAAGGTGCCCGGATGCTGTCCCACACCCGACTGGGCTTCTCCGGGGAACTCACTCTCCCCAGGGACTGTTTCAGATCTTCTCACTGTCCTCAACTCTCTTGGGAGGACCTGTCTCCTACTCCCCAACCTGCTATATTAGAGGCACTGACCCTCCTCCTACCCAAGGCCAATTCCTCCTCCTGCACTCCGAACTCCATCATGTGTCTACTCAGGTGCTCAAAACATCCATGGTCACTTCTCTCCTGTAAACTCAATCTCTCCCTGCCCAGGATCCTTTCCACTGGCTCCTAAACATGCTGAAGCCTTTCCCATTAAAAAGAAAAACATGGTACGTCACCCCTTATTGCTAATGCCTTTTCTATCTCAGCACTCTCGTTCAAAGGTCTCCATGGCCGTCCTGCCACCTGCTCCTCTGCCCACGTCCTCCTACAATCTGGTCCAGTGGTTAGGAGTAGAGCCTGGGTTAGAATCTTGGTATCACTGGTGTTTATACAACTGTTAAGGCAAGTCACTTGACCTCCCTGTGCCTCAGTTTACTCACCAACAAAATGGAAATGATTTATAATACCTTCCTCGCCTGACCAGGCAGTGGCGCAATGGATAGAGCATCGGACTGGGATGCGGAGGACCCAGGTTCGAGACCCCGAGGTTGCCAGCTTGAGCGCGGGCTCATCTGGCTTGAGCAAAAAGCTCACCAGCTTGGACCCAAGGTCGCTGGCTCGAGCAAGGGGTTACTCGGCCTGCTGAAGGCCTGTGGTCAAGGCACATATGAGAAAGCAATCAGTGAACAACTAAGGTGTCGCAACAAAAAACTGATGATTGAGGCTTCTCATTTCTCTCTGTTCCTGTCTGTCTGTCCCTATCTATCCCTCTCTCTGACTCTCTCTCTGTCCCTGAAAAAAAAAACACAAAAAACCTTCTTCATACGGCTGTGAAAAGAATCAGTATTATTGAAAATTATACTCCACGCAGAACTCCCTCCTTCCCCACCTGTTTTATTATTTCTATGGCACTTATCATCGACTACCCTCCTACCCACTCCCTATTTACTGTCCATCTCCTGCATTAGAAGGCAAACTCCACGAGAGCAGGGACTTCTGTCTGAGATGTCCCCTGCTGTACGTCTGGTGGCACGGCCATGTTGGCACACTGTAGGTGCTAAGTTAAACTCATTTCCACCCTCCTGGCCACCCCTGATTCCAGTGCGGCCCATCCTCCCGTGCACTCAGCCCGTAAATACCAAAGAACCTCAGGGCTATATCCAGCCCTTCTTCATGCTCCATTTGTCCTGGCAAATTCACGTCTACCCAAGCTTCAGTGACTACTTGTTCATGTTTCAGACTCCAGCCCCTTTAGAACCAACTACCCATTGCATGGCTCATCGTGAACTTAACACGCCCAAACCTGGACTGTTTCCAGTGTTTCTGGGCCCCATGATGTGTCCAGGCTGCATGAACTAGAAAGCTCAACTTTAAGTCCTGGTCTCTCTCCTGCTCCCTCACCTCCATGCCCCACCTGTCATCCAGTCCTGGTTCTTTGATCTGCGGAATCTCTTACACATCTGGCCACGTTTCTCCCTCCACTGCCTTCTTTCACCTGGCCATTGCAATGCCAGCCTCCCCCCAACTTCAAGGCTAACCCACCCCTCTCTTTCCAGAGTGAAGCCTCCAGGAGGCTCCCCTGCTGCCCCTCCCCCTGCCCTTAGCTCCCCACCCCCACCCGGATTATTTATTTATCGGGTAGCTACCAGCTGAGGGGGATGCAGTTGCCATGGGAACCTGCAGCCTTGAGTCAGGGCTGCCTCTGTTCTCAGTAGGATGCCCTTGTCTGTCTAGACCGCCAGCCCCAGGAGCCCAACACCAGGTGGGGGCTGGAGAGTAGGGGGCAAGGAATGAATAATGGACATGGGCCCACTGAAGCTCCAAAAAGCTGGCTGGGGGAAAGGGCAGGGAGGGAGTTGGGGTTGGGGCCTCAAAAACCCGGCAGAAGTCTCTTGTGCCCAAGCCCTTGCCAGCCTATTCTGCGAATCAACTACTTTCCTGGCCAAAATTTCAGTCAGGTTGCCACGGGTCTTAGGCACAGAAGTCAGACTGTCTGAGAAACGATGAGGCAGAGGCCTCTGAAGTTTCTGGAGAATGGTTTGATCCAGCCTGATGCTGTCTCTTTTACTGATTTTAGTTCACAGAGGCTGAGTTGGGAAGAGTTCCCTGTTTGGGATCTGGTGGGCCTGAGTTCCACCCCTAGCTCAGTCCTGGTGTGACCTTGGGCAAGTTACTCACCCTCTCTGAGCCTAGGAAAATGCCCTAAGGATCCAGACAGTGCACGAAAAGCTTTTAGCCTGGTGCCTGGTACACAGTCGGTGCTCCGTGTATGGTAACAGCCTTTTCTGCATCCCCAAACTCCAGCCCCTCCTTCTTCTAATGGGTTTCTGAGGCAGCTGACAAAATTAAACTTGACTCAGCCCCTCATCCGTGAAATGAGGGAGTGGGATTGAAGCCACAGATGGCAGAGCTGAAAGGACCCCTGGAGATCTGCTGGCCCAACCCCCTCATTAGGGAGGTGAGCAAACTGACAGCAGAAAGGCAGTGACTTGTCTAAGGACAGGGTCTTCGCACTCTCCCTGAGCTCTGCCATCTCCAGGGTCCATCTGGGGTCAATGCCATCTGAGCATGCATTGAAATAAACACCCAACAAGAGATTAAAAGGAGTACAGTCATGGAAACCAGGTAGTCTTTGTCAGGCCCAGGGAATGGGCTTTGTGGGGACTAAATTCATCGAACAAATGTTTCTTGAACACCTACTATGTGCCAGGCCCTGTGCAGGGCATGTGGCCATGAACGAGTCGTGCTTCCTCCTTCAGCAAGACAGATCCCACAGTCCTCTGGGAGCTGATGATGGGGGCTTTGCTGCCAGGTTCCCATTTACTATGTGTGGTGATGTGTGGGGACTCCTTCCTCTCCCCTAACACACACACACACACACACACACACACACACACACACACACACACACACACTTTGTCCCAGTCCTGGATGCTGCTGAAAAATGGCCAAGCAATAACCGTTAAGTGGAAAAAATAATAAATAAATATATAAGCCACAGAACAATATGATTCCATTTGTGTTAAAAAAAAAAAAAAAGCTGAAAAAGAGCATGAGAAAGACACAAAATGTGTATGACTGTAAGTGCGAAGTCGAGAGCCAGGGAAACACAGCACACGGTTCTGAGTTCTCTCAGAAGTGGCAATAGGGAGATGGGGAGACTGTTACTTTTAAATATACACTTCTGTATTTCTGAAAATTTTTTTACAACAAAGACATATTTTTTTGAAAAAAAGGTTTAAAATGTTGATTCATTGCTTAGTCCATGTCTCCAAAGACATGCTAGGAGCTCACGATCTGAGGCCCCCTCCTCCAACATGAATGTGTGTGGGCCGCTGGGTGGGTTTTCCCCTTGGGCCTCAGTGTTCCTATCTGTACCATGGGGCCTCTTAATTCTACTTCACTGTCAGCCTGGTGGTGCTGCAGCCTGCCTGCTGGCAGGGGACTGAACTTGGGGTCCTGTGACCTCTGCTGAGAGCTGATGGCCCTTTCCTCCAGAAGCTGTTCTGCCAGTCCCTGGTACGATGGCCCGTTCCCAGGTTCCACCTGAGTCACCGCAGCTCTGCTTCCCAGCTGACTAAATCCACACCCACCACCAGCCCCCTCTAGATTCTACCAGCCAAGGGTGCCCTCTCCCCACAGCCCTAGTGCCACTGAATACAAAGGTTCCCCTTTTATAGGGGGGGCTCAGAGCTGTCACCTGAATCCCCTGAAATCACACACAAAAGGTGTCAGAACCAAGATCTGAGTCCTTGTCTCTACACCCACGGCTTTTCCCACCCGCCAGCCATCTCTCCAGAGACAGGGGCGCGGGGAGGGAGAGTAAAGTGGGGCAGAGCCTATTCTGGCTCTGGGGCCTGTCGTGAGTCACCCAGCCCAGCCTTCCGTGGGCAGTGATGTAACAGCTAACATTTATTAATCTCCAATTAGTGCCAGACACTGTTCTGCGTACTTCACATCTGTTCATTCATCCATTCTACAAATAGTTCTCGAGTGCCTTTTGTGTGCTGAGTGCTGAGCAGTCAGTGGTGAGGAGACAGCCCAGCTCCTGTCCTCAAGGATGACAGTCCTGCCTGCTCTCTCCTCTGTGCGGATTCTAGGACACTGCCCCAGTCCAGACAGCAGGGGAAGCAGAAGAGGCAACGTTCTTCATAGGAAACAAAACCAATTCTTCCTTAAGGAGATTAATACTCTCTCTCACTAGGTCTAGGAATTGTAGAATCATTTATTGAGCACCTACTGTATATTACCCCTCATACTTCATACTCACAGCACATCTCTTAATCCTGCCCCACTGATAGACAAGGCCCAGAGAAGTGAAGGGGTTCGCCAGGGACACACAGAAGAGCTGAGGCTCCAACAGTCAGTTTGGGGCCACATCCTCACTCTTCCCTCCCACAGGGCTCCCTGAGACCTGACGTTTGGGAATCTCGCCCATTATAGTCTTGCTCCCCACTCCCCCAAACCCCTAGACTGCCATCTGTCTGTCCTCACCCTCCTGCTGTGGCCCAGCCCTCTACCTCAGTAGGGCCTGGGGAGCCAGGGAGCAGCTGGCCACCACCTTCAGGGTAATTAGCCCTGCGAGACCAGCTTGAAGCTGTTAAGGAGGCTCAGGACTGTCTCAGAGGGCTGATCTGGCCAGCCTGGGTCCTGTCAGGAGGCAACCACTAGGGCTTGGCCTCAGTCTCCATGGCAACTCCACTCCAGTGACTGCTGACCCATTCTGAGCTGGGAGGCTCCTCAGGCCTCTTTAGAGAAGATCTATCCCACTCACTGCATCTCTGAACTGGTAGTTTCATTAGGAAGAGGGGATTGGCAACGGTCTAATTAGCATATATAGACATTAATTTGCATAAACCCTGGGCCTAGCAGACCAGGATAATATCAAGGTCAGTCCAAAAAAAAAAAAAAAAATCAAAGGGCCCCTCCATTTCATAGGGCTTATCCCCTCATGCACCATCTGGTCCAAATCCACAGGCAGCAAAGTGGAAGGCAGCGTGGGCAGTGCCGAGGAGGGCTTTCACACCAGTGACCCTCTGTGACTCAGTCTTCTCCTCCGTAGAATGGGGATAGGACGCCTGCTTTACGGAGGTGTTGAGAGAATGGAGGATTCTTCTCCACCACTCCCAAGCACAGCCCTGCCCTGCCCTTACCAGCTCCCAGTCTCCATTCGTGGAGCTCTTTGTGTTCTGCCTGTAGGCAGACCCCTCTCACTGGCCCAGAAAAGCCAGGAGCATGGTAGAGCCTGCACCTCAGGGCTGGGTTACTATGTGCACCTCCTCCTATCAGGCCCTCCCCCCACTAACTTTTGGATTCTGGCAGGAAATGAATTGGAAACTGGAGGCCTCCTGCTTTGGCCTTTCATCCCTCTTCTTTGTAGAGCCAGGGGGTGGGCATCTGACCCACACCCACTCTAGTGCATCCTTGGGACCATGAGGGCATTTAGGGCAATGGGGGCGCTCTGGAGTCAGACTGCTTGGGTTTATCAGCCAGGTGAGCCTCAGCCTTCCCATCTGTACAATGTGGATAACGGTTTCCACAATTCCCAGAGCTGGTGTAAAAATTAAATGAGATAATATATGTCACATGCCTGACACAATAAGCGCTCCATAATGTTAACTATATATATATTATTACAGTAATGAGAAAAAAACCTGAGACCACATGGAAGATCAAGGAAGGGTTTACAGAGGAGGTGATGTTTAGATTTGGCCTTGGCCCAATTATAAGAATGAAACACTGGAAACATTCTGACTGTCCTTCAGCAGGACCCGCAATCGATGACGGCGCCTCCAAACGGTGGAACACAACGCAGCCGTTACAACGGGGTGCGAAAAGAGGGCCAAGCTGGGCGAGTGAGGGGCGGGCTGCAGAGCCTCCTGAGCAGCACAGTCCTATTTTTGTGCAAAGAAGGAAAAAGAGGGAATTATCAAATGGTTTACTCTGGAGAATAAGATTGGGGGGTGTCTTTGAGAGTCAACTAGAGATATTTTTGTAAGGTTTTACATTGAGGAGTAATACTCTTTACATGGAAACAAAATAAAGAAGAAATTAACGGGGAACAAATGAGCATGGACAAAACCCTGAGGTGTGAGCAAGGTGACCAACTGTCCTGGTTTGCCTGGGACTGGGGAGTCTTTTGGGGTGCATCACTTTAAAGCAGTGGTTCTCAAACTTTCTGAAGTTAGGGCAAATTTAAAATCCTACAAATAATTGTAGGCGCACTATAAACAAGTTTCTGAGAAATATGTTATAATAATTAAGTCAAATATTAAATAAAAAATATAAAGTCCAAGTGTGCTTTTATGGTAATTAAATGAAATAAATATGACAAAATTAAATTTATTCTGACATTAAAAAACATTTTTATGTTACATTTTTTGAGTTATGCTTTTTAGAATTCGTAGAAAAGAGGGTTAAGAAAATTTTAAAAATGACAAAAAAGTTATCTTTTTATATATAGGTACATTCTTAGTAAGATTTAGTAAATTCGGCAGGTCCCAGCCGAATGTATTAAGTTTTTTTATTCCTATGTTTATGAGAAAAATGAGCCTGATGTGTCCTAGCGATTTCTTCAATGTTTGGGCATATATTTATTTTTTATTTTATTTTTTTTTAATTTTATTTATTCATTTTTAGAGAGGAGAGAGAGAGAGAAACAGAGAGAGAGAGAGAGAGAAAGGGGAGGAGCAGGAAGCATCAACTTCCATATGTGCCTTGACCAGGCAAGCCCAGGGTTTCGAACCGGCGACCTCAGCATTTCCAGGTTGATGCTTTATCCACTGTGCCACCACAGGTCAGGCTTTGGGCATATATTTAAAAGGCAAACTCTCATTTCCTTATCAATACATTAAAAAATTCCTCTCTTTTTACTCTTAATTCTATTGTGTGCAGAAAATCCCCACCATACATATCATCTTAACTTTACACCAAACAAAGGATAGAAGAAACTTGCCTCCAGTCTTTCCGGGGAACATGGAGGGTAGTGTAAACAATCCAGCACCACAGCTTAACAGCCTTTTGCAACCTAATCAGGCAAGTGAGGTGGGAGGTTAGGCAGACTGTCAGCTTACAGCCAATTCCCCACACCTCTGTCCTCCAAAAATCTAAACTCCAAAAACCCTGTTGGTTTTTTGGCCCCCAATAGGCACATATTTCTCTGGAATACCATAGGGCGCACTTGGAAATCTCCTAGGGTGCACCAGTGCACCCTGGCACACACTTTGAGAACCACTGCTTTAAAGGATAAAATCCAAAAGTCCTAGGCAAGCTGGGACAAGTTGGTCAGCCCAGATGTGGGATAGTATGGACGACTTGGGGGTCTGGAGGTGTCTCTAAATGAATGATGTGAGGGGTAGCTGGCTGGGGAAGACTCCTGGCTGGGGCTCAGACCCAGAGCTTTATCCCACTGGCTTCTGGAAGCCAGGGGTGGTTTGAGCAGAGGGACACAGAAGCTGGGCATTTCAGCCACGATTTTCTCTGCCTGGGGGATTTGGGGGAGTGGAGGACGGACTGGAAGTGGGCCATCAGGGGGAGATGCTGAGGCTTTCCTTGCTCAGGGCCCCATTCTCCCACCTTCTTGGCAATGCTCACTCTACCTCTGCTCATATCCCCATGTCCAAATTCTTGGGGCATCCCCAGAGGCTGAGAATTCAAGCAGGCTCTGGAGTGGGCAGAGAAGGCCCAGGAAAAGGGCATCCTCTGGGGAGCATTTCAGACAGGGTTGGAGGGAAGACAATCCAGGTGGAGAAAACCCAGCAAAAGCCAGGCTCTCTCAGGAGATGCCAACTACAGACAAATGGACGTTTGGAGAAATATAAAGGTGATTAATCAGATCCCCCCATTAAGTACCACAAATGACACCATATAATTAAGCCAAAAACTCCTGGCAGAAAGCATCTTAATGGAGCAGACACTTAGGCAAGAATTAATTAAGGAGGCATTGAGAGGTTCAGGAGTGGCTATAAGGATGGAATTAGGGTGGGAAAAAGCAGAAAATAGACAAAAACAATTGGGTGTTAACATTTGCCCAGCGTGGGACTGCCGTCTGAGCCTAGTAGTTATCAGCTCATGCTCTGGCAGACCGGGGGTGGAGTCCCAGCTCTCACTTAAACACGTTGGGGTCTGGGAAAGTAATTTCCTGAAGTCTCAGTTTCCTCATCTAGAAAATGGGAATACAACTACTAATAGTACTTGGGGTTGTGTGAGGATTCAGTGAGGTCATGTGCGTGCATATAGTAAGTGCTCAGTAAATTATCATTAATTGGACAAGTCATTGTCCTTCTCTGGCATCTTAATTTCTCACTGGCAAAATGGGATAATAATGTTCTGTCTTCTTCACAGAGCAATTAGAGATCAAATAAGATCACAACCATGAAAGCAATTTATACACTCTAAAGTGCTTTTTAACTGTTATTAGGATAATTATTAAGCCTTTTGTTTCATACCAAGGTCAGATTCTTGGTGTTTGTTCCCTGAGAAGCTGTACAGTATAGTGGTTAATAGTGTCGCCAAGGAGCCAGGCTATCTGGGCTTGAATGCAACCTTTAGCACATTAGCTGTGTGACCTTCAGCAAATCACTTAACTTCCCTGTGCTTTAACTTCTCTACCTATAAAATGGGATTAATGATAACAGGACCTATCTCATGGGGTTGTTGTGAGGCCTAAATGAAGGAATATAGGGGGGTCCTTGGGTTACGACACAGTTCCATTCCTATGACAGTAACATAACCCAAATTTTGGTGTGAATGGAAGCACACCCTAGCCTAAGTCATAACCTATTCTAACACAGCTGTAAAATCATAAGCTAGAACATAAAAACACAAACATTGCGTTACTGCGTATTCTTCTGCCACATGCAATCGAACTAGTCTGCCCACATAGTCCGTAAGTATGGCGCTAATGGTGTAAGCTGAAACACGTCTCAGGTTTTTTTTAGTTTTTATGGGAGTGAGCGTCGTAAACTCAAAACATCGTATGTTGAGACTGTCATAACCTGAGCACCCCCGTATGTGTAAAATGCTCAGAACACTGCCTGGCCTAGAGCCATAGGTAAAAAGCCATGTTAGCTGTGATGATGTGACCACAGTGAAGGTCCTGGGCCTGAGTCCCCCCACCGAGGACTCATGTTCTAAAGAACAAACTACAGTTATCTTTGGTGTGCAGGCCCCTTTGTGACCAGCTAGGGCTCCCCCCACCCCACCCCACCCCCAACCCCTGGCTCTGCCCTTTCTCTCCTTATTCACCCACCAAGCATTCACGGCACCCCCTTTCACTGGGGCACAGGCAATGGACTTCAGTGTCAGTGTTGCACAAGCCCAGAGAGCGAGGACTTCCGTTGGGGACTGGCACTGAGCCTGCCCTGTACAGGCTGCCTGATGTCCTCTGCATTTACTCCTCTCAGCTCTATTATTTCCCTTTGTGGAACCGGAGGCCTAGGGAGCCAAGTAATAGACCTTAGGTCGCACAGCAGGGACAGGGCAGAGGCAGGATTCAAACACAGACCTTTGGGCTCTGAAGCCTGCCCCCCACCACTCCACATTTCCCCATTAGCTCTTCTGGTCCACAAATGGCTGCTGGGCCCCCCCAGTGTCCCCACCATGCCTGACTCCCTGACTGCTGAAACCAGCAACTCTCCCAGCGAATCTGCTAAGGACACCGATGACACTGAGATGTGTTCTGCTCAAACCCTTCATTCACTAGCCATGTGGCCTCCAGTCAGTGTCTAACCCTCAAAGCCTCAGTTTCCTCATCTACAACAAGGAAAATATGAAAACTTACCTTTTGGAATTGGTGTTAAAGGATGCAAAATATGGCACTTGGCACAGAAGGGCACCTGACAAGTGCCTTTCTTTCTTCCTTTTTCTTAAAAAATATATATATATATATATATAAATATTTTTTATTATTTATTTACTTTAGGGAGGAAGAGAGAAAGAGAGAGACAGGAACATTAATATGTTCCTGTATGAGCCCTGACTGAAGATCAAAAGGTCACCCTCTGTGCTTCAGGACAATACTCTAACCAACTGAGCCATCTGGCCAGGGCACAAATGCCATTTTTCCATCAACTCAGTCCAGTCCCCCGCCACGCCCCATGCCACTCTCCATCCGTGCTCCTGGAGACTTGGTTCTAACCTAGCTCAGCCACCCATGAGGCTTCCTCACTCCCAGCTTGCTTCCTTTGGGGAAGGTTTCTTTCATTTTCTTCTGGAGGCCTTTCTTCCCTGCTAAGGAGACAGAACAGAGTCCTTCCTGTGGCCCTTTTGCTATCTCCTGAAGCAGGGTCGCCTGACAGCTTCCTCATGGAAACCACTCATGTCAGGGCACAGTGTCCTGGACCTCAGGGCCCCTCAGAAAGCTCCCCTGAGGCTGACCTGGGCTCTCTCACGCCAGTCCAGCCTTTTCTTTTCTTTTTTTCTTTTTTAATTTTTTTTTTTTTTTCCATTTTTCTGAAGCTGGAAACGGGGAGAGACAGACAGACTCCCGCATGCGCCCGACCGGGATCCACCCGGCACGCCCACCAGGGGCGATGCTCTGCCCACCAGGGGGCGACGCTCCGCCCATCCTGGGCGTCGCCATGTTGCGACCAGAGCCACTCTAGCGCCTGAGGCAGAGGCCACAGAGCCATCCCCAGAGCCTGGGCCATCCCCGCTCCAATGGAGCCTTGGCTGCGGGAGGGGAAGAGAGAGACAGAGAGGAAAGCGCGGCGGAGGGGTGGAGAAGCAAATGGGCGCTTCTCCTGTGTGCCCTGGCCGGGAATCGAACCCGGGTCCTCCGCACGCTAGGCCGATGCTCTACCGCTGAGCCAACCGGCCAGGGCCTATTTTTTAATTTTTATTTATTTTTTACAGAGACAGAAGAGTGAGTCAGAGAGAGGGATAGACAGGGACAGACAGACAGGAATGGAGAGAGATGAGAAGCATCAATCATTAGTTTTTCATTACGCATTGCGACACCTTAGTTGTTCATTGATTGCTTTCTCATATGTGCCTTGACCGCGGGCCTTCAGCAGACCGAGTAACCCCTTGCTGGAGCCAGTGACCTTGGGTTCAAGCTGGTGGGCTTTTGCTCAAACCAGATGAGCCCGCACTCAAGCTGGCGACCTCGGGGTCTTGAACCTGGGTCCTCTGCATCCCAGTCCGACACTCTATCCACTGCGCCACTGCCTGGTCAGGCTTCTTTTCTTTTTTAAACAGAGAAACAAATTTTTATTGAAGATTTTTTAGACATCATTTATCCTTAATAAATATTAACATTACAATAACAAGTAATACCAACAGGAAAAAGTGTAGTTGCCAGGCACAGTGCTCAAGTTCTTTCTATCAAATTCTATTCCTCTAATTATTGTAACTTGTCTCCACCTTTTGATGGTTGGGAAAATGCTGCGTGACACAAATATCTCTCACCTGTCCACTGGAAATGGAACCCTGGCTCATTCAGCAATTCTGTGTGGGGTTATTCTGGAACCCTCCACACCTTCTCACCAGCAGGACACCAGGGTTCCCATTTCTCCTTATCCTCCAACATGGGTCGTTTCTGCTTTGTTGATGGTGGCCGACCTGCTGGGTGTGAAGAGGTATCCCCTGGGGTTTTGTAGCCTGTTCCTCTCTTGTTCCCTCCAGCTTTGGGGATCAGGAGAAAGGGGAGGAGCCCTCAGTACACACGAGTTCCTGCCATGGAGGACCTGAATGGATGGGACTGCTCACTCCTGCTCGCCTACGCTGGGGACCTAAACCCAGACACACAGGTGGCAGGGCACAGAGAGAGACCGCAGCATGCATCTGTAGAAAGTTTCCTTTGACCCTAACCATTTCTCCTGGCAAAGGGGACAGTCGTAAGTTATAAGTGAAGGATACTGTCATTAAGGAGTTCAAAGGTTTCTGAAGGAAAGGGCTTCCCTCATAAATAGCGGGAAAGCAGAGTGACTGGTACCGGTGTCCCAGGGACTGTGTCCTCCTCTAGGACCTGGCTCTGCCCTGCCCAGGAAAGGCACTGATGGCCTCTGTCTCTGCAGCTTCTGCAAAGCCCACAGAGGCGAGGATGAGGGAGGCAGCCACCCACCCAGTGATACGTGGCGGGGTCTCCAGGCCTCGTGTCACCCCTACCTCTTCAGGTGAGGTTCCCCCTTTCCGGCGGTCACCTCACACTTCCTTCAGCTACGGTCCCCTATCAGTAGTGGGCCTCACACTTTCCTTTTCCAGGCCCTTGGATAGCAGCCATCCCTTGCCTATAGTGGAGGCACTCCCCCAGACACCAGACAAGATGCTGCACACCAAACACTCCTGACTGCCATGCCTCCTGCTGACTCCAGCTTTTCCTTACGGGCTCTGGCGTGAGCCTGGGACAGCCTGTCTGACCCACAGTTACGTTGCTGCAACCTAGGGCAAATTGTATGAACTTCTAGGGCCTCTGTTTCCTCATCTGTAAAATGGGAATTGTAATCCCTATCCTTCTTGCCTCCTGTGTTAAGGGTGGCTCCAGCAGGATGACTGAGATCCAGGAACCATCAGCTCTGTCCTCACAGGGGGGACCCCCAGGGCCCAGTCTTCCTGTTCCAACTGGGCCGAGAGTAGCAGCACAGCAATGTTCAGGCCCCTCCTCCTTTCGACCTGAGCATCCCCAACAGCGACAAGGGAGGACTCTTCTGTGAATCTGTTTTATCTTAAAAGAATATGCATCCAGCATTCTACTCTGAAATAGAGCCTCCTCTTTAGTTCATTTTCCCAGGAATCGGGATATAGAGTTGACGTTCTGCACAGATGCCTGGTATCTGTATCCTGTGGCTTAATGTCCTCCTCCCTCCAACCTGGCAGGTATAGGAACTGCGATCTGAGATGCTGTCAGACTCGGCATGAATCCTGTCTCCACTACTTACAGGCCACACGACTAGTAAGCCACTCAGCAGGACTGAGGCTGCTTTCTCATCTGAAATGGGGATAATTTATACTAGAACTTAAGTCCAAGCCAGGGAAAGGCTAAGAGGAATGAGTGAGGAGAAAGGATCCCAGCCTGAGGTCAGGGACATGGACAGCTGGAATCACACTGTAGGAGGGTCTTGAGAAGAATGGCTCTATTGGCCATTATTAGACCTTTATTTTTGCCTCATTTGTTGAATGTCAGTCACAATCTAAGCCATTGGAGATAGAGTGCTGAGCAAAAGCAAAAACAGACACAGCCCTTTTCATGATATAAACACTCAACAAAATGAGAACAGACTGGAATTTTTTCAACCTGGTTAACAGCACGTATGAAAAACTGACAGCTGTCTGGCCTGTGGTGGTGTAGTGGATAGAGTGTCGACCTGGAACGCTGAGGCTGCCAGTTCAAAACCCTGGGTTTGCCCGGTCAAGGCACATACATGTGAGAAGTAACAAGCAAGCAGTGAACAACTAAACTAAAGCAACTATACTTTTTGCTGCCCCACCCGCCTCTCTTTGTAAAATCCATAAATAAAAGTAAAAAAAACAACAACAACCCTACAGCTAACATGATACTTAATGGTAAAAGTCTGGAAGTATTCCCCCTAAGTTCAGAAAGAAGACAAAAATGTCTGTTCTCCTCATTTTTATTCAACGTCACATTGAAGGTTCCAGCCAGGACAATTAGGCTAGAAAAAGAAGCCAATCAAACGCATCTGGATTGAAAAGGAAAAAATAAAACTAGACCTCTGTGCAGATGACATGATCTTGTATATAGAAAACTAAAGAATTTTTTTTTTGTGAAAACTAAAGAATTTATAAAAAACGTAAAGCTACTAAGATCAACAAGGTTGCAAGATCCAAGATCAATACACAAAAATTAGTTGTATTTCTATACATTAGCAATGAATAATCCAAAACTGAATTAAGAAAATTTCACTTAAAATAGCATCTAAAAGACTAGGGTACTTAGGATAATTTTTTTTTTTTTTTGCATTTTTTTCTGAAGCTGGAAACGGGGAGGCAGGCAGACAGACTCCCACATGCGCCCGACCGGGATCCACCCAGCATGCCCACCAGGGGGCGACGCTCTGCCCCTCTGGGGCATCGCTCTGTTGCATCCAGAGCCATCCTAGCGCCTGAGGCAGAGGCCACAGAGCCATCCTCAGCGCCCGGGCCATCTTTGCTCCAATGGAGCCTCGGCTGTAGGAGGGGAAGAGAGAGACAGAGAGGAAGGAGAGGGGGAGGGGCGGAGAAGCAGATGGGCGCTTCTCCTGTGTGCCCTGGCCGGGAATCGAACCTGGGACTCCTGCACGCCAGGCCGACACTCTACCACTGAGCCAACTGGCCAGGACCTTTAGGATAAATTTAACCAAGGTGGTGAAAGATTTGTACACTGAAAACTATATAAAATGTTGAAAGAAATTAAATAAATGGAAAGACACCCAGTGTTCATGAATTGGAAGACTTGATATTGTTAAGATGGCGATGCTCCCAGCTTGATCTTATAGATTCAATGCAATCTCTGTCCAAATTCTAACTACATTTTTTTCTTTGTAGAAATGGATAAGCAGGTCCTAAAATTCATATGGAAATGCAAAGGACCCAGAATAGCCAAAGTAATCCTGAAAAAGAACAAAGCTAGAAAACTTATACTTCTTGCTTTCAAAACTCACAATGACACTACAGTAATCAAAGCAGTGTGTTATTTAGCTCTAGCCAGCTAACTTGGTTGGGTCAAGTGTCGTCCCAGTATGCAAAGGTTGCTGGTTCAATCCCCGGTCAGGGTAGATACAGAAATGGATCAATGTTTCCATCTCTTCTTTTTCTCTAAAATCAATAAATGAAAAAATTTTTTAAAAGGCAGTGAGGTATTGACATAAGGTTAAATGCATAGATTAATGCAATAGAATTGAGAGTCCAAAAATAAATCCATCTATTTAGAGTTAATTGACCATTCCAATGGTCTTGTGCCAAAACCACCCAATGGAGAAAGCACCATCCTGTCAACAAATTGTGCTGGGATGCCTAGAGATCCATATGCAAAAGAATGAAGTTAGACTCCTACCTCACACCACAGACAAGCACTAACTGAATATGGATCACAGACCTAATATAAGACCTAAAACTATAAAACTCTTAGAAGAAACCACAGGTGTAAATCTGAATGATCAATAGGCATGCCTAAGATATGAGACCAAAAGTACAAGTAGCCAAAGAAAAACTAGATAATTGGACATCATCAAAATAAAAAACTTCTGAACATCAAAGGACACTGTTGAGAAAGTGAGGCATCAAGTCACAGAACGGGAGAAAATATTTGCAAATCATAGATGTGATAAGCGTCTAGAATCCAGAATATAGAATAACTCTTACTATTCAACAATAAAATGACAAGTAACCCCCCCAAAATGAGCAACGGATTTGAATAGACATTTCTCCAAAGAAGATATACAAATGGCCAATAAGCACATGAACAGCTGCTCAACATCATTAAATATTAGGAAAATGCAAATCAAAATCACAGATACTACTTTACACCAAGGATAGCCAAAATAAAAAAGACAGATAATGACAAATCCAGGCGAGGATGCAGAGAAAGTGGAACCCTCATACACTGCTGGTGGGAATATAAAATGGTGCAGCCACTGTGAGAAACAGTCTGGTTCCTCAAAATTTTAAACAGTTATCATATGGCCCAGCAATTTCATTCCTAGGGATATACTCGAGAACTGAAAACAGTGTTTACACAGAACTTCTACAGGAAGTTCATAGCAGCATTATCCACAGTGGCCCCAAAGTGGAAACAACCCAAATGTTCATTCACTTAATGATTAATGGATAAACAAACTGTGATATTTCCACATGTGGAATATTATTCACCCATAAAAAGAAATAAAGTACTGGTACATGCTACAGTGAACGAATCTTAAAAACATGATGGTAAGTGACAGAAGCTAGTCACCACGGACCACATATTATATAATTCCACCCATATAAAATGTTCAGAATAGACAAATCCAGAGACAGAAAGTAGATTAGTGGTAGCCAAGAGCTGGCAGGAGGGGAGTAATTGCTAATGAATTTGATGTTATTTATTTATTTAAGATTTTATTTATTGATTTTGGAGAGAGGAGAGAGAGAGAAAGGTGGTGGGGACACACACACACACATGAAGTATCATACAGAAAAAATCGAGTGAAGTGCTCCCAGTCAACATCTGGAAAGGAGTTGGGAGGTCACTTATCTGGGCTGAGCCACTCTTGATGTAACCTAATAGAAAGAGAGGAAAAAGAATGTGATTCCCTGATTATTTAGTGGCACCTGTACTGAAGATCCCAGGAAGAAAATACCGATGAAAACCAGTCTCACTGCTATGGCAACAGCAATCACTTCTGACTTCCCACCTGACTAAAGGCCAGGTGGGGAAGTCTGCCTAGCAACAGTGGTGGGCGTCAGAAGCCCTCCCCGGGGTCTTCCGGATTCCCCTTCCATTATCTCCCAGCATTGGCTCCCATCCCAGCTTCCCGGCTTCCCTAATTCTCCGTCCAGCAGAGAGCCACAGCAGCTACCAACATCTCAACAGGCCTTCCCAGCTCAGTCTGTGATCTATGCCACCACCATGAGTGGGATTATTAGCCTCGCTGGACAGATAAAGACACTAAGGTTCAGAGAGGAGATGGGGGGGTTGCCAGCCTGGAATACTTCCTTCCTTTGCGCCGCCCTACCGCATGGTGAGGGTCTGCTTGTTGGCACAGGTCTCCTGCTCCGATTCATCTGCAGCACACAGGAATAAATAAATGAAAGGAGTGTCCTCCCTCCAACCTGTCCCTTCTTCCTTTCCTGGTAATCTACCAGTTCTGGGGGGTAGGGGTGCTCTGTTCTGGTCCAGCCCAAAAGAGGGCCAGGGGAGGGTTCATTTGAGACCTGTGAGAGCCCGGGCAGTAAGAAGGGGTACAGGAGAGGCTCCATGCAGGGTCCAGCCCTGGCCCCTAAGGGGTTACCCCAGAGGACTGAGCTGAAGCATTTCCCTTCAAAATGCCTGGCTCTGATCTTTAGCACTGGTGTTAATAACGAACGCTAATATTTTGTGCGTGCTTACTGTATTGGGCTTTGTGCCAAGTGCTTTGCGTGCGCCATCTCATTGAGCCTTCAGCTCCGAGGGAGGATGGGTCACCACCCTTGTTCTAGAGAGGGGAGCACAGCCTGAGATCTCAGAGCTGGAGAGGGGGCAGGGCTGTGGCAAGCCCAGGTGGGTTTGACCTAGCCCCCAGCCCCCAGGCTGGCTGAGGCTAAAGGGAGGGCAGAGGAGCTGAGAAGAGGGAGGGGAGCTGCCTCCTGCAATCTGGCCTGGCCCAGGGCCAGAGCCTGCTGGGGGGAGAGGTGTGTGTGGAAGAAGGGGCTGGGGTTCACAGGAGGAAGGAGAAGGAAGAAACGGTCCCTAAGTGCCTACTATGTGCATATGCTGAGCACAGCACTTTCCAGGTGTCATTTTATTTTATCCCCCGGAATGACACAAAGAGATAATAGCTAACACTTATTATATGCCAAGTATCTCTTGAATGCTTAGCAGGCGTTGATTGATTTAATCCTCACAGCAGAAAACACGCCAGGTAGAGACTGAGATCATCCTGGCTTCGCACACGGCAAACTGAAGCATAAGGAAGAGAGGTGCCCAAAGTCACACGGCTGACAGTGGTCTGGACAGGTCTTCTGCCCCGTGTCCATGAGGGACAGACTTACCATCTTGCTAAGGGAGTGGTGTCCCCATTTTCCAGAGGGAGACAGCGAGACCTTTCTTGAGGTTGCCAGGTGTCAGAGTGGGGTTCGAGCCCCATCTTCTGGGAATATGTGTGGCATTATAACTTAACTCAGTGACACCTCCTGAACTGATGGGCCCCTTCGCCACTGCTCTCTCACCAGCTCTGCTTGGGAACATTGAGACCATGGGGAGCGGCTCTGGCTGCAGACCCCTGCCCATGGCAGCCCAGAACTGAGCAGAGGAGCAGGCCACTCCCACGCACCCGGGAGTGTTTATTTTCGCTCAGGGTATTTTTGTCTGGAATCACACACCCAACTGTGACCCTTTCCAGAACGGCATCAGCCATTCATGAAGGGCCCGATGCCAGATATCAGATCGGACCCATTAAGACCCACTCCCTCCCTGGGTCTCTCTACCTGTCTGTTCAAACAAAGGGTTGGAGAGATGTTCTCTGGGGACCCTCCTGGTCTTGAAGTCCAGGATCCTCTGCCCAGGAGCTTCCCACTCCGCAAATAGTCACGACTGCACCTTCTACATGCACCCTCCTCCAAGAGCCTGATCGTGATCCTGTTAGCCGTAATTACAGCAGCTCCTGTGTCTTAAGCATTGGCTAAGTGCCAGGTGCTGTGCTGAGTGTTTTTCGTGGATTCTCTCATTGAGTTTGCTCAGTAGCCCTAAGAGGCATTTTACAGATGAAAAACTCCAGCTCAGAGAGGCTGAGCAACTTGACTGCTACACTCCTAAGAAGTAGCAGGAACAGGGTGTCTCAGCATTGCCAGGTGCAGGGCTGGATACACCATGCCTCCCTCCCTTCCCCCAACCCCATCCTGTCCCATCAGGCCCGGCGCAGCCAACCAGCCCAGCCTGTCACAGTTGACAGCCATGGTGTGAAGCCCAGGACGGGCCCCATACAGCCTCTCTCTTTGGTGGGGGAACCCTGTGGGACAATACCTTGGGGATAACAGCTAGCAGGAGTTTGAGGACAGCAGCCTGCTCAGATGGCACATGGGGCTGCTGACAGCAGACAAGCAGTGACAGGCTGGAGCAGCTGGGATCCTCAGAGGCAAATCAGGCCCCTGGGAGCCTCTGCCTGCACCCTACACCAAGCCCAGACCCCTTTCTCTAACACTGGGGCTCTTCAGGACTGAGGCAAGAGTGTCTAAATATTTGTTACAAACCAAGCTAACAAACTCTTTTTTTTTTTTTTTTTAATTATATTTTTGTTTGTTTGTTTTTGTTTTTTTATTTTATTTTATTTATTCATTTTTAGAGAGGAGAGAGAGAGACAGAGAGAGAGAAGGGGGGAGGAGCTGGAAGCATCAACTCCCATATGTACCTTGACCAGGCAAGTCCAGGGTTTCGAACCGGCAACCTCAGCATTTCCAGGTCGACGTTTTATCCACTGTGCCACCACAGGTCAGGCCGCTAACAAACTCTTAAACAAATAAAATATGTTCTAGCTTCTTACCTAGACATAATGGTCTGGAAGACCAGGGTGTGAATTTAAATTTCTCTGACTCCTTCGAGTTCTGTGCTGGAAATCAGTCCCATCTTCCAGCTCTAAGCAGCGTTCCCACTCTGGCTTCCCTGTGGGCAGCGGCCTCATACACAGGTGAGGACACACACGCAGGCAACATCCCCACCTGGCCCTCTCCCTCGTCGCAGTCCCCTTTTGTCCCTGGAGCCTGGGGCTGCACACACCAGCCACAGAGGCTGTCCTGGGGAGAAGGCCTGGCAGCAAGCTTGGGGTGAGCAGACAGGGGCTCCGGGGTCTGTTATGAGTAAGCTGATAAATCCTCACTGGAGACCTGTTCCCAGAACAGTCTCAGGCCACCCAGGTGCCTGGCCTCTGAGGCAGCAGAAGGGGATGGAATGAGCTTGGGATTTAGTGTCAGAATCCCAGCAAGCCACAGCTCTGCCACGTGCCTGCTGTGACTGTGGCCCAGTGAATTCTCCTCTTGGGCCCCATTTACTCATCTGTAAAACAGGGATGGCAGTTTCTGCCTGGCAGGGTTGCAGTGAGGAGTAAATGCAATAGAGTCGGCGCAAAGGTTCGTGCTTTGTTTGCAGACTGTGCAACTCTGCACTGACCACCATCTCTAAGGAGCCCTCTCTGTAGCATGCAGCTCCGTCACCATCTTCTCCTGTACAGTACTGGCCATATCCCAACCCAATCTCTGACAGCACCTGAGCCCACAGGCAGGGGCTGTGCCTCCCACAACACTGAGCGCCCAGCACCTAGCACAGTGCCTGGCCCAGAGTAAGTAACCACGAATATCTGACTGGCTGAGTAGCTGAGGCTTATGACTATTCACCCGGGCTTTCTGTCTGCTCCCACCTTCATTTAATCATCACACATTCACCAAAGGACCTTCTGAGGGCCAGGCTCTGGGGTCCCGGTGGCTCAGATGCCTCTCCAGGCTCACAGAGCTCAGTCTAGGGAGAGGGATTCCACGTGGAAACAGAAATGAATTCCAACAGTGTAGAGCCTGCAGAAAGGGAGGCGGTGGGGACAAGGTGTGGCCAGAGCCTAAAGGGAGACACCACTGTGTGACAGGGCTGCAAGAGTACAGAGAGGCTCCAAAGAGCAAATGAGTAGCTAGCTTTAAAGAGGGGAAAGAACTTCCAGAGGCCAGATGGCACATACAAAGGCACTGAGGTGTGAGGTGCAGCTGGTGTGTTTACACCACTGTGGCCCGGGCTCAGGGACTGGAGGTGGTAAGTGTTAGGGTTGGCAGGCCAGCCAGACAGCTCGATGTCCCAATGGTTAGACCATTAATTCTCAGTGTATGATCCCCAGACCAGCAGCATCAGCAACACCTGGCAACCTGTTAGAAATGCAAATTCTCAGATCTCAACTCAGACCTACTAAATTGGAAACTTAGGGCGTGGATCAAAAACGTATATATATTTTTTTTTTTTTTTTTTTTTTTTTTGCATTTTTCTGAAGCTGGAAACAGGGAGAGACAGTCAGACAGACTCCCGCATGCGCCCGACCGGGATCCACCCGGCACGCCCACCAGGGGGCGACGCTCTGCCCACCAGGGGGCGATGCTCTGCCCATCCTGGGCGTCGCCATGTTGCGACCCTCCTGGGTGTCGCCATGTTGCGACCAGAGCCACTCTAGCGCCTGGGGCAGAGGCCAAGGAGCCATCCCCAGCGCCCGGGCCATCTTTGCTCCAATGGAGCCTTGGCTGCGGGAGGGGAAGAGAGAGACAGAGAGGAAGGCGCGGCGGAGGGGTGGAGAAGCAAATGGGCGCTTCTCCTATGTGCCCTGGCCGGGAATCGAACCTGGGTCCTCCGCACGCTAGGCCGACGCTCTACCGCTGAGCCAACCGGCCAGGGCAAAAACGTATATTTTAATAAGCCCTGTAGCTCAGGGTTAGTCAACCTTTTTATACCTACCGCCCACTTTTGTATCTCTGTTAGTAGTAAAATTTTCTAACCGCCCACCAGTTCCACAGTAATGGTGATTTATAAAGTAGGGAAGTACTTATAAAATTTATAAAGCAGAGTTACAGCAAGTTAAAGCATATAATTATAATTACTTACCAAGTACTTTATGTCGGATTTTCACTAAGTTTGGTAGAATAAATCTTTATAAAACAACTTACTATAGTTAAATCTATCTTTTTATTTATACTTGGGTTGCTCCACTACCGCCCACCATAAAAGCTGGAACACCCACTAGTGGGCGGTAGGGACCAGGTTGACTGCCACTGCTGTAGCTGATGCTGATGCTACAAACTAGAGCTGATGCTCTAGTTTGCAACCTCCCACCCCCACCCCCAGGTGAACTTCCTCCTGAAGGCAAGGAGGATCCACAGACGGGTTGTAAAGGGGAGTTTGGTACGTGGTGAGGGTGGGTGGAGATCAGAACATCAGAATGGCACCGTATTGCGATCACTGGGCCGTCAGTCTGGTGATGGGCTGGTAAAAGGCCCATGTCCGAAAGTTGCCCCCACAGAGACTTTCGCCTCCCCAGGGCAGAGCTGCTGTGTGTGGCAGAACAATCTATCTTCACATGTGAGGGAAGGGGCTACTGGGAAGTCAGAGACCCCTGCTGGGCATGGGGTCTGTTGCCAGGGTAACCACCTGCCACTGGGAGAAAGGGTCAGTGGAGGGGAACTGGTTATCATGGCAACCTCCCCTCAGGTGGGACAGGGTAAGGGAAGAAGGCAGCCTGGTTGTTCCTGGCACCCTATCCCCATCCCCAGGAGGGAGCCCCACTGACCCCCCAGTCCTCCTCTGACTGCGTCTGGCTCTTCATCCCCTCCTCTGCCCATTTGAGCCCCAGGTGGCAGTTTCCCGTCATGAAGCCACACCTTCCTTGTCACAGCCTAAGGGCTGGGGGAGCTGTCTCCTTGGTTACAGCAGGGGCTCCTGTATCCATGGTGACCCTCTCTCAAGAGGCCCGAAACCCTCATCTGCCAGGTTTTCACTTTGCCAGCGCTGGTTCTGGGGGCAGTGCCTCCTGTCCAGGGTGGTGACCCAGATCAGGTGCAGGGCTCCGCCACTCTCTCTTCAGCTGACAGAGTGAGAAAAAGAGGAACAAGAGGATTCACTGTGTTACCTTCAACCAGGACACGGATAAAGAATGGCCCAATAAGGAAGCTCAGAACCCCTCAAGTCCAAATTGAAGTTCAAAGGAAAGCAAACTTCTCTCTCAAACCCGATAGAGCACAAAGCACGAGGGTTCTAGAGGCCAAAAGGCCTGGGCTTGAGTCCTACACCAACACCGTGTAATCTTGGGCAGGCTTTGTTGCTTCCTGGGTCTCAGTTTCCTCAACTGTACATCGGAGATAATATTAGCATCTACCTCCTAGGGTTCCTGCACGATTAAGTGAGGAAATGCACCTCTGAAGTGAGAAACAGTGCCTGACACCTCCCTGCGTCTTTGACTTCCTCTTTCTCAGGGAGAAGGGAGGAATGTGGTTCCCGGGTGACCTCCCTCTGCTGGTGGGACATCTGGCAGTGAAGATCAGTGGCTATCGGGTCAGAAACACTCCATAAACATTGGCTGTGTGTACTGTAATTATTACTACTAATCATCTGGCCATGAACGGAGTCCTGTCTGGTAAATTGCCTCCTCCTGGTAATTTACATTTTCTATTGTCATTGTAGTCTTCATTCACTATAACCTGATACTGGGATGTTTTCTAGAAAGCAGGAGCCATGAGCTTCATAGTTTTCCTGCAATGCCCGGCCCAGGCCCTGGCAGGGGGCACCCAAGAAGCTCAGTATGGAAGGGACTTGGAAATCATCTACTCTAACTTAGTATGCGTGGCAGAAAGCCCTCCTCCCTAGCCTTAGCAAGTGCTTGAATGCCTCTGGGGATGAGGTCCTTATTCTCTGCTTAAGGTGGACAGGTGCCCAGGACTCCAGGGAGGCTGAGCTCCAGAGGGTGAACAGAAGCTGAATGGGCAGCTGGAGGAGTTGGGGCTGGAGGGAACTCCCTGGGCCACCCCCACACCCTAAGAGCCCCCCTTTGCCTCCCGCTGAGAGTTGATAATAGGAGTGGTTCTAATTATGCTCTAATTGCTTTCTTCCAGGCAGTTTCTCTGGAGCCAAGGAGTTCAGAGTTCATGAATAAATGAAGAGGGAGGAAGCGGGAAGGGATGTTTATTGATCCACAAATCTCTGCGTGCCAGTGTCTGCTGCACAAATGCTTAGGCACAGAGTTGTGCGCAGTTTTGTATACATTCATAGAAACACACGAACATACATATCACACCTCTCTCCAAAGGACTGGTGTGTGTGTGTGTGTGTGTGTGTGTGTGTGTGTGTGTGTGTATGGGGAAGTAAAACACAGGTAACAAGAAGTATCCCAGTTCCACCTCTGCTACTGACTTACACTGTGGTCCTGGGAAAATTCTAGTTTTCCCGGCTGCATAGATTGGGGGTGAAGGTAATGTCTGACAGCCCCCTCTCAGAAAACCCCGAATTCAGATGTCAACAGGGATCACCCAGCCAGACAGAACCCTGAGCTGGGCCAGGTGGGCACTGCACCCTCACCTTCAGATTGCTCTTTCACCCAGATGCCTCATTCTGTAAGAAGAAATGGTCAAGCAGCTGGGGGCTCCAGGGAATTGGCAGGAGGAACACCCACATACATCCACATGCAGGCGGGACACCTGGTGGGGAAGGGCAGGGGCTCTGGGTGCCGATGCCTGCTCTGCCACTCACCAGCTGTGAAGCCCTGGGCAAGGCACTTGAGTTTCTCGAACCTCAGTTGCTTCATCTGTTAAATGGGAATGACTGACTATATGTGATGAAGGTTCACCCAGGGCTTATAATGGCTTAGCCAAGTGCCTGGCATATAGTAAGTGTTTGGCAAGTAGTGGCTGTGATTGCAAATATTGTCAACAATCCTGCAATACCGGTGCCTTCATTACAGACGAAGAAACAAAGGCGTGGGTCAAGCAGCTTATCCAAAATCATGTATTAAGTGGCAGAATCTGAACTCAGGCCCATCTGACCCTGAAGCCTCTGTACTCCAGTCTTGCTTCTCCACTGTGTCTGACCCATCCCCTAGAGCCGGCACATAGTAGGGATCCATAACAACATGCTGAGTAACAGTGAAATGTAGAAAAAAAGTGACTGTAATAACAGGCTCTGTTTCTAATGACCAAGGTAAGGGTGGGCTGACGGAGTTAGAATGAGGTAAAAATTTCCTTCAAGGTCAAAGCCAAGTGCTGGGTCTGAGGGACTCTAGGACTCCCTGCTTCCTCAGTGGCTGGAGCCAGGCCAGGTAGGATAATGTGGGAGCCTTGGTATGTGATTGTGGAAGGCAACCTTTTCACCCCTTCATGACTTCCACTAAAGACACCAGTTGGGAATCCTGTTTTGGGCATCAGCCAGAACCAGCTCTGACACTGCCTTGCTGTGTGACTTTTGTCAAATGACTTCAGTTCTCTGAGCCTCAGAGCCGTCATCTAGGAAATGGGGATGACCACAGTCCACCTCTGGGGCTGCTGAGAGAGGGAGATAAGATGACATGTGTGGGCCCTGGCTGGTTCGCTCAGCAGTAGAGCGTCGGCCCAGCATGTGGAAGTCTTGGGTTTGATTCCCAGCCAGGGCACACAGGAGAAGCGCCCATCTGCTTCTCCACCCCTCCCCCTCTCCTTCCTCTCTGTCTCTCTCTTCCCCTCCCACAGCCAAGGCTCCACTGGAGCAAAGTTGGCCCGGACGCTAAGGATGGCTCCATGGCCTCTGCCTCAGGCGCTAGAATGGCTGTGGATGCAGCAGAGCGATGCCCCAGAGGGGCAGAGCATCACCCCCTGGTGGGCATGCTGGGTGGATCCCGGTCGGGCGCATGCGAGAGTCTGTTTGACTGCCTCCCCGCTTCTAACTTGGGAAAAATACAAAAAAAGAAAAAAAAGAAATAAAAAATGATATGTGTGAAGCCATATGTTAGAGCTTAGAAGGGGGGCACGAGCCAGGCCACCCTGGGGTTTGCACCCCAGCTCCGGCGCTGCCTCAGGCTCAGCTTCTGTAAAGCCGTGTCCACCACACAGAGGCGGTGGTGAGGCTGAATGCGCCAGGACAGGTGCCGTAAGCGCTTGATAAATCTCCTCTATTGGACTACACCACGTGCAGAGACCCTGCAATTCATTTCACATACAGGTAAACAGAGCCCCTAAGACAAGGGTCGGGAACCTATGGCTCACAAGCCAGATGTGGATCTTTTGATGGCTGCATTTGGCTCGCAGACAAATCTTTAATAAAAAAAAAAACAATAACGTTAAAAATATAAAACATTCTCATGTATTACAATCCATTCATTTCCTACTGCTCATGTTCATGGTTGCGGGTGGCTGGAACCAATCACAGCTGTTCTCCGGGACAACACCAAATTTTTATTGGATAATACGTAATGTACATGGGTAGTTGTATGGCTCTCATGGAATTACATTTTAAAATATGTAGCGTTCATGCTCTCTCAGCCAAAAAGGTTCCCGACCCCTGCAAGAGGTGTGAGGACTGGTCTGAGGTCCCAGAGCCAGTTCATGGTGGACCCAGCTATGGCAGCCAGCTGTATGCAGGGCCCCCTGGTCCAGACCTCAGCTTGCATGGATGACGGACCACAAGACCTTTCACGGCACCTGGACCACCCTACCCAAGGCCAAGGGACTCTAGGAGGTGAGGGAGGCTGAAGCTCCCCTCTCCTGTCCTCCCTAGCGTCTCCAAGGCTGGTTCACTCTAGTGAGGTGTGTTAGAGGCCAAGGAGGACTGACCCATCTTCCTGGCCCACCTGGCTGGCCCCTCCACTCCAGAGTTGACTGCAGAGGCCTCAAGAACAATCCAGGGACCCGGACCGGAACACCATTTGTCAGTCCTGCATGGTGGTGGCGGGCTCATCTCCATGGCAACAGTGTGCAGTGTGAAGGCATCCTGGCATCATTAGGGAGCACACTGAGTAGTATAAACAGAGGCTGCAGTAGATTACACGCCTATTATGAGCAGTCTCAGGCTCTGAACATTGGTAATTATGCCTAATTGTGCATTTAATTGTGTAATTGAAAACCCACATCTCTGGTTCAGGATGGGGCTGCAGAACCTACCCCCCAGCCCCTCAGAAAGAGGTTTAGGAACCATCCCTACCCTGAAAATCCCTCTTCTAGGGTAAGGGGTAGCCAGAGTGGTCACAAGGGAAAGTGTCTATAAACTCCCATTTCCCCTATTTCCTATGCCAGGTTCTGTGACTTGGGGTGGGGGTGGGAGGTGGAGCATGCTTAAGGCAAGAGTACATGGGAAGAGCACAAAAACACTCACAATTTTAATTATTTGTACTAGATACCATTTTGTGTTATCAGCACTGTCCTCTCAGGACCCAGAACCACATCTGGTGACTCCAAGGGACCTAGATCATCATTGGCCCCATTATGCATCCAAGTGGTTGTTCAATCCATATATAAATTCTTAATTACTTCCAGGGACAAGGAACTTACTACCTTTGATTGTCAGCTTGCCACTGTAGTTTGAAAGCCACTGCAGCACTCTCTCCTCTATCCCCCAGTGTCACAGACTGGAGAAAACAAGGCTCAGAGAGAGGCAGGGCCAGCTCAAAGTTGCACAGCAAGTAAGGATGAGAATCGTGGAATTCTGGCTTGCAGCTGAGGACACATTTTGTACCATAAGGTGAATCAGCACTTAGGAGTGTGCCGAGCACTTTGTGTGGTGTTCTTAAATATTTTTTAAATTTTTTAAAATTGATTTTAGAGAGACAGAAAGAGGGAAGGAGAAAGGGGATGAGGGAGAGAAGGGAGATGAGGGAGGGAGAGAGAGAGAGAGGGAGAGAGGCATCCATTTGTTGTTCCACTTAGTTACATATTCACTAGCCGCTTCCTGTATGTGCCCTGACCGGGATCGAACCTATATAACCTTGGTGTTTTGGAACGACACTCTAACTGAGCTAACCAGCCAGGCTCTTCATAAATATTTGGTGAATGCAACTCTGGGTAAGGTTAGCTGGTGGCAATTCTTACTCCCTGACCCAATGGTATTTAGTTTTTCTGGAGTTCAAGAAGCTCACCTGTGGTGACCAGGGGTTAGTGATGGGTCAGAACCTCTGGTCTGGGACTGTGTTACAACCAAACATGCTGTGTGGCCATTTGGGATGGGGACAGTATAAACACTCATCCAAACAGAAAGAGGAAAGAGGATGTCACCTGAGTCCCTGACAACCTGATGACACCCAGGTGTAGAGCCTGGAGCAGGCCCTCAAAGGCAGGGGTCTCCTGCTCTCCCCAGAGCCTGATATTCCCATCAGTCACCGCTCCTGCAGCAAGGTGGGCCCTGGGGCAGCAGTTCTCAGTGATGACTCAGAGCTGGAGTCCAACCTTCTCCCTTTACAGGGGGGACACAGAGGGTCAAGCCTTTCTCTCTGATTCCTCCTGAGTGAGTGCCGGGCTCCGTGCCCAGAGCTCTCCCTGCATTATCTCAGGGCACCCTCCCTATAGTCCCTATAGTCCAGAAGGAAAGACTAAGGGACAGTCAAGGCCAAGGCCACAAGATTTAGCTGAACTTGCCACTTCAACTTGGGCCTTCCACTGGTTGAAAAAGGGGACATATCCCATTTCCTATCCCACAGAATTCAGATTCATAGAACCTGCTTTCTCATTTCTGGGCCACTCAAGAGTATCAACCCTTTGTGAGCTCCTACTCAGCTTATCTTACCTCAGAGGAATCTCTGACAACTCTTTGAGGCAGATTACTACTATCCTGATTTCGAGAAATGCAGGTGGAAGCTCAGAGATAAGTGTCTTATCGACGGTCACCCAGCTACAAAGAGGCAGAGATGGAACTCCAACCCAGCCTGACCCCAAAGCTCAAGCTCTTCCCAGTTAATGTCCCTGACCCAGGATTCGCCAGCTGCTTTGAGAGGCAGGGGTTAGGGGGCCAGGGCACCCCATAAACACCTCAACCACAGTTACAGTTCTTCTGAAACCCTGGTGCTTGCTGGCAGAAACATGGGACTCTGGGCAGCTTGCTTTGCTACCTGAGCCTATCCCTCAGTTTTCAAATCACTATCCCTTTCCCCTCCCAGATCAAGTGGGGAGGGAGGCCCAGGACACGGGGACTGGGACTGTCCAGACCAAAGACAGCTCCACGCCCTGTGGCCTGCAACTAGCTTTGAAAAAACACATCTCTGGTCTCAGCCTGCTCTCCCAGCACCCACCCCTCCCTGAAACTAGAGGAAAGAAGAGCCTCTGATGAAGAGACCAACAGAGCTTGGTTTAGATTTTATAATTGTCCTCAAAACCTTTCCCCTTGATCACTTATCTCAGTCCTAGACTGTGTCTTGTTTCCTTGGTAACAAGTCACTTCATTCTTCTGAGCCTCAGTATGCCCACCAGCAAATGGGTCTAAAAATCCTCCCTACCTCATAGAGTTGTTATGAGGGCTAATAAGGCTTTAGTACAAGTTAATTTCTTTCTTGAGTAATTTTTTCTCAACCTGCATCATAATTTCCTTAAAACCAACATAGGCCTCGGGATGAGTAGACATGGGGACGGGGTGGGGGTGGGGCATTGTTGGAACATTTGGTTGGACAAATGTTCAACCAAAATTGAGCTCAGAATATCCGGTATTTCCCTGGCCGGCTGGCTCAGTGGTATCCAGCGTGTGGATGTCCCAGGTTTGATTCCCAGTCAGGGTAACAGTAAAAGCGACCATCTGCTTCTCCACCCCTCCTTCTCCCTTTTCTCTCTTTCTCTCTCTCTTCTCCTCCCACAGCCATGACTAGAATGGTTCAAGTACATCGGCCCCAGGCACTGAGGATGGCTCCATGGAACCTCCGCCTCAGGAGCTAAAAAATAGCTTGGTTGCAAGCACGGCCCCAGATGGGCAGAGCACTGGCACCAGATGGGGGTGGATCCTGGTTGGGGCACATGTGGGTGTCTGTCTATCTCCCCTCCTTTCACTTGGAAAAGAAGCAGAAGAAAAAAGAATATCTGGTATCTAGTAACAACCCTTAATGAGTGAGGAAGAATTTAGGTTTCTCCAGCTTCCACATCCAGTATCCCCATGATCTTACAGGGGGAACAGTGGGCACACAGGTAGGAGCTAGGAGTCCTAGACCTGGGTTTGAAGCCTCATTCTGTCCCTCCTGTATATGTGGCCATGAATAAGCCAGACAGTAACAAGGGACAGGTATAAAAAGTGCTTAATGTAGTGCTTGGTTCATAGCAGACACCAAACAAAAAAGAAAGTTGTTTATTATTATTATTATTGTTGTTGTTGTAATTTCCCACTAAACTATATACATTTTCCATATAAAGAAACTAAGACTTGGCCCTGGCCGGTTGGCTCAGAGGTAGAGCATCGGCCTGGCGTGCGGGGGACCTGGGTTCAATTCCTGGCCAGGGCACATAGGAGAAGCGCCCATTTGCTTCTCCACCCCCCCTTCCTTCCTCTCTGTCTCTTCCCCTCCCGCAGCCAAGGCTCCATTGGAGCAAAGATGGCCCGGGCGCTGGGGATGGCTCCTTGGCCTCTGCCCCAGGCGCTAGAGTGGCTCTGGTCGGGCAGAGCGACGCCCCGGAGGGGCAGAGCATCGCCCCCTGGTGGGCAGAGCATCGCCCCTGGTGGGCGTGCCGGGTGGATCCCGGTCGGGGGCATGCGGGAGTCTGTCTGACTGTCTCTCCCCGTTTCCAGCTTCAGAAAAATACAAAACAAACAAACAAACAAAAAAAAAAACGAAAAAAAGCCTAAGACTTGAAGAGTTTATGGGCATGGCTGTGATCACTAAATCTCTAATCCGGCAGAGATGGGGGCAGAAGTGACTTGTTCAAGCCTCAAGGCAAATAAGAGCGCATCCCTATGACCAGGCACTGTGCTATGTGGGCACTGTCTCACGGAATCCCCCAAACTGCCATGGGGTAGGGACTGCTGTTCTCCTTTATAGGAGAGAGCCAGAGCTCAGAGAGGGTAAGGGACTTTCTGGAAGTCACAAAGCAAGGCAACAATGTCTGTCTGACCCAAGGTTTGTTGCTCCTAACCCCTGTGCCAGATTTCAGAGCAGCTGCCATTATGGGGAGCTTATCTAAAAATCACCTACCCTTGCAAAGGAACAGAAGCAGAGCCATCCCCCAGTCCCACAGAGGTCCCCTTCTTCACTCCACCTTGCTCTTCCAACATCATAAGGGTCTTGAGAGCTGTTTGGCCTCAGTCTGTTCTTCTGCAAAAGGGAGTCGATCACCCCAGCCCCCACCTGTCCGAAGGCGTCAGTGGCCTGGACAATTCCGTGCTTCGGCCTCTGAAGCCTGGCTCAAGGACCTGAAGCCCCCAGAGCAGACCAGACACTTCCGAGGAAGCCGTGAGCTTGCAGAGGCAGCTGCTTCGGAACACGCCCCCCCCCCCCAGGAGCTGTCTCCCTCCATTTCCACTATCACTATCGCTAATAACGACATCAATCAGGTTGACCACGTTTCACACCATTACGCGCAGCTCAGCAGGAAGCGAAATATATATTTCCTCCTTCGCCCACCACCTTCCAGAAAGTAAAGAGCAATCCAAAAGGGAAGAGAATGAAACTGACGTTTTTCTTAGTACCTACTATGTATAAGGTGCCTGGGTAAGCCCTTTGTACAACTCTGAGAGGTAGGGATGACTTTTTTTTTTTTTTTTTTTTTTTACAGAGGCAGAGATAGACAGGGACAGACAGACAGGAACAGAGAGAGATGAGAAGCATCAATCATCAGTTTCTCGTTGCGTGTTGTGACTTCTTAGTTGTTCATTGATTGCTTTCTCACATGTGCCTTGACTGTGGGCCTTCAGCAGACCAAGTAACCCCCTGCTGGAGCCAGCGACCTTGGGTCCAAGCTCGTGAGCTCTTTGCTCAAGCCAGATGAGCCCGCGCTCAAGCCGGCGACCTCGGGGTCTCGAACCTGGGTCCTTCTGCATCCCAGTCCGACGCTCTATCCACTGTGCCACCACCTGGTCAGGCTAGGGATGACTTTTTGACAGAGGAAGAAACTGGGGTCCAGAGGAGTGAATGCATGTGTCCAAGGTCACACAGAGCTGGGACAAGAACAATCACAGCAGTGAGCACTCACTGGCTCACAGTGCCAGGCACGCGCATGATCTTATTGATATACTATCATTTGCATTTTCAGATGAGGAAACTGAGGCTTGAAGCAATGAACGGACCTGTCTGAGGTCACACACTGCTCAGATGGGAGCAGCAGAGTGGCACCGGGAGGAGAGGGTGGCTCTGTTCGGGCAAGAGAGTGCACGCATCCTGATTCTGTCAGCGACTAGCTTAGTGATCACGGGCAAACCTTGTCACCTCTCTGAGCCTCAATATCCTCACCTGAAAAAGGGGATAATCCCGTCTTTCCCATTGTGTGGAATAACAATCAGAAGGATAAAAATAGTGAAATAGCTAACATTTATCGATCATTTAACATGTACCAGGCACTTTGCCAAGCACTTTACATATGTAAGCTCATTTGGTTAAATGAGGTAATGCATATAAAGTGCTTAGCACAGGACTCCAGAAATGGGAGTAATGATGGCAATGATGAAGAAAGTGATGATGGCTCCCTTGGGCAAATCTCCTCGGTTCATCCTCTTACGGGAAGAACAGAGTGGCCCGTAAGGTTTCAGGAAGGAGGTAGACTAGAAAAGAAGGGCGGGGTCTGGACAGGGGAAGGAAAAGGGAAACAGAAAAATTAGGGAGTGAATAGCAATAATAATGTCAAGATGATCTATCAAGCAGGAGCCAGAAAGGCAAGGGACCCAAGATATTCTACAGAATGGAACCGGGTTGAGATGCAGCGAAACCTCCAGGCCAGCCCAAACTTCATCCCAGAGACCCGGATGGGCAGAACCGGTAGGGCCCTAAAGACACCAAATAATGATTCTTCTCATTTTACAAATGGAAAAACCGAGGCTTACAGTGGGGAAAAGACTTGTCCAAGTTCACAGGATGTCAGTGGCAGAGCTGGGCTTGAATCCAGGCCCCCTGCTTCTCAGTTCGGAGCCCAATACTCACTGCTTCCCACAAAGGGAGAGTGCAGGGGGCACCTGGATGTTTGGGTGACAGCCCCAGGAAAGCAGTCTGTGGTAAGCATCATTAAGATAACAGTAAGAGACATAGTTTACTGATCTCACTCCATGCCTGGCATACTGCTAAATTCATGCATTTAATCCTCACAACAACCCTAAGAATTGGGAACGGTTTGTATTATCGCTAACAGATGACAAAACACTCAGCAAGGGTAAGCAACTTGCCTAAGATCACGCAGCTAGAAAGTGACAGTCAGGACTCAAACCCAGGTCTGACCTGTCAAACTCCAGAGCCTTGACCCTACACTTGTCCACCTGAATGGTACAGCCCCCACCTGCTTCTCCTCCTTTACTGTACACCCTCACACCCTTCTCCCTCACCAGAAGCAAGTCGACCCCAACTGCAGGAGAATACTTGGAACTGGCCTGTTTTATTGTAATGATCGAACCCCACTCAAAAAAGGAAAAAGACACAGTTCCTTTTGTCAAGTTTTCAGCTGAGAAACAGCAGCCGCTTCCTTCTCTGCCCCTTTCCATTGGATGAGAAAACAGTCTCCCTTCTCTCTGGGATGGTATCGGGATGGTATCAGGCTGGTGAATTCCAGCATCTGGGAGCACATTACAGAAGCTGCCAGGTAGCAGAGACCCCTGGGGGTGACAACTGAAGGGACCCACTGTGCCATCAGCCCAGACAGAGCAACAGAGCCAAAAGACCAACTTTCAAGTCTCTTGTCCGAAGCACCTCTCCAAATTATCTCGTGTAACCCTCACAGGTTGCCCAAGCCAAGATATTAGAAGATTCAGAATCCCAGCCAGGTCATGTCTAACTTCAGAATGAACCCCTTATGCTGGTGAACCCTCTGTGTGGAAGGATGGGTTTAGCTTAGCTGGTGAGAGCTATGGAAGCAAGTGAACGGGAGGCAAGGAGAGACTACCTCCACTCACCTTCAGCATTCCAGGTCAATGCTCTATCCACTGCGCCACCACAGGTCAGGCTCCACCCACCTTCTTCATCTCTTTATAGAGAGTAGTAAGCACATCCCAAAGGACCCCAACTTAATCAGGGCCAGAAGTACTTATTTTATTTATATAATTAAGAAGACAACAGAGGCCACTGGTCAGCTGCCCGGCTGCAAAGCCTGGCTCCTAACTGTAGAACTTCGGGCAAGTTTCTTTATAGGGTCATTATAAGGAATTCATGAGTTAATACATGGAAAAGTGCTTACTAGGGTAGCCAGCACCTAGTAGCTATTATTGCTATTCATGAACAGAATGAGCATGGGACAAGCTATGAATAGTGCTTAGCTTTGGCCTTGGCCTGGTAGCTCAGTTGGTTAGAGCATTGCCAAAATATGCCAAGATTGTGGGTTCGATCCCCTGGTCAGGGCACAAGCAGGAATCAACCAATAAATACATAAATAAGTGGAACATAATTGATGTTTCTCTCTTTCCTTTTCTCTCTCTCTAGAATCAAGAAATAAAATTTTAAAAATTGCTTAGCTTTGGGGTGCAGAACTGAGCATAGAAGGAAACTTACCATTACCTTCCACTCTGTTTGATTATTAATTTATTCATTTTTACAAATGTGTAAAAATTACTTTTCTAATAAAAAGTCCTAGTTTAAAATTTAAAAATGAGCAAACAGAAAAAAGAATCCTCTGAAAAGTTCAGCACTTCTTGGCATTTTATGTTCCTCAAAGTAGATAAAGAAGGGTGTTTCTACTGTCAGCCAGGAGTTGCCAAAATAACAGATTCATTCATTTATTTTACAAATATTAATGGAGTGCCAGGCACTGTTCCAGCTGCTGGGGATTTAGCAGGGAACAAAACAGATCATTTCTGCCCTTCTAGAGTTTCCATTCTACCTGATCTTAATTAATTTCTGCACCCTGCAAGGATGAGCAATTTACAGATAGGCAGACCAAGGGGGCCCAGTGAGGGAAGTCACTGGCCTGCCTGCCACAGCTGGTAGCAGGGCTACAACCTTCTAGGCTGGGCTGTTTTTACCACTGCCCCAAGAGGGCAGGTCTGTGGATGGCAAGTTTGGGGCTGGTGTCCCCAAGAGGTGAGAAGCAAGGTGAATGAGGAGGTCTGCACAGCCAGGCTCCAAGCTCGACCCTATATTACTGAC